>NC_138296.1:37480000-38680000 GCF_965601325.2 Salmo salar | reverse complement strand
ACCAAAAAAGTGTTAAACAAATCAAAATATGTTTTATATTTGAGAGATTCTTCAAAATAGCCACCCTTTGCCTTAATGACAGCTTTGCACACTCTTGGCATTCTCTCAACCAGCTTCATGAGGTAGTCACCTGGAATGCATTTCAATTAACAGGTGTGCCTTGTTAAGTTAATTTGTGGAATTTCTTTCCTTCTTAATGCGTTTGAGCCAATCAGTTGTGTTGTGACAAGGTAGGTGTGGTATACAGAAGATAGCCCTATTTGGTAAAAGACCAAGTGCATATTATGGCAAGAACAGCTCTAATAAGCAAAGAGAAACGACAATCCATCATTACTTTAAGACATGAAGGTCAGTCAATCTGGAACATTTCAAGAACTTTGAAGGTTTCTTCAAGTGCAGTCCAAATACCATCAAGAGTTATGATGAAACTGGCTCTCATGAGGTCCCCCACAGGAAAGGAAGACCCAGAGTTACCTCTGCTGCAGAGAATACGTTCATTAGAGTTAGCAGCCTCAGAAATTACAGCCCAAATAAATGCTTCAGAGTTCAAGTAACAATAAGAAGAAGAGACTTGCTTAGGTCAAGAAACACGAGCAACGGACATTAGACTGGTGGAAATCTGTCCTTTGGTCCAAATGTGAGATTTTTGGTTCCAACCGCCGTGTCTTTGTGAGACGCAGAGTAGGTGAACGGATGTTCTCCACATGTGTAGTTCAAACCGTGAAGCATAGAGGAGGAGGTGTGATGATGTGGGGGTGCTTCGCTGGTGACATTGTCAGTGATTTATTTAGAATTCAAGGCACACTTAACCAGCATGGCTACCACAGAATTCTGCTGCGGTACACCATCCCATCTGGTTTGTGCTTAGTGGGACTATCATTTGTTTTCAACAGGACAGTGACCCAACACACCTCCAGGCTGTGTAAGAGCTATTTGAACAAGGAGAGTGATTGAGTGCTGCATCAGATGACCTGTCCTCCACAATCACCTGACCTCAACCCAATTGAGATGGTTTGGGATGAGTTGGAACGCAGACTGAAGGAAAAGCAGCCAACAAGTGCTCAGCATATGTAGGAACTCCATCAAGACTATTGGAAAAGCCTTTCTCATTAAGCTGGTTGAGAGAGTGCCAAGAGCGTGCAAAGCTGTCATCAAGGCAAAGTGTGGCTACTTTGAAGAATCTCAAATATAAAATATATTTTGATTTGTTTAACACTTTTTGGGTTCCTACATAATTCCATATGTGTTATTTCATAGTTTTGATATCTTCACTATTATTCTACAATGTAGAAAATAGTAAAAATAAAGAAAAACCCTTGAATGAGTAGGTGTGTTCAAACTTTTGATTGGTACTGTATAAAAAAATGAAACACTAATATATCTTGATTACATAAATATTCAACCCCCTGAGTCGATACATGTTAGAAACACCTTTGGCAGCGACTACAGCTGTGAGTCATTCTGGGTAAATCTCTAAGAACTTTACACACCTGGATTGTAAAATATTTTCACATTATACTTTTTAAAATTCTTAACGCTCTGTCAAGTTGGCTGTTGATCATAGCTAGACAGACATTTTCAAGTCTTGCCATAGATTTTCAAGCCGATTTAAATCAAATCTGTAACTGGACCACTCGGGAACATTCAATGTTGTCTTGGTAAGCAACTCCAGTGTATATTTGGCCTTGTGTTTTAAGTTATTTTCCTGCTGAAAGGAGAATTTGTCTCTCAGAGTCTGTTGGAAAGCAGACTGAACCAGGTTTTCCTCTAGGATTTTGCGTGTGCTTAGCTCAATTCTGTTTCTTTTTATCCCGACACACTCCCTAGTCCTTACCGATGACCAGCATACCCATAACATCATGCAGCCACTACCATGCTTGAAAATATGAAGAGTGGTGCTCAGTGATGTGTGGGATTTTCCCCAAACATAACGCTTTGTATTCAGGACATAAAGTTAATTTCTTTGACACATTTTTTGCAGTTTTACTTTAGTGCCTTATTGCAAACAGGATGCATGTTTGGAATATTTGTATTCTCTACAGGCTTCATTTAGGTTAGTATTGTGTAGTAACTACAATATTGTTGATCCATCCTCTGTTTTCTTCTATTACAGCCATTAAACTCATTGGCCTCATGGTGAAATCCCTGAGCGATTTCCTTCCTCTCTGGCAACTGGGTGTATTGATACACCATCCAAAGTGTAATTACTAACTTCACCATGCTCAAAGGGATATTCAATGTCTGCTTTGCGAGGCATTGGAAAATCTCCCTGGTCTTTGTGGTTGAATCTGTGCTTGAAATTCTTTGCTCGATTAAGGGACTTTACAGATAATTGTATGTGTGCAGTACAGAGATGGGGTAGTCATTCAAAAATCATGTTAAACACTATTATTGCGCACAGAGTGAGTCCATGCAAGTTATTATGTAACTTGTTAAGGACATTTTTACTCCTGAACTTATTTAGGCTTGCCATAACAAAGGGGTTGAATACTTAGTGACTGAACATTTCTAAAAACATAATTACACTTTGACATTATGGGGTATTGTGTGTAGGCCAGTGACACACAATTTCAATTTAATCCATTTTAAATTCAGGCTGTAACACAACAAAATATCAAGTGGTGTGATTACTTTCTGAAGGCACTGTAATGTTAGCTGTCAAACTACTCACTTGCGAGTTACAGATTGAAAACATTTTATGTGATCTCAATCTATCTAGCTACCAATTTTGTGTCTGGTGGGGATGTTTACACCAGGGCAACAAGCAGATAAGGCAGGTACATAAGACAGCTGGAATTCCTGTTCGTCCATTACCAAACTGATGTTCGTATCTGTGCAGATTGGTATGTCGGAACATTTTTAATGTGGGAGACAAACAATCTGTCTATGGCACAGGTGTCAAACTCATTCCCTTGTACTTGATTGATGGTTGTCTAGGGTTTAATGAATGGAAAAACCAAAAACCTGCAGACACTAGGCCCTCAATGGAATTAGTTTGACACCCCTGGCAGACTAGTCTAGGCAGACTAGTTGATTCCCCCAGATTTGTTTTTTGGTACATATGTATTATTTTTAGTTATTACATTTTTTATGTCAGAATGGCCATATTCTGCAAAACACACAACACTAAGATGTTAAAACTAAAACTCTAAACAATCTCAATCTACTACGTTATTCTTATTGATAGTTTTGGTAAGATCGAATTGATATTTACTGTTTCAAAGGCATCTCTAAATAATGCTAATTTAACCATTCTTCTTTTTGTTTAAAATGCAATTTGTACTGCTATAGTGCTAAATATTAAAATAAAAGCTTATTCCAAATTAACCAACTCCCCCAACTCTGTGTCATGGTTTAAAAATGTTTTTTCCCCATGTGGCTGCACTTGTCATCCCTGGACAGTCCCTTATTTCAGCCCCGTTTCAGGTGTCCCAACCTTTCTTTCTACAAAAAAAGGTAATTTTGTCTGCAAGAGGCATGAATTATTTCAGGCTACAAGAGTAGATTCACTGACCACGTTTACATGCAAACATGTATTCCGGATAGTAGCTCAAGGTAGTAGCTTAAGGTCTTATTTGGGATAAGCTTTGCACCTTTGATATCCCACTCACGAGTATCACTGTACCCATGAATAAACAGAATATTCCTCATATAAGTTCATATAGGTTAAATGGAATAGTAACTGAAATATGGACAGTGACAGTAGGCCTAAAACCTCTCACATGTTGTATAATATAATATTAACTCCTGCAAAATGATGCATCTCTTGCATTAAACTAATACAAAAAGATGTAATTGTCTCGGAACAGGAGTGGAGAAATATTATTTCTTTCAGCATCTCCTGAGAAAATGCAAATGTGCGTGTAATATGTTATCTTTGACACTGTTGTACAAGCAGACAGTATTTCAACCACATAAAATGTGCATCCAAGACCAACTGAAGTCTTATCATAAATGGGTTTCATCCTTTTCTCAGCTTAAAACCTGTCAACTGATGACATTTGGACATTTTGCACAGGACCTATCTTTCCACAGTTTTGGAGTTATTGTGTTTTCTCCCCGGTCCCTAAATGAAATGGACAACTTTACCGGTGTTAACTAGATACTGTAGATTACAAATGCATTCATTCTATCTCTGTAAGACATTATTCCGGTGAGCACTACTTTATTTAATCTTCTGGAGCAGCAAGTTATGACAGAAGAGAAGCTGCAACTTGTTGACAAACAAATGGCCTACCAAATGTCTACATTTTTTATATGGCCTACCAAATGTCAGAAATTATAAGCGGTCCAGTATGAGAATCAGCAAAATAAATGATTATGAAATGATTACGGTGGATCAAACCTACTTTTTGAAGTGATTTGTTTGACAATCGGGTGAAAACATCACACAACACCCATGATATGTGAAACTGAGCCTGCACAGACCGTGAAAAACAACAGTAAACGGGATAAGATGTTTACATGCCACAGTATTCCGTCTAAGATTAGCATATCCCAGGTATCTTATCCAGGTTTCTCATAACCGGGATACAAGTTTTTTGGGTTATTGTAAACGGGATATGATGTTTATATGCCTCAACTCAAAAACAGAATACTTAAGTATCCCGAATAATAATGGGATATTGGTGTGCACTAAAAACTGCTATGGTGAAAGCCCTTCTGAAGAAAAGTAATCTAGATTCTTCAGCTTTTAGCAATGTTTGGCCAATCTCCAACCTTCCATTCTTAAGCAAAATTCTGGAGAAATTGGTGATCAAACAGCTAAATTATTTTTTAAGTGCCAACAGCATTTAAAAAAAAATCCAATCTGGTTATCGTGCCCAGCACAGAGACAGCCTTCGTTAAGGTAGTAAATGATTATAGAGCCAACACAGAGACAGTCTTAGTTAAGGTAGTAAATGATTATAGAGCCAACACAAATGCCAAACAGCTCTCTGTCCTTGTACTCTTAGATTTAGGTGCTGCATTCGACACTGTTGACCATGATGTCCTTCTGGACAGACAGAATTGGTTTTAGACCTATTTAACCGGTCAAGAGTTTTTTGTAACCCTTGGTGAACATAACTCAGAGAAAATACATATCACATGTGGCGTTCCACAAGTTTCGATTTTGGGTCCGGTACTGTTCAGTTTATATATGTTACCCCTTGGCAGCGTTATCAGAAAGCACAGCATTGATTTTCACTGCTACGCAGACGATACACAACTTTACATTTCTGTGTCACCAGAGGATTTTAGATCCACTGAAAAATGATTAGACTGTATTAGTGATTTAAATACTTGATTGGCTCATAACTTCCTCCAGTTAAAGACGAAGGTTCTTATTGTTGGACCCAAAGCACAGAGAGAGAATCTAGCCGCACATTTGAATTCACAGGCAATAAAGATAAAACACCAGGTAAAAAACCTTGGTGTTATTTTCAATTCTGGACTACATTTTGAGTCACACATTAGGAATGTGACCAAAATAGCTTTTTACCACCTGAGGAACATTGCCAAGGTGCGGCCGTTTCTCTCTCAGGCTGATACAGAGAGACTCATCCATGCTTTTATTACAAGCAGGCTTGACTACTGTAATGCTCTCCTGTCTGGTCTACCCAAGAAAGCCATTGGTCAACTACAAAACATACAGAATGCTGCAGCATGGGTACTGACCAAGACCAGACAGAGAGTGCACATTACACCGGTTTTAAGGTCTCTGCACTGGCTGCCTGTGAGTTTTATAATTCATTTTAAGATTCTTCTCTTGGTTTTTAAATCAATCCACGATAGTTCACCCCAATACATGTCAGATATGCTTTTAAGTTATGTGCCCAGTAGGTCCCTCAGGTCCTCTGGCAGTGGCCTTTCAACTATCCCAAAGCCTAGGACCAAGAGGCATGGAGAGGCAGCCTTTAGTTATTATGCCCCCAGCCTCTGGAATAGCCTGTCAGAGAACATGAGGGGGGCTGAAACTGTGAACATATTTAAAATAGATCTTAATTAGCTTTGCTTTTCCTTCGGGTGCTTTTTAGTTGTTCAGTTAGTGTCATTCTTTTGTTTTTTATCTTATGCTTGTTGTGTAGTAAATATTTCAGCTTTTATTTTCAACGTTTTTTTATTTGTTTTTTCCTGTAAAGCACATTGCGTTTCATTCCATTTATGAAATGTGCTGTTTAAAGCTTGATTTGATTTGATTTGCATGTAAACGTGGTCAATGACAATCCCCAAATGTCATTACAGTTTTTGGTGTTTGTAACAGATGTCTCTTTCCATTCATCAAATGGTGTGAGTGCACAGTGCACTGTTTGGTACTGGAATTCTTTTGGAGTGGATGAACATGTGCAGGTAGCCGACTTTTTGAAGTTATTTGTTTGACAATAAGATGAAAACATCCTAACTGGATGTGTTCATGCCAAATTAAAAGGTAATAAAACATGTTTTACCCATAAATGACATGTACTTACTATTAGGCCAATAAAAAAGCAGGCCCACTCAAGCGCGTGCACACATAGGAGGTCTATTGAAAAAAATAGACCCCCCCCCCTCGAATGTCACGGTATAATTCGCACTCTGCCTATCTTAATATGCAAGATATAGACCGGAAAACAGTTTTTGGGTATCGTCAACGATCGGGGTAAGTGTGTGTAGACGGAGCCACATGTCAAGATGGGGAAAATCCTCCTACAGGACTTACCTGATGCAGTTTTCTCCTCGCTTTGTGATCGGTCACCCCAATCTGTTTTCAGTTGCCGTTTCCTGATCTCTTCATCATACATTTCTCCTGTGTAGCAGCATAGATCATTTTCAGACACCATGAGGTCTATCTGTTCAAGTAATGTTGAAATCTCGGTTGGATCATTCATACTCTTTTTGCAGGTGAGATACCTATTTCCACACATTTCTATGAGATCCATCAGATCATTGTTGTCCTTTATATCACCCAACCCAAAGTCTTGGTCATTCTTGTGGGTGAAGACGATTATTGTAAAGGCAAGGGCTCCCTCTCCAAGCATTCTTTCCAGCCATCCCACTCCCATTTTGAATTCATCAATATGCTGACCCAATGGTAGAAGTAAGAGGACAGCATTGATACCCTGCTTATGCACAAGTGGACCTATGTAATTCTCCTGGGTAAGTTCAGAACTCTGCAAGCCCAGCATGTTGATGACAGAGACACAACGACCGGACAAATCATACATCCTGGGTGCTATCTGTGAGAGTTCTGCTGCTGGTAGATCATACATCTTGGGTGCTATCTGTGAGAGTTCTGCTGCTGGTAGATCATCTTGACCAAGAAGGAGATTTCCAGATTCAATCTCCATAGAATCAGTGCCACCAATCAATGCAATTGTCAGAACAGGTGTCACTGAAAAATAATTATAAGAACAATTAAATGTACATACTGTAAGTTAGTAGCTGTAAATCACGTACAATGCTATGACATGATGGTTGACTAAAACAATCTCACCTGTCTTACTTCTAATTGTAAGTTGCTCTGGATAAGAGCATCTACTAAATTACTAAAATGTAAATTTCTTACTACTTTGTGCGAAATTAGAAGACGTTGTGATTTCTTTCTTTTCTTCATCAGTCTTGGTTGTCTTGTTATCCTGTTGGTCGCTGCGTTGACTCTTAATGTCTGTGATGTCAAAGGCCTCAGCCTCCAACTGTAGAAATAGTTGCAGTGCTTTAACACAAGCTCTAACTACTGAGAGATGTTGGTCCAAATTGCCAAGTATTCTTGAAAGAGGCTTAACCTAACTTGTACAGGAAATGTAATATCACTTATACTGAACATTTCAATGACCCCCCAATTGTTTAACAATAGCATAAACACTGCTGTTGAACTATTTCTTACAGATTTTTTGCTCACTGTGCCAACATTATCCATGTTGATTGAAATGTGGGGGTCAGTAAAGTGATCCAGATGAACCATGGTATCTTGATCTTGATGAGCCGAAGGAATTGTGCAAGTGGGTATTAAACTTTAATCACAAGGATCCACCAAATCATCACTTTCGTTTTCAATGTCTGTTAGGTATAGACAGAGACAGGAGAGTTGTTTTTTGTTAGGACACTTCAAGATTTAATATTCACTTGGCTCTATTTTAACAAATCTAACACAATATTAAATCTTAGTGCAACCACGCAGTGCTGTCAAGTTGTGGGTGTGGCAGAAATATTTCAGTTATTTTTACAGCGGGAATAATGGGCGCAATAGCTGGCGGTGGCGCAAAAGGGCAGGGTTTGGATGAATAAATAAGTTGTAGGTGTGACAAGAGCTTGACCACTCACAGGCCAATCAACGTTCTTCATGGCGTTATACTGCATGCGGTTGTCTCAAATTGTGTAGATTATTAACAGTCTTTGCATTATAATCAACTCCAATTCGTCTGGAAGGAACGCAATATTGTGGATTGATACAATTATTAAATAGCATACAGTAACGAATAATAGCAACAATAAAATGCATCCAGTTTTGCTAAATATGTTATTTTCAATCCACATTGTTCTAGTTGGCTTCAAAATGTAGGTCTATATGTCTTTACACATCACAGTCGCACTTCTCCCGAAATAAAAAGGCTCTTATTAATTGTATTTCATGTGCGAGGCACGTTCTCAATAGGCAAGATCATTTTGCCATTGATATGGGACTGAATAATTAAAATAAGTTTGAAGGAGCGCGTCTTTGGTAATCAGACGAGACGCGCTCTTTGAAAATGGGGATGGATATTTGAACACGCAAAATGAAGTATGTAGGTGGGTCGTTCTACAAAAAGTGCCATAATGCTTTGACATTTTAAGTAGAAATTGGGCACTAATATTGCATTTTATAAGGCGTTTATATTAAATGAAGTGCCCTTTCATATAGACCACATGGAGAATTCAATAAATCAGATTTTTTTAAATGTTAATAGAGATTTGCTAAAGTGCCAAAATTCAGCATTTTACATGTCCCACCGTGCACCCTCTGTGATTTCTAAGATTTTAATCCACTTAATCCCAACATTTCTCAAAGTTTTCATTGTAAAGCCCTAGCTATTTGTTGCTTTGACAAAGTCATTTCTGAATATTATTATTTATTTCATGTGATTAGTGATTAATTTACGTCCCTGTTACGGGAACTGAACTCTCATTTTAATATGGTGAAATTGTTCCTTTTTAAATATACCTTTTTTTCAAAAGAAATCCTAGTGTAAAAGCAGGTGAATTGGTCCTACTCTTTTTGGAAATGTTCTGGTGTTTTGTGGTCAAACAGAGCATGTCGAGCATAACTTTACCCATTGATAGACAGGCTAGAAATGTTTTAACAAAAAAATATATATTAAGTTTACATTCAATTGCCACCCCCTGTTGCACACAACAAGCTTACATTCTCCCTGTCACAAGGGGATAACCTCTTGAGATGGAAAACCTAGTTTTTTCATTAAGTTGAACATGTTGATCATGTTATGACAATGTTAAAACTGAATTGAATTGGTGGAGCGGCCCAGGTACAGTATGTGAATTGTGAATTATACAAAAGCATGCGGGCAAAAACCTCCAAAATATTTCAAGGCACTCTGATGAGTAGACACGTTTAAAACCTCTTATTGATAGGCTGCTTGGCTTATGCATGGCCAGGATAAAAAAAAATATGCACCGACGCAGAAGAACCAGACTTCGTTGTAGTAGGATAGCCTATTGATGGCTTGATTTTGAATTAAATGAAACGTAAAACAAGAAATTGTACAGGAAAATAACTTAAACGTTTCTAAATACTAGGGTCACCGGCATCATCGCATCTCTCGATCCATGATGGGCATATGGACACATGTCCATGGAGGGGGTTTTACACACATCCAAAATAATAACAGGAACTGGCTAAAAGAATGTCCAATACATAGATAAAAAGGGAACGTTCGCTCACTGTTTTGCTGCTCACAAACATGGTTTAATAAAGCTTTGGTGATTAAGATGTACAAAAAAATATATATTTTCATGGGCATTGCGCCATGGCCACCGCTGACAAAATCCATGCTGTAATCATCTGCGTTTGCAAAAAGAGCTGATTTTAGTGGTTCTCAAAAGTCCCCACCTGCGCTTCTTGAAATTGGCACTTTGGCGCACATTTTAAGGACACACCTCAGATATTGCCACCCCTCCCACCCCAGTGCAAACGAGCTGATGTTAGACAGGTAAATTGCCAGACCTGGTGCAAAAGATGGAAAATGCCAGAGTGACAGTTTTTACAAGCCAAAATTACTAACTAACGTGTGTTTGACAATAACCGCCTTGGCACCAGCTGAAAATAGTGCCAACAGAATCAACGTTACCAATCAATGCAATTATCAGTTGTGTCGCAAAAATATAGTGCATAATAACAAGAGCAATTGAGAGAAGTGAGTATCTCTAAATCAAAGTTATACTGTGAGAATTAAATGATGGTTGACTAAAACGCTCTCACCTATCTTACTGCTTTGTGGGAAATTAGAAGAAATTGTTGTGATGTCTGTCTTTCCTTCATCAGTCTTAGTTGTCTTGTCATCCTGTTGGTCGCTGTGTTGACTCTCAATGTCTGTGATGTCAAGGGCCTCAGGCTCCAACTGTAGAAATAGTTGCTGTGGATGTATCATGGGAGTATCAAAATACATATCTGGATTACATCATTTGAGTACAAACATTTATACAAGTATTTTGTTAAAGTTACTGTGTAAATTAAAAGGTAGTGATCAGATTACATTTACTTCAGACCCAAGGTTTGAAAAAAATGGGAACGCCCTTGTCATGCAAATTCTGCATAGGTCTGCGCAAATATTAATAACATATTGAAAAGATGAGTCAGTTATTTCAGAAGCTAGCAGATTCATTAACTACCAACAACAGCTGCAAATCCCAATGAAACTACATCATGTTTTGATGTTCACTTTCCTTGCTTTGTCTAACACTATCATGAATCTAGAAAATAGGTTTTGTGGGTCAGCGTGCAGTATATATTTAGTTTCATAGCACAAACGTTTGCTAGCAAGTTTCTCACAGTCTTTAGCTGTGGCCTGCCAGGGCAAGTCCAGGAGGGATGCCTAGCAGTGACCTAGCAGTGACCCCACTTCCCAATTTCAGAACACTATCTTCACTGTCCTAGATGAGTATTTAGGTTCTGGTCAAATCACCACAAAATAACACGACTTTTGGGCTATTTTGCTGAAATTACACAAGAATGTTACAAAACCTCCAGGGCGTCCGTCCTATTGTAGCGGCTTTGATGCAGTAACGGTCCCTTTATCAACTTTTTATTTTTTTTATTAGACCACTGGCAGAACAGCTCCCCTCCTTTGTAAAGGACACCAGCAGTATGGTCTCAGAACAGCTCCCCTCCTTTGTAAAGGACACCAGCAGTATGATCTCTATTATTGAATCTCTTGATTCTCTCCCTGTGAATACTTTGTTACTTTTGATGTTGAGTCGTTATACACGAATATTCCACACGAGGGCGGTATTGAAGCCATGAAACATTTTCTTCTGCAACGTGACCCTAACCTTCCAGGGCATGCGTTATAACATTTACTGAAATAGTACACACACGTTTAGAAACTATTTCATGTTTCTAAATGATTTCTTTATTCAGACGAAGGGTACTGCTATGGGATCACCTATGGCTCCTAACTATGTTAATTTGTATGTGAAACAGTACTCAATACTCTCAAAAAATATGTATTGCCTAACATTATTATATGGAAACGGTTCATTTATGATATTTTTGTTCTATGGAGGGGTGATGCAAAACAGCTCCAGGCATTCCAGGCTTTTCTTAACTCTTGTTCTGAGCACCTGAGATTTACTATGCAATCTGTCACTCGTCAAATCCGTTTCCTTGATCTTCTGGTTGTGTGAGTGTAACAGTGTAGGTTCCGTCCCTCTCTTCGCCCCAACCTGGGCTCGAACCAGGGACCCTTGCACACATCAACAACTGACACCCACGACGCATCGTTACCCATCGCGCCACAAAAGCCACGGCCCTTGCAACGCAAGGGGAACAACCACTTCAGGTCTCAGAGCGAGTGACGTCACTGATTGAAATGCTATTAGCGCGGACCACCGCTAACTAACTAGCCATTTCACATCGGTTACATGAGGATAATGTTCTATACACTGATATATACAGGAAACCTACTGATCGTAACGGTTTGTTGAGGGCTGATAGCTGTCACCAGCTTCCCTTGAAAAACAGTTTTCCCTACAGGCAATTCTGTCGAATCAAAATCATTTGCAAACAAAATAATCAGATTTCGACAGAAATATGGCTGAGATGCAAAGAAAATTCAAGGACAGCGGGTACAAAAATGGTCAGATTAAAAATGAATTTAAAAAAAAGAAGCATTCTTACTACCTGCTATTCAAAGTGCTCTGAACAAATTAAGGGGAATTGTTCACAAACTTTGGCACACTAAGATCGGTAATGTGTTTTTGGACATATTCTCGCGGGGCAGAAATCTCAGAGCACAATTGTTAAACTCTGATTTACCACCCCAAAACAACGCCTCTACTGGATGGAAACTACAAGTGTAATGGCTGCGCTCGCTGCAACACAGTCTCACAATCAATTCGTGCATATATGCACATAATGTATTTCAGCAAATTTAGTGCGTTTTTGTGTGTTTTTGTGTGGCTTAATTCGTGCGAAAAGACACTAATTTAACCAGTAGGCTACACACAAGCCTTTGCAACAACCATATAGACGCGATAGTTTATATTTCATTTTTGTTCTTCTTAATGGCTAATTCAACGTTATGAATATACATAAATGTTGTCTTTGTTTAACCCTGTTTTAAAACGTGTCGTTTTATGCCTATATGCACTGTTTTAGACTTTCTGAACCTAATTTTTGCGAAAAGACGCACATTTACGTGCGACTTAATTCGTGGGAAAATTTGTTTTATTAATGCCAATGCTGTTTTCTGTGCTTGATTTCGCTTAATACTTTGGATACTGGTGCACTTGTAATCAGAAGGCATTGAAAGAAATGTATTTAATCTTCCACTCCACTCTTCCGATACATTTATTTGCTCCAGACAAGATGATATTCAACAGGTAGGCATTTTGAAACCGTTCAGAGATTACTCCAAGTAATGGCACTCTTTGGGATCTTTGCCAGGGAACATTTAAATACATTATCAATGGCAAATACTGTTTTCTATGCTTGATTTCACTTAATATTTTTGGGTGTTGTGCTCATTGCAGTCAGAAAACATGTTGGCCGATCAAAACCCTTGCGGGTGATGTTGCTTTCTCTCCCCAAGTCGTACAAGAAAATAACGGAAAACTGACCCAAGATCAGTACTGTACTGCAACTTCAACCCAATGTAATGCGGAGCGCGTTCCAGCACGTCAACACAATCGGCTGCAGGGGAGGTTACTTTCTGTGTTGTTCAATTTATATAAGAATATCAAATTAAATGAATCTAAGAAAAGCTTTTCCAGGCAGTTTGAATGTATATTCTTATTCTGTGCAGATTCTGTGTAATTTGTCCTACAACACAAACGCGCATCATGACTTCAACAAAAAAGGCAACTTGGAACGTACCCGATCCTCCCATGCGATCATTCTCTTTCCCGGTAAGTTAAGTATGCAAATAAACCGCAGCTAGAACTTAACTACGTGTTTTATGTTTTTATTATGCTTTAAACAGAAGGCGCTGTGAATTATTGGCCTGCTCTGATATATGTGATAGTTGGCTTCTAAACGAGTTGGAAAAAGTGGATTTGGTGTCAGATGGTATCCGTTTAGTGTCAGAATGATATCTAATTGACTGATGGACAATGACCTGCTAAGTGACTTTGTTACATTTGCAATATGTTTGAACAGGGATGTACCATCACCAAAATGGCATTTTGAAATCAACACTAAAAATGGCATCATCATAGTCTCTAGGCCGTGCCGAGTTCAACGAGACGCCCCGCTTGACCGTAGCTTGCTCTGAGAGCAGCAACCGTGAAAAAAAGTAGGCCCAAAATGAAGCCTGGCCCTAAGTTTCAAGTGCTTTTGGGTGACAGCGAGAGAACCGTTAGGGTTAGAAGGACAATTCGACCACAGGAATGTTCCTGAGGTCCTCCCGATCTGTGCAAGCCTAACCTTGACCGTGTGGCATTAGCATTTAATAGTAAAAACATGTTTTTTTTAATCTCACAGATTACAATGACATGTCTCCCATAGGAATACATTGTCCCAAATTCAACCTGAAGCCTATGTGGGTTATGAATGCCTTATGAACCTGTCTTCGATGACATACCATCAGGCCACTATGAGGTCTACCTGTGTCGATTCTAAGCTTCCTGGAGCAACCAAAAGTGGTTAAATTCACCCTAAAGCTGTTTTGATATAACCACGCTGGAGATTGTGAAAATCACTCAATTCAACCCTGTGTAAATCAGTCAATTATTAACATAAAGTCTTTAAATTCAGGATTATGTAAGAGCATACCCCAATAAGAACATGTGTTTACTTATAGCTTCCTGTGCCAACCGGAAGTTGTTAAAAACACCCTAAAGGTGTTTCTATATAACCAATCTGCAGATTGTGAAAAAAAATGGTTTGAAAGTTAATAAGATAAAGTTGCAGCTGTCTTTGATATGCTCAAAATGAACTAACTGCTATCTTGAAATGTAGAGAAAGTGTTTTAAATAAGCATCCTATCATTTGAAATTAGTTGAAAGGCTAAGTGACTCACCTCCTGAGAGGAAGTTAACAGCCTATCAACATTCAGTTTTATTAGAGGGGGTGGGTGTGCCCCCTGTTGGCTGAACCCGGATGGGAACTGTAAATGAACTGTAAATCAGTCATTTATCCCAACAGATGTCAAAGAAAAAACTCTCACTCACACACACACACACACACACACACACACACACACACACACACACACACAGGCACACACTCACAGCAAGGATGGAGTGACAAAGTGCGGTGCTTAAAGACACACAGAGCCTGCAATGACATTACCATTATCTCTAGGCTATGCTGAGTTCAACAAGACGCCCCGCTTGATCGTAGCTCGCTCGGTCTAAGCGCAGCGACCGTGAGAAAAAGTAGGCCCAAAATTAAGCCTGGCTCTAAATTTCAAGTGCTTTTGGGTGACAGCGAGAGAACCGTTAGGGTTAGAAGCACAATTCGACCTCAGGTATGTTCCCGAGGTCCTCCCGATCTGTGCAAGCCTAACCTTGACCATGTGGCATTAACCCTTAGCAGTGAAAAGAAGGTGTTAACATCAAACAGTTTGCAATGACTTTTCTCCCCATAGGAATACATTGCCTATTCCCCTAAATTCAACCTGAAGCCTATGTGGGTTATGAATGTCTTATGAACCTGTCTTTGATGACTATCCATCAGGCCACTATGAGGTCTACCTGTGTCGATTCTAAGCTTCCTGGAGCAACCGGAAGTTGTTAAAAACACACTAAAGGTGTTTTGATATAACCAGCCTGCAGATTGTGAAAAGCACTGCATTCAACCCTGTGTGGATAAGTCAATTCTTAACATAGAGACTTTAAACTCAGGATTATGTAAGAGCATACCCCAATCAGTATATGTGTAAACTTATAGCTTCCTGTGCCAACCGGAAGTGCCTTAAATATGGGTCACAGGGGCTGTTTCGAAGGGTTAAAAAATTCAGATCATTTAAAAACTTCATATGTGTGACTAGGTAACCCTCATGAACTGTAAATCAGTCATTTATCCCATCAGATTTGCAAGAAAAAATAATACACACACACACAGCAATGATGGAGAAACACAGTGTGGGGCCTAGAGACACACAGTGCCCGCAATAGTTACTTTTGTTCAAACTGTCAAAGAACCGTCAGAGCTCTGAAACTTTAGAAACCTGTTCTAGAGCTCAAGTCGATAGTGCACGGTAAGTTATGTGGCTCTAGATGGTTCTCAGACCGAGAAACAGCCTCGTATATTTGCAATATTTTCAATTCATTTTAACATCACGAAAATGGCGACATTTAGAAATGTCCCACAGCCGCAAGACTAGGTGCATTGAAACCGCCTCGGCCCATAGAGACGGACCCCAACGTTTCTGTCCGATAGCTCATTCAAGGACCCCGTAGCAACGCCCGAAAAAAAGTGGATTTTCAGCACCAATTAAGGTTGTTGCTCGGGCACCGAATGACCTATCGAGCCGAAACTCGGGATTCGGGGTCACCTTACATAGGGTTACACATAATGTCAGAGCTGGACCCGCAGCTAGAACGTAACTACGTGTTTTATGTTTTTTTATGGTTTAACCTGTCTGAGAACGTGGGACGCTTGCGTCCCACCCTAGTCAACAGCCAGTGGAATCGCGTCGCGCGAAATACAAATACCTCATAAATGCTATAACTTCAATTTCTCAAACATATGACTATTTTACACCATTTTATAGATACACCTCTCCTGAATCGAACCACGTTGTCCAATTTCAAAAAGGCTTTACAGCAAAAGCAAAACATTAGATTATGTTAGGAGAGTATCCTGCCAAAAAAAATCACACTGCCATTTTCAAAGCAACTAGCATGCATCACAAATACCCAAAACACAGCTAAATGCAGCACTAACCTTTGACAATCTTCATCAGATGACACTCCTAGGACATCATGTTACACAATACATTTATTTTTTGTTCAATAAAGTTCATATTTATATATAAAAACAGCATTTTACATCGGCGCGTGACGTTCAGAAAATATTTTCCCTCAATGAATCAGCGCTACAATTTACAAAATTACTATTCGAAAACATTGTTAAAATGTAATATTGTCATTCAAAGAATTATAGATTAACATCTCGTGAATGCAACCGCATTGCCAGATTTAAAAATAACTTTACTGGGAAATCACACTTTGCAATAAACGACGTGGTATGCTCAGACAAATAGGCTAGGCGATACATGTTAGCGCCATCTTGGAACCATCTAAAATCAAATATACTATTGTAAATATTCCCTTAGCTTTGATTATCTTCATCAGAAGGCACTTCCAGGAATCCCAGGTCCACAACAAATGTAGTTTTGTTCGAAAAGGTTAATAATTTATGTCCCAATAGTTCCTTCTTGTTAGCGCGTTCCGAAGGCTACTCATAATGTACGAGGCGCGCTGGACTTGTCGTCACGAATGTGCAAAAAAAATATATTTACGTTCGTTCAAACATGTCAAACGTTGTATAACATAAATCTTTAGGGCCTTTTTCAACCAGCGCTTCAATAATAGTCAAGGCGGACGATTGCATTGTCTTACTAAACATTTTGGAACAAAAGGGTTCCCATGGACGGGAAAGCGTGTTTACGTTCAAAGACGAAAGAAAATAAAACATGGGGTCGACTCGTGCACGAGCCTCAGTCTGATGGTACTCTGACCGGCCACTATCCAAACGCGCTAATGTTTTTCAGCCAGAGGCTGGAATTACACCATTCAGCTTTTTCCCGGGTTCTGAGAGCCTATGGGAGCCGTAGGAAGTGTCACGTTACAGCAAAGATCCTCAGTTTTCAATAAACAGAGCCAAGAAGAACAAGAACTTGTCAGACAGGCCACTTCATGTAAGGAATCTTCTCAGGTTTTTGCCTGCCATATGAGTTCTGTTATACTCACAGACACCATTCAAACAGTTTTAGAAACTTTAGGGTGTTTTCTATCCAAAGCCAATAATTATATGCATATTCTAGTTACTGGGCAGGAGTAGTAACCAGATTAAATCGGTACGTTTTTTATCCGGCCGTGCAAATACTGCCCCCTATCCCCAACAGGTTAACACAGCGAGCCATGGAGAGGAACCACAGTCACTTCCCGGCCATCCCGAGTTCATCGGGCCAGTTGATTATGCATTTCTGCAGTATTTTTGAACATGCCAAATTCGTGATGCTAAATGCCCATTGAAACATATTGCAAATGTAACGCGTCTTTGCAATATGATTCAACAGTGAAAAAACATCACCAAATGTACATGATGAAATCAACACAATGAGCAATGGAGAGGTTCCACAGTCACTTCCCGGCCATCCCGAGTTCATCGGGCCAGTCAATGTGCCCCAGGTGATTGGAATGGGTTATCAGAAGCACATTTTAAAAATGGTTTCTAATGCCTTTAGGGGGGAGCAATGGGTCTAAGGTTGGGTAGGGAGCACCCCCCCACCCGTGCCCATCCAATAGGGGGCGCCCTTGGTCATTTTGGACATTTTTCAAAAAATAATTTAAAAACAACAGAGTCCCACTTCTCCCTCATCATACATGACAAATAGACCATCTAGGTTGATTCATGGCTTAACATGGGGCTATATATCATTTGGGCAGTATAAATGCCATTTGGACATGGTTCACTGACTTTTGGGTTTGGAAGCCGACTTCCTATGATCGTACATGGCAAATGGACAAAACATCCTGATTTGGCAAATTCAATACTTTCATATTGTTTTTGGAAATTTCTTATGGAATTTACTGTAATTATAAATGTCTTCTTATGTGATCCTAGAAAGCTTGCATGTTCAAGATGGCATGCGAAGGTCGCAGATCTATGGAGATCTTCTCAATTGCTCTGATGTTAAAGTCTGGTCTCATAGACTAGACGTAACATAGTAAACGTAAATCCGGGACACGGCAGAATTTTGAACAGCATGTACTTTTAATGCAATCTTAACCACAATTTAGGTTATTTGGTTTTGCTATTAGATGCAGCACAGTGATAACACATTCTGTTGTTCTATAAACAAAATATCAGATATTGTTTTCCCATTGGAACATTGTTTTGCTTTTAACCTCTATGGGCTAGGTGGGACGCTAGCGTGCCACCCGTGGTGCACTCCATCAACAGCAGGTGCATTTCAAGAGCGGCAAATTTGAATCCAAATAAATGTCAAAATTCAAATTTTTCAAACATACAACTATTTTACACCCTTTGAAAGATAAACATCTCCTTAATCTAACCACGTTTTACGATTTCAAAAAGGTTTTACGGCGAAAGCATAAATTTAGAGTATGTTAGGACAGTACATTTACAAGAGTTGTGTGTAATGTTTTGTCAATTCAAAGACAGGGTCACCAAAACCATAAAACCAGCTAAAATGATGCACTAACCTTTTACAATCTCCATCAGATGACACTCCTAGGACATTATGTTAGACAATGCATGCATTTTTAGTTCTATCAAGTTCATATTTATATCCAAAAACAGCGTTTTACTATGGCATTGATGTTGAGGAAATCGTTTCCCTCCAATAACCGGCAGTCAAGTCAGCGTCACAAATTAAATAATTAAAATTAGAAAACATTGGTAAAATATTATATTGTCATTTAAAGAATTATAGATTTACATCTCTTGAACGCAATCAACTTGCCAGATTTAAAAATAACCTTACTGGGAAATCACACTTTGCAATAATCTGAGCACTGCGCCCAGAAAAATACGCGTTGCGATACAGACTAGACGTCATGTTGGGGAGATCTAAAATCGAAAATACTATGTAAATAATCCATTACCTTTGATTCTCTTCATCAGATGTCACTTCCAGGTATCACAGGTCCATAACGAATGTAGTTTTGTTCAAAAAAGCTCATCATTTATGTCCAAAAATCTCCGTCTTGTTAGCACATGATCTAAGCCAGCCGGACTTCTCGTCATGAACGAGGGGAAAAAATATATTTACGTTCGTTCAAACATGTCAAACGTTGTATAGCATAAATCATTAGGGCCTTTTTTAACCAGAACATGAATAATATTCAAGGTGGACGAATGCATACTCTTTTATAACGTATTGGAACGAGGGTACCCAACATGAACTCGCGCGCCAGGTGTCTAATGGGACATCATCGTTCCATGGCTCTTGTTCGGTCAGATCTCCCTCCAGAAGACTCAAAACACTTTGTAAAGGCTGGTGACATCTAGTGGAAGCAATAGGAAGTGCCAAAATATTCCTCAGCCCCTGTGTTTTTCAATGGGATAGGTTTAAAGGCAATACAACACATCAGGTATCCACTTCCTGTCAGAAAATGTCTCAGGGTTTTGCCTGCCAAATGAGTTCTGTTATACTCACAGACACCATTCAAACAGTTTTAGAAAATTTAGGGTGTTTTCTATCCATATGTAATAAGTATATGCATATTCTAGTTACTGGGTAGGAGTGGTAACCAGATTAAATCGGGTATGTTTTTTTATCCAGCCGTGTCAATACTGCCCCCTAGCCCTAACAGGTTAAATGGTTGGAAGCGCAGTGATGACCCATTTAGGTGACAACTAAACCAAAAATCTGACATTGTTTTCCATTGGAATTTAGTTGTGCTTTTAGAGGAGTGAAAGCATAGTGATAACACATTGGGAAATCAACAAATATTTGGCTGTCTTTTTGAGTGGGTGATTATAGGTTGTAATTACATTTTACATAGATAGCAGACACTCTTATCCAGAGCAACAATTAAGGTTAAGTGCCTTGCTCAAGGGCACATCGACAGATTTATCATCTAGTCGGCTCAGAGATTCAAACCAGCAAGCTTTCGGTTACTGGCCCAATGCTCTAAACTGCTAGGTTACCCTGTTGTCCCCTGTCATTGATTAACGTCTAAGCCAAATATTTCCCAATTGTCCACATTGAAATGATGTGCCCAGTAGAATGCTTGTCTCTTTGTCTCTGTTTTAATGATAATTTTCCTGATTTATTTGAGAGTCAATTCCTGACACTCTCTGTCTTGCTGTTCCCAACATGATGTTCCTCAGTTACTCACATGTTCTTCTGCTTGACATGTACACTCAGACGACGGATCCAGTGCGTCTTCACTCTTTGTCTCCATTTCCTTATTTTCTCCAGTCTCCATTATTAGCTGCTAATAGTCACTGCAAAAAAAATTAAGAAAAATCAATCAGTTGTATATTATTATATTCACTTCAGTTACCTTACATCAAAACAAAACCTTTGTTAGTATTTTACTATATAAAGCAGCACTTACTTGAAAACAGTTTGGTTAATAGTAAATAATACAATTCTACTGTATCAGCAGATTTAGTAGAATTTACACATTCTGTTCATGTAATCTAAGGACACTGACGAAAGAACAATACGACTATTACAAAAAAGAAGAAAGAAAATAAAGAAATAAATGAATAATGCTAAGAATAATGTGTGTGTAGAGTGTGTGTGTGTGTGTGTGTATCTCTTCACAGTCTGCGTTGTTCCCTGAGATGTTGTTTAATCTGTTTTGTTATATTTTATTGCTTGCCTGAGTTACCTGAGGTGGAAGAGAATTTCATGTAGTCATTGCTCTATAGAGTACCAGTGTCAGTGCAGTACATGTTGAGTGTCCTTCCCTATAGGTGTGCTGAAAGTCATTTGTTAAATTATTCACAGAGAAATATCATTGTATCTGGTCAAACACAATCTTTTCTATAAGTTTGCTAGAACTGGCAGCAAGCTGATTGGGCGGCTGTTAGAGCCAGCAAAGGGAGCGTTAACATTTTTGGGTAGCGGAATTACTTTAGCTTCCCTCCAGGTCTGTGGACAAACACTTTTCAAGATACATCACAAAGTACCATTGGGTTTTGTAATTGGTTTGCTTGAACATTGACATTAGCTCCATAATAGATAACATGATTGGTTTAAATAGAACAATTATGTGAATCTTTACAGTGTCAAATTTGAGCTTGACTTTATGTCATTTGGTATGACATATTTACAAACACACAAATAAACATAACAAATAAAACAAATATATATATATATATATAAAGGAAAGGATTCGTTTTTTTTTAAGTCTGTTTCGCCACATCTATGTAAATTCATCTTTACATTAGAATGTTTTGTTTTTATGCAACCCTGTTAATTATTATACACTACATGGTCCCTGTTGTCATTATTTACCTGATAGTACACAATCTAATTGGTTTTGATTAAATGTTTTATTTTAAAGTGTTTGATTTTATACTACTTACACTGTATTATACTACTTACACTGCCATACTACAGTTACCATGAGGTGCAACATAAACAAACATAAATTATAAAGGTTACTTACAGTTTGCAAAGTGATATCCATTTGTTGTTTGTTCATAATGTAGACTGAAGTGAACCTTTTGTCCACAGGGTTTTTATAAGGCCTTCAGTATCTTTCAAAGCCTAATTTCCTGGAAATCACATGACAATGTGTAAATGAAACTTAAGACATTTGAGATGGCAATACAGTTTGGTTAGCAATCAGTACACTGTAACTAATACTGTTTATCGCAAGGCAAACATATTATAAGAAATTCATAAAATTATATATTTTACGTGAATGTAAATTAAAAATGAAGTGCAAAGTTTCCAAAATCCTTTATTGAAGTGGTGGGGAAACAAAACTCATTAATTGTGTAATGCAGTATAAATTTGACCTCATTTAAAAGTTATATAGACCTTTGAGAATGCATACCCCCACCCTATCACATGATGAAGACAGAGTTTTTTCTCAGTGACTAGCCTTTATAAAGCAAGTTTACAAGGATAATGAGTTTTGTTTGCTCCGAGAAACTGCATAGCATTGTGTGTGGCTGTGGTGGATGTAAAAGTGCATTTGTGTTTATATATGTGCTTGTCTGTGAATGCTATTGTGGAATGTCATCTTACCGGCACCAAGATAACCTCAGGTGTGTGTGTGCAGGAAGTAGTTGACAGAGAGAGAGGAAGAGATGCAGTGTCTCTGCTCTGAACTTAAATCAGTTCTGCCCAGTCCTATACAACAGGTGCCATGGAGTCCTCATTCTTAGTCATTGGGATCTCAGACAGTGGAATTTGAGTGTTTAGCTTCTACATCTGAATGAAGGGACAATATAGTATTGCGTTCTTTGTATGTCTAATGTAGTTTTTAGGACAAACTATGATGTTAATCTAGATCTGTTCCCAAGTATTCCCTTGAATAAGTAGAGAGACACGTGATAGTGTCTCAATGTATGGTAGGAAATTATTATGTTATTTCCAAATACAATATCTGTCTGGTCTTACTTGTGGTCAATTTGCAGTGTACAAATTATTATCATTATGTTCCAGTCCCTATTCACTCAGAAATAAATTGTCCCACGGCTGAATCAAGTTACCCCTGGTCTATAGTGAATATCCATTCCTGTTTGAAAATCACTGTTGCTTGTTTCTGTATATTTTCTTTATCCACTCAATGTGTCAAAAAGGACAGAACCAATGTTTATTAAAAAACTGTATTTATTGTTAAGAATATGACTGCTATGACAGCTACTGGTAAATGGATAAAATTATACAATCGTATTTTGTTCCGTATACATACTGTATTCATATGTGACATCACATACAAGTCTGTACTGGTCATTTTAAGTAGAGTGCCTGTAGTCTTATGAACATAGCTAATATTCAACTTCATTTGATTACCTTCATGTATGACAATGCATTTGTTTCCTTGTTATTTAAAAAGAAATTATAGTCACATGTATGAACATAACACCGTGAACAAACATACTTGGAAAAAGTACTTGACAATAACTATCACTGTAAGGCAGCTATAGGTTTAAACGATTATAGGGCTGTGTATCCCAAATGAGTTTTATACATTTTACAGGGCACGCCCTTCATTTCAACCTTAGCATGCAGTGCAATCTCAGATATTATTCCAGATATTAGTGAGAAAAGCTTTATTCCTATCAAACTTTTCTCAGGAAATGATCATTTATGAAACTGGCTTTGTGTTAGGTCTAACTGAGATGATTTTGTCACTGAAGATATGTCAATTTAGGTCAGGTGGATAGAAACAAAATCAAACAAAACAAAATGTATTGTCCCTTTAGTATCCACATACTGTTACAAATAGTTTTGCAGATAGTCATGTTTTATCTCCCTTTTCAATCCTTTCCACAGAAGGAGTGTGCCATTAGGCTGGAAATCCTACCTTTGTCTTCTAAAAATAAAACGTATTATGTTCCTTACATCCATGTGGCATGTCTGTGAATGACCACTATGAGTGGTTTTAACAGACACAACCTTGGCTCCTTTCTGGTTGTTGTACGGCGTCTAGTGTGACTGTTGTACTGCAGCTGCTATAGCACAGACTTGCACGATATCAAGAGATTGTTCCATCCCAGAATTGAATGACAGTTTAATGGAATCTGCTTAGTATAAGGTATATTTCTTATGAAGATATAATGAAACCTGTCATGTTTTAAGGGTTGTTTTTTATATACAGTGGGGAGAACAAGTATTTGATACACTGCCGATTTTGCAGGTTTTCCTACTTACAAGCATGTAGAGGTCTGTCATTTTTATCATAGGTACACTTCAACTGTGAGAGACGGAATCCAGAAAATCACATTGTATGATTTTTAAGTAATTCATTTGCATTTTATTGCATGACATAAGTATTTGATCACCTACCAACCAGTAAGAATTCCGGCTCTCACAGACCTGTTAGTTTTTCTTTAAGAAGCCCTCCTGTTCTCCACTCATTACCTGTATTAACTGCACCTGTTTGAACTCGTTACCTGTATAAAAGACACCTGTCTACACACTCAATCAAACAGACTCCAACCTCTCCACAATGGCCAAGACCAGAGAGCTGTGTAAGGACATCAGAGATACAATTGTAGACCTGTACAAGGCTGGGATGGGCTACAGGACAATAGGCAAGCAGCTTGGTGAGAAGGCAACAACTGTTGGCGCAATTATTAGAAAATGGAAGAAGTTCAAGATGACGGTCAATCACCCTCGGTCTGGGGCTCCATGCAAGATCTCACCTCGTGGGGCATCAATGATCATGAGGAAGGTGAGGGATCAGCCCAGAACTATACGGCAGGACCTGGTCAATGACCTGAAGAGAGCTGGGACCACAGTCTCAAAGAAAACCATTAGTAACACACTATGCCGTCATGGATTAAAATCCTGCAGCGCACGCAAGGTCCCCCTGCTCAAGCCAGCGCATGTCCAGGCCCGTCTGAAGTTTGCCAATGACCATCTGGATGATCCAGAGGAGGAATGGGAGAAGGTAATGTGGTCTGATGAGACACAAATAGAGCTTTTTGGTCTAAACTCCACTCGCCGTGTTTGGAGGAAGAAGAAGGATGAGTACAACCCCAAGAACACCATCCCAACCGTGAAGCTTGGAGGTGGAAACATCATTCTTTGGGGATGCTTTTCTGCAAAGGGGACAGGACGACTGCACCGTATTGAGGGGAGGATGGATGGGGCCATGTATCGCGAGATCTTGGCCAACAACCTCCTTCCCACAGTAAGAGCATTGAAGATGGGTCGTGGCTGGGTCTTCCTGCATGACAACGACCCGAAACACACAGCCAGGGCAACTAAGGAGTGGCTCCGTAAGAAGCATCTCAAGGTCCTGGAGTGGCCTAGCGAGTCTCCAGACCTGAACCCAATAGAAAATCTTTGGAGGGAGCTGAAAGTCCATATTGCCCAGCGACAGCCCCGAAACCTGAAGGATCTGGAGAAGGTCTGTATGGAGGAGTGGGCCAAAATCCCTGCTGCAGTGTGTGCAAACCTGGTCAAGAACTACAGGAAACGTATGATCTCTGTAATTGCAAACAAAGGTTTTTGTACCAAATATTATTAAGTTCTGCTTTTCTGATGTATCAAATACTTATGTCATGCAATACAATGCAAATTACTTACTTAAAAATCATACAATGTGATTTTCTGGATTTTTTTTAGATTCCGTCTCTCACAGTTGAAGTGTACCTATGATAAAAATTACAGACTTGTAAGTGGGAAAACCTGCAAAATCGGCAGTGTATCAAATACTTGTTCTCCCCACTGTATACTCTGTTCAATGTTGCTGTCAGATCATGTCTGAGAAACTCTACACAAGCTTCTCTAGAACTGAACAAGAGACAGTATTGATCCAGTTGTTAGATGGTAGATGAGAGCTCTTATCATTATGAGGAGGAGCTTTTCAATTCAAATCATTCATGTAAAAGGTTTATTGAAAAACATGGATCCCTCTGAAGGTCTTGAGTGCAAGGATTCAGAACCAAGGTCACCCAGTAAGTAGTCTAATGATCAAAAGGGTTCTTCTCCTCACAATGATAGACATTTGGTAAATGTTTCAGACTTTGATCTCCTCTTCCTCAGGGAAGGCGTAAGGGGCTTTAGGCTGGCTGAGGGGGGAGGAGGAGGAGGAGGAGGCAGAATCGCTGCGATGACTCCTGGAGAAGGAGCCTCCCCCGTAGTGACGCGCCAGCACATCAGCTGCCCTCTGGAACCTCTCAGCTTCCATAACTGGTTCTACCTGTGTAGGAGACCGCATAGATGCGTCTGGCGTCTTAAGAGACCTCTCATCCTCCTCCTCTCCCTCTGCCCACTCTGAGCTGCAAGAGCGCCCCCTGTTGTTCACATTCACTTTGAGCGGAGTGCTTGACATGGAAGGGTTTGATGAGCTTAGCATGGGGCTCTGCACAGCCAGCTCAAACACAGAGCTCTGCTCCTCCTCTTCCTCCTCTTCCCCCAACTCCCAGCTGTGATTGGGCATACTGAGGCAACTGGGGCTGTCAATCATGCCCAGAACCTCACTCATGAGAGAGGGGCCAAGGTCCACTGTGAACGAGGTGAAGGAGTCGGAGCGCGTTAGCGCGAAGCCGTCGTTGTCAGGGAGCGAGCCACAGTGATAGTCCTGAGCGAACAGTCCGGTGCCGTCCTGCAGCTGTTTATCAAGGCGGGAGTGGCGGGGTAGTGTTACGAAACCAGACTGCAGACCTGCAGACAGGAAGGAGACAAACATATTAAAATGCAATACATTTTTAGAACAGTTCATGCCTTGAAAAAGGCCATTGTTGATTCTATTAATGCATCTACAGTATAATATCCAATTACTTTCATTAGACAGAGAAACCAACTTTCAAAGAAGTGCATTGAAAATAATGTCAGGTAGCCTTGCAGTTTGCCTCATTGGCCAGAGGGTGACAGTCTAAAACAAGCAAGGTGTTTAGTCGTTTCAGAGCACCAGCCCAACCCACACACACATTCCACGGTGCCATGACTTCACTGGTTCTGAATGCTCCCTGGGTGGGGGATGGGGGGGGGGGGCTTGGTTTAATGCCTAGTGGACAGTTCTCAGCCACTACTGAAAGAGAGGTGAGAGAAGGACCCAGAAAGGCATATAAAGGGGATAACAGAGTGGGAAAGAGAAAGGAACTTAAAGTTAAAAACAGTTGATGACGTGGAGAGTAGAAAAGGAATGAGAGGAAAATGGGACAGGAGAGGAAAGAAAGAAGAGCTAAAGAAATGACCAGAATATACAAATGAACATGTACATCACAGTAAGAGGTGATATAGTGTGAGTTAACCTGTTAATCCCCCAGGTCATCTAGCTCTCTGTGCCCTCTGTTGGTGCTCTTTATTTGGGTACATTCCATCTGAGTTGGGTAACTATTCCAGTGGCTGGGGGGAATTCCAGACATCCCACATACTGTTCTAAAACCCCTACCCCTGAACACACACACACACACACACACACACACACACACACACACTACAGTTTCGCTGTACCAGCAGTGATTTAAAAGGGAGATGATGAGTGTTGGGTTTATGCGATGCAGTCAAGCAGCACACAAACACAAAAGATGACAGGAAATGCCCTCTCGGTATCTTTCTCTCCCCAGCTATGTTTGTTTGTGTTTATAGGCGTAATTGCATGCAGGTGTAACCAAGGTAATTGCAGATGACTCAGAAAACAATTATCTGTTTGTTGACTGTTTGGAGGTTTGAGAAGAGGAAATTGCAACCTGTGTGTGTGCGCATGCATGTGCATGTGTGTGTGTGTGTGTGTGCAATATGTCCTTTTCCCCATTACAGATGTTCTTACCGTAGCTGTAGAGGGAGGTATCTGGGGAGCTCACTGAGCTGGGGAACAGCACCCTCTGGTAGCCGTTGGGCATGTCAATGTTCAGCTGGGGCAGTGAGATGGCGTTCTTGATGATGGGTGAGACAGGAGGCGGTGGGGGTGAAAGGTCACGGGAACCGATCCTGGCACGGGGCACAGGGGACCTGCGTACATGCCTCAGGGTGCGGGAGAAGAAGCGGGTGGTCTTCGTGCTGCTGGTGGGTGAATCGGGGCTCGCTGGTTCCCCTTTGCCCCCATGGTTGCTAAGGAAGGAGGTGTCTCCGAACACATCGCCGCCGCGGCCCACGTGCATGGTGTGGCGAAAATCTGGGAGCGGTGGGCTGATCATGTCCACGGAGAGTTCGCTCTTAAAGCGCCTTTTCCCCTGAGAGCCCGACGCTAGGCCTTTAATCCCTGGCAGTTTTCCCAGACTCATGGTAGCAGAGATGACTACCCTTTAAATATAATTAATCAGGGGGATTAAAAATCCAGTAAGAAATCAGTCAACTTTTCCAATGTAAAATGAGTGTTAAAAGACACTTAAACAACTTTCTGGATCTTTAAAAAAAAGAAAAACACAAAGTATGTGCTGAGAAAGTGTGTGGAATACATTCTCCACACGGCAGCAAGTGCCAGCTATTCATTGAGCGTAAACCTGCAGTTTGGCTGTAGGAAGTCCCACTGAAGTTTTCAGTTGAATGATGGTTATCTATGGAGTCAGTCAACATTCAAAGCTTTCTCTCTCAGGGCCAATTCTGTGCTTTAGAATGACTCCAGCCTCAAAGAAATCCTGTCCTCCTTCCCAGCAGCTTTTAGTCATGAGGAATAAAAAGAGGAGGAATGACACATCCCAGGGATTCTGGAATAACCACAGCCTATGTGGTCTGAGCTTGGGATCCACTGGTCTTTTCCCAGACGGTGGGTTTTTGAATGTCAATTCAGAAAATATATCCACTTGCAGCTCCAAATATATACTGACAGTTAAAGATAACTCATCCAGTATTTGTGCAGTGAAAGAGAGAGAATACTAAGAGATGCTCATATTTTGTCAGACAAAATACATTTCACTCTTTGTGGATTGAAGTAGTGCCTGACTGTTATTTTGAACTTGTGTTTCTGCTTGTGAACACTAACAATATAACTACCATGCTCTCTCTGTTGGCAAGCTCATACCTGTGAACGTTTCTAGAGCTAAATCAATCTTAGACGTGCACAACAATTTCTATAATTAGGTCATTTAAATGCACCTTTCCCTTCAGCAACAAAAATATACAGGTCCTTAAACTTCCCTCTCAAAGTTAAGCAATGAGGCTTTACAAAAATAATATTCTTGTTCTTCTCTTTTTAGGATCAGTCCAAACTGAAGTCTATACCTACCTCCTTTAAAATGAGCACCAATGTCTTCTGTCAAGGCTGGACAGCCAGCAGTGTTACTTAGAGACCCCTTTCTGTGAAAACCATCCAAGGTCTTGTTAACAAACAGTTAACCAACATCCCACCCGTCTAGACACCAATCAGCTTGCCAGAGGTTTACGAGATCCTCCTAAAATGAGAAGAAATATTTATGTTTTCTGTAAACCTAGTTAAAATTCCTTTGCAACTTGGCACAGTACAGTAGATAGGAGTTAGGCTGTGTTATACATCTGAAAGTGGTTATGTTTAAGCTGCTTGGCCCTGTGTGCTCTGTCCAATAAACTTGTTGGAGATTATAAATAACTTGTTAAGGAACTGTAATGGGATTATGTCAGCTTTAAAACACCCTTTATTTACCACTTCACTCTCACCCAGTGCTTTCTCTTCTCACCACTACAGGCTTCAACACCAAGACAACACCAAGACAACAACTCTCTCACCAACCAGGTCACTTTAGATATGGCTTATTGAGGATTGACTCAATAGGCTGACACCTTTGATTGTCAGCTAATAATCTTCTCTAATGCACCTACACACATGAACACACTGCACTCAAATACCAAAACACTCACTTGATACTTAATCACTTAACTGACAACTCAGATCCTTCCAGTTAATGATGGAGGTTTCTAGGCTGCCGCAAGTCTCCTCAATCAAGTCCTTCTTCCCTTCAGATACATTAAGTGTTTCCAGAAACTAATTTGTAATCCTGCTTTGAAAGCAACCTCACCTTATAGTCCCCTGTAATCAACAACGAAAATATCTCCAACCTGTCACTCACTAGTCACTCAGTCGTTTTAGTATTCCCTCATAGAAGTTTGATCTTGAATGTACCGTCCACAGGGGTGGTCAGCTTTCAGTCCCTCTGAGACCCAGCAGAAAGAGCAGGGGGTCCGTTCACACATGTCGTCTCCACTAAAGCGCTTTATCTGCGTGTGGCACCACACAGTCCATGGGACATCCTGTCACTTCGCTCCCCTCTCACCGGGACTGTTGTCTTCTTTTATCCTTTGTTGTAGAGTTCAGGAAATTTACCACAGGCCCGGGACACCAGGCATTTAGGGGCAATGAAACACCATACAAAAGGGATAATGCTTTTTTTTTAAAAAAGGCAATACACTAAAGTGCAGTAATCCGTGCGACTGTTTTGTCTGCGTCTTGGAAGAAAAGGAGCTCCTCTGGGATTGGCCGTGTCCTGGATTAGCTTCTAATCCCTCTCTCCATTCCTCCCTCTCCTCTCTCGTTCTCTGCCTCCCACAATCCAGATAGTGTTTTGAGATACTGGTAAGTGGCTCCTCTCTCTTTCTTCATTGAGACCACGTCAGGGCTGCCTGGAGAAGACTTCACAGAGAGTTACAGAGTTAGAGAAAAGGCAACCATTAATAGGACACATAAATGGGGTCACATAAATGTGTCCGGTTGCTGAACATCTAGATTGACTTATTTTGGGAATGCTTCTTTTCACCCAGTTTTGGCTCATGAGTCACTTCTAACGGCCAACAGGTCATAAAATGTTTGTTTTTTTTGGTATGTGAGTTGTTTTCCAAAATAAGAGAGCACCACAACACATTTTAGAGAGCCTTGTATGTCATTGCCAGACTCCAAATGCAATATATCCATTTCAACAAGACCAGTTCTCTCAGAGGTCTTTACAGAAGGTTTCCCCAACTTCCGGTCCGCAGGTCAGGTGATTTTATTTGTCCTCCTGAGCAAAAATAAAAGCATAAAAGACTGTAAAAACACCAGAAAATTTGCTCCAAGTGATTTTGGAAATCTGTCCCAAAGTATTCCCATGTACAATAGAGAGATGTGTGATTTAATAAAAATGTAATGTGATTATGTTTTGGTCAAACGTTATATATTTTTAGGCTTCTTGCAGTCAATTTGCAGTCTAAAAATGATTAGTAATTATGTTCCGGCCCCCTGACCATCCGCTCAAGAACAAAATCAGTCCGCGGCTGAATCTAGTTCTGCTTTACAGAATCTTAATTGTTTAATTGTCAGGTCTGTCTCAAACCTTCTTAACTAAACTGACACCCTAGGAAGAATGCGGAATTAACATAATTCTGTATTCTAGAGTTACAATGTACATCTAATTTTACACCACTAACTGTATTTAAGGCACTTCAGGACTGTAGCCATGTTTATGTAGGTCTACTCTAGTCTGTCATGTTTGTCCTAAATGCTGAGGAAGTGAACACCTAACTTAGCCCCATGTGGCTTTGGCTGACTGCTCCGCAGCGTCTCTGAGGATTAGTGTCATGGCCTGTCAGTGTGACGTGGTGTCTCATTTGGAGTACAGGGGTTAGAGTAGAGGCACCTGAGGCTGCTGCTACTCAGGCTTAGGATAGTGGGGGAAGGAAAGGGGGAAGGAGGACTGAGGATGTTTGTCGACGGCGCCTGTACTGTTTCGTCTTCTCATGAACGATTAGCTGCAATTCAATTAAGAGGCTGATTAGCCGTCTGTGACGGTAGCGTGCGAGTGGCAGGGAGGAGGGACGGTCGCTGCTGGCTGGTTGCCTGTTGTGTCAAAACCAATCTGTTGTAAGGGATGCCTGTCCCTGGCTAATTGCCACTCCTATCGTTCACAGTGGGTGTCTCTGTCTCTTATAGCACCTCTGCAATCTCCCCTAATCGCACACTAAATGGCTCCCTCCTTCCACTACCCTGACATTTTACACGGTCCCATCTCTCTCTCTCTTTATCAGTAATTCCACAACTTTCTGTGAGCTTTTAGATGCCTCTGTGCTCATAAACCCTATACTGCAGACCAGGAATCCACTGCAGGCTCTTTATACAGTACATGGACTGGTTAAAGACGCACAGGGAGATGCATGGCTCTGCTAAACATTATATTTATTATTTAATTGTACCGGCGCACATCCGTAAACAAGATGAGTTATGCTGCAAGGCTGGCGAGGGCAGCCTGTCTGATTGTATTTAAACTATGGAGGGAGGGAGGGAGGGAGGGGACGGCGATCTGAAACTCTAATGGGAGCAGTGGGTGAGGGGAAGACAGCCGGACGCGCTTCATTATGGCCGTCAAATAAAGGACCTAAAGCTCTGAATGGAAACACTTTTAATATCCCTTTCTTGTCAATTTTTCATTCTCTGTCTCCCTATACTCTTTTTGCTCTCTCGTCACTCTTTCCTTGCCTCTCTCTTTCATTCTTTCTTTCTTTCTTTTCTTCTTTCCCCTCTCTGTGTCCTCCTGCTTGCCCAGTAAATGGGTTTAAGTCTTCAGAGGAACAGCTGGTACCACAAAGCCCGCAAATTGCAGAACTGAGCTCTGCACTGGGATGGTTCTGCCACAGTGGGTCAGCTCTGAGGATGCTTCCACTGGAGAGTCCTGGTCCCTTTAGAGCAGGGTTCCCCAACTTGTGGCCCGCGGGCGTGGTTGGTTTTATTTGCCCTCCAAGATTTATGAAAAATAATAATTGTTGGACATAAAAAAAGGAGGAAATCAGCTCCAAGTGATTTTAATTTTGGAAATCTGTATTCCCACGCATTATAAAGAGACACGTGATCATATACAAATGTAAGCAATGTTTGAAATGATTTTGTTTTAGTCTAAAAATATACATCTGCTCAAGAAAAAAATCGTCCCACAGCAGAGTCTAGTTGATGATCCCTGCTTTAGAGCATTGCATCACCAGGCTGTGGGTTAAGACGCATGACTCCAAATACTGTCACTTAGTTTACGAGGATCTACTTTTGCGACGTGGCTATAGAAAGTCTGCCAGGTCCCCTAGTGGTGTGGTGTGGTGTGGTGTGTGTGTGTGTGTGTGTGTGTGTGTGTGTGTGTGTGTGTGTGTGTGTGTGTGTGTGTGTGTGTGTGTGTGTGTGTGTGTGTGTGTGTGTGTGTGTGTGTGTGTGTGTGTGTGTGTGTGTGTACACATAGTCCTCCCTCCCCATAATTCCCTTGATGCAGTACCTTGCAACATTTCAACATTGCATTGCCTAATGCTCAAATAAATCTCCAAAGATGTTCATTTCCCAGCACTCTCTCTCATCATTAACCAGTGTCTTCTTGACCATACTTACTGTATGTTAACACAACAGAAGGGCAATAAGTCAGAACAACAGTGGAGTGTAAATACATCCCTATTCCATTTCAATAGCATGTTAGACCACCAGACCAGAGAGTGTTTGCTCTCTAAACTTCCACATAGCAAACATTAGTAGAGCCCATTTACAGAAATACCATCAGAAATGTCGCAATAAGGGAGCCTCTTATGATAAGTGTTTTGCTGCTGCTCCCTTCTTGCTGCTCTCAGATCAGTTACTAGCAGAGTGATTGTGTGAGGTAAGCCTCACTATTCACTGGCCTGTGATGCTGGCAGGATCTCAGTACAGTTGTGCCATGACACACCAGCAGTGGCCAATTGATTTCACTGTTTCGAAGTACTGGGTTTCTTGGGGTCCAATTGAAAGCCGCAGAGGTTTTAAGACACCTGTTTGTGAAATAATTAACCCCTAGAATTTATATGAGAGAACATTGATTTAGAATTACATATTCAAAGCGTTACAGGACAATGAATTAGGATTTTGGTTACTCTTGTTCTATTTACACATCATGCTGAATACTGGCAATGGGTAGTCATTTCCTGATGTAGGGGTGCACGCATTCAGAAGAAATTAATCAATGTTAATCAACTCTGACCTCATTTTGTAAGTTAATCCTGATCTACAGTTTCATAAACAATGTACATGCAGCCAAGATAAGTGGTCTGGTTTTAGGTTCATTCTACAGTATGGACCTAGGGATGTTGAGAATGTAAGTATGTAAGGGGCCAGAAATGGGATTAGAGAAAGAAAATATCAAAAAAACAAACACACACATGTCCTTGTTGGTGACACAGCCGCGCGCACGAGCGCACTCACGAGCGCGCCCACAGACACTCACAATAAAACATTCATGCATAAGAGATGATGGTCTCAGACTTTCCAAAATAATTAGCCTACCTTCCTGTAGCCTACTTGAAATTATAATCACTGAAACACAGTAACAATGTGAATTTCTAATGATATTTTGGTAACTGGACTGAGAACATTCACTGTCACCTTGTGCACTGGTCCCACTGTCCCCAGCCATGCGCCACTGTCAGCTCTCTCTCTCTACGCACAATTATGCGCTCCAGGCACACAACCGATCCCAACTCCTGTCTAGAATATCCGACAGTCTACCTCGTCTCGATGTAGAAAATTACTATACAACGTTACAGATTTGATACAAAATTTAAGGGACTGATCAACGTGATATATTGCCCCCACCATCAGCAACTGTAAATTGAAAACTAATTGTTTCAATTTGTCTTTACTTTACTGTTTATTTATGCAGTAGCCTACAATAATAATGTATCAGCAGTTAGGATAAAGATATGTGAATAAAGTAATTTCCATACGAAGTATAGACTATGTAATCATTTTTTTCCGATGTAAACTTACCATAAAATCCACTGAAAGTTCGCTTTCGCTCCATAAGCTATGAAGGGAAAAGGTACATAGAAATTGTATTTTCAGTGTGTGCCACCCTTGTCTTCTTTGATATGTTTCGATGTATTAAAATGTTTCCAGTAAAGTCCATAATGTGCTTTGCAGAGGTGTTGCGATGCTGCTTAGAAATTGTTTCGCTGGAAGATGGGAAGGAGATACAGGGCTGCGCCGCAGGAACGTGAGCGACAAAACAGTTGTCAAATCAGGATTTGAATGACGCCTTCAACAAACGTTCACCGTAAGAAAAAAATGGTGAGAGGACTTGGAAGTATTGTAACATTTATGCACACTAATCGCTGTACAGTCGTGGACAAAAGTTTTGAGAATGACACAAATATTAATTTTCACAAAGTCTGCTGCCTCAGTTTGTATGATGACAATTTGCATATACTCCAGAATGTTATGAAGAGTGATCAGATGAATTGCAATTAATTGCAAAGTCCCTCTTTGCCATGCAAATTCACTGAATCCCCCAAAAACATTTCCACTGCATTTCAGCCCTGCCACAAAAGTACCAGCTGACATCATGTCAGTGATTCTCTTGTTAACACAGGTGTGAGTGTTGACGAGGACAAGGCTGGAGATCACTTTGTCATGCCGATTGAGTTTGAATAACAGACTGGAAGCTTCAAAAGGAGGGTGGTGCTTGGAATCATTGTGCTTCCTCTGTCAACGATGGTTACCTGCAAGGAAACACGTGCCGTCATCATTGCTTTGCACAAAAAGGGCTTCACAGGCAAGGATATTGCTGCCAGTAGGATTGCACCTAAATCAACCATTTATCGGATCATCAAGAACTTCAAGGAGAACAGTTCAATTGTTGTGAAGAAGGCTTCAGGGCACCCAAGAAAGTCCAGCAAGCGCCAGGACCGTCTCCTAAAGTTGATTCAGCTGCGGGATCGGGGCACCACCAGTACAGAGCTTGCTCAGGAATGGCAGCAGGCAGGTGTGAGTGCATCTGCACGCACAGTGAGGCGAAGACTTTTGGAGGATTGCCTGGTGTCAAAAAGGGCAGCAAAGAAGCCACTTCTCTCCAGGAAAAACATTAGGGACAGACTGATATTCTGCAGAAGGTACAGGGATTGGACTGCTGAGGACTGGGGTAAAGTCATTTTCTCTAATGAATCCCCTTTCCGATTGTTTGGGGCATCCGGAAAAAAGCTTGTCCGGGGAAGACAAGGTGAGCGCTAGCATCAGTCCTGTGTCATGCCAACAGTAAAGCATCCTGAGACCATTCATGTGTGGGGTTGCTTCTCAGCCAAGGGAGTGGGCTCACTCACAATTTTGCCTAAGAACACATCCATGAATAAAGAATGGTACCAACACATCCTCCGAGCGCAACTTCTCCCAACCATCCAGGAACAGTTTGGTGACGAACAATGCCTTTTCCAGCATGATGGAGCACCTTGCCATAAGGCAAAAGTGATAACTAAGTGGACAAAACATTGATATTTTGGGTCCATGGCCAGGAAACTCCCCAGACCTTAATCCCATTGAGAATTTGTGGTCTATCCTCAAGAGGCGGGTGGACAAACAAAAACCCACAAATTCTGACAAACTCCAAGCATTGATCATTATCCTGCCATCAGTCAGGATGTGGCCCAGAAGTTAATTGACAGCATGCCAGGGCGGATTGCAGAGGTCTTGAAAAAGAAGGGTCTACACTGCAAATATTGACTCTTTGCATCAACTTCATGTAATCGTCAATAAAAGCCTTTGACACTTATGAAATGCTTGTAATTATACTTCAGTATTCCATAGTAACATCTGACAAAAATATCTAAAGACACTGAAGCAGCAAACTTTGTGGAAATTAATATTTGTGTCATTCTCAAAACTTTTGGCCACGACTATACTGTTGCAGCAGCAAACACTTTTATGATTAATAAATTAATTGTATGTTCTTTTCTCATTAACAAATACAATGTGGTTGTTAATCAACTCTGGCTTTCAATTCAGTTGATATGTCCTCTTTATTTTAGTTCCTGATGTTAGGATATTTTTTAGGCCAATACAAAAACGTGCCACTAATTATTTATACACTCTTGAAAAAAGGTGCTATCTAGAACCTAAAATGGTTATTTGACTGTCCCCATACGAGAATCCTTTGAAGAACCCTTTTGGTTCCAGGTAGAACCCTTTTGGTTCCAGGTAGAACACTTTTGGGTTCCATGTAGAACCCTTTACACAGAGGTTTCTACATGTAATCCAAAAGGGTTCTACATGGAACCAAAAAGGGTTCTTCCTGGAACCAAGAAGGGTTCTCCTATGGGGACAGCCGAAGAACCATTTTGGAACCCTTTTTTCCCTAGATTGTAGGTCTTGAAGTCTACATAGTATTGCCATCCATCCCAGCCAGCAAGAGCTTGGAACAGGGAGTTTGATGGAGGGGGTTAAGGGGGTGGGTGGGGGAATGGACTGCTGGACACTCCAAAAGGATACAGCCTCGTCAGGAATGCCCAAGAATCGACAAAGCCTTGATGTGTCAGCAAATAGTTTCCAAATTCCAAAGTGGTTAGTGATTGGGCTAATCTTGTAAAACTCCTTGAGCCCTGATGACCTGGGCTGTTGGCTGTTTCTCAAACCAGCAGGCAATCAGCAGGAAGGCAGGCAGCTCTGGAGTATCTGGGGGTCAATGTGCTGCATTTCATGTCTGTCCCCAAAACACAAAACCACATACCACTGGGCTGAAGTTAGAAGGCAGAAAGAAGAGGGGGTGTAAGGATGTCAGACACCAAAGACACTCTGAGACCAGAACAATGAGGCATAGTTTGGAACCTTGATTTCCCTTGCTCATACAACCCTCTCTCAGTCAGCTCCCTCCCTCCCTCTCTCCCTCTTTTCCTTATTTTTTCTCCCTCACAATTGCCCACTCCACTCTGTCCCAAGGAAAACAGTCTTGGGCTGAGTATGCCGGTTCTTCAACAAAAAAGAGCATGACAGTTTTGGACCCTGGACCTAAAGGAAGGCAAGATGACATTTTACTCTTTCTCCCTCTCACACTTTCTCATACATAGAATTAATTCCTCACACACTATTTGCCCTTTTCCATCGCTCTCCTCTCTTTTTGTACCCTCTCAACTCTCTAATCCTCACCTTTTTAATCACCTTTTCTCATGCTCTCTCCTCCATGCGCTCCCCTCCATGCTCTCCCCTCCATGCTCTCCCCTCCATGCTCTCCCCTCCATGCTCTCATTCAGAATTAGACATACTGAGGTTCTGCAGCTGTTATCAACAGGACCTGGTAGTCCTCATACATTTACAGAAGTCTGTCTGACCTCATCAGCCCCACAAATCCATCCTTTACACCCACTCCTCCTCCTCTCCCTCCCTCTCTCCATCCCTCCCTATTGGCTTCTGAGGTTCCGGCACATTCCCCTTCATGGGAAATGGATTTCTCCACTGATCACTTATTTCCCAGGCAACTATGAAAGCCTCTCCTGCCATTAGTCTCTATTTGTTCAGTTCTCCAGCTGCCAGGCCTTCCTGAAGTGGGCGTCAGTGAAACCACAGGCACATCCACGAACCCCAGAAGCCTCGGTGTAAAGTTGAAGTAAAATATGAACTGATGATCTGAGGATGAGAACAAACAATATCCACATCATTGGGATGTTCAGAATCACCCAGGATATCTTTGTATAGTGGCAAATTCTGGCAAACTTGTAGGACTGTTTTTATGGGATGCCCTGTATGCTGGTTGAGGCATTGGCACATACAGCACTGTTGTTTTAAAGTTGTTGACTGTTTTAAAGACTTGACTGTCACAGAGCGAGGTCTAACTGATTCTGTGTAGTTTTTGGTGGCTGTGATGTTTCTGTCCCCATGGTCTTCAGGTCCTGATCCCTCATGATGATATCGGTGCTCCCACTTGACCCACTTCACTCATAAACCAGTCAGCAAGCCAGAATCCAATCAACCACTTACAGAAGCAACTGAAGTCAGTCAAGGGTCAGTCAAGTTTAATAATGCATAACACATACAGTAGTAACACATGGTAAATGGATACATAGATCAGTCAAATTATACAGAATAAAGGGTCTTGGTCTGCATGTCTATGCATTCCTTTTGCATTTCTATCTATTCCTTCCTTTTCCTGTTTTAGGAAGTGCTTTTCTCTTGGACTCCTTTTGTTTAGTCATTTATCCATACATCTATGGTTTTCTTCATACACTCTGTGTGATGTTGTGGCCCATTAGATCTGCCTCAGAGTAGCCTACAGTGGCTGGGTACTAATGGAGTGTGATCTCCACAGTTCACAATCGCACTCACTCACACACACAGACACACACACACTGTTTACACAGTGGGAATGAGAGAGGAGTTGAAAAGGACTGATGGCTCCTTTGTGACCACTTAGGGGATAAAATATTTTTAAGCTCCACTGGCGGCTTTTGGGTGTGGGAATGTGTGTGCGTGCTTGTTTGTGTTCCCTTTCAATTGTACGTGAGTTCTGTGCCAATTTGTTTTACTGTGCAAAATATGTTTTGATGAGGTATCTATGCAATACCAGTTGTCTTGTCATGATTTACAGTAATGAGATGAGTGTACATTTGCATGCATCACCTAAACAAACCACCTGAAGTGTGACAGACTCTAGAATCGAAGGGATTGAAGGAGATTGCTGGTGACAAATGAGCAATGTGATGTCATCTGACACCCTGATGTAGAGAGTACAGATGCAGCCTGGGAACAGCAGGCCCTCTTCACACCAGAAGCTCTAAGGTTAAGACGGGAATCTGCCGAGTTCAGAGACAGGGGGGCTTTTCACTTTCATAGGCTGATAAAATATACACGCACACAGACACACACACACACACACACACACACACACACACACACACACACACACACACACACACACACACACACACACACACACACACACACACACACACACACACACACACACACACACACACACACACACACACACACACACACACACACACACACACAACACACACTGGCCTGGGAACAGTCACAACTGCTTATTATTATAGGATCCTCTTGTAGTCATATACACCCACAGTCGCCGCTGCGTACACAGCACTCACACATGGGAATGTATACAGTGTTGAGTATCTCTGTTTGTAAGAGTGATTTGCTTTGTTGGCCTCAGGCTGACACTGTTGTTGTTTTCCTATTGAGATTTAGTCATTTTAGATTGAAACTAGAGGAGGTTTAGAGCTGGACCCATGCCAGTCACACAGACAGAAAGAGAGAGAGAGAGCTGGAGCTGAGCAGAAATTTCACATCCAAAAGAAAGCTTGGAATTCTGTCAACCAGTGTTCCATTTCTTTTAAGGGGAGCCACATGAGCTAAATAAAATGAGGGAAACAAGGGAGGGAGAGGGAGAAAAAGATGATAGAGAAACAAGAAGAGCCAAGAGACATGCATAAAAAGAGGATAGACGGACATAGAGACGTGGAGAGAAAAAGATGAAGGACGATAGAGCAAGGAGGAGGGGAGGCCTTGGGTATGCATGAGAGGAGCAAAGTGAGGGAGGTAGAGGGGAAGGAGGGCTAGTAAAACAGGATGAGAAGTCTCTCAGACAGAAAAAGGATTTCTCCTCAGGAAATGACTTTCACACAGTTTTTACAGGCTGCCAAGAAACACTTTCAGTAGCTTACTGTATATGGTTTTACTACAGTAGAAATACACTAAATTGTAAGATATGAACATTTTGTTAGTTGATTGTAATAGGAACAACTACTCTGACTTAATTTGGCTTGTCATACTAAAGTTACTGTTCAATGTGTGATGCTGTATTGCTCTTTTCTACCACACATCATTCCAATTGAGTGCTCACTGTTGCAGGTACATCAAAATACTTGTGGACATTAAAAAGTGCTTTCCCACTAGGCGCAAACTGGTTGAATCAACATTGTTTCCACATAATTTCAACAAAATTCAATGCAATGACGTTGAATCAACATGGAAAACAGATAAAACTGATTGTATTTGCAAAAAGTAAAAAACGCAAAGACATTTTGGTAACGTTTGTCTTTTTTCCTTAAACTTTTATCCTAAATCCAATGACATATTTAACATTTCTGTTGATATCACGTTGAATTCACATTAGATGACAATTTAATTAAATGTTAATCAAAACTTAACTTTGAACTGACGTCTATGTCTAGTGGGTTATCTTTAATAAAGTCTTTAATAGTTGTGCTGATGCTGCACTATGTTCATACAATCATCTATCCACTGCACCCAGAGGATAAATCGAAGTGGCAGACCAGTATGCATCAGTCACCACTCCACAGACCTCATCCCTCAGTTAAGATGAATTATTTGTGTGTGATCACCAGAATGAAAACAGTTTTGAACTATGTTGCATCGACCATCTCTTTAGCCGGCCAAACAAAACAATCCCAATAATATACTGTAGTACAGCATGGGCCAAGAGCAGCATGGTCAAGGGCAGGGGGCATAATGTGGGTCTATGCTTGCTTTCCAGTCCCCTACTGGTCTGTTCAAAGCCTCTTCAGCCCTTACTAAAACTAGCCACTAACCTGTATCTAGAACAGTCAATCAAACGTACAGTACAAAGCTGGTGGGATATGGAAAAATACATCAACATATGTTTCAAATACAAATGGTTAATTTCTGTATTTTCCTCTGCCACTCATCCAGGGCTGCCTTGCCAGGCGTGCTATTAAAGTGCATTAGGAGAGCTGTGGAGAGCAGGGCTGGAGTCAGAATCCCTTATGAAACCCAGATGTTCTCCTGGAACGTAGGGGACAGCCAGGGAGGGGAGGGGAGGGATGTACGAGGGGGATTCAGGGAGACCATGGTGGAGCCATTGGGGCAGCATCTCTTCGGACCCAGAGTCAAGGGTTTCCCTGCAGGGTCTGAGATTTATGCAGCTACCGCTCTGCCATAACCACACTGTGGATGGGATGGCATTGCATGGTCTGTGGTAAAATAGGAAGAGGGGGATCATAGCTCTGACAGACTCAATTGGTCTCTGGTATACCGAAGGTTCCTAGTACTAGCGTATATGAACCCATTCACTATGTCACATTCATTTCCTCTTCAGATTTATTTGTCCTCTTTGTGTAGGAGGAAGAGGATCTCCTCAGTTTGACTCCCATCCAGACAGAGACAGTGTGTGTGCATGAGTGTGTGTGTTTGGTTTTACTATATTTGTGGGGACCAGAAGTCCTCACAAGGATAGTAAAACAAAGAAAACTGTAGGGGCATTTTGCCGGTCCCCATAAAGAACAAGACTATTTTAGGCTCAGGGGTTAGGGTTAAGTTTAGAATTAAGGTTAGAATTAGGGTTAGTGTAAAGTCTTAGGTTTAGGGTTAAGTTTAGTTTTAGGGGTTAAGGTTAAGGTTAAGGTTAAGGTTAAGGGTTAGGTTTAGGGTTAGGGTTAGGTTTAGTGTTAGGGGTTAGGGTTAAGGGTACGGTTTAGGGTTATGTTTAGGGGTTAGGGAAAATATACTTGTGAAAGGGAATCAATTGTTTGGTCCCCACAAGGATAGTAAAACAAATGTGTGTGTGTGTGTACATGTGTGTGTCTGTGGTTGAAATAGTCATGTATGGAAAGGTTGGGTTAGGGGGTACATACTTAGGAACTGTGGGTCAAAGTCTCCACCCTTTGTTTTTCACCTGACCGGTGAATTCTGACCGGTCAGGATGCCATGCATGGCCCAGAGACAATGGATCATTGTGCTGTCCAGCCACCGCTTCTGTCAGGCTAAAACAGGAAGACTGACTTGAGTGCGCACAAATACACATATACTCAGACTCATGCAGAGACACACATTGAAAAATTCACTCACACACACTGAGAGGCTGTGAGACTCTGAAATTCACCTCTTTGTTTTTACGAGCCAGGCTATATATAGCCCTGTGTGTCTCCGGGGTCAGATGATACACTGAACATGACTTGACAGATGATCTGGCACAGTATCGAGCCCTCAAGTTATCCTGAAATCCTTCCCCTTCCACTACTTTTCCTTCTTCCAGTACGTCTTCAGCCATAATTTAGGCATATCTTGTAGTCAGGGCTCCTCAAAGAACCAAACAGGGGGATTCTAAAAGTTATAACTTCTTCAAAGACATATTCTCTATCAAAGGTAAATAGTCTCATATGCACTTATAGTATGAGTGTCACACTCTGACCTAGAGAGCTGTTTTTCTCTGTGTTTAGTTAGGTCAGGGTGTGATAGAGGGTGGGCATTCTATGTTTGTATTTCTATGTTTTGGCCAGGTATGGTTTCCAATCGGAGGCAGCTGTCTATCGTTGTCTCTGATTGGAAGCCATAACTAGGCAGCCTTTTTTCCTTTAGTTTTTGTGGGTAGTTGCTTTCTGTTTAGTTTGTTAACCTGACGGAACTGTTGGCTGTCATTTTGTTATTTTGTCACTTAGAAATATCCTTGTTTTTGAAAGAAAAGCACATTTTTTATCCATTAACAAAACATCAAATTGATCAGAAATACAGTGTAGACATTGTTAATGTTGTAAATGACTATTGTAGCTGTAAACGGCTGATTTTGTTATGGAATATCTGCATAGGCGTACAGAAGCCCATTATCAGAAACCATCACTCCTGTGTTCCAATGGCACGTTGTGTTAGCTAATCCAAGTTTATCATTTTAAAAGGCTAATTGATCATTAGAAAACCCTATTCCAATTATGTTAGCACAGCTAAAAACTGGCCTTCTTTAGACTAGTTGAGTATCTGGAGCATCAGCATTTGTGGGTTCGATTACAGGCTCAAAGGGGCCAGAGTTTCTTTTGAAACTATCATTCTATTCTTGTTCTGAGAAATGAAGGCTATTCAATGCGAGAAATTGCCAAGAAACTGAAGATCTCGTACAACGCTGTGTACTACTCCCTTCACAGAACAGTGCAAACTGTCTCTAACCAGAATAGAAAGAGGAGTGGGAGGCCCCGGTGCACAACTGAGCAAGAGGACAAGTACATTAGTGTCTAGTTTGAGAAACAGACGCCTCACAAGTCCTCAACTTGGCAGCTTCATTAAATAGTACCCGCAAAACACCAGTCTCAATGTCAACAGGGAAGAGGCGACTCCGGGATGCTGGCCTTCAAGGCAGAAGGGTTGCAAAAGGGTTTTCTAATGATCAAGTAGCCTTTTAAAATTAAAATCTTGGATTACACAACTAACACAATGTGGCATTTGAACACAGGAGTGATGGTTGCTGATAATGGGCCTCTGTACGCCTATGTAGATATTCCATTAAAAAACAGCCATTTCCAGCTACAATAGTCATTTACAACATTAACAATGTCTATACCGTATTTCGAATCAATTTGAGGTTATTTTAATGGACAAAATGTGCATTTCTTTCAAAAACAAGGACATTTCTAAGTGACCCCAAACTTTTGAACGGTAGTGTATGTTTTACTGACACACCACAGAAACTAGAGAACCAGGTTTCACCAGTCAAAGGTGGAAGAAGAGGGGGGGGGGGGGGGGGGGGATTGTACGGACGGGGTCAGTTGAAAAGAGAACCCAGTTGAAAAGAGTGAACAATAGTGGAGTGGAATCTTCCAATTTGAGTGATGGGTGAGTCAAAGAGACACAGGGGTTAATACCCTCTCCCTTTCTCTATATTTGGACGTCTGGTCGAGACAGTCCATTGTATGAAACAGCCCATTGTGCTCCTCAACATGCACACATTCATGGTCCAGACACGCACACATCAAAACAGTCCTTCAACCATTGTGCTGGATGCATTAGTGCACTGTGGTTCATTGTGTGAGACATTCCCCTACACAGTATACTGAAGTATGAAAATATGTCTAAAACATTAACGTACAAACACAATTCCTAAATAGTGTCACTCACCTAATTATAACAGATAAAATGCACACACCACTAATACAACAGCATATCCTGCTGTTACCCTGCAACCTCCCATCCCGTCCCCACCACACTCTTCCCATTGTTATGATCCTAATGAGAGATGACACTTCTGTGCTGGTTTGTTGACTTTATTCCAGATTTAGAGGGAATCTCTTGGGCCAAGGCGATGTGAGGAGGGAGATGTTTGACGCCAAGAGTTGTGAAAAATGTCCCTATGTGACCTTTAACTGTTGACCTGTGACTGAGGGTCTAGACCACTCGAAGACATTTCTATGTCTGGCTTCTCTAATACGCACGTGCAAAGGTGTGTGAATGCCCGTGCTCACACACAGTAACAGACACACACTCATTGGCATATTATCTCTGATAAAGAGATTGCCTGCCTGCCTGCCTGCCCCCCCCCCCCAATAAAGATGAGCAGAAAAAGACTATATAAAATAAATAATACAAATACTGAGCTATATTGTCACGGTAGTCGAAGAGATTAGACCAAGGTGCAGCGGGTTGCGTGCTCATCATTATTTTATTAAAACGTGAACGCGAAAAAAACAAGAAAACAAAGAAGCGACAGAATGACAGTTTCGCAGGCTATACTAACAGCAATGCAAAAATAACTACCCACAAAGGGACAGGAGGAAAACAAGCTCCTTAAGTATGACTCTCAATCAGAAACAACGATGTTCCTGATTGAGAGCCACACTAGGCAAACAAAGAAATACACAACATAGACAACCTAGAATACAAAACAAGAACATAAACCAAAAACCCCGGAACACATAAATACAACACCCTTCTAAGTACACACACACCCTGAACCATATAAAACAAATACCCCTCTACCTAAATACCTAGCCCAAACCACATGAAACAAACACCCCCTGCCACGTCCTGACCAAACTAAAATAACAAATAACCCCTTATACTGGTCAGGACGTGACAGTACCCCCCCCCCCCCCAAAGGTGCAGACCACGTATGCACCTGACAACAACCCCAAAATAAACCCCTAAACTAAAGGGAGGGTGGCTGCCATCACTGACGGCACTCGTGCATACACCCCCCCCCTCCCCAAACCTCCTACAGTGGAGGTGGCTCAGGCTCAGGTCTTAGTCCCCTCCCTGACTAGTCCACCCCCACTGAATACCTTTGCCGAAGGCCAGTCACTACAGACCCTGGACTGTCCTCTGGGAGCTCCAGACTGTAGGCCGACTCACTCGGTTCCGGACTGTAGGCCGTCTCACTCGGTTCCGGACTGTAGGCCGTCTCACTCGGTCCCGGACTGTAGGCCGTCTCACTCGGTCCCGGACTGTAGGCCGTCTCACTCGGTTCCGGACTGTAGGCCGTCTCACTCGGTCCCGGACTGTAGGCCGTCTCACTCGGTTCCGGACTGTAGGCCGTCTCACTCGGTCCCGGACTGTAGGCCGTGTCACTCGGTCCCGGACTGTAGGCCGTGTCACTCGGTCCCGGACTGTAGGCCGTGTCACTCGGTCCCGGACTGTAGGCCGTGTCACTCGGTCCCGGACTGTAGGCCGTCTCACTCGGTCCCGGACTGTAGGCCGTCTCACTCGGTCCCGGACTGTAGGCCGTCTCACTCGGTTCCGGACTGCACACTGTTGCCGGATACTCTGGACGGGGCACTGTCGCCGGACACTCTGGACGGGGCACTGTCGCCGGACACTCTGGACGGGGCACTGTCGCCGGACACTCTGGACGGGGCACTGTCGTCGGACACTCTGGACGGGGCACTGTCGTCGGACACTCTGGACGGGGCACTGTCGTCGGACACTCTGGACAGGGCACTGTCTTCAGAAGCTCGAGACTGGGCTGACGCACTGGAAGCCTGATGCGTGGGGCTGGTAGTGGAGGTACCAGCCTGGAGACACGCACCTCAGGGCTAGTGCGGGGAGCCGGAACAGGCCGAGTTGGACTGGGCTGACGCACTGGAAGCCTGATGCGTGGGGCTGGTAGTGGAGGTACCAGACTGGAGATACGCACTTCAAGGCTAGTGCGAGGAGCGGGAACAGGACATACTGGACTGGGCTGATGCACTGGAAGCCTATTGCGTGGTGCTGGTGCTGGAGGTATCAGACTCGAGACACACACTTCAAAGCTAGTGCGAGGAGCAGGAAACACTGGACCGTAGAGGTGCACTGGTGGTCTCGAGCGCAGAACTGGCACCGCTCATACTGGCTGGGTGCCCACTTCCCCCTGGCAAATGCGGGGCGCTGGCACTGTGCACACCGGCCTGAAAATACCTGGCCTCGCCACAGTACGCACCACCCCTAAGCACGGGACCTGTCCAGTCATATGTCGCCTAAAAAAGGCACGGGGATTTGGCTTGGGGCTCAATCCTCGCCCAGCCAAACTACCCGTGTGCCCCCCCCCAAAATAATTATTGGGGCTGCCTCTCGGGCTCCCTTAACTCCTCCATAGCCCTGGAAATGCTCATCCTCATCTCCGCCCATGTCCATCCTTCTTCCTCCTGCTCCTTACCCCGCTGCTTGGTCCGTGGTTGGTGGGTAGTTCTGTCACGGTAGTCGAAGAGATTAGACCAAGGCGCAGCGGGTTGCGTGCTCATCATTATTTTATTAAAACGTGAACACAAAAAAAACAAGAAAGCGACAGAATGACAGTTTCGCAGGCTATACTAAAAGCAATGCAAAAATAACTACCAACAAAGGGACAGGTGGAAAACAAGCTCCTTAAGTATGACTCTCAATCAGAAACAACGATGTACAGCTGTTCCTGATTGAGAGCCACACCAGGCAAACAAAGAAATACACAACATAGAAAACCTAGAATACAAAACAAGAACATAAACCAAAAACCCTGGAACACATAAATACAACACCCTTCTAAGTACACACACACCCCGAACCATATAAAACAAATACCCCTCTACCTAAATACCTAGCCCAAATCACATGAAACAAACACCCCCTGCCACGTCCTGACCAAACTAAAATAACAAATAACCCCTTATACTGGTCAGGACGTGACATATATTGTATGCTCCATATATATATATATATATATATATATATATATATATATATATATATATATATATATATATATATATATATATATATATATATATATATATATATAATTTTATACTAATGCAATTGCTCAGGTGGGAGGACAAAGAGACCAGAGGTGGCGGGTTGGGATGTAGGGTTTGAGCATAGCCTTAAGGTAGGGCAGGGCAATTCCTCTTGCTGCTCCATATGCAAATATTGTGGTCTTGCCTATGTTAATGTAGATAAAACAACATTTTATCTGCATTAACATTCTACTTTTTAAAATTAATCTCAGTTTAAGGAACTGTATAGTGTATAGTGGCACTCGGTATAGTGGCATTTCATGGCATCCTTTTTCATTGGGGTATAAAAATGAGGTAACATGCATGTAAAATCCATTTGTCATCCATCACCATTAGGAAAGGCAAAGAACTCACAAATGAAAAGAGACAAATGGTCGTTGACTTTCATAAACCAGGCAATGGGTACAAAAAAATACTGTGCCTTTAGAAAGTATTCACACCCCTTTACTTTTTCCACATTTTGTTGTGTTACAGCCTGAATTTAAAATTGATTAAATTGAGATTTTGTGTCACTGGCCTACACACAATACCCCGTAATGTCAAAGTGGAATTATGTTTTTAGAAATGTTTACAAATTGATAAAAATGAAAAGCTGAAATGTCTTGAGTCAGTAAGTATTCAACACCTTTGTTATGTTAAGCCTAAATAAGTTCAGGAATAAAAATGTGCTTAACAAGTCATGTAATAAGTTGTATGGACTCACTCTGTGTGCAATAATAGTGTTTAACATGATTTTTGAATGACTACCTCATCTCTGTACCCCACACATACAATTATCTGTAAGATCCCTCAGTCAAGCAATGAATTTCAAGCACAGATTCAACCACAAAGACCAGGGAGGTTTTCCAATGCCTTGCAAAGAAGAGCACCTATTGGTAGATGAGTAAAAACATGTATATTGAATATCCCTTTGAGCATGGTGAAGTTATTAATTACACTTTGGATGGTGTATCAATACACTTAGTCACTACAAAGAAACAGGTGTCCTTCCTAACTCAGTTGCGGAGAGGAAGGAAACTGCTCAAGGCTTTTACCATGAGGCCAATGGTGACTTGAAAGCAGTTACAGTGTTTAATGGCTGTGATAGGAGAAAACTGTGGATGGATCAACATCATTGTAGTTACACCACAATACGAACCTAAATGACTGAGTGAAAAGAAGGAAGCCTGTACAGAATAAAAAATATTCCAAAACATGCATCATGTTTGCAATAAGGCTCTAAAGTAAAACTGCAAAAAAATGTGGCAAGGAAATTAACTTCATGTCCTGAATACAAAGTATTATGTTTGGGGCAAATCCAACACAACACATCACTGAGTACTACTCTGGCTGCATCATGTTATGGGTATGCTTGTCATCGGCAAGGACTAGGGAGATTTTTTTGATAAAACAAAACAGAATAGAGCTAATCACAGGCAAAATCCTAGAGGAAAACCTGGTTGAGTCTCCTTTCCAACAGACACTGTGAGACAAATTCCCCTTTCAGCAGGATAATAACCTAAAACACAAGGCGAAATATACACTGGAGTTGCTTACCAAGACGACATTGAATGTTCCTGAGTGGCCTAGTTACAGTTTTGACTTAAATTGTCTTGAAAATCTATGGCAAGACTTGAAAATGGCTGTCTAGCAATGATCAACAACCAACTTGACAGAGCTTGAAGAATTTTTAAAAGAATAATGTGCAAATATTGTGCAATCCAGGTGTGCAAAGGTCTTAGAGACTTAGCCAGAAAGACTAACAGCTGTAATGGCTGCCAAATATGATTCTACATGTATTGACTCAGGGGTATGAATACTTATGCAAATGAGATTTCTCTATTTCATTTTTTATAAATTTGCTAAAATGCCCAAAAATATGTTAACTTTGTCATTATGGGGTATTCAGACTGTAACACAACAAAATGTGGAATAAGTCAAGGGGTATGAATACTTTCTGAAGCCACTGTATACCGCTTACCACAATTAGGGCAACAATTATGTTTAAAACTACTGGAACAGTGGTGAACTTGCCTGGTATTGGACCCAAGTGTATATTGTCCCCATGCACAGTGAGGAAGAGAGGGAAAGGAGGGAAAGAAATGTCCAATAGCCACAGTTGGAGAATTACAGAATTTGGTCGCATTTTGGGGTCACCAAGTCTCCAAATCTATAATTAGACGCCACCTCCATGCCAATAGGCTATTTGGAAGGGTTGCCATAAAAAGCCTTTATTGACACACACACGCACACAAATGTGAACAACTGTAGTTTTCTAAACAGCATTGGTACTTGTATTGGAACTGGGTGCTATGGCCAGATGAGATGAAAACAAAGCTCTTTGGCCACGCCAAAGAAGGAGGCATATGCAGGAAAGTCCTGGGGACTTCTGCTACAAGACCATGGTGCTTGCCTACGGAGCTGTGAGGGGAACGGCACCTCCGTACCTTCAGGCTCTGATCAGTCCCTACACCCAAACAAGGGCACTGCGTTCATCCACCTCTGGCCTGCTGGCCCCCCTACCTCTGCGGAAGCACAGTTCCCGCTCAGCCCACTCAAAACTGTTCGCTGCTCTGGCACCCCAATGGTGGAACAAGCTCCCTCACGACGCCAGGACAGTGGAGTCAATCACCACCTTCCGGAGACACCTGAAACCCCACCTCTTTAAGGAATACCTGGGATAGGATTAAGTAATCCTTCTTGTATTATTTATTATATAGTCTTTTTTTGCTCATCTTTATCAAATGTGCCAATAATTTCAGATGCGACTGTAACTGGTCGGCCAAGTATTGCTGTTCCATTTTCAACGTTACTGGGAGTCCCTCTTATAGGAAAGAGAAAAATGTCAGTATTTATTGTATTTGGCCTTGCCACAACTTTCCATTTCTATTTGTGTGCTTTTTCTCAAATGTGCCTAAACCCATTTAACACAACACTAAACATGCGGTTAGAAAAGGCACATTCTAAAATCTAAACGTTTCATAAAGTCTGAGTGGTCAACAAAGCTGTCTATAAATGCAGTTCATATGTGTGGCAGTGCTTACATTTAGATAGCCATGCATGCTACATACATTCTATAATTTAAAGGTTAATGATAACCACATGTTTTTGGAAAGGAAGTGATAAAGATATGGCTGGCATGAGGGTAATATTGAATAAGGTGATGTTGGGTGGTGCATTTGTGTGCATGTGCAAGGTGTGTACATTTTGGGTAGAGGGTTGTTTTCTTGTAGGTGTGTCTCTAAGTGTGAGTAAGTGAGTTATTAAGACAAATAAGGTATTGAATTTCAACCCGTGACCCCTGCGCAAATTCTATAACTATACAAACTGAACAACTAATGCTAATATGCTAAATTTTTAACTGGGCTTTATGTTACAGTCTGCGTCCTGCGCTGCACAGGGCCTGATGGAAAACACAGGCAGGTCTGTGGATGTGGCTGCTCTGCTACCCATGGCTCTGTGCCCAGATCCCAGTATAGTGTTCCTTGGTTAGCAGAGAGGGAATGTCCTGGAATGGTTACTAGATCTACAAAACACAATGGGCTGAGTTTAATGGTGTTGGATGGTTTTTATGACTGAAAAATTCATTTATAGTGAGGAGAACCATGGAAGGAGAGTGATAGAAGTTGATCTTCTCTCTCTGTCAATTTGAAGTGCAGTATGTTCCCAGATCACAATTTATTATTTTACTCTTTAGTGGTAAGTCTCATACTGTATATCCATATTGACCAGCTCATCTCATTAACACTGATTAACATTTGTGATGATAATCGTCAATCCTAAAACTGGCCATTCACAACACATGTAGACAGTGGAGTTGGAGTATGACCTCTGATGTCTGGAGCATTGAGGAACAGACACTGTTTAGGTAACACACACACACTCAGACATACATAGACACATGCGCACACACAGCAGAAAGACATTTCACCTTGAGGTGGGTTTCTGCACATAGTGCACAGCTGTCTTTGTTGCCAGTAGTGGGACATATACATTAAAAACATTGTTCAGATTACCTTTGGTCTTCACTGAAATGTTTTAGATTAATTGTATCCTTTCATCCATTTTTGGTTGTTAAACAATTTGACATTGGCTGTCTCAAAGTCTCTGATCTGTGGCCTTTATACACTGCTCAAAAAAATAAAGGGAACACTTAAACAACACAATGTAACTCCAAGTCAATCACACTTCTGTGAAATCAAACTGTCCACTTAGGAAGCAACACTGATTGACACTACATTTCACATGCTGTTGTGCAAATGGAATAGACAACAGGTGGAAATTATAGGCAATTAGCAAGACACCCCCAATAAAGGAGTGGTTCTGCAGGTGGGGACCACAGACCACTTCTCAGTTCCTATGCTTCCTGGCTGATGTTTTGGTCACTTTTGAATGCTGGCGGTGCTTTCACTCTAGTGGTAGCATGAGACGGAGTCTACAACCCACACAAGTGGCTCAGGTAGTGCAGCTCATCCAGGATGGCACATCAATGCGAGCTGTGGCAAGAAGGTTTGCTGTGTCTGTCAGAGTAGTGTCCAGAGCATGGAGGCGCTACCAGGAGACAGGCCAGTACATCAGGAGACGTGGAGGAGGCCGTAGGAGGGCAACAACCCAGCAGCAGGACCGCTACCTCCGCCTTTGTGCAAGGAGGAGCACTGCCAGAGCCCTGCAAAATGACCTCCGGCAGGCCACAAATGTGCATGTGTCTGCTCAAACGGTCAGAAACAGACTCCATGAGGGTGGTATGAGGGCCCGACGTCCACAGGTGGGGGTTGTGCTTACAGCCCAACACCGTGCAGGACGTTTGGCATTTGCCAGAGAACACCAAGATTGGCAAATTCGCCACTGGCGCCCTGTGTTCTTCACAGATTAAAGCAGGTTCACACTCAGCACATGTGACAGACGTGACAGTCTGGAGACGCCGTGGAGAACGTTCTGCTGCCTGCAACATCCTCCAGCATGACCGGTTTGGCGGTGGGTCAGTCATGGAGTGGGGTGGCATTTCTTTGGGGGGCCGCACAGCCCTCCATGTGCTCGCCAGAGGTAGCCTGACTGCCATTAGGTACCGAGATGAGATCCTCAGACCCCTTGTGAGACCATATGCTGGTGCGGTTGGCCCTGGGTTCCTCCTAATGCAAGACAATGCTATACCTCATGTGGCTGGAGTGTGTCAGCAGTTCCTGCAAGAGGAAGGCATTGATGCTATGGACTGGCCCACCCGTTCCCCAGACCTGAATCCAATTGAGCACATCTGGGACATCATGTCTCGCTCCATCCACCAACGCCACGTTGCACCACAGACTGTCCAGGAGTTGGCGGATGCTTTAGTCCAGGTCTGGGAGGAGATCCCTCAGGAGACCATCCGCCACCTCATCAGGAGCATGCCCGGGCGTTGTAGGGAGGTCATACAGGCACGTGGAGGCCACACACAATACTGAGCCTCATTTTGACTTGTTTTAATGACATTACATCAAAGTTGGATCAGCCTGTAGTGTGGTTTTCCACTTTAATTTTGAGTGTGACTCCAAATCCAGACCTCCATGGGTTGATAAATTGGATTTCCATTGATTATTTTTGTGTGATTTTGTTGTCAGCACATTCAACTATGTAAAGATAAAAGTATTTAATAAGATTATTTCATTCATTCAGATCTAGGATATGTTATTTTAGTGTTCCCTTAATTTTTTTGAGTAGTTGTATATATTTTTTTGTGTGTGTGTGTATAGGTCATAGAACTTCCATAAGAACACTGGCTCCTTTAGAACAGTGTTTGAATGAACTGGTCAATCACCAAAGCACTATTAAGAAGCTGACAGCTGCCAATTGAAATATACTGCTCAAAAAAATAAAGGGAACACTTAAACAACACATCCTAGATCTGAATGAAATAAATAATCTTATTAAATACTTTTTTCTTTACATAGTTGAATGTGCTGACAACAAAATCACACAAAAATAATCAATGGAAATCCAATTTATCAACCCATGGAGGTCTGGATTTGGAGTCACACTCAATATTAAAGTGGAAAACCACACTACAGGCTGATCCAACTTTGATGTAATGTCCTTAAAACAAGCCAAAATGAGGCTCAGTAGTGTGTGTGGCCTCCACGTGCCTGTATGACCTCCCTACAACGCCTGGGCATGCTCCTGATGAGGTGGCGGATGGTCTCCTGATGGATCTCCTCCCAGACCTGGACTAAAGCATCCGCCAACTCCTGGACAGTCTGTGGTGCAACGTGGCGTTGGTGGATGGAGCGAGACATGATGTCCCAGATGTGCTCAATTGGATTCAGGTCTGGGGAACGGGCGGGCCAGTCCATAGCATCAATGCCTTCCTCTTGCAGGAACTGCTGACACACTCCAGCCACATGAGGTCTAGCATTGTCTTGCATTAGGAGGAACCCAGGGCCAACCGCACCAGCATATGGTCTCACAAGGGGTCTGAGGATCTCATCTCGGTACCTAATGGCAGTCAGGCTACCTCTGGCGAGCACATGGAGGGCTGTGCGGCCCCCCAAAGAAATGCCACCCCACACCATGACTGACCCACCGCCAAACCGGTCATGCTGGAGGATGTTGCAGGCAGCAGAACGTTCTCCACGGCGTCTCCAGACTGTCACGTCTGTCACATGTGCTGAGTGTGAACCTGCTTTCATCTGTGAAGAACACAGGGCGCCAGTGGCGAATTTGCCAATCTTGGTGTTCTCTGGCAAATGCCAAACGTCCTGCACGGTGTTGGGCTGTAAGCACAACCCCCACCTGTGGACGTCGGGCCGTCATACCACCCTCATGGAGTCTGTTTCTGACCATTTGAGCAGACACATGCACATTTGTGGCCTGCCGGAGGTCATTTTGCAGGGCTCTGGCAGTGCTCCTCCTTGCACAAAGGCGGAGGTAGCGGTCCTGCTGCTGGGTTGTTGCCCTCCTACGGCCTCCTCCACGTCTCCTGATGTACTGGCCTGTCTCCTGGTAGCGCCTCCATGCTCTGGACACTACGCTGACAGACACAGCAAACCTTCTTGCCACAGCTCGCATTGATGTGCCATCCTGGATGAGCTGCACTACCTGAGCCACTTGTGTGGGTTGTAGACTCCGTCTCATGCTACCACTAGAGTGAAAGCACCGCCAGCATTCAAAAGTGACCAAAACATCAGCCAGGAAGCATAGGAACTGAGAAGTGGTCTGTGGTCCCCACCTGCAGAACCACTCCTTTATTGGGGGTGTCTTGCTAATTGCCTATAATTTCCACCTGTTGTCTATTCCATTTGCACAACAGCATGTGAAATTTATTGTCAATCAGTGTCGCTTCCTAAGTGGACAGTTTGATTTCACAGAAGTGTGATTGACTTGGAGTTACATTGTGTTGTTTAAGTGTTCCCTTTATTTTTTTGAGCAGTATATATAAATATATATATAGTGCAAAATAAGGGTTATTTGGCTTTTAACCATAGCGGATCCCTTTTTGGTGCTATCTAGAACCTTTTTTTAAGGTTCTATAAAGAACCATACTCATATATAGCACCAAAAAGAGTTTCGCTATGGTTATAACCCTTTTTGGTGCTAGATAGAACCCTTTTTAATGGTTCTTTATAGAACCTTTATGGAGAATAGTTATATAAAGAACCTTTCTCAATCTCAGAGGTTCGACAAAGAACCTTTTGGATAACCATGCAAGTTTTATTTTTATTTTGGTTAGGCATGTTATATTGCTACAATTCCATAGGTGTTATTATTGTGTTATTTGACAAGTTGGATCAGGCATGCCAGCTCTGGAACACCGAGGGGTCCCTGAGGGGAGAATTGAGAACTGATTTAGTCAACAGTTCTCAATTGACACAAGGCCATACGTGAGTCTTTCACAAGACACCGTCACTGGCCACAGTCATAATTAACATGTAAAAACATAACACAACAGGTTAGATCAACTGGAATGACACTCTCACTCACGGTAAAACCACACCCCAAAATATTCGAATGAACTGCCACCCCTACATTTTAATTATCACAAAAAGATGAACAAACCCTTTTCTGAACTGCAAATAACCATTAAAGGGCACAAACCCTTACCAAATAATCCTTGAGGAAACCTATTTTCTAAGTGTGTAACCCTGTATTTAAAAAAAAAAATTCACCACAGGGTTTGAACTTGTTGCCAAGAAAGTGGACTGAACTTATTTGTGTGAAGTATATCTGTGTTTTGTAATTGCTGGCTGAGCAGCCGTTGACAAAGCAAAACAAAGAAGCTGCCAGTGACAGTCACTCACCACTCAGCAAACATCCTGTTTCCTCTGAGCTTATAAGACCTGTCCAATCATAAAAAAACTATACAGACTATAATTGTTACTAATTATAGGACTTAGGAAATAATGTGGGTTAAGTGAGAGTACTAAGTTATTTCACAGTGCTGTGTTCTCTCACTCCAACTTTATATAGACATCTAGACATGCAGGGGGGGGGGGGGGGGGGGGGGCAGCGCGGGATCTTGAGAAACTCCTGCTCCTTTCCTGTTTACTCTCAGTGCTTCCACAGTTAGGCACGCATGCCTTAGTGAAGTGCATTGGCGGTTTTTTGAGGAGCAGTCACTGTGTCTCCAGGAAATCATTATTTTTCTGACTGACTGAGCTTGGCGACAGTCAGAATGCTAGAAGCTGTTGTGTTATCTGGACTGGAGTGAGCGGCTGCTGAGACACCTGACCATCACAGTGGGCCCTGCCCTCATCATCAGCCTCTATCTGAGAGTTATTGGCTTTTGAAAGACGTCACTACCCAGCTGACTTACTTGAATCACAAATCACTCAGGGTGAATCCATTGAAAGAGAGCCCCTCCAACTTTTGAAAACAGTGCATAATGCCCAAAGAGAGCCTCCTCTGATGGGCTGAGTAATTTTGTCTCTGTATAGATGCACCCTATTTTTCTCTCTTCTTTGTTTTTCCTCTAACTTCTTTTTGTTTAAATAAAACATTCCTAACACTCTGACACTCTGGATCCTCCTTGGTGATGTTGCATCTTTTGTGTTGATCTGAATCTAAATCAGTAACATGCATAATCTCTTCTACATCATATGGGAACAATTAGAGGAGAATAAATTGCAGAGCAAGATTAGAATTTACTCTTTCATTCTCTGTTTTCCCCCCAAAAGTGAGGAAAGACACATTCTTTGTGTGGACAAAGGGTTGATTCTGCTGCAGCAGAGCCGACAGTGAGGGTCGAGTCAGAGATGGGGCCGTGGGTCTACTGGGTGAAGGCCAGTGTGGTTGTGTTGAACTGGGACAACACATTCCAACACTGCAGCAATGGGCTCTGGGGCTCTCTCAATGCCCTCTCTGTTTCTGTCACCTCAGAAATGACAAGAACGATGTCCCCTCTGGGCCTGGCCTGTGGCCATAGTTCTTCTGAATGTGAGAAGCAGGGGAGGGCTTTGAGAAAATATGAGAATGAAAGAGAGATGGGGAGGGGGGAGAGGACGTGCTGAAGTGGTTTCAAACATCTATTTCTGAACATTAAGGCGCCTATGAATATCTAAAAACAAAGTAATTTATGTTTTTTTGTTTGTAGGCCCCACTGCTTTGGCTTCTGTGCTGTAGGCCCTTCTTCAGTCCAGCAGCTCTGAGACACTGGTCTGCTTGTTTATTCAGGGGAGGCCCAGGGACCGAGGGTAGCTTGACATTTCCTTTCAGTGTGTCAAGAGAAAGACACATTCGTTTGTCAAGCACCCCATATTTCCTGTCTCACATTAAACCCACTATTAGTCTTAACTGTATGCAATAAGTGGGCTTTTCTAAATCTCATTGCTTCAAAAGCAATTACATAATATTGAAATGAAATGATGTGTCATTGTGTATGTAAGGCGTGTTCCCTCTATTGTAGACAGCTACAGCAGTTTTAGGAAATAGGTTTTCATCATGATTCAAGATTTTGTAGTAAAAGAGAGACCAGTCAGTGGACCAGGCCAGGGTGAGTCATTTGCTGGGCAAGAGCCCCAGGGTATAGCTATCTAACAAAATATAACATAGGACAAAACGGTCCTATATATTCAACAGAATTAATCCAAATATGTAATAAAAACAGCTGGTGTTATTGGTGTGAGCAATGGAACTTCCAAAGATATTGACGAAAGAAAGAAAGAGAAATTAAACTGAGCAACTTTGTAAAGCAGTGGGTGGATTGCTCCACCTTGTGGAAAAGCCCTTCTCAAGCCCCTCTTCAAAAGCAGCTTTAATACCTAATTGCGTTGAAGGGAGTAAACTCTAAAAGTTGAACAGTGAAAATAACTGATCTTCATGATCTTAGATCTGTATGGCCAGTTGAAATGGAAGTTGTCCTCTAGCCTAATGATGGCTGGTTACATTTGAACTATGGTAGGCTTTCCTTTTTAACAACATTTGTTTAAAGTTAACCATACACTGTGTGCACAGGAATATCTATTTCCAAAGACCAAGAACACTTTATTGCAGGAAATTAGCTTTAACGGTCAACTTTGGGCATGAAAACGGTCAAACTCCTCCGCTTTCTCAATTTTCAAACAGAAGATTTCGCCCTTGGGTTAACTGGAGATACAGTATTTGGGTTGACCTGGCTATAACCTAAAGTAGTAGGCTTAAAAGAAAATGCCTGAGAGGAGTACCACATCCGGTTTTCAGCAGAAAATGAAGCTTATGTTGAATTAGCTGTATCCCTGAAAACCGGATACATCCGGTTGTTGGAAACTTATCCTGGTTTGGTCATCTGGAATGATCAGGACAGTTGTGAACAATTGCTGATTGGTGGAATATGGTATGTGCAAGCAATTGTGAGGAGGAGGGACTGCAAAATTGGGGAGGAGTGTGATACTGCGTCCCAGGTACAACACAACCAGCTTCTCAACGAAATAGCATAGCCATAGTGGAATAGTAGTTTACGTTTCTATGTACTCATTCATCCTTTTATGATTGATCAAAATGAAAAGTGGAATATCTGTCTGAGGAGTTTGCTTACAACACGATCAATCCTTGACAATGAGTGGTAAGTTGGAAATTAAGATTTCTTCTTGTCATGTTTATTTTCTAAATTTCTTTTACAGATGATATTACAGAATTTCTTACCTGACTTTTTCAGATAAAGTTAGATGACTAAATCGGTGGTGAAAAGTTGTGGCACTGAATGACACTTCACCCTCCTTATTGTCTTGTCAGTCACAGTTATTTTTGGTATTGTAAGCTCCTTTCAAATAATGTAGTAAATATTCATATTGCCAAGTAGTCTGAGGGGTGTTTATTTTTATTTTGAGATGTTGACACTGCTCTTGGAAAAAGTTGTTCTTGATAAAAAGGGTCTCACGATATCTGTTTTCTATTGACTACATGAGTAGTCTGCATGGGCAAAAGAGAGATGACAGGAAAAGATTCCACAGGACACAGATGTGTTTCGACCTGTCTGTCTGTTCGCGAGGCGGGCGTGGTTATGGAGCACTTACCCCCTCATTGTCTCTGAATAGTTCACTTTAAAACATATATTACGTGGCTTCAGAGTTCTGCAGAAAAATGGGCTGTCAGCTATGACACGGCACCTTAAATTGGAAAAAATCTATTTTGGTTATTGAATTACAGTAAGGGAAGGGGATTTACACCCGGTAATGGAATTATGGTAACGGAATTAGATCATGGGTCCCTGATCTGTACAACTAAACGTGTCGAGAGTCTCAATTGAACAAGTTTTTTCTTAGTCCAGGGAGTTGGCACAACTGCTCCTAAGTAGTTGAGGAGGTCTTTGTCTGCTATCGCAGTAGGTTTTTAAGTGTGTGATATGAATCACACCAGTGTTTGCATTCTTGAGCTCTGAGACAGATTGAATGTCCTCCCTATCATTGTTTACGACCCACCAACCAACCTTGTGCAACACCAGGAGAAATCTGAGTAAATCACTGGTGCAGATAATGCACCATCAAATGTGTTCATAGTACTAGAAGTTAATCCTACATCCTGGTATACAGTGCATTCGGAAAGTATTCAGACCCCTTGACTTTTTCAACATTTTGTTACATTATAGCCTTATTCTAAAATTGATTAAATCGTTTTTTCCCCATCAATCTACACAATACCCCATAATGACAAAGCAAAAACAGGTTCTTAGAATATTTTGCAAATGTATACAAAAAAAAACTGAACTATCACACTTCCATAAGTATTCAGACCCTTTACTCAGTACTTTGTTGAAGCACATTTGGCAGTGATTACATCCTCAAGTCTTCTTGGTATGACACTACAAGCTTGGCACAGCTGTATTTGGGGAATTTCTCCCAGTCTTCTCTGCAGATCCTCTCAAGCTCTGTCAGGTTGGATGGGGAGCGTCACTGCACAGCTATTTTCAGATCTTTCCAGAGATGTTCGATGGGGTTCAAGTCTGGGCTCTGGGTGGAGACTTGTCACGAAGCCACTCCTGCGTTGTCTTGGCTGTGTGCTTGGGGTCGTTGTCCTGTTGGAAAATGAACCTTCAACCCAGTCTGAGGTCCTGAGTACTCTGGAGCAGGTTTTCATCAAGGATCTCTCTGTACTTTGCTCCGTTCATCTTTCTCTCGATCCTGACTAGTCTTCCATTCCCTGCTGCTGAAAAACATCCCCACAGCATGATACTGCCACCACTGTGCTTCACCGTAGGGATGTTGCCAGGTTTCCTCCTGGCGTGACACTTGGCATTCATGCCAAAGAGTTCAATCTTGGTTTCATTAAACCAGAGAACCTAGTTTCTCATGGTCAGAGTCCTTTAGGTGCCGTTTGGCATACTCCAAGCGGGCTGTCATATGCCTTTTACTGAGGAGTGGCTTCCATCTGGCCACTCTACCATAAATGCCTGATTGGTGGAGTGCCGCAGAGATGATTGTCCTTCTGGAAGGTTCTCCCATCTCCACAGAGGACCTCTGGAGCGCTGTCAGAGTGACAATCGGGTTCTTGGTCACCTACCTGACCAAGGCCCTTCTCCCCCAATTGCTCAATTTGGCCGTGCGGCCAGCTCCAGGAAGAGTCTTGGTGGTTCCAGAATTTTTCCATTTAAGAATGATGGAGGCCACTTTGTTCTTGGGGACCTTCAATGCTACAGAATATTTTTGGTACCCTTCCCCAGATCTGTGCCTCGACATAATCCTATCTCGGAACTCTACGGACAATTCCTTCGACGTCATGGCTTGGTTTTTGCTCTAACATGTACTGTCAACTGTGGGACCTTATATATAGTCAGGTGTTTCTTTACAAATCATGTCCAATCAATTGAATTTACCACAGGTGGACTCAAGTTGTAGAATCAAGTTGTAGAAACATCTCAGGATGCACCTGAGCTCAATTTCACGTATCATAGCAAAGGGTCTGAATACTTACGTAAATAAGGTATTTCTGTTTTTTAGCAAACATTTCCAAAACCTGTTTTCACATTGTGGGGTATTGTGTGTAGATGGATGAGGAAACAAATTACTTAATACATTTTAGAATAAGGCTGTAACGTAACAAAATGTGGAAAAAGTCAAGGGGTCTGAATACTTTCCGAATGTTCTGTAATGTATGTTAAATGTGAAATAATCCCCTCCAGCTTTCATTGGAGCGCAGCCAGAAAAGTAAATCCTTCTGCTCCTTCTCACAATGCAGCAGACAATGGCCAAAAACTGTATTATGAACATAGTTTGAGCCTGTTCTCTTTATAACACAGAATAACTTTGGCTCCTCTTTCAAACCAGTCTTGTATTAACTTGCTTCCTCTGTACCAGGCATCACAGTATTGGTGAAGGATTATGACACGGGACAAGAAGAGGGGCGGCCGGTGTCCCCGTTCTCTGAGGAGTGCTGTGAGGAGCTGTGGGACCGGGTGGAGGGGGTGAGGCACAAGCTGACCCGCATCCTGAACCCAGCCAAGCTCACCCCCTACCTGAGGCAGTGCAAGGTCATCGACGAGCAGGATGAGGATGAGGTCCTCAACTCCACCCAGTACCCACTACGTATCAGCAAGGCTGGTGAGAGAGAGGGAGGTAGAGGGAATTGGTGGGAGCGAAAAAGAGAGGGAGAATGAGAGAAAAATTATGGAAGGGAATGAGAAGAGTGTAAAAGGTAAGTGAGAGGAGGCAGGGAGAGAAGGGGTAGGTCGGAGAGAATGAGGTAAGTAGGGGTTTGTGCCGTGTGAGAAAAAGGTGGTTAGGAAGGATAGCAAGAGGGGAGTGAGAGACAGAGGGAGGGGAGACGGGTATGAGTAACGAGGCAGGAGATCATGATGAAAGGAATGAAGGGTTGGCCACTAGCTAGGTAAAGGAGAGGGGGAGATAAAGGAGGAGGTAGACAGATGGGGAGTGAAAAAGACAGGGAGAGAGGAAGAAACAGAGAGATGAGGTTAGAGAGGTGACAAAAAATGACCTGGAACATGAGCAGCTTTCACACTTGTGTCAGTACAGTACTTACAGTGTCTCCATCTTCAGGATGTATTGTCGTCCTCATCTTATAAACTTTAATGATGTCATAACTGTTAATCAGGACGTTTGATTGACATCCTGCATGGGCGGGGCCAGCGTGGCCTGCAGGCCTTCATGGAGTCTTTGGAGTTCTACCACCCCGAGCAATACACTCAGCTCACTGGACAACAGCCCACCCAGCGCTGCTCCATCATCTTGGGTAAGGATTTGTCCTCAAATATCCCCCTTCCACTCCTGTATGACCAGTGTTCCCCCATCCCCCATTTACCTCCACTGCTGTGTCCCCCCCAGATGAGGAGGGTCCAGAGGGCCTGACTCAGTTCCTGCTGCTCGAGGTGCGTAAGCTGAGGGAGCAGCTGCGGGGGAGCCGCGTGTGTGAGCGCCGCCTGTCTCAGCGTTGCCGTGTGGCCGAGGAGGAGCGCAGCCGGGCTGAACGCAAGACACTGGACCTACGACATGACCGGCTGCAGATGGAGAGGTACACCACACGGAACCACACATACAGGGCTTAAATAACTGTGAGACAAATGACAGTATGAGAAGCATTAAAGTTTGATTCATTGACCTTCACAGGTAAAACCACACAAACATCTGGTTGTTATCCACAGGGCCCAACAATGTGCACTACACCCAAGGTGAATGACAGTATTCAGACCGGAATTTGAAACATCGAGAATGATATACATAAACTACATTCATGATGAGCCATGGTCCATGGCTGTCATACATTTCTTTAATAGGGATGTACAGTTTCTATGTCCAGTGTACTGAGAGCTGGCTGAATGTGTCTCCCACAGGCTGCGTCAGGACTGGGAGGCAGGCTGCAGGGAGCTGGGCCGGCTGAAGGACAGACACCTGGAACAGGCTGTGAAATACTCTCGTGCCCTGGAGGATCAGGCCAAGGCCTCCGCACGTGAGAGAGAGCTACTGGAACAGGTATAGAGAGGAGAGGGGGACAAAGGGTCTGATGGGTTGTTGAAGGAGAGGGAAGGTGACTGGGACAGAAGAAAGCAGCTGGTGAAAGATAAAAGGGTGGATGGAGGGTATACATTTATTTTAAAGAGCTGTTGGGACATGCCTTTATAGGAAGCCTTTTCCCTGGTAGGATTCCCTTGTAATATTCTTACTCAACCTTTTCTACAGATGGAGCAGCTGAAGACCAGACTGATGGAGGCAGAGAAACAGACTGACAGTAGCCCTGCCTCTACGGCGCCAGTCAGAAGGAACAGTAGTGTCGCCCATCGCACGAACGGCACCCCCGCTGTTCCGGAGAAGAGTGAGAAGCCACTACAGCACATTGACATTCACAAGTCAGGTCACATTGAAACACAGGTGAGAGCCACCACTCAGAGGGAATCTGATTCACCCTGTGAGTTTGTGATGTTTTCCCGCTCCGACAGTGCTGCTCTAACTCTTGTGTTGTTCCGTTTTCACCTCAGGCTCTGTTGGACATCCTGAAGCAGGACCGCAGTGAGGCAGCAGAGCAGAGACACGAGCTGTGTGGCAACATCGCCAGACTACAAGGAGAGCTGGAGAGCTCTGAGGATTTCAGGGACAAGGTGAGAGCAGAGAAAGAGCCTATTCACGCCATTCTGTCCCGTAAATTTACTCTCAGAAGTCACTGAGCTGATGATAGTTTTTCAAGTTGTCTTTGTTAAGGTTTCATAAAGTGTTAAAACATGCCTCTTGTATATCAACACAATTGTATTATTCTGTCTTTGATGGTATGGTGTGTTGTGTTGTGAAGCTGGAGTCTCAGTGTGAGCAGCTGCAGCTGAAGGTGAGGACTCTCCAGCTGGACTGGGAGACAGAACAGAAAAGGAGCATATCCTACTTCAACCAGATTATGGAGCTGGAGAAGGAGAGGGACCAGGTCAGTAGGTCTGAGTAGGGATATGGGTTAGAATCAACGAATCAATGTGTGGTAAGGTTTTTGTTTCTGTTGGTTTAAATAGTTCATGGCTGTTTGGACACTGAATGCACATGCACAGAGGAATGTTGAGGTCGGAGTGTTGAGTTTGAGGCCTTTTTGCTGGATAATATAAGGCCTTTCTCTACATAGTTGTCCCATTACTCACCGTAATACATCATTTTTGTCTAGTCACGCAGGTGTTTCCACTACTCAGTATCTCCCCCACTCAGTGTCTGTCTGTCTCCTCATAACTCATCTCTTTGGCACGTTCTCTCCTTCTGATACTGTAAATCCTTCAGGCTCTGCGCAGTCGAGACAGCCTGCAGTTGGAGTATACTGACTGCCTATTGGACAAGAACCGCCTACGTAAACGCATCGCAGAGCTTCAGGCCAATCTAGAGCAGCAGCAAAGAGAGCTGGAGAAAGAGAAGGACAGGAGCAGGGAGCAGAGTTCCCCCTGTTTGCACTGTGTGAGTCTCAGCTACTGTGTGTACACACATACTGTGTACACACTTTTGATTATACTTGCACAACACAAGTGTGTTTCCCTATTCTGTCAGACATACAGTTTCACACACTCACAAAAATATGATAATCAAATTACAGTGTGGACCTGTTAGCCTTCTCCTGTACTCTTCTAATGTGATTATCTCTCTGTCCCTCTCCTAGTCTCACCTGTCTCTGTGCAGCGAGGACCAGTGCTACGGGCCCTGCTGCTCCCTAGACCTCAGCCCTCTGCCCAACGGCACTCACCAGCTGCTCTGCAAGGTCAGGGTTCATCGCCATCTTATCATCTTCATTGGCAGCAGCTAGAATATTAGCAACATTATAGTGTTACCATCAACAGCAGCCACAACATTTATCTCTTCATAATCATGTAATAAATATTCCTTGAAGAGTGTGGCAATGTGGCTGTCCAACCTGTCTTTTCATTTGACTCATTCACAGAGTTGTACTTAAGTAGGTACCATTGAGCTGATCCCCATAACAATAATGATCATTTTACTTGGCATGGTTATTCATGGTCTACCTACAGAGAATATTATTTTTTAGATCAGGGTGAAGCAACTCATGTGTGCTAATTAGGTCACATTGTTGTTTTGCATGGAGTTAGAGATATGATGTTTTATGTATTTTTTCTTTCACTTTTGTTTTTTACCTACTTCACTTGCTTTGGCAATGTTAACATATGTTTCCCATGCCAATAAAGCTCCTTGAATTGAATTGAATTGATGTTGCCAGAGAGGAATTTGTGTAACTGTCAGCATGTTGGTACCTGTAGGATACCTTTCAGTGAACAGATGTTGATGACGTCTCTGTTTTCATTTCTGTGTCACAGTCTCCCTCTACAGGCCAAACCCATGACCACTCCGAAGGTAAGCCTATATTTCAATTCAAATCAAATCCAATGTTATTTGTCACATGCACCGAATACAACGGACCTTACAGTGACATTCTGACTTAACTAACAATGCAATTTTAAGAAAAATACCAACAAAAATAAGAAATAAAAGTAACAAATAATTAAAGAGCAGCAGTAAAATAACAATAGCGAGGCTATATACAGGGGGTAGAGTTGAGATGAATGCAGTGTTTCCCAACCAGGTGTACTAGGACCTATCCATAGGGGGTACTTGAGAAGACTCACCAGACCATAGGCTTACTGGTAAATGCACACGAGGGGGTACTTCAAGGGTACTCTGGGCAGAGCAAAATATACTTTGTGGTACAGTAACGGAAAAAGGTTGGGGACAACTGGATTAGGGGATTCAGGTTTTGCAAGGATAGCATTGAAGAAAAGAGCATTCCTGAGTTAATCCCTCTTTTTTCATGTTTGCTTTATTTATTCAACATTTTTACATCACTGTAGCTGATGAAGGATAAACCTTGTATTTGAACTACTGTTTGAATAAGACATGATAGAAATAGGCATGGCCAAAACAAATGTTTTTTTTTTTTTGACAACTTTGATGAGAGAGGATAGGCTTGGACTTCTAAATACATTATTTTGTCTGCAGGTTCCCGCTCAAACTCAGAGGACAATCTCTTGACACCAGTGAGTTGTTGAATTACTCCACAACACTTTGTGATATTCCAACATATCAAAGCATCATGTCTCATCTAGTATTCATCTGTATTATATTAACAAATGTATTTTTCTCACTGAACAGTTTAGCTGTGAATACACACAGTATATGTGGATTGCTGAATAATTAATCAACTTTTTCAAGTTGTCAAGGAGACAATGAATAGGTTTAAATTGTGGGCCTGCATCGATGCTTTAGTCATTGTCTATTTCCCTTTTTGTTTGTGTCCTGTGTGTTTTACAGACAGTGGACAGTGAGAGGGATGTTAACAGGCTCTCCATCTTCCCCTTCCCTCCCTGTATGAACTCCATCAACCGCAGGGTCAACATAGAGTATGTCATACCCATAGAATTAGGAATTAGAGTTATTATTAATTTAAGAGGATATTTATGGTCATACCATAGCAAGTCAGCTTTTACATTATTCTCTAATATGGAGATATCACTCTCTTAAATCCCATGTTATGCTGTACATGCATTTAAAACTAAATAAATTATGATGAAAACTCCTCTATTGTGATCTTATCCCTTTACAGGTTTGACCTGGACTCCTGGGGCAGTGATGAGAATGAGAACCTCACAGGTTTGGTTCAGTTCAGTACATCCCCACCTGTCTGTCTAAGTCTATAGCAACCTGTAATACCTGTAACCCCTGCTAAGTATAGATGTGTGTAGTGATGTCTCATTATGTTGTGTTTCAGGAGTCCAGAGTGAGGTCTCCCTGTCGAACTCCTGTAGCTCCCTGCATTCTCACCTCTTCCCCCCTGACCTCGTCAACCTGCCCCCTGTCCCACCCCATAAACCCAACTACAGCAGTCTCGGGTATGTCTCCATCTCTTTGCTGCCTACATCAGGGCAGCTAATCCAACGTAGTGTAGGTACACTTGCTAACCCATTATGGTGTGAGATATAATCTTAACTGTATACTGATAAGTGCAATTACCATCTCTCTTTCCACTTCCTCTTTCAGTTTCAAGCCCCTGTCCCCCGTACCTAGTCCCCCCACCATGCCCAAAAGAGGAAGAGGCTGCCTGGCAGATGACATCACCATCATTGGGGGCAACCGCACAGGCATCTTTGTTAGCAGCGTCAGAGCTGGTTCTCCTGCTGAGCAGTGTGGTCTGAAGGAGGGCAGTGAGTTACTGGAGGTGAGAAACAGAGGCATACAGACAGATGGACAGGCAAACAGATAGTAGAAAAACAGCCACACAGGCCTGAGTATAACTGTCACTCTCCTCCCTGCCCAGCTGGAGAAGGTTCTGTTTGGTGGGGGCAGTGTGCTGATGGGCCAGTGCACTGGAGAGGTGGCCCACTTCTCTCTGCAGTGGTGGACAGAGCCCTCTTCTCTCAAACACCAGACCAACACAGAGGGTGAAGTTCTGAGACAGCTTTTACAGTTGTTTTCCTTGACTGATGTGCTTTTTCAGTACAGTACACCTTTATAGTGTATGGTCTTGGCCTTTATCCAGGCGTCAGACTGTTTATAGAACAAAACAAGATAAAAGAATAGAGTGTGTGTAACTAACTGCCCACCCCTTTTCCTCTTCTCAGCCTACTCCAAGTTATGTTCCCAGCTCCCTTCTCCTACCTTCTACGGTGCTGACTCCTTCTACGTGCGTGTCAACCTGGACCTGGACCCTCATAGCGACCTGCCCTGTCTGGGGGTACGCTGTGATGACATAATACACGTCACTGACACCCGTTACAATGGGAAGTACCAGTGGCGCTGCACCCTGGTGAACCCCCGCACAGCCAAGCCCCTGCAGGCGGGGGTCATGCCCAATTACAACCGGTAAGGGAGAGGTGCCATGTACTGTAATAATACCTTTGTGACAGAGTTCAAATGAACGGGTTATATAATGTAAGACATTTTAATAAGCATGAGAAGAAGATTAAACGTTCCATTAATCTATAAGAGACAGTTGTGCAAATGTTTAGCTTTGTTAGACTGCACTCACAGACTGCATGGGACACGTAGTGATAAATGTGTATCCCCTAAATCTTTCTCTATCTCAGAGCCCAGCAGCTGTTATTGGTGAGGTTACGTACCATAGCCCTGGAGCAGAATGATTTCAAGAAGAAAGTAAGTCTCCTCTTGTCCCTACTCAAATCAAAATCAAATCAAATCAAATGTATTTATATAGCCCTTCGTACATCAGCTGATATCTCAAAGTGCTGTACAGAAACCCAGCCTAAAACCCCAAACAGCAAGCAATGCATGTGAAAGAAGCACGGTGGCTAGGAAAAATTCCCTAGGAAAAACTCCCTAGAAAGGCCAAAAACCTAGGAAGAAACCTAGAGAGGAACCAGGCTATGAGGGGTGGCCAGTCCTCTTCTTGCAGTGCCGGGTGGATATCATAACAGAACATGGTCAAGATGTTAAAATGTTAAAATGTTCATAAATGACCAGCATGGTCAAATAATAATAATCATAGTAGTTGTCGAGGGTGCAACAAGCACGTCCGGTGAACAGGTCAGGGTTCCATAGCCGCAGGCAGAACAGTTGAAACTGGAGCAGCAGCACGGCCAGGTGGACTGGGGACAGCAAGGAGTCATCATGCCAGGTAGTCCTGAGGCATGGTCCTAGGGCTCAGGTCCTCCGAGAGAAAGAAAGAAAGAGAGAAAGAGAGAATTAGAGAGAGCACATTTAAATTCACACAGGACACCGGATAAGACAAGAGAAATACTCCAGATGTAACAAACTGACCCTAGCCCCCCGACACATAAACTACTGCAGCATAAATACTGTGTGTGAATCTCTGGTAACCAAGGGTAACCAGACTACTAATTCCTCCATTCCTCACTGTAGGTATCCAAGAAGGGCTCTGAGCGTGTGCGATTGGTCAAGGCTGTGTCCCCCAGCTGTCGTGGGATTGGTTCCACCCCACAGGTCCTTTACACACTCAGCAACCGTAAGCTCCTCCCATATGACTTTATTGATATTTTTGTTTGTCCTTTGAAGACTATAGTAAGATAAAAATGCATGAACCTAAATGTGTGTGTGTGTCTTTGCTCAGGTCACGAGGAGCACCTGATTCCTTATAGTATGGTCCAGCCAATACAGGTCAAGACCAAACGGCCTGTCATCTTCTCCCCCTCCCTACTCTCTCGCGGCCTCATAGAGAGACTGCTTCAGCCAGCAGAGTCTGGACTGGACTTCAACACCTGCCAACCAGGTACACACACACACACACACACACACACACACACACACACACACACACACACACACGGTTATTTACATACTGTCACTACACACTCAATTTCAGAAGCACTAGTTGCATGCTTGTTGTCCTTCTTGCATGGTCGGCTGTGTTTTAAAGTAATTACTTGTAGATATGTTGTCTCTCTATCGCTTCTCATGGAGTGATGTATTTCAGAGCCAATCCAGGCCACAGAGAGAAATGATAAGAGTGTTTTCCTGCTAGATGCTTCCACCCCAGAGCAGGCTCTTGGAATCAGTCTGCAGTCTATTCAGGATGTAATAAGCCAGGTATACACTCTTTCATTCATTCATTCTCTCTCTCTCTCTTTCTCTCTCTCACACATACAAAAAAACACTTCCCATGGGGCAAAAACTGGTTGTGTCAATTTGTATTTTTTATTTAACCTTTATTTAACTAGGCAAGTCAGTCAGAAATAAATTCTTATTTACAATGATGGCCTACCCTCCTCTAACCCGGACGACGCTGGGCCAATTGTGCACCACCCTATGGGACTCCCGATCACGGCCGGTTGTTATACAGCCTGTAATCTAACCAGGGTCTGTAGTGACGCCTCTAGCACTGAGATGCAGTGCCTTTGACCACTGTGCCACTTGGGAGCCCCAAAATGTTGCTTCCACGATATTTCAACAAGAAAATGTTATGTAATGATGTTTAATCGACATAAAAACTGATTGGATTTGAAAAAAGTCATCAACGTAAGGGAATTTTGTCTTTTTTTCCATCAAAGATTTTATCTTAATCCAATGACATGGTGACATTTTTTGTTGATTTCACATTGAATTCATGTTAGTTGACAACTTCACCTAATGTAAATCAAAACTAGATGTTGAACTGATGTCTGTACCCAGTGGGTTACCTCTCCCATATCAGTTTCTGTGTCTTGTCTCTCAGGACAAGCACTGTCTGTTGGAGCTGGGCTTGAGTAGTGTGGAGGGCCTCCTGAGGCAGGGGGTCTACCCTATCGTCATTAATATCCGACCCAAGAACAAAAAACACAAGAAGCTAAAGTAGGTGCCTGACTGACTATCTGTATTTGTGTGTGTTTACAAGACACTTTTAGATCATAAGTTATTCTATTTTTGTAGTTGTATGTTCTCTAATCCAATTTATAAATACTAGTTACAAAGTCTATCTATTTTGCCCCATTGACAGGAAGTTGCTGACCGGGCGAGGGGAGGATGGCGTGATGGAGGAGGTGTGTCAGGCGGACGAGCAGCAGCTGGAGACCCTGCCCCTGCTCTACCACACTTTGGAACCCAGCACCTGGAGCTGCACCGAGGATCTGCTTCTCGCCATACGCAATGTCATCCACAGCCAGCAGAAGGCACTGCTGTGGGTTGAGTTGGAAAGGCTCCAATAGATCCCAATGTTTATCGCCCAATTTTATTGTTTTACTAAGCTACATTTTATACAATTAAAGATACATTTCACACACACCCATTTAGAAACCTAGTTCTACCGCAGTAAAAAGGAAGTTTCATGTTCATATGATGAATTAAACCTTAGTAGTAACGTGTCTTTATGTTTTTATGTTGTATTTCTTGTCTACCTATGCTAAACATCAGCATTAAACAACCTTCATTAGTTAACAGAGCATCTTTTTTAATTCTTGAATAATTTATAATAATACATGGAATTTGTATAGCGCTTTTCTAACACCCATAGACATTAATATTAGTAGTTGCGGTTTGCCTACATTTGCCTTTGGTCACTAGTCACAATACAATAGCTTTTGAAAGTTATTCTAAAAATAAAGTACATAAACTGCTTTATGGTTAGGAAAACTTTTGGCCTTTAGAATGTTGCTTTCTAGACAACTGGAAACTCGGAAAAAACGAGAGCTTAAAGGCGCTGCATGGTCAATACGTCATCTGCATTGACCATACAGTATTCATTGCAATGCGGCCTCCGCAGAAGTCAGAGCAAACATATTTGTTGTGCTTTGCAGAGCAGCCCAGAGCTGTTGTGAAGGAAGTTGTCAAGAAAGTGCGTTTGTGTATATCTAGGACCCCCCCCCCCCCTCTCATCTACTGTCAACCAATCAAACCTCCACTCAATTTGACCTCTGCATGCCTCTGGAGACCCGCAATCGCGTCACACCATCCATACGGCACCTCAGACCACATTTTAGGATAAAGCATGATGATACCGCAGAGATATAATAATGCCGAGGTCAAATCACCTGGGAACTCGGAAAAATACGAGGTCAAATCATGACGTCAGTGATCCTATGGTTGGAAAGTCGGAGATCTAGAAAGTGCCCCTCGTTCACGAGATGGAATTCCGAGTTGGATGACCGTTCAAATCGATTTTTCCCGTCGGAGCTCGTTTTTTCCGAGTTCCCAGTTGTTTCCAATGGACTGAAGTCGGAAGTAGGAGATTTCCGAGTTACCAGTTTTGAACCCCGCATATCTCAAAGACATTTTTCATTAATGTTGACGTTTTTGTTAAGGAAATTTTAGTCACGCAATTTTGCATTTGACTAGGATATTTGGTGCAGTATTTCTCAAGTGACTTGCCTAGTTAAATAAAGGTTAAATAAAAAAAACGAAAAAGGGAATAAATATGGATGAGGGCGATACTTTTCTCTTTGAGACAGCACATCATTGAAGTAGCCCTACTGTTGACCAATCGCCGACGAGGGGGCGTAGACTTCATCGACCGACTTCCGCTTGCCTTGAGAGAAAAAAATGGTGTGCCCGAACTGCTGAAAAAAAACATCCCGAGGTCCCAAAACAAACAAAAACGTCACAAAATGTCATCATAATATATGCAAGAACTGTTCCGTCTGGGAAGCATGCGGACGCCACTAGGCAACAAAAGAGAAAAACAACAACATGAGGAAATATCACATAACAAGAGGGTATAAATAAGCAGTCAAATGAGGCTGGTATTTTGAGGTCAGTCTTACGATAAAGATAATACTTTGTGTTCTGGAAAAGGTATGATGAAGAGAAGAGAGTGAATGCATTGATTATACATTATCTCATTCGGGAGCTGACTGTAAACCAAAGATGAGAACGGACTAGGTTATTGATGAGTTTTTGTTTTGCAATATCTAAGTTCACTGAGTTATGGCAGAGGTTGTTCAGTTTCCACTGTCTAGTTTTGGTCCTGTACTGTTGCTTTGGCTTACAACTTTTTCTACCAAACTTGAGAAGTGTCATCTCTGATAACACTCTGGCTAATTGGATGTAAATGACGTCACGCTTGGGAGAGAATACGCCCCCTTGCTGCAGAGTGCAGATATCCATCCAGCCCCCATCCCTCTGGTCAACAACACAAGCTGCACAGAGAAGCAAAATGGCCGATAGTAAACTAACCGACCTCACAGCGCTTTGCAACCAACAAGAGGTTATGCATGTGTAGTTTACAGCTTAAACTACATTCGTACGAAAGGATATACGTTAATTTAATTTCTCGATTTTTAACATTTCGCCTTTTGGTGATGTTATTTCTTATTCGGTTTAGCCTTGAACTACCGTTAGATTGCTAAACTAGCTTTAGCTAACTAGGTCTGCAAGAATTTCACAAAGTACTTTATGTTTGTGATTCCTGAGGTGAGTAACTAAAACATTATTTCACACGATGTAACGTTAGGTTGTTCATTACAATGTTGTAAAATGTGTGTGCTATTGGGTTTTTTTCTTTCCTTGTTACGTTATAAGCGACAGCTAGCTAACGTCAGTCAGCTAAGTTAGCTATAGAGAACGTCACTGAAGTTTTATCGTAGCTTCTTTGGCCTTGTCAGTCACATCAGTCCAGAAACGACAGTTGATTGAACAGACAAGTCATGCTATGAAGCAATATTATTTAGTGTGTGTGTGTATGTATGAATAATTTTGAGAAACACACTCAATTCAATTAACATTGCCATTAACTATTTTTGATAGGCACGGAATTCTCAGCTAATCAACAGTATCTCTGTAGCCGATATGTATGGATGTTTTTTATTTATTTTGTATTTATTTATTTTTTAAACTATGTATGGAGCTTAGTTATGGGAGCTGGTTAGCAAACCGGCAGCTGTACGTCGTGTTCCCTACTTGACTTTACCTTTGAGCAGCAGTTAACGACGTCAAAGTCGCTCGCACGAAAGCGCTATCTTACAGCTAGTTAGTGTCAATACTATTTTAACAATTTAGTTAGTTAGGTTAACACACATTTGTGTCGTTACGTGACTTGGTTCTCGCGAAGTTCGTTTTTTAAGTCCAACGCCACCGGGTGTCCAGATTGGGGCTACTCTGTACTCGAGCTCGAGGCTGGAAAAGGCCCTGGCAAACGGCAGAGCGATACCCCCAGGCAAGCTTCTGCTAGCTGATTTGTATTAAGTGGCACTAGCTAGCATAATGTAACGTTAGCTATTATTGGAATTGTTTTTATTTAATGCCGCGTATAGATCAGCATAACACAGTATAAATATATATTTTTTTACTCGAACATTAGATTGCTTGCTAGCTAGTTCTTTACCTCTGACAATTTTGAGCGGCTTAACTTGACTGCCGTCCTTAAATTGTATTTACAGATTAGACGACTACTACTACGCAATTTGGACAAGCTCTTGACCAAATTGCCAAAATGCCTCCCATAGCGCAAACTTGCTTTGTTTCTGTTTCCCATACATGCACTCAAAAGACCACATTTTCAGCTTACTAGCGTTTTCAGTGGAGCGCTTTTGTAAAGCTGAGTCAAACAGGGGGACTAAAACTAAATGCCACCCCGTGATACCTGACCCATCTAGCCAACTAGCTCGCTCTATCCTGCACACACTCACCTTCTCGCCATCTCTACTAGTTCGTTAGGCTTTGACCTACGTGATAATTAAATATTTCTACCAGCAAACGGGTTCTCTTATCTACCAGTCAGGTACTGCCCAGTCTTACATTTCCTCTCTGTTGGTGTGCATGTTTGGAGTTGTAATCGTTTGCTTGAAAAATGAATAATTCAGGGTGGCTACCACACTGTTGCCAAGGTTGTCTGCTTAATACTATAGTTCTGACAACATTAACTAATTGTGGAAGAGTTCATTTTGATAAACTGTTGATAAAACGTTTTTAGGCAAGTCGCAGCAAATGTATGTAACTTGATGTTGATGCTTGTTGCCCAATATCAATGCCCACATCCATTTAAATGTGTCCAGATAGGAGAATCAGGAAAGGGAACAGCAGTTCATGGAAGACAAGAAAAAGAAGAAAGAGGATAAAAAGAAAAGGGAAGCTTCCCAGAAGGTATATAATATCCACTTTTCATCAGGAAATTAGGCCTACATAATTCAGAGTGCTCTGGTATGTTCCTCAAAACAGAATTGTCTGGTGTTTGATCCAGTTTCATGGCCCATTGAAAGTCAGAGCCACACTGTTCTGGCTGTGTTTTAGTTGTAGTCGTGACGGCAATAATGAGTTACTTGGCCTGCGCTCCATAGTTGCTTGTGGTATTTGCGCTTGACATTCATTACAGTAATGTGTGGGCTGTTTCATGGCACTGACGGTCTTCTATACTTTCAGGTGACTGAACAAAAAGTCAAAGGTATGTTTTTTTTGTTGTAGTCCTGTATATACAGTACCAGTCAAAAGTTTGGACACACCTACTCATTCAAGGGTTTTTATTTATTTTTCTAAATTGTAGAATAATTGTGAAGATGTCAAAACTCGGAAATAACTCATGGAATCATGTAGCAATCAGTGTTAAACAAATCAATATAATTTATATTTTAGATTCTTCAAAGTAGCCACCCTTTGCCTTGCTGACAGCTTTGCGCACTCTTGGCATTCTCTCAACCAGCTTCACCTGGAATGCTTTTCCAACAGTCTTGAAGGAGTTCCCACATATGCTGAGCACTTGTTGGCTGCTTTTCCTTCACTCTGCGGCCCAACTCATCCCAATTGGGTCAAGGCCAGGTGATCTGATGCAGCACTCCATCACTCTCTGTCTTGGTCAAATAGCCCTTACACAGCCTGGTGTGTTTTGGGTCATTGTCCTGTTGAAAAACAAAAGAGTCCCACTAAGCGCAAACCAGATGAGATGGCGCATTGCCTTGGTAGCCATGCTGGTTAAGTGTACCTTGAATTCGAAAATAAATCAGTTTCACCAGCAAAGCACCATCACACCACCACCTCCATGCTGCACAGTGGGAACCACACATGTGGAGATCATACGTTCACCTACTCTGCGTCTCATGAAGTCACGTCGGTTGGAACTAAAAATCTCAAATTTGGACTCCAAACCAAAGGACAGATTTCCACCGGTCTAATGTCTATTGCTCTTGTTTCTTGGCCCAAGCAAGTCTCTTCTTCTTATTGGTATCCTTTAGTAGTGTTTTTATATATTTTATTTATTTAACTAGGCAAGTCAGTTAAGAACACATTCTTATTTACAATGACTGCCTAACCCAGATGACGCTGGGCCAATTGTGCGCCGGTTTCTTTGCAGCAATTCGAACATGAAGGCCTGATTCACGCATTCTCCTATTTGGACTGCAATCTGAGGTGCAGTTAACTCTAATGAACTTATTCTCTGCAGCAGAGGTAACTCTGGTGGTCCTCATGAGAGCCAGTTTCATCATAGAGCTTGATGGTTTTTGACTGCACTTAAATGTTCTTAATGTTCTGTATTGACTGACGATGTCTTAAAGTAACGGTGGACTTTCATTTCTGTTTGCTTATTTGAACTGTTCTTGGTCTTTGGTCTTGTTCTTTTACCAAATAGGGCTATCTTCTGTATACCACCCTTACCTTGTCACAACATAACTGATTGGCTCAAATGTATTAAGAAGGAAAGAAATTCCACAAACTAACTTTTAATTAATTGATTCCAGGTCACTACCTCATGAAGCTGGTTGAGAGAATGCCATGATAGCTTTGCGCAAAGTGTGGCTACTTTGAAGAATCTCAAATAGAAACAAAATTAAATTATAATTTTATATGTGAATCCATGTATTTATTTCATAGTTTTGATGTCTTCACTGTTATTCTACAATGTAAAAATAAAGAAAACACCTACTCATTCCAGGGGTTAACTTTTGACTGGTACTGTACATCTGTAACACCCCTTCCTTTCATCAAACAAGATAAGGATGAGCGAGGAAATAGTAACGTTTATATTGTTACATAGCATTAGGATGCATTCCAGCTTTGACTTTATTGACGTGGTTCATTCATTTAATTTTCATTAAGTGCCAGAATCAACCAAGGCCACCTCCACACAGTCACTAGCCACTCCTGGCTCTGTGTCTCCCAGCCCTGGCCCCACTCCACCATCGTCCCCCTGCCCTGCAGCTGGGTTCGCTGTTCCTCCGGGCGGGAACAATGCAAACCGGGCGGCTGTGGCCAACGGACAGCCCCCCACCGGAACTCAGCGCTATATGCCCAGAGAGGTGCCCCCACGATTCCGCTGCCAGCAGGACCACAAAGTGCTTCTGAAGAGAGGCCAGCCACCACTGTCCTGCATGCTGCTGGGGGGAGGCAGCGGTAGGGGAGACACACCCCCTCTTTCACAGGGAGATGCCCCCAATGCAACCACATCTGGATCCACAGGTGGGTCAACATTGAAATGAAAGGATGTGGTTTGGATCTGAAGTTGGCAGCAAAATGAATATTTGTCCAAGTGTAATTAACATGCTGTTTTAACCTTAACCTCTATGGGCTAGGTGGGACGCTAGCGTGCCACCCGTGGTGCACTCCATCAACAGCAGGTGCATTTCAAGAGCGGCAAATTTGAATCCAAATAAATGTCAAAATTAAAAATTTTCAAACATACAACTATTTTACACCCTTTGAAAGATAAACATCTCCTTAATCTAACCACGTTTTACGATTTCAAAAAGGTTTTACGGCGAAAGCATAAATTTAAAGTATGTTAGGACAGTACATTTACAAGAGTTGTGTGTAATGTTTTGTCAAGTCAAAGACAGGGTCACCAAAACCATAAAACCAGCTAAAATGATGCACTAACCTTTTACAATCTCCATCAGATGACACTCCTAGGACATTATGTTAGACAATGCATGCATTTTTTGTTCTATCAAGTTCATATTTATATCCAAAAACAGCGTTTTACTATGGCATTGATGTTGAGGAAATCGTTTCCCTCCAATAACCGGCAGTCAAGTCAGCGTCACAAATTAAATAATTAAAATTAGAAAACATTGGTAAAATATTATATTGTCATTTAAAGAATTATAGATTTACATCTCTTGAACGCAATCAACTTGCCAGATTTAAAAATAACCTTACTGGGAAATCACACTTTGCAATAATCTGAGCACTGCGCCCAGAAAAATACGCGTTGCGATACAGACTAGACGTCATGTTGGGGAGATCTAAAATACTATGTAAATAATCCATTACCTTTGATTCTCTTCATCAGATGTCACTTCCAGGTATCACAGGTCCATAACGAATGTAGTTTTGTTCAAAAAAGCTCATCATTTATGTCCAAAAATCTCCGTCTTGTTAGCACATGATCTAAGCCAGCCGGACTTCTCGTCATGAACGAGGGGAAAAAATATATTTACGTTCGTTCAAACATGTCAAACGTTGTATAGCATAAATCATTAGGGCCTTTTTTAACCAGAACATGAATAATATTCAAGGTGGACGAATGCATACTCTTTTATAACGTATTGGAACGAGGGTACCCAACATGAACTCGCGCGCCAGGTGTCTAATGGGACATCATCGTTCCATGGCTCTTGTTCGGTCAGATCTCCCTCCAGAAGACTCAAAACACTTTGTAAAGGCTGGTGACATCTAGTGGAAGCAATAGGAAGTGCCAAAATATTCCTCAGCCCCTGTGTTTTTCAATGGGATAGGTTTAAAGGTAATACAACACATCAGGTATCCACTTCCTGTCAGAAAATGTCTCAGGGTTTTGCCTGCCAAATGAGTTCTGTTATACTCACAGACACCATTCAAACAGTTTTAGAAACTTTAGAGTGTTTTCTATCCATATATAATAAGTATATGCATATTCTAGTTACTGGGTAGGATTAGTAACCAGATTAAATCGGGTACATTTTTTTTGTCCAGACGTGCAAATGCTGCCCCCTAGCCCTAACAGGTTAACACGGTCCTCAAGTTAACAAAGTATATTTGCTCATTATCTACAGATCCCAATCTGGGGTCACCTTCTCCTTCACCCCCCCACGCCTCACCCTCATCTTCAGTCGCTGCTTCTTCAACTTATGCAAATTCCACATGGGGGGTGGGCTCTGGCGGCCAGCCCCCTTCTCAGGGCTGGGAGAAGGTGATAGTGGATGGGAGTGACCTTGAAGAGTGGCCCAGCATCGTGGGTGGGGATAGAGTGGTTACTGAGGGAGCAGAGCTGGATGGCCCCAACAACAGCAGTGCCTCACGGACTGACAAATGCACCCAACAGCATCTGAGGGCAGGAGGAGTTGGGAGTTCAGACAGTCCCTCCCCACCCCACTCTTCCCCCTCGTCACTCACTGAATGTGTCCTGTCTGGTGTCGTGTGGGGCTCTTCCAGTCAGCCTGGAATTGGAGTGGCTGCAGCAGCAACAACAGAGGGGCTAGTGCTCAACAATTCCAAAGTCTCCTTTCTTCCTGGGGCTCAGGAGAGCCCTCTTAGTGTGAACAGTGGAATTCCTGGTGCCAACTTCAACCCTAATGCCAACCCTTCAGCCTGGCCTGCCCTTGTGCAGGATGGAACGACAGGGGTTGGTGCAGCTACCACTGAAGCTGTGCCCTCATCCATCACAACATCCTTCTCTGCCAGTACCACCCATACTCATCCACTCTCCTCTGTGAATCAAGCTAGCCATCAGCACCAACTCCATGAAATGCCTGCCAGGGATGGAGCGCATCTCCATGGGGACTGGGGAGGCTTGGGGCTGGAGCTTGGAGAAGGACCAAATCAAGGAGGCAGAGACCTTGTGGACAGTGGGGTTGTTGGAGGGAGCGGGAATCTCTCTGCCTCGTCATCCTCCTCCACAACCTCTTCCTCTTCATGGAGAGCCTTGCCTCCCCCCTCTAACCTCAACACAGGTGCCTCTAAGACTGACGGGTGGGACAGATTAGGGGGAGATGCAGCTCAGGGGGAGGAGGCCAACGTGTGGGGCTTCGGCAGCCAAGGTGAGAAAGCTGGGTTAGCAGTAAATGAGGAATGGGTCAGGGGAAATGTTAGCTCAAATACCCCAGTGGTATCTCAGGGAGCATGGGATGGGGCTACAGAGGAGGGTTGGGGCGGTACACAGGGGTCGACAGGTGTCAGGGGTTCCAGCAACCCAGCTATAGGAAGTAGCGGTGGAGGCGAGAGCAGCAGCAGCAGTGGAGGTAGCGGAGGTGGTGGTGGTGGCGGTGGCATATCCCAGGAGTCTGCCTCACCAACATTTGCTTCTATGACAACAGCTTGGGACAATCAGAAAGGGGTTGATGCTGTGGGGGAATGGGCAGGTCAATGTGGCAGAGGAAGTGGAGGCCCCTCATGCTCCAGTGGAGGAGGGTCCAGGGCTGGGAGTCACAATCGGCACCAGGAGCATTCCCGCCACCGCTCCAGCAACCCACCCCCCAACCCTGAAGTGGCCTTACAAAGCATGCTCAGCGGGTCGGACCTGGATCCCAGGGTGCTGTCCAACACCGGATGGGGGCAGACCCAGGTACAGCAGAATGTGGCCTGGGACCTGGATATAGGAGCAGCCAGTCAAAATGAGGGAAGCAGTTCCCCTGCATTTCCATCCCAAGCCGTTAATTCTACTGGCCGGTCTTCTACTTACCCCGCAAGCAACAGCACAATGACTACTGATCCATCTGCTGGGGCCCACATACCTACTATGAACACTGGTCCTGGCCCTGTACCATCAAAGGGTGGCTGGGATGACGAGTCAAATTGTGCTCCACCATCCAACATGCGGAATTCTGCTGCCTCCAGGACGCCAGTGGAAGATATTGATGGCAGCCAGGGAAAGACGAGTGGAGCCTGGGGTGACGTCGGTACTTCAGAGAGCCATGGCAAAGGCTGGGGCAGTGAGGAGCAGGAGGGGAGAGACCGCAGAGGGGGCGGAGGAAGTAACTGGAGAGATTTTGGAGAACAGGGTGGTGGAAGAGGGGGTGGCTGGGGAGGTGGTCAGGAGGAGAAGGCGACTGCAGGGGGTTGGAAAGAGCTGGGTAGGGAGGGAGGTGGATGGGGACAAAGAGGGGGAGGCAACTGGGTGCAGCGTGAACCCAAGACAGTCAGTGGAGGCTGGGGGGAAGGGAGGGGCAGAGGTGGAGGCAACACGGGCAAGGGATCTTGGGGTAACATAGATGAGGGAGGCCCACAGAGGAGTTGGGGAAGTGGAGGTGACATGGGCGGCAAACCGCACCAGGACTGGTGCATGAAGCCGCATTCAGCACAGATACCAAACAGCCAAGCGGCAACACTGAAAGCCCCAAATCAACAGCAACACCAATCACAGACCCAACAGCCACCAGGAGGCTTGGGCAGGTCAGGAGGTCCTCCCACCCAGAATCAGAACCAAAGCTCGGGCTGGACTGCTGGCCCCATCCCTCAGATCCCCGTTGGGCCTGCTGAGGCTCCTGAGCCCAGCGGGTGGGAGGAGCCCTCCCCTCAGTCCATTAGCCGCAAGATGGAGATTGACGATGGCACTTCAGCCTGGGGCGATCCCACCTGCTACAACAGCAAGAATGTGAACCTGTGGGACAAAAATAGTGCCCCCTCTGGTCCGCCACCGCCACTTCAAGGCCAAACTCAACAGGGACCACCTACATCTGTACAACAGCCACCACCAAGGAGACAGCCTGCGATCCCAGCTAACCATGACTCAAACCCTGGCAATGCACCTGGAATGGGTAAGCTATGCCCGACTTATTCCTTCAAAGGCCAACAACTTGCATTTCTGGGAGATTCTTTAATATGGTCTTCTCTGTATTACCAGGCCCAGGTATGTGGGGAGGGGGTGGCAACCTCGTTGGACAATCTGTGGATAATGGTACCGCTTCCTGGGGGCAGACCTCTGATGCACCATCTGGCTGGGGAGACCCAGATAACTCAAGCAAAGCTGCTGGTTGGGGAAACCCCTCATCTAAATCTGGTAAGACACTTAAAGGAGTTTTCATCGTAAGGCAAATGTGCTGTTGGGTTGTTACTCCTTAGGACATTGCATGACCCCTTTTTGCATGTCCCATAGGCTCAAAGTCAGTGCAAGAGAGCTGGGGCAAAGGAGAGGGCCCAGTTACAGCCTCTCGACACTCCAGTTGGGATGATGAGGAGGACGTTGGTGGAGTTTGGAACAGCACAGGCTCACAGACCAGCAGCAACTACAACTCTGGTGGCTGGGGGCAAGGCCCCGGGGGAAAGAGGGGCAACTTCAAGGTATGTTGTGATTAGGGTCTGCTTGCTCAATTTTGTTTTAATATCCTAATCTGTGGAACTATGAAAGACATCTTTCTGAGGGATTATGTTTAGCTACATTGCATGTTTGTGCGTTTGTTCCCTAAAGGGTGGAGGTGGAGACAACTGGATGAACCCAATGACACGACAATTCCAAAATATGGGACTCATGGTAAGCCCTATTAATTATGTCTCGGAAGAAAGGATGGTGACGATGCATTTTCTGTTGAAGGGTAGTTAGCATAAACGTAACCACATATAACATGGATTTGCATTAGAATACTCATCAAAAGTCCCAATACAAAGTTACACCTCACTTTTCATTTTTTGAGTTATTACATAGAACTGATCAGAATGCTGGAAAAAACATTTGCGGGGTGTTACTTAACCTGTCTGGGAACCTGGGACAGCCAGTGGAATCGCGTCGCGCGAAATACAAATACCTCATAAATGCTATAACTTAAATTTCTCAAACATATGACTATTTTACGCCATTTTATAGATACACCTCTCCTGAATCGAACCACGTTGTCCGATTTCAAAAAGGCTTTACAGCAAAAGCAAAACATTAGATTATGTTAGGAGAGTACCCAGCCAAAAATAATCACACTGACATTTTCAAAGCAACTAGCATGCATCACAAATACCCAAAACACAGCTAAATGCAGCACTAACCTTTGACAATCTTCATCAGATGACACTCCTAGGACATCATGTTACACAATACATGCATTTTTTTGTTCGATAAAGTTCATATTTATATATAAAAACAGCATTTTACATCGGCGCGTGACGTTCAGAACTAGCATACCCCCCGCAAACATCCGGTGAATTTACTAAATTACTCACGATAAACGTTCACAAAAAAACATAACAATTATTTTAAGAATTATAGATACAGAACTCCTCTATGCACTTGATATGTCCGATTTTTAAAATAGCTTTTCGGTGAAAGCACATTTTGCAATATTCTCAGTAGATAGCCCAGCCATCACGGCTAGCCATTTAGACACCGACCAAGTTTAGCCCTGACCAAACTCCGATTTACTATTACAAAAGTTTGATTACCTTTGTTGTCTTCGTCAGAATGCACTCCCAGGACTGGTACTTCAATAACAAATGTTGGTTTGGTCCAAAATAATCCATCGTTATATCCAAATAGCGGCGTTTTGTTCATGCGTTCAAGACACTATCCGAAGTGTAAATAAGGGTCACGAGCATGGCGCAATTCGTGACAAAAGATTTCTAAATATTCCATTACCGTACTTCGAAGCATGTCAACCGCTGTTTAAAATCAATTTTTATGCCATTTTTCTCGTAAAAAAAGCGATAATATTCCGACCGGGAATCTGCGTTTAGGTAAACAGACGAAAGAAAACAAAGCATGGGGTTGACGTGGGCACGCGCCTGAGTCTCACAGTACTGTGACCAGCCACTATCCAAACGCGCTACTTTTTTTCAACCAGAGCCTGCAAAGCCACGATTCAGCTTTTTGCCGCCTTCTGAGAGCCTATGGGAGCCGTAGGAAGTGTCACGTAACAGCAGAGATCCTCTGTAATGGATAGAGATAATCAAGAAGGGCAAGAAATTGTCAGACAGGGCACTTCCTGCATGGAATCTTCTCAGGTTTTGGCCTGCCAAATGAGTTCTGTTATACTCACAGACACCATTCAAACAGTTTTAGAAACTTTGGAGTGTTTTCTATCCAAAGCTAATAATTATATGCATATTCTAGTTTCTGGGCAGGAGTAATAATCAGATTAATCGGGTATGTTTTTTTATCCGGCTGTGAAAATACTGCCCCCTAGCCATAACAGGTTAACATCTCGTGAATGCAACCGCATTGCCAGATTTTAAAAATAACTTTACTGGGAAATCACACTTTGCAATAAACGAGGTGCTATGCTCAGAAAAATAGGCTAAGCGATACAGGTTAGCGCCATCTTGGAACCATCTAAAATCAAATATACTATTGTAAATATTCCCTTACCTTTGATTATCTTCATCAGAAGACACTTCCAGGAATCCCAGGTCCACAACAAATGTAGTTTTGTTCGAAAAAGTTAATAATTTATGTCCCAATAGCTCCTTCTTGTTAGCGCGTTCCGAAGGCTACTCATAATGTACGAGGCGCGTGGGACTTGTCGTCACGAATGTGCAAAAAATATATATTTACTTTCGTTCAAACATGTCAAACGTTGTATAACATAAATCTTTAGGGCCTTTTTCAATCAGAGCTTCAATAATATTCAAGGCGGACGATTGCATTGTCTTACTAAACGTTTCGGAACAAAAGGGTACCCATGGGCGCCTGCGTCATAGTAGTAATGGCCCTCCCCCATGACCAACTTTCCAGGCCTCCCTTTCGGTCAGTTTCTACCGGAGAAGACTCAAACCACTTTGTAAAGACTGTTGACATCTAGTGGAAGCCTTAGGAATGCTAAATGAATCCTAACTCACGGTGTGTTTCATAGGCAAAGTGTTGAAGGTGATTCCACAAATCAGATTTCCACTTCCTGCATGGAATCTTCTCAGGTTTTGGCCTGCCATATGATTTCTGTTATACTCACAGACACCATTCAAACAGTTTTAGAAACTTTAGAGTGTTTTCTACCCAAATCTACTAATTATATGCATATTCTAGTTACTGGGCAGGAGTAGTAACCAGATTAAATCGGGTTCTTTTTTATCCGGCCGTGCAAATACTGCCCCCAAGCCCCAACAGGTTTTAATTTGGAGGACCCGGCAAGCCAGTCTATTCCCAATAATGCAAGCCCTCTGCCTATTGGCTACTTATCTTATTCAAGCCTGACTCAAAATACAACACTGCCCCTTTAAGACAAAAAAGGTCTGTACCTGACTCGTCTTTCAAAGGTGTCTAGAAATGTACAGGTTTTGTTCTCTTGTAGGAAGCAATCACTCCCCTATTACTGACTACAAATGACCTATAACTGGGCTAATAACTTAGTAACTAGCAAAGGAGCTCCCGAGTGGCCCAGCGGTCTAAGGCACTTAATCTCAGTGCAAGAGGCTTCACTACACAGTCCCTGGTTTGAATCCAGGCTGTATCACATCCAGACGTGATTGCGAGTCCCATAGGGGGGTTTGGCCGGGGTAAGCCGTCATTGTTATTAAGCATTTGTTCTTAACTGACTTGCCTAGTTAAATAAAGGATAAAAAAATATGAGCAAAATGTGCACATAGCTACATGCAGCTCTCGCTTTGATCTCAAAACAACCCCATCTACTCATGACCGCTCATGCCGTAAACACAGTCCAGTTCAAAGTAAATGGCACAGATCCATATATGGCAATGGTCTATTTGCATATAGAGCTACTGCAGCTCTGATTTGTTTATGCTGCCCCTGGCTGAGTTGTGAGTGTCAATGCAATAGTATTCTACTCCGATGCGTTCTGCCTACATAAAAATCTCTTGCATAGTTAGTTTTGTTTCGGTATGTTGCATTGAACGTGGATAATATTGCGTTGATTCGATCACAATTACCACAGTAAAGGGAAACGTTGATAGTGTTAACAGGGAAAACTACAACAGTGGTCACCAACCTTTTCTGAGTCAAAATGCAACCTGAGATCTACTGCTCAGAATTTTTTTTTTTACCTGACTTAAAACATAACCTATGCAACATTAACTAGTAAAAACAGTACTGTAGCTATCAGGTTTGTGCAGTAAGCTTTAGGCCCAATACGTTATCACCACATATTTACTTTGCTTGAATTGACCTGCCAAAGCATTTTTGTTTGGGCCATTTTAAAATATTAATTTAAAAAAATTTGAGGTAGGCTATATGATCACACTGGTAGTAGATCCATTGTTGTATTACTTGTGAGACATAGCTGCGTGAGCGTACATTTAAATAATTAGCTTTTTATTTTTCTGTTCTTATGGGGTCGGCATTTGATGGTCAGTCTCAGCGGAGGGAGGTAGCAGCATACAGCCTCTTAACATCCCTCCGTTCTCCCTTTCCTCCACTGACCAAAAAAGGAGTCTTCTAGCTGATGACACCGCATTATTGCACAAATTAATGTTACTCCTATGAACAGAGAAAGTGAAATATTCCTCTATTAAAACGACCCAAGCCGCTAATAATAACGCAAGTCTATATATACTTTCCTACTCATTCGTTACTGCTGCAGTGCATGTTGTAGCACTGAGTGGAAATGGGAAGAATGCTAATTTTATGGCTTTTAAAAGTATTGAATACAAAGTGTTGACAGCGCTGAGTTAAACTTGAACCCACTCATAAAAAAAATTATATCTTTGCTGTATTCGTTGGGTCTCGTCATGGTTTTGAAAACTCGGTATCAACTTTGCTGTAGCTTCCTGTTATACCTGCTACGTTACTGCAGACACGGTTATATGAGCCACCCGATTGGCCAGTGGTAGACCTATAGTGCACTTGATTTGCTCTCTGGGCCCACCAGGAAGGCAGAGATTTTGCCTTAAGACAAATAAAACGGTTAAAAATGGCAACAGTTCTCCTACCTGGCGCACAGGGCAGCTGAATCAGGGTGCGCTTTCCGGCAACAGTGGTAAAAATAGGAACACAATGCTTTATCGTTAGGTTTTAATTTGGCCATCGACTAGCAATGCCTACACGATTAACCGGTCGATCATGATTGACCAGTTGGTGACCACTCAACTTTCTAGAGCAGTGAAGTTCAATCTTGTGCATCTCTCTGTGGGCTGATATTTCTGCGCGGCAGTCCCGGGGATCTGTGTGGCATGCGTGCAGCTTAGAGGGAACATTTTGTTAGCGCTGTTTGAGTCAGCCAGTTGCTGTCAACACCTATCTTACAGCTACATTAAAGTAAACCAAAGTTTTGGAAATACATAATGACATCTAACTAGTTATCAAATAATGTTAACTGCATATACTGGTGTCTTAGCAAGCCAGCTAATTTTGTTATTTTTGCATGCCAGAACTTGACCCAAATAAGGCCACCAGTTGGGGAACCCTGAAATAGAGCCTGCAGTCTTCACAAATAACGCTCGGCACACCTGGTTTCATTCCGAATCCTGCCTTCCACTGGTTTACTAAGCCATCGAAGTCCTAAGGGGTGAAATGAGCACTGCATACAGTAGATGTGCGCACGGTTCCCATACTCCACCAAACACACAGGAGTAGAGGTGTTGCAGTTTTTTGCATGAATTTATATGGTTTATTATTTGTGGATGCACATAGTGTCTCACCATGATTTGGAATGTAATTACATGCTAGCATGGCTAGTAGCTAACGTTAGCCAACTGGAACTGGCTAAGTAGCATCAGTTCTCAAGATGTTGAGAAATGGATAGTTCTGAAGATATCCTTAAGTTAATGAATGCTAAAACATAAGTGTTTGTAGTGATGGTTAACCAGATCGTGACAACTAAGTTACTAAGTCTTTGATCACACTTACTTTGAGTAAGAACAAGCGTCCTACTCTTTTTAATAGGGCGAGGACTTGAGTCTTGATAAAAAATTGGAAGGAGATAAGAGAGGGATGAATGACTACAGCGGTGAAATGCGGAGAGGAGGAAGAGGTGGAGGCGGCTACCGTATGCCCAGTTCCAAAGACATGGGTCCTGGAGACATGGGGCCTTACAGTGACAAGGTAAGAGTCATACTCCTGTCAAAAGGGTTCAAGGTGTACTTGAAGCTATGCTAAACAATGTTTGCATGAGCCGTCGATTGGCCTAGGTGAAGGAGGCTAGATATGTTGACGCTATCATTAGCTAGCCAGCTAACATCAGCTAGCTTTTTTTGTCAACTAACTTTATAGATATTTTCCTTTTTAGCAGCTCTCACTTTTCCTTTTTATAATTTCATATTTAACTACTTTTCTGTATATCCATCGTTCCAGATGGGTGGTCATGGTTTATTTGGTGGCAGCGGTGGGAATCCTCAGTCTCGGGGAATGCACCAGCCTGGGATGCATCCCATGAACCCCTCCCAAGGGTTACGTGGACAAGTCCCTCATCAGTTCTTGTCTGCGCAGGTACGTTACCTGTGTTGAATCTCATGAATATTAGTGTTTATTTAGAAAGTTGTTCCACGTTGGGTATGAGCAGGTGCTCTAGCATTCAATAACATATTTTCTATCTTGTCTTTAGATTACCATTTTGGAATATTGGCCATGTTGTATAACAAAACTCTACATTCTATATCCAAGAGAGCATTTTTCTTTCTCCAGTGTCCACAGTGCTAATACACATGGTGATGCTTCATTTTTATTTTATTTTACCTCACAGGTGCCGGGCCCCATGCTAAAGCAGATACCCTCTCCTGGCAGCAGTGTTGGAGGAGTCGGAGGAGGGGTGTTCCCACCTCAGCTCTCCCCACAGCAACTTGCAGTACTTAGTAACATTTACCCCCATGTGCAGCAGTTCCACCTGGTAAATATCGTCTCTGCCTCGAAGTTGTGGTTCAGGCCGTCTGAACCATTCATCACAGTTTTCAAATTTGCTCAGTAATTCTAATAATCTTGTATTGATTGGATATCAAGTATATCAAGTAATTGCCACAGTAAAACTGCTACTATACTGGCTCCCTCAGTGGAATCGAATAGTAAAACTACTTTGTGCCTGCCAACTCCATACCCCCCCAGGCTTGTCAGCTCCTTCTGCAGCAGCAACAGCAGCAGCAGCTCCTGCAGAACCAGAGGAAGTTGCCCCAGTCTATACGCCAGCAGCCTGATCCACAGCAGGTACTGAACGTCCCATAGTAGTGTAGTGCCTTATCACTATAGCAGTCCAGACTAATTTAAATATTAGATGCAATAGTTGTTCTAGACTTTCGGCATGTAGTAGCTTTCTAGCCAGCTTGTCTTTAGTCTCTTGATGCAATGTTTGGTTTATGTACATAGTTTTCAATCTTTTCTCTTACCCCATGTCTCCATAGCTGGCTAGAATCATGGCTATTCTGCAACAACAGAGACAGCAACAACAGGGAGTGGTAGGCGGAGGCAGTGGGAGCTCCAAACTGTCCCCATCTCTTGGAGGGGCACCAAAACAGCCGTTGGCAGACTCGATGCCCCACCCTGGTATGGGTGGGCCCTTGTCAGATCTTCATGCCAAAACACAGGGGATGTACTCTGGTAAGTTGCTTAGGTTTGGTCTTTGTTATTATCTCTAACACATCTCAGTCCAATCTGTCAGTTTAGAGCAGTCTACTCAGTATGACGTCAAAGGCAAACCATTACTAAATCATATCCAACTAATTTGTGTAAACAGTAGCTCGTATATCACCGTTGCCATGACGAAAGTCTTTCATTTAAATCCCCTAGCAGCTATTCCGTGATGTTTGATTTCAGGGGGATTACGCTGGCCCAAGTTTTATCAACACAGCCATCATATTTGCTCATGACTGCACCATCTGACCATGTTTTTCCCGGTATCTCAGGGCTTGCTCCTGGAGGCAACCTGTCTGGGCTGGAGCTGGGCTCCATGGTGGGGGGGGTGAAGGATGGAGGAGGGCAGCAGTCCCGCTTCAAATGGATGATGGAGGGTCACTCTCCGGCCCCCTCTCCCCCAGATACAGCCCATCACAAGAATGGTGAGTCATTAAAATCCAATGTCTAGCAAATGACATGAATAATCATACCAATATAAAGCCATAAAAGGAAATGCCATGTCAAACTGACAAATTATTTGTATATCTGTTTTTGTCGTGTGCTATTGCAGGTCCTTTACCCATGGCCATGAAAGTTCGAGAGGGCTCCCCATATTCACAGTATGAGTTGCTCGGGGTTGATGATTTGGGAATGCCCCCTCAGGGCCCTTCTGACAGCTGGCACCGTACCCCTGGAAGCAAGATGGGCACCATGACTGGGACATCCAGCTGGCCCCCAGGTAAGTTGCTTTCAGTACCCCAAGTGCCTAATGCACAATTTTGAAATGGACATATGAAACATTGCAGTTCCAAAAAATGTCTATTGCCAAGCTCAGTAGTCGTTTCTGTGGTGACAGAGTTCCAGCCTGGAGTGCCCTGGAAAGGCATCCAGAGTGCCGACCCGGAGTCTGACCCTTACATGACCCCTGGCAGTGTTCTGGGCTCCCATGGACCCTCCAGCCTCAGTGACTCTGACCACCAGTTACTGCGAGACAACACAGGTACTCACTGTTTAATCACTGCTTTTGTATAGGTTTAATCTCATTCAATACTTATTGGCACACCTTGGGCTGTTGCCGTGACCGTATTACTGCTACACTGGCGGTCACGAAGGCAGTCAAACTGCCTGGTGGGAAAAGCATCCTCCATTCGATATTTAAGTGCATAGATGACATTAAAAAAATCCCGCTGCCCCTGTTTTGGTACAGGTGCACGACAGTGGTCTGTTCTAAATCAAAACAAATTTCACAAATATATATTATTTGGTACATGTAAAGACAAGATTAAATCAAGAATAGTCTGATGGGTGACAAGTAGGGTTGCAAAGGGTTGGTAAATGTCTGGAAATTTACCATGGGAAGTTGAGCCCTGGAATTTGGGAAATTTTGCTTAAATTCATCAAAAAAAGTTAGCTTAAACAGTGAACCATTTTTTGTAGGTTACATTTAAGGCAATTCTAGGTCTTGTGGCATATTTTGGTTAAACTATCCCCAATTCAATGGAATTGCAACCCTCTGCATGCACATTCTTCCATGTGCAGTGCATTCTTCCATTACATGTACAGCTGATTCTCAAGATCTTGCACACTAATGAGATGCTGTTGAGCCCACACTACTACACTGTCTGAGCCAAGGACTACATGCTTTCTGGTAAGTTTTGATTACAATACTGGATGGGGTGAATATATTTTCTGACATACATGTTTTTTTGTAAATAGTAGCCTACAGAAACAAGTTTAAATCATTTCTAACTTGTTAACAATTTCTGCTAGTTAGTTTTTTCTACCATGTGGGTTTTAGTTTGCTTGAGCCTGCTAACTGAGGAGTGTTAATTCACCTGTTTCCATACATGTTTTATTTTTTTGTTAAACATTTATCTTAGGAAGGAGTTGTTTAATCTAACTGCTTAACTATTTATCTGTACATGGAATTGTATTTTTTTTTAACGTTTTCTTATCTTTACAGGAAAATTCCACGGGCACTATCTCATGTGTGGAGACATTTCACTACAACTAATGTAGAAGGAAAAGCTGTGTACATTTGCAAGTACTGTGCCAAATCATATGTGAAGAATGCAACAAAGATGCAGAATCATCTGGCCAAGTGCACAAAGTTCCCTCAGCGCTCACAACAAGCAACCTCTGACAAAAGTACCTCTACTTCATTTCGAGATGAAAATGATGAATCGGATACCTTATCGATAGCAACAGCTCATGGTCCTCCTGGAATCAGAAGATTTTTGACTCAATGGAGGAACGTAGTCGGAGAAATGCTGATGAATGTCTTGCTTGAGCTGTGTATGCAACTGGTTCACCTCTGATGCTCACAGGCAATGTGTATTTGAAGAGATTTCTGAATGTTCTTCACCCAGCATGCACCTCTCCAACCAGACATGCTTTATCTACTCATTTTCTGGATGCAGAGTTCAAGTGAAGGTCAAGCAAATCATAGAGAAAGCAGACTGTATTGCAATCATCTCTGATGGGTGGTCGACTGTTCGTGGGCATGGAATAATTAACTACGTCATCGCCACCTCTCAATCAGTATTCTGGGGCAACACACACCAAGGGGCAACACACACCGATCTCTACATTGCAGATGAGCTGAAGGCAGTCATCAATGACCTTGGACCACAGAAGGTATTTGCACTGGTGACAGACAATGCTGCAAGCATGAAGGCTGCTTGGTCTAAAGTGGAGAAGTCCTACCCTCACATCACACACATTGGCTGTGCTGCTCATACATTGAATCTGCTCCTCAAGGACATCATGGCACTGAAAACAATGGATACACTCTACAAGAGAGAGAAACTAAGAAACAACTGCTTACATACCGCGTCATTTGGAAACGAATCCTCCTGGATGATGTTTTTTGGGAGAGTGGTAAGCAGCCTGAAACTCCTGAAACCTATAGCAGTAGCCATTGCACGGATTGAGGGAGACAATGCCATCCTGTCTGACGTTGAGACTCTGCGTGCAGATGTATGAGAAGAAATGGCTACTGCCCTGCCCACTTCACTGTTTCTCCAAGCAGAGGAAACTGCAGTTCTGAAATGGATCAAAAAGTGTTAAGACTTCTGCCAGAAGCCCATACACACTGCAGTGTACATGTTGGAGCCCAAGTATGCTGGCAAGAGCATTGTCTGGTGCAGAGATCAACAAGGCCTATGGTGTCATCACTACCGTGTCTCGCCTCCTTGGCCTGGAGGGAGGACAAGGTTCTTGGCAGTCTGGTGAAGTACACTTCCATGCAAGGGCTTTGGGATGGAGATGCAATATGGCAGTCGTGCCAACATATCTCATCAGCCACCTGGTGGAAGGGACTTTGTGGATCTGAGGCTCTTTTTCATGTTGCCTCCATCATCCTCCAAATCCCACCAACATCAGCCGCCTCAGCGCAACTGGTCCTTGATTGGGAACACACACCAAAGCACGCAACAGGCTGACCAATACAAGGGTTGAAAAATTGGTGGCCATGTGGGCAAATTTGAGGCTTTTTGAGCCTGACAATGAGCCATCCTCAACAAGGTTGGAAAGTGACAGTGAGGCCTCAGTCTGATGTTCAAGAGGTGGTGGACATTGAGGATGTCCAGGGAGAAGACATGGAAGCCTCTGAGGAAGACAACCAATGCTTTAGTTTCTAGACTATATCATTTTACAGATGTATGTTGAAAATGTTTTTGGGAGATGCGATGGATCATTCGATTCCCTTTTTGTTGTTCATCCCATGTGAAGAGTCAATTCATTGAATTAAACTTCAACTTGTAACAAATGTTTTTTTCTATTGGAAGGATTTAATCATTTGCAATTGTCTACTTATAAGGTAAAATGTTTGTTTCTGTCAACATATGATATGGTAAATATATCCAATGCAAAAAATATACATTTAAATGGTATTAATATTAATTTGCATATATTCCCCAAAATGTGCAACCCTTGTGGCAATATTAGCCTGTCACTTGTGAATGATAAATGATATTTGTGAAAATGTTTTAATGTTTGTATCACAACTAAAATGGCCAAATAACTTCTTAAAATTAAGCACATTCATCAGTTTTATAAGGGGTGTAGAGCCTTAATAGCATACATGAGCAGCGAGTGAGTTTCAAGTTTGGGGAAGATAAGTTTCACCCTAAAAATGCACCTTTTTTATAATAAAAGCATTACATGCATAATTGCACTCACGGTGACTTTTAATAATGGTGTTTTCCACTAATGGAACATGTGCGCTTATAGCCTACTACCATGTGCGCATTGCTGTGCTTATAATGTGAAGAAATAGCCTAATCGTTTATCAACATTTTTAAGCTAAACCTTCTGATCTGTTGCGTCAGCCACATTGTGTAAAAAAAGTTTTGATATTGGTGGTTGTATTAATTTGGGATCTGTTGCATCCCACAACTGGGGATGCAACAGCACAGGTAGCGGAATTCTCTAATATGAACAACTTAAGGTCTAGTCCAATAGTTGAGACTGAGCTGCTAACCAAAGCTCTGTAAATTGATAATTTATTGAAAATAGCTATGTTTCCCTTGTGTTCTGGGGAACACCACAATCCTGGCGGAGTTTGTGAGTGAGGAGGAAGTGGCTTGCTATTTCGCACATTCCCAGGTTAGAGGTGCGGAGGGGGGCAGCCCAGGCACAGGGGCGGCCCAGGGCTCGTCAGGAATGTGCACAGCGGTGGCTTGTAGGCTGTGTGTGGAAGCCAGGAGATGCTAAATGTGTTTGTTAATTAACGGTCAATTACTGTGAGACCGACAGTTACTTGATTGTAAGTCACCAGCTGACAAAGTTTCATGACTGTCACAGCCCTAGGCACACCATATGTTGTATTGCAGTATTTCTTGAGCGCATCCCATCTCTGTTGCAGGGCCAAACCCCTCCCTCAACACCTTGCTGCCTTCACCAGGTGCCTGGCCCTACAGTGCCTCAGACAGCCCCCTTGGCAATGCACACAGCACAGGTAGTGACATTCTCTAATATATGAACAACTTTAAAGTCTAATATTTAAGAGAATGAGCTGCTAACCAACGCTCTGTAAATTGATGATATATTGAAATGATCTATGATCTTGGTCATGTGTTTAAAGTTGTGCTTGTTTTCTCAGCAAAGTACTCGGAGTACAAACCCAGCTGGCCCCCAGAGCCCATCGGACACAATAAGCCGTGGAAGACCAGTCGCGTCAGTTCCCAGCTGCCACGCCCCCCTCCTGGACTGACCAGTCAGAAACAGGCCTCGACATCCCCATGGGGCAGCGGAGCCCCGCGTTTGGCCAGGGGCTGGGGAGAGGGCGGGGGCAGTCAGGATTCAAGATTTGGGACAGGTAATATTATATATCTGGATCAACCCTGTAGTGATTAACTGTTTACTGGCCAACTTCATACGAAACCATTTATAGCTGTTGGGTTTTCAGAACTCATTGTAGTAAGATATTTATTAGATACCGGCTTTACAACAGAAAAAAGATTGAAAGGCTATCCTTTGTTTCTGACTGCCCTCTTTCTCTCCTCCGTAGGCTCAGCGTGGAGTGATGGTGTGGCCTCCAGAGGCAGCTGCTGGCTATTGCTCAGCAACCTCACCCCTCAGGTACAGACGGAGAGAATTGATTAAGATGTTGGCACTAGCACCAATGAGCAGAAGGATGGGGGGGGCTAGGGATTATGTTGTGGGTGATTTGGAATTTTATGTTTTCTGACCCATCATCGAAGTGGAATTTATCACAGCTGTTAAATAAAATGGCCATTGAGAGGGGTGGGTGTGAATTTCTTGTTCATCAGCATTCTCCTTCGGTGTATTCTATGCAAATGAGCCGGTGTCATGCGTGACCCAAGTGTAATTGGATTGTGAGGTTGGCTGATCCATTGAATCAATTAAGGATTGCATGAATGGCGTTGGCATGAAAGGGCTGCTAAGGGAAAAACAGAATGGGGAAATGTTTAATTCTACTGCCCGCCCTTTTACAGTCTCACACTTGCCCACCACAGACACACGGGTATCCCACTACGTTTTCTGTTCCCCTACAGATCGACGGTTCCACACTACGGACTATCTGTATGCAGCACGGCCCCCTGCTGACCTTTCACCTCGGCCTGACCCAGGGCAGCGCCCTGATTCGCTACAGCACACGTCAGGAAGCAGCCAAGGCTCAGGGTGCACTGCACATGTAGGCTACTACCCCTCTACACACTAACAAACACCGGGCTGCTGCCTAGTGTAATGCCAAACGCCTGTAATGAAAGATTTACAAATTTGCCCTAATGTTAGCTCCATGCAGCATGTTTTAAAAAGCAGTAATTGCTCGATTTATTTCATTGCAATGATTAATATATTTTATTGCAATCTTGAGCATTTTTTTTTTTTTCATTTACGCACACAGAGCTTTCTTTTTAAAACAAGACTTCAGATTATAATGCTGAATCAGAGCCTGATGACCATTCAGTTAGTAAATGTTCTACTTCCTGTTTTACTAAAGGACACTGCCCTATTTTGTTTTCTCCAGGTGTGTTCTGGGGAACACCACAATCCTGGCGGAGTTTGTGAGTGAGGAGGAAGTGGCTCGCTATTTTGCACATTCCCAGGTTGGAGGTGCGGAGGGGGCCAGCCCAGCGGCAGGGGCAGCCCAGGGCTCGTCAGGAACGCGCACAGCCATGGGCAACAGCGGCGGGGGCTCCCCGGGGAGTGAACGAGCAGCAATAGGAGCAGGAAACAGCGGGGCAGGAGGGGTTCTGGGTAGTGTGGGGCCTTCCGGCTGGCAAACTTTGGATGGTACGGGCAGCTCTCCAGAGGCCACCTCAGCCCAAGGTCCTGGGCTTGGTATTTTTGCTCAGTGGAGCGCCAACGGGGCTGGGAAAGGGGTGGGACGGGTAGAGGCAGGGAGGTCTGGGCTCTGGGGTGGTGTGACCCCAGGTTACTCCAGCAGCAGCTTGTGGGGTGCACCCCAAATGGAGGACAGGCACCAAATGGGCAGCCCAGCTGCCCTGTTGCCTGGTGACCTGCTGGGAGGAGGGGCTGACTCCATCTGACACCTTCACATAAGTATATATTTAGACACACTGACATGACATACACTGGGAAACACACACAAATACATATATAAATGACTAAATATAACCACGTAAACACACAAGCAGAAATGTGAGACATGCTTACACACATTCTCATGGCCAGACTTAAGCTATTATATAAACAAATGCAGGGACTGTTAGATGTGTAAGGCCTTTTTCCACAGATGAAGATTTCAACTGCTAGACTTGAACCTGAAGTTAAAGTCTGTCGGTCTGAGAGACTGGCTGGATTGCATTGTGCTTAGTAGGTGATTTGATGACAGACTTACATACACATGCACACACCAAATACAAACTAGCCTTCGGACAGATGGGCACTGTAACAGCATTACTCGCGTCATATAGGAAAACTACGTGATGCAGGACAACCTGCAGTTTCCATTCATGTCCCTTATGGAGACTGAATCAAAACACGTGCAAACACACTGCTCTGATTGATGACAGAACTGTATCTTATTGTGTATGTTAGTTTCTGTTTTGTATGGTGGTTTTTATTTTGAACAGTGGAATACTGAAATGTAATTGTTCCTTTCAAATGCTGACCTCCTACTGTTGTTTTTCTCTCAATCACGTTTGTTACTGTTACTATGATAATTGTTGAAACTCTGGCAGTATGAGGCAACATTGCATTTCTCAGAGAGTGGGATACTGTGTGTGGAATACTCAGTGTGTGTATGAGTGAGAATGAGACCAAGTGATAAACCCCTGTGTGAATGTGAGGATAATGTAGTGTGCATGTTACTGCCTGTCATGATTAGTGTGCGAGGCTGCTTACAGAAGGTCTAAAAATATGTTTTGAGTGCATTCGGTATACTGCTGACTGTTCAAGAACATTGGCACTAATGCTTTTTTTTTCTTAATTTAATATTTTTTTTGCAGACTGTCTTTTTTATTGTCCGAACTGCAATAATAAAAATAAAAATTTTAATGACAAAGAGCTGAAGGCATATGTATTGAAAAAAGGACATGCCAAATCTTATCAAACTGTGGAGTGGTGGGGGGTTGTTTACAAGACACAGAAAAGAGTTACCGTGCGTTTATATGTTTTGTTGTGTATCGTTTTAAATTAAGACAGGCTTTAACACTCCTGTTCAGTGTTTCGTTTTGAGATTTTACAAAGAAATTTATTTAAACAAAAAGAACAAGATTAAAAATAAAGATGAAAGTATTGGCTTCTACTTGTCTTGTGGTCATTGAGAATTGTCCATCTATACAGAATGGCCTCTTATCCTCAGGTGTCCCAACACCGTTCACACACGGGTTCCTGTGTCCACGTCACATGCACTCAAATAATCCGGTGTCCATCTGCTCTGCCATCTTAACCAATCCTATTTACTGTACAAGCCACAGCCTGTAAGAAGCATGCGCTTCTCCAGCGATCTATCATTTGCGGTGCAATTAGTATGACAGTATTGAGTATTAAATCCTGTATGTGAAAAACCAGAGATGGGCCACTTTGGTGGGTGTGGGGGCCACAAAAAATCTGAACTCGTGGGTTGCGGGACTGAATACCGACATCCATAGCCACACATGCAGTCATTTTAGAACATTTCCTGCAATTCTACTAATTTTGCCATAGGGTGGAGAGAAATGTTTGTAGTTTTGAATATGAGTGAGAGTGATTAACAAAATCAATGGGGAACCCCCGGTCGGTAATTTGACCATGATTACTAGAAGTTTAGATGGCTGGCTAGACTAATTTACCAATCTAAAAAATGTTAGCTGATTAATTGGGCTAATTGAGTGACTGACGTAACAAGAAAAAACTGTTGATGCACAAGCAAATTTTGAAATTTCACCTTGTGTTCTACTATTCTGACTTTCAACACCAAATTGAGACCCCAACTGAGTTCCACGAAAGGGGGGGCTGCCAGTTGCCCATCACTGTGCAAAACCATCAGGGTCCAGAGGTACTTTATGGGGACCTCCGCTGTTATTTCACTTCTACTGCTTGTGTCCAAACTCCACGGTGCAGGACTATGGAGAACCCTTTGGTAATGTGCATGAGGACTAATGTCTGGATGGAATCTTCACTATCTCTAAACCAGAACCATTGCTATTTGTTATGATGGCTCTTGTCTTCACTCTATTATCCTTCATGACAATGTTCATAAGAATCTAATCATCCTGCAAATACCTATTCTCTGAATAACTGAACAAAAGCCAACTCTCTATGGTTGTGTTTACACAAGCAGCCCAATTCTGATCTTTACACTAATCTTTTCATATCAGCTCTTTTTCAGCGCTGATCTGATTGGTCAAAAGACCAATTAGTGAGAGAAAAAATATCAGAATTGGGCTACCTGTGTAAATGCAGCCTATTTTCACGAATTCAGTTACATCTATTTTCTGAGGCTGCCTATTCCTCAAATGTGTAACATTTAAGAATGTCTACAGTTGTAGCTGTTCTATTTCTTTAAGGCAATCCGGGTGCTTCTGACATCATCGATGTTGTCAATGGTGCGTTGCAAATAACGAGAGGGGGAGACAGAACTCTGATAGAGACGGCCATTCGTATTGAAGCTTCACAGGGACTATCAACAGGGAGTACAGCCGATGCAAAAGGAAAATTGGGGTATGAGAGCCACCAGAATCCGTTCCCATCCTTCGCTGCCCGGGGCCCAGTCTGACTGACATCCTTCGGATCAGCACCGCCACTGAACCACCTCTCGAATAAACCTAATATCGTGTGAGTAGTGTACTGGGGAACCGACGAAACCAGGGGGGACAGGGAACTTGATTCGACCGAACCGGAGTCTTGTATTCAGAGCGTCGCAGAGGGGGAGGGGCGAATAGAGATGGCTATCACTGGAGACCATAGGGTAGGTACCCCAGTGTAAGGGTGCGGCTAGAATAAAGTCAAAATGTTACATGATCGTATACACTGTCAACTATTTGTGAAGCTTGAAGGCATTTAAAATGGTGTGAATGACTGGTACATGGTTGTAGCGGCAAGCGTATTCTCAGGCTACTTACTAGCTAGGCACAACCACTGCTGTATACGGTCAGTTGGTATTGTCACAGTAGCAACCTTTTGTTTGAAGTGTACGGTAGTTGTTGTTATTATTATTGTAACCAGTTCGACTTTTGAGTGATCGTAAATGTCACAACTATTCAACCTAGTTGAGATACTTCCCTTTTGATTGTTACCAACAGCTTTCTAAAAGGTGACGTGAGAAGATGTTTAGTTGGGTTGATGATACTCCAATCCATAAAAGGATTTTGTCCATACAAATGTTACATTTCACGTTGCCGTACCTAGCTAATACGTTAACACTAGGTGAAATAGACTGGCATTATGTAGGCAGCCTCTCTTCATGTGGTTGTGAAATCCTCCTAGCTTTTTGTTAAGACAGAATTTCTCTTAAAGAGAACGCATTGTAATTCTATGTAGGTTACAGGCCCACACTGATGAAATGATTCAAGTCAGTAAATACTCTGTAGGGTTTCATGGGAATAGTGGTAATGGTTGAATATTGCAATACATGGTGCCGGAGTGTACGGTTTACACTGTAGTTACCAGGTCCTGATCGTTTCCTACCAAAATATAGAGTCTGGCTCTGAACTGTGATCTATTGATAAAACCTCACATGACCCAGTAGGATTAATCAACCGCTAAATAATTATCACAAGTCCCATGTTACAAACTGAATATCCAGCGGTAGACCATTGGGATTTTCTGCACTGTGACACACTATAGTTGACAGTATTACATAGCTGAATGTCATGCACGGAGCAATGTGTGATATAAAGCAATGTCACTATTCCCGACAAAGCAATTCATCTATGGTGTTTAATACATAGGCCCTGATTAATGTTAGGCCTGAGCTGGGTCTCTACAGTTGGAACGCTCTGTTGTAATGAAACCTAACCCTTTATTAACCCTAATCCATCTACTACCATCACATCTGTATTTCTGTCTGTCACCTAGTCAGCTGATGCCTCTTCTGACAACACCACAGGCAATGGAGAGAACCTCATGCCCATTCTTTGGAATCATTTCCGGAAAGATATTTGGTCCCCCTTGGTAGTTTAAATATGCACAACTAGTCCTACGCAATTGATGACTTTTTTTTCCATTCCCGAATTGGTATGCCCATTACCCACAAACTGAGGTTGACTGAGAATGTTTCTTCTCGTTCTTCCTCGTTCTGCTCTGTCATGAGCTACTTGCATTTCCAAAGTATTATGTTGAGAGGAAGTAGACCTGTAATCATGGTGAGGTATAATGTGGCTTGTGTTGTAGAATGGCCTAGGCCTAATCATAGGAAAAACATGACAAGGTCATACACATACAATGAAAAGCTCTGTAGTAGTTTATTAATGAGAACTGACTGAATCATGCTTCCCATCTGTATGTACTACATTGTCAACTGAGAGATAGAAAAAGCTTTTCTTAGGCCACCTAAATTGGTGTGGCGCTCTATAAATGATGCCTCATCCTTCTCCAGGTCTTGCTCTAAAGTTCATTGCACAGAGTCGTTTCTGGGCTTTGACACACATACAGCCCACGCAGCAGCGCCTTTGCAGTGGCTGCAGAATATGGCGTGGTTGAGGGTGCTAAATAAGTGATGATCCTACTCCTGTGTCATGTGCATTTTGGCTCAGAAGACTCACTTCCTTCCCTCCCTCGTGTCTGCCAATTTCTACTATCCAGGCCCCAGCTGACTCTGGGGAGCTCTCCCGCGCCCTTCCAGGAAGATATGTTGTTTTTCTTACTCTTGTCTCTCTTTCAGGCCTCATCTTCCATATTTCCCTCTGTATTTCCCACTTTCTCTGTACCACCTCTCCTCAGCAGCCCTACAAATGTAATCGTGTAGCCGATCGCTGGAACCCAGACAGCTGTCTGCTAATCAACCCGCTCAAGCTACACACTCACTCAATTCATTTAGTTGTTTGCAGTTAATGGCCATCCTTTATTGGAATGTGCAAAGTGACCATTGTAAGACGGCCTACCGCTGGTTCAGGAAGAAATGTTCCGTTAGTCAAAGTTTGCCTTCGATTCGAGGTCTAGTGAATTATGTTGTATTTGTATCATTTGTTTATTTTAATTAGCAAATTAGCCTATGCCAAGTGTACAATATAAGACTGTATGGTCATGGTTGCCTCGTAACATCTTGGCCTCTTCTTGTCTTCTGTGTCCATAGTGAACCTTCAACACCATGGATCTGAGAGTGGGGAACAAGTACCGACTGGGACGGAAAATAGGGAGTGGGTCCTTTGGAGACATTTACCTTGGTAAGTGGAAGTGCTCCATCTCCCTCTGTTGGCATTTCTCTTCTTCCTTGTCCTTTTCTCCATTTGTCTCTGTCTACTGGCCTAGTCCCCGTATTGTCTTTTTTCCTCCCCTTAGCCTTAGCCTTTCCACTCCCTGGGTGTTCAACCGGATTTTCTTTCCACTCCCTGGGTGTTCAACCGGAGTTTCTTTCCACTCCCTGGGTGTTCAACCGGAGTTTCTTTCCACTCCCTGGGTGTTCAACCGGAGTTTCTTTCCACTCCCTGGGTGTTCAACCGGAGTTTCTTTCCACTCCCTGGGTGTTCAACCGGAGTTTCTTTCCACTCCCTGGGTGTTCAACCGGAGTTTCTTTCCACTCCCTGGGTGTTCAACCGGAGTTGCTTTCCACTCCCTGGGTGTTCAACCGGAGTTTCTTTCCATGTTCATGGTTCACAAGTTGCTCCTGAGTCTAGCCCTAATGTGTATATGTGTGTGTGTGTGTGTGTGTGTGTGTGTGTGTGTGTGTGTGTGTGTGTGTGTGTGTGTGTGTGTGTGTGTGTGTGTGTGTGTGTGTGTGTGTGTGTGTGTGTGTGTGTGTGTGTGTGTGTGTGTGTGTGTGTGTGTGTGTGTGTGTGTGTGTGTGTGTGTGTGTGTGCGCTTCCTCAGGTGCCAACATTGCCACGGGCGAGGAGGTGGCCATTAAGCTGGAATGTGTGAAGACCAAACACCCACAGCTGCACATCGAGAGCAAGTTCTACAAGATGATGCAGGGAGGAGGTGAGGAGAATGGGGGGGGGGGGGTGTGACTGAGAAGGAACATTAGTAAATGCCATATTGACACGTCTGAGTGTATTGGGATCAGTAAGTAGTGACTGTATCATAAATGGTCAAATGTACCCATTTATTGCATTTATTTTATTTCAGAATCATGTTCACCACAAATGTGTTGAGCACTGAAACACTCTTTTGCTGAAGTTGTTGTTGTATGACATTAGCCGTAAAAAGATGTATGCGCAAGTAACTATGGTTAGATGTACACTAAAAGCTACTTCTTTGTGCCTGCCTAACAGTGGGGATTCCCTCGATAAAGTGGTGCGGGGCAGAGGGAGACTACAACGTCATGGTGATGGAGCTCCTGGGCCCCAGTCTGGAAGACCTCTTCAACTTCTGTTCCCGCAAGTTCAGCCTCAAAACGGTGCTACTGCTGGCAGACCAGATGGTACAGAACTCTTATGGTGTCATCTTTTCCCCTCAACGTTCATTGTACTGTTTGTCCTCTATACCCTTCACCTCTAACTCTGTCTGCTGTCCTAACTTTGCTTGTGCTGCTGTGTCACCCTTTTTCTCTTAACTTTGCTGTGTAGTCGTATTACTCTTCTATGGTCTTTGGCTGTCCTTTCTCCACTTCCTGTCCTCCTCATTGTTCTTCCTTTTGCTCAGATTTGTTCTGTTACTTATTGTTTCTGTTTTTACCAATGTTGTGCCCCCGAAAGGCATTGGCTGTTGGAGGGTTTAAATTACGGTTTGCTTATAAGAAGGTTTCAAGGCTTTTACAGACCATGCCAGCAGAGCTTTCTGTTGTCTCGCTTCTCCTTTTCTTCTGAATCCCCCTCTGTCCTCTCCAGATCAGTCGCATCGAGTACATCCACTCCAAGAACTTCATCCATCGCGACGTCAAGCCCGACAACTTCCTCATGGGGCTGGGGAAGAAGGGCAACCTGGTGTACATCATCGACTTTGGCCTGGCCAAGAAGTACAGAGACGCCCGCACACACCAGCACATCCCCTACAGGGAGAACAAGAACCTGACGGGCACTGCACGCTACGCATCCATCAACACCCACCTGGGCATCGGTAAGGGACTTTATAAATCACCTCCTCCTGTTTGGCTGAAATATCTAAATGTCTTTATGAATGTGATTTCATTTTACCCTTCCATGCTCATGCCTAGTGTTGAGATGTAGTGACTATTGTCCCCTTGTCCTTAGCTTAGATATTTTGATACCACTCGATCCTGTCTATGTCGTAAATAGCAAATCATTCAAACCTGTCTCCCGTTCTTCAGAGCAGTCTCGGCGTGACGACCTGGAGTCTCTGGGATATGTCCTCATGTACTTCAACCTGGGCTCTCTGCCCTGGCAAGGCCTGAAAGCCGCCACAAAGAGGCAAAAGTACGAACGCATCAGCGAGAAAAAAATGTCCACCCCCATCGAGGTGCTCTGCAAAGGATACCCCTGTAAGTGACTGCTAGTATCTGTCTGGGCTGTGACATTTGTATCAATGTGTGTGGACTATTTTCCTTCCCCATTGTGTCATAACAAATGTTTGCATATACCACAGTCTCTCAATCCTGGGTTTTTGCTCAACCTTCCCTTTTTATTGGCATTGCTTGTCTGCAGCCGAGTTCTCCACCTACCTGAATTTCTGCCGCTCGCTGCGCTTTGACGACAAGCCAGACTACTCATACCTTCGGCAACTCTTCAGGAATCTGTTCCACAGACAAGGCTTCTCCTATGACTACGTATTCGACTGGAACATGCTCAAATTTGTGAGTTTGCCACACCAAAGCTCTTATTCTTTACAAGGAACTAAGTGCTACATTCTGTCTGTCTATACCAGGGCTCTCCAACCCTGTTCCTGGAGAGATACTGTCCTGTAGGTTTTCACTCCAACCCTGTTCCTGGAGAGCTACCGTCCTGTAGGTTTTCACTCCAACCCTGTTCCTGGAGAGCTACTGTCCTGTAGGTTTTCACTCCAACCCTAATCTTGCACACCTGATTTCTAATAATTAGCTAGTTGATAAGCTGAATCCGGTTAGTTACAACTGGTTGGATCGAAAACCTACAGGAGGGTAGCTCTCCAAAAACAGGCTTGTAAAGCAGTGGTATACCCTGTGGCTCAGTTGGTAGAGCATGGTGTTTGCAACGCCAGCATGGTGTGTGCAACGCCAGGGTTGTGGGTTCGATTCCCACGGGGGGCCAGTACAACAACAAAAAAAATGCATGAAATGTATGCATTCACTACTGTAAGTCGCTCTGGATAAGAGTGTCTGCTAAATGACAAAAAAAAAAAAAAAAAAAAGGTATACACTATCCAGTGTGTCCACATAACCAGAATGATTCTGAAAGATTTGGATGTAGTTCTATGTAGAGGTATGGGTTTGCTGTAACCTGTGTGGTCTCCTCTCAGGGTGCCAGTAGGACAGCAGAAGACGGTGAGAGGAGGGGAGCTGACGAAAGGGACGAGCGTATCGTAGGAGGCCCTCGGGGATCTGCTGCACGAGGTCTCCCGCCAGGGCCAAACCCACCAGCCGTCAACAGAGTTAGGAATGGACCTGAGCAGGCCATCTCTAACCCCGCCGCACGGGTGCAGCAGTCTGGTGAGGACACACCTGTGCTCTTTTAACTAGAGCTATAGTTGAATGGAATAGAAACATTTAGGAAATTATCCAAAAAGAGGAGAGAGAGTGTGTGTGTGCGCCTAACACATTTCAGTTAATTACTATAGCTCCCTCCTTCTGCCAATCAGTGTAATTTTGTAAATGCCGGATCTCTATGGCAAGACATCATTCATCCAAGTTTCGTCAAAATCGTCCCAGTGCTGTCAGATTGCGGGTGACTAATTTACGAACGAACGGAGACCAAGCCGCAGACCACTCCCCGATTTCATCGCGGGGGACAATGAAGTAGCTTTTGATATAGATAAATACTTTTGTAAACACATTGACAGAAATGACGGTTTGCAAAGTCAATAGTTCTATTTCTAAATGGCTTCCTCCCTTGTATTCTTCCTCTTTCAGGGAACACGTCGCCGCGGGCTATCTCTCGCGCTGAGCGTGAGCGGAAGGTGAGCATGCGGCTCCACCGAGGAGCACCCGCAAACGTGTCATCCTCTGACCTCACAGCCCGTCTTGACCAATCCCGAATTTCCACATCGCAGGTACGCTAACGCTACCGCATCATACGTCATCACAAACCCTAAAACCCAGGTAGGTGCCATGCACCTGAGGCCAACTCCTACGACCAACTTTTTGAGGGGGAGTATCAACTGGAAAAATGTCCACCCTTCCAGAACAAGATTACATTTCTTGTCAACGTTTCAGAGAACTTCCTATTAGTGTTTAGCTTCTATATTATGTAGCATGCAGTGGGTTGATTTATTATTTTTATATTGTGCCACAGTTGCGGCACTCGTTCGCCCCCTCTCATTTGCACTCCAATTTTCTGAGTCATTTGTTCTCTCCCCTCTTCTCTCTGCAGGTCAGCATGCCATTTGAGCACCTGGGGAAGTGAAACCTTCCGCTCCACATGCACTGGATACTGACAGGTGAGGATGTCTCTTTACCTAAGTTGACACACACAGGACTTAAATGTACCTAGTTTGTCAGATAGTGTTTTTTTGTTATTTATCACCTATCTACACATCTGACTAAATACGCAATCTTCCATTGCAGGGCTTCAAGAGATCCTTTGTCCCAATTTTGTTTCTTTTGTGAATTTTTGCCAATTGGACAAATAAGTGGATCTTGGAGGAAAGGACAGAGAATCATAAACCGATGAGTTGGTCAAGGACTGCAGGAATTTCTCCCCTCCACCTTAACTTTGATGGGATAAACCTGGCCTATAATAGTACGAGGATAAGATAGTGAATAACACCCTCTTCTCCACTGACCTATTTACCCCATGGTAGCTTGGATCATGCACCCCCTGCCACACACCTTTGTCCCTCCCCCACTATTTTCTGGGCGGCTGGCAGAGGTAGAAGACTGATTTGGGGGTCCACAAAGCCAAGCAGGTGCTCCTTTGCCAAATATAGTTCCAGCACAAACGTGTTCCAAACCAAGAAAAGGTCAACTCGAAATTTGGGCTTGTGTGGATTTAGCCATTTCTGTTTACACTGCAAAGACCACACACACACACACACACAAAATGTGCCCATGTATGTTTTAACCAATTCATCTATAGAATAGTAAGGGGCTGTACTCCATTGGTATGATTTACTGTGAATAGATCATATTCATTTGGTGGGGGTATTGTTGAGGCTTGGGCAATTTTAGTTTCTTTATTTGATGTTTCAATTCGGAAAGGAAAGATGCAGCTGAAGAGAAGGAATGGTGAGAAAGATTGAGAGATGGGTGGGTGGTAGATGAAGCCATGAGAAAGGAAGAGCAAGTGATTATTAGCTGTAATGGTGTAGAAATAGTGTTGGGTTCTTTACCCCTACTTTACCTCTTACTGAATTGCTAATTCTCTACTTTAGCCCTCTTTGGAACTGATGTTGCCCAAAAGCCAACACCTCACACAATGATTGAGGTAAACATGCATTTTCTACCCTTCTCCTGCTCTCATTTATTCACCACCTCATCCACACTTGTTTTTTTTTATCCTCCCTTTTTCTCCCACTTTGGTCTCCTTTTTGATTTGTGTTCTTTGGTCATAATATTTGGTAGGTTGGTAAGGTCAAAGCTTATTTTAAGACTGTGCAGCACTCTTAAGACATGGGAGAATCACAACTTTTCTTAATGTATTTGACCAGAGACTGCGATGAACAAGTTGGCAAATGATGGTGGCTATGATGTTCATGATTGTTCTTAACATCAACTTTTACATTTTATTTTTATGCTTTTCTTTTTGTAGGTCTGATGGGAATGGATGAGCTCTGTACTTGATTGAAGGGGGGGGTGCATGAAGTGGAATGGCATTTTAATAAAAAAATTTTTACTTCACTGTAAATATTTTTTTTATTTCTGTGTAAAGCCAAAATGTGGCTGGTTGTTTAAGGTGTAATGTAGAAAAATCCATACTAAATGCATAAATTGTGGCTGGGGATCAGAATTTTTGAAAATATTAAGTACTAAATTGGGAGGGATTTTAGAAACTTTTACATCGCTAACTGGGTCGTGTGTGTGTGTGTGTGTGTGTGTCAGAAGTGTAGGTCTGGTGCATGGACTCTCAGAATTCCATAGGTCTCCTGTTAAGATCACAGGGCTGCTGGGGACAAACTGCAGGCTATACATTACTCATGCCTTATTATTTCAGATTGTCCATCTCACTGTTATTTTTTTGAAACTCAATTTTGTTTCTCTTGTGTATGAGGAAACTCTTGAAGTATTGCACTTTGTTTTTCCTCTTTTTGTCCCGTTTATTTTATTACCAGCAGTTTGTTCATAGCCTGTTGAGAATTTGTCACACTTCTCCCCATCACTCTGTTCAAAGCCTTTCCTGGAGGCTGTCCATGTTCTCCACCAAGGACCTGATATAGGGCTGTCTACTTTTCCTTTAAAAACAAAAAATGCACTCTTGAAAAAGGGGATGCTGACAGGGGTTGACGTCATTGGCGCCTTCTATTGCAAAATAAGAGGTCCCTGGATGTCATTTACCAGCACCCTTGATGTCATTGATGATAACTGGGACTCGGATGCAGTCACAGTGATGTCACAGATTCTGTTAATGACCTGTGTTTGCGACGTGTCCCTTTGGCAAGCCAGTGTGACCCAGTGGCAATGTAACTACGGGGAGGGATGGCGCTGGTCAGGTTATGGGGAGTATACACTTTATGTATTGTGTACTGATATCTTGTACAGTTCTTTAACACACTTTAACTTTATTTACAACAGTATTTGTGTATATTTTATGACCTAATAAAAAATAAAACTTCCACTCTTTTTAGTAATTTGTTGAAATGGCTCTATTCTACTTCAGTTCTATGCACTTGTGTACTGTTGTTTTTTGGGTTTTTTTTGTAAGTGTACACTGCATTTGGGGAAATTACATGTAATTATCTAAAATAGGACCATTTCAGGGGACTATGGAGGAGTGACTGGGTCTGAAAATGCTTTTCTTCAAAATTCAAATTAAATTCATTACAGTAATGAGACAACTCAGTACATACTTTATTGTATGTTTACAGATTGAAAAATAAGTCACTACACTTGAATACATGAAGATGTCAGGAATAATGAATATTTTACATTCCATTTGCAGATACATTTTTAAAAGGATCAGGGTTTACATTTGGGAAATTATGTAAGAAAATGTTGTTCTTGTCATTGACTAATTCTATAGATTTTAATAAATATTTAAGTTCAATTCTTCTGGAACGGATATATTACTGAAATTGAATGGAAGAAAGCTTGGTTGCCCCTTGATTTGTATGTGAAAGAAATTAACTTTAAAATGGGGAAACTATTATCCAAATGTTTTGTGACAAGTTATTTTGGAGCGAGCAAGTAATTGTGTTTTTTATTTCATTAAGACGTATGTATTTACAATAAAATATGTAATATTATTCGAATGAAAACAAAGCTACTGAAGGGAATTAACTTCATACTACCTGGTAAATTCTTCATACACAAATATTAGAAATGTGGGTTTGTACAACAATGCAAGACCAGCTGGCATATACGAGTTACATCATGGGAAAGTGGCTCAAGGCGATGAAGCTACTGCGCCTGCGTGAAAGTAGGAACGGTGGAGGAGTTTCGCTATTCTGCTACTGTAAAATCTTAGCGTAGTGAATCTCTAGGAGAGATACAGGGCAATAACGGAGCCGAATTCACGAGCGTTCCCCGATAATGCTATTTTGAAATGATAGTGACTGAATAAAGTTTTTCTACATGAGATGGACTATTAGTACAGACAAAAGTTTTTATTTGCCTAGGCTTTGAAGAGTTTGCGAGCAGCTACCTAACTAGCTATGCTAACGTTAGCTAGCGAGCTAGATACAACTGTAAACATGGTTTAAATTGGTTGCTCACTTGACGTTATATTGTAGTAATTTTAATTTAGTATGAATTATTATTTTATGAATGTGTGTCTGTCGTAGCTAATAACGTATTTAGGATACATTTATGCTTGGATTTAAACAGCCGCAGTGTGTACACAAATCAAACAACTGCAGCAGAGCAGGTAAGCCACCGTTCGCGCTGTGTTTTTGTGTTCGGAATCGATGGAAAGAAACTGTTTACAAACGAACGATGAATGTAGCTTTCGCTTGATGACACAGCTGTAATTTCAGCTCCTGTTTTTACTTTGTAGTACAATGACCATTTTCATAATGAAATCATCCATAAAGAGGTTTTGGTTGCCTTTTCTTCTCATATGAAAATAGGCAGCTGCTGTTGTTTTAATGTTTTTTTTTATTGAAGTCCGCATGGAAATTATGTTATTCATTTATTCTCACTACAACGCCCTATATTCTCCTTAGTATGTTATGCCTTTAGTATATCTGGAGAGGAAAACTGCAGAAATGTATCTCGTTTTATTTTGGCATCAATGTCAAAAAGCCGATGTTGAATGACTGATAGGATTTAGGTCAAAGTACAATAGATGGCATGAAATACACCCTCAGGTTCAGTCAGCAGGGATTGATGGAGTCTCCCCTGTCGTGTCTATATGAATTATCTGGTCTTTGAACCAAACGAAATGCACCAGACATGGCTCTCAATTACGACTGAACAGCAGTATGTATACCTTATAAATATAACATGCTTGCTGTTTTTAGAAGCCATCGATATTGACCAATACTTTCATTCTTTACTACTGTCTCAACCCTTTCCCTTTTTCTTGAATAATTAAGCATTTGTGTCATGGGAAAATCACATTATAAACCTAATAGGCATTCATTCTCTAGGCCTATACAGAATAGGCCTACATATTGCTGATATTCAACCTCAATAGTCATCAGTCAATAGTCTATGCTTATCACAAACCAATAGTTACTTGAGAAACCCAACTTGAGGGAAACGAGTGTGACACTCAAATGTAACTGTCCCCTCAAATGTAATGCATACAGCAGGCTTCGTCCAGCAGCTTGAGTCACCCATGGCCACGGCCTGCCTATATTTAGCCATGTATATTAATTGAATCCCCTTTTTTTAAATCAGTAGTTTTATTCTGAATGATTAGGTTATTGCCATCATTGGACTCCAGACTGATAATCTAGCAATCACATTACCTAGTGAGCATCACTAATGACAGGATTGAGAACAAGGGTGTGGAGAATCTGTCCATCTTTCTAATGACCACTTAGCCTACAGTTTCCCATTAGAAAACTGCTATCTGGCTACTCTGCAATACATCAGTATTACAGACCTAATGAGCAATAGGGGTCTGTCACCTTGCTGACTTTGAGAATTGATCATGTGCTGCTGACGGCTAAAAGACTCAAACCAACATCATAAATGTTGACAATTTTTCTGTCATTCAATACATTTCTCTCATTAGCTATATGTCCCACTGGCACTGATATACCCAGTCTGTCCTTCAGTGTGCTCCATAGAGATTTATTTTGTGTATTTGTGGCTCTCCTATGCTCACCCCTGCTCTCAAACCAGGAGGAGAAGGAGAATTTGGGTCAGTGGGCCCTGAGCCCATGTCACACCAATTCGCTCTGTCTGACTGATTCACTCTGTCCCTGTGTTCTCTCTCAACTTCCGTCCCCCTCTCCCTCACTCAGCTTCTTCTGGTTCCCCTCGCTCAGCTGCTTCTGGTTCCCCTCTCTCTCCCTCACTCAGCTCCTTCTGGTTCCTCTCTCTCTCTCTCTCTCTCTCTCACTCAGCTCCTTCTGGTTCCTCTCTCTCTCTCTCTCTCTCTCTCACTCAGCTCCTTCTGGTTCCTCTCTCTCTCTCTCTCACTCAGCTCCTTCTGGTTCCTCTCTCTCTCTCTCTCTCTCTCTCTCTCTCTCTCTCTCTCTCTCTCTCTCTCTCTCTCACTCAGCTCCTTCTGGTTCCTCTCTCTCTCTCTCTCTCTCTCTCTCTCACTCAGCTCCTTCTGGTTCCTCTCTCTCTCTCTCTCTCTCTCTCTCTCTCTCTCTCACTCAGCTCCTTCTGGTTCCTCTCTCTCTCTCTCTCTCCCCCTCACTCAGCTCCTTCTGGTTCCTCTCTCTCTCTCCCCCTCACTCAGCTCCTTCTGGTTCCCCTCTTTTTCTCTCCTCTCCTTATCTTATTTAGATTTTCTCTGTCCACTAGGATGTTAGTTTCAGCTTTAATTGTTCAATTGAATAAAGTAGTAGGTTTTTATTGGTATGCCCGAGACAACCATCCATGTGTATAATGTGCTCGATAACCTTGAAAGAAACTAGGGTTTTGGTCCCTTGGGAGGCACACTGTTCCTTAATGTAGCTCCACCTTTTCTACATATTTAGTTACTTCTGTTAATGTGATTGTGAATATCCGGAAAACCCAAAACCCACCATATCCCCCTGTTGTCTCCCTCCAGATGATGGAGGAGCTGTGGAGACGTGGCATGCCCCTGTCAGATCGAATGGAAAATGACTCCCCAGCCGATATGGCCCCAGGGTCCCCGACCACAGCGGCCCCGTTGGGCTCCAACGCCTCCTGGGTGCCAGACACCCCCCTGGTGACCCCTGAGGAACCATACTTCCTCATGACCTCCACTGCCCAGACCGTGTCAGGGTTCTTTGTCTGGACAGCCCTGCTAATAACCTGCCACCAGGTAAGGGGCTAGCGAACTCTTTCTCACACACACATACATACATACACACACACACACTCCTATGTTTTTCTGCATGCTGCATCTAACATATGCTTCAACTGTGTGTACTCAAATCATATGTTAGTGTGGTCTCACTGCTGCATAAGATGGATGCCTAGTGCCTACAGTAGTAATCTCAGTATGCACAAATCAAATTGCAGATAGTAACTGCAGAAGCATATCAAGGCATCCCTTCAGATTCCTCACGCCTGCCAGGTCCAGGTTGATTATGCACTCTGGAACAGCTCAGGCTGTTCAGCCATGATAAAGTAGTTGTGGCAGGTCTTCAAATATGTAGTCATGTTTCCTGCAGACCACTAACCTCCTGTAGGTTCAGAGCTACTGAAAGGCCCAGGTTAATGATTCCTCTCCATTGTGTGCTGCTGCTCACACAAAGGGTTAAAGATGAGCCGTCGCTCTGACAACAGGTGTACCTAGCTCTGCAATGACATCAGAGAGCGGGGCTGTTGCCTAGCAACAAAGCTGGGTACGGTGCTCTCTGTGTGCGAGCGCCCTACTGTTTGTTATTTTACCAAAGGTGTGTGTGCCCAGGCCAGGAAAGGTGATAGGTGTAGCATTGTGTAAGTGGGAACCTGGGACAGGATGAAGTAGACAAAAGGTACTGATGACAGAGCCTGCTCATCCGAATGGAAAAACACAACACAGGTCCACTCATCACACACACACACGCACGATGTCGACTGGTCTCCCCAGGATATGGGCAGGACCACAGTCACAGTCACTGAGCCCTAGTGAAAACACATTGATTTCATGAGACACTTGTTTCAGCTAGCCCATTTTTAGCTAGCTCACGTTGACAGAGCTGTGGTCCCTCTCAGGGAGAAGGAAGCTGTTGAATATTCAAACACAATTACCCTCCTTTCACTTCATTGTCTATTTAACTGTCACGTTTAAAGTTTTTAAATTGTTCTCCTACAATGAAGTACATTATAATCTAGCCAGGTCCTTTAGGAGCTGAGATTAAATGATGCCCTCTTCACTCTGTCCTTCTCTTTCTCGTCTATGTATCTTTCCCGATCTTTCTCCCTTTGACAGATCTACATGCACCTGCGCTACTACAGCTCTCCCAATGAGCAGAGGCACATAGTTCGCATCCTCTTCATCGTTCCCATCTACGCCTTTGACTCGTGGCTCAGCCTCCTCTTCTTCACTAACGAAGAGTACTACGTCTACTTTGACACGGTCCGCGACTGCTACGAAGGTGAGAACCTTCCAACCCTATCAATGGTGTATGACTCTTACCTGAATAGAATACCTTGAGAAACATAAAATACATACAAGTATATTTGTTTTAGAGAGAAGAGATACTGTGCTTGCAATTGGCATGGTGACTGGAGGAATGTCCACCACAGCTGTTGCTAGAGAGTTGAATGTTCAGTTCTCTACCATAAGCCGTCTCCTATGTTGTTTTAGAGAATTTAGCAGTATACCCAACCAGCCTCGCAACCACAGAACACGTGTGTGGGGGCGAGCGGTTTGCTGATGTAAACAGTGCTCCATGGTGGTGGTGGGGTTATGGTATGGGCAGGCATAAGCTATGGACAACGAACCCAATTGCATTTTATCGATGGCAATTTGAATGCACAGAGACACCGTGACGAGACCCTGAGGCCCGTTGTTTTAAAGGTATCTGTAACCAACAGTCATAGATTAGGGCCTAATTTATTTCAGTTGACTGATTTCCTTAAATGAACTGGAACTCAGTAAAATCTTTGAAATTGTTGCATGTTGTGTTTATATTTTTGTTCTTTTACATTCAAATAGAGCTGTGATAGACATGGTTTGTGGTCTGTTGCTCATCCTGCTGGTCTATGGTTTGATGTTGCAATGGAAAAATGTATTTGCGCTAAGCACAGGTGCATTCCATTGTTTGCAGTACACTGTTAAGGCCGAAATCTTTCTTCTGTGCTATTACATGTTCTGTGTTTTTTTTAAGTAATATCACACACGTACGTTCTACTCCATCGGAGATGCACAAGTACTCAACACATTTTCGGTAGACATACGTTCGATGATTGTGTTTTTGCATGTGCACTTGTTTTGTGTCCCGTAGCAGGAGTTGGAAACAAAATCATTTTACAATCGTTTTGTTCTGAATAGAAACATTTTTTTTTTCATTCCATTCCACTTTTTCAACCTGCAAAATAAAGTTCTGAACCGGTTCGACCCCAAAAGATGACAGGTTTAAATCGTTCCTTTTTAAACCTCTGAAATATATATATATTTTTTTACATCTAACTCAACATTAAATTACTTCACCAAGTATGCAGTATGGATAGAGCAGCTTTCTATGGAACGGGCAAGCTATAGCTCAGAGAGCTGTTTACATGCGTGATGGAAAGACAAGTGTAGGACACGAGGTGCAACTGACATTTTGTGGGTGGGTAGAGACTTGGCTAGAAGCACTGAGCATCTTGTGATGACATGCATTATCTGAATTAAGCCCACAGAATTGTAACAACGGAGGAGCAGCTTCTAAAGAGGAACTTTTATTTCTTTGAACTTCAGAGTTGGCTTAGAGCTAGCTAACAAGCTTGTGTGTACTGAGCGGCACCAGAATTAAAAACACGTCTTACCTTTTTGTAGTTAATAAATCCAATGTGAAATTTGATAACTATAGTATCCCTAACTAACAATGAAAAAGTTAATCCATTCTTCTCTAATTCAAAATATCTCTCCCAATCTTCTGAATCATACTTGTAACGTCAGTAGGCTACAGCTATGCTTCAGAGGGGAGGGGCAGGTAGTCTACACGCACACTGGCAAACATTTTCAGCTGGCAGGCAGTATGTTTGGGCCGACATGGCCATACTCGTATTTGTATCCATAAATTGACAGTTGATAGTCAGATCGGATGATACTAGTGATCGGGGAAAACATAGAGGTTTTAATATGCTTCGGTATTTTGCCAACATCTACTTATCTCCCTGCACGTTTACAGACCAAACAAGTTGCAGATTAGGAGCGGTGTGTCTGTGTGTCCTCAATTTGTAGCGGCCAGACAAGTTTGCTATCAATCAGAATGCACGTCAGCATTTTTTATTTTACCTTTATTTAACCAGGTAGGCCAGTTGAGAACAAGTTCTCATTTACAACTGCTACCTGGCCAAGTTAAAGCAAAGCAGTGCGACAAAAACAACACAAAGTTACACATAAACAAACATACAGTCAATAACACAATAGAAAAATCTATGTACAGTGTGTGCAAATGTAGAAGATTAGGGAGGTAAGGCAATAAATAGGCCATATAGGCGAAATAATTACAATTTAGCATTAACACTGGAGTGATAGATGTGCAGATGATGATATGCAAGTAGAGATACTGGGGTGCAGAAGAGCAAGATAACAATATGGGGATGAGGTAGTTGGGTTTGCTATTTACAGATTGGTTGTGTACAGGTACAGTGATCGGTAAGCTGCTCTGACAGCTGATGCTTAAAGTTAGAGAAGGAGATATAGGACTCCATTTTTAATCTTTTTCCCCTACCCTCGCCCCGATTGTTATATATTATGCACATTGATAGCTTGATACCAAACGCCTTTGCCATTTGATTTATCATAGTAGCAGGCTAACAGGAGGCAGCAGCAGTCAGAATGATCAGACCGAAACAGAGAAGTGAACGTGATCGGGTGAAATTATGAAGCAAGTGGACAGAGAAATACAGCTTCACTCTATCCAATCAGAGTAGCAGGATCAATGTACAGCCTGTCCTTTTCTTTAAAGACAGGCAAACTGGCCAGTTGAGTTATTTAGACCATGCAGCACCTCACTTGACTGACATGAGAAAGATAATTACAAAAAATACTCTGATCAAGTCCTTTCCAAAAAATTGCAGATATCTGTTACTATACTCGTTTTGTCCGACTACTCGGCACACCTCTAGAAGGACGACACTGGAAGAAGTTTCTGATTGACAGAGGGAGGGCTTTGCATAGGCGCTTTGTTTATTATGTGGGACTTAAAAAAAAATGGAAATGCCCGGGACATTATTAAACGGTCCCCATGCTTTTAAAATAATGGTTCTGTTCCGGAGAAGAATAGATCACTTTCGTTCCTGGTTCTGATTTTGTTCCTAGAAAAATGTAGTTCTTTTCCGGTTTTTAGTTCTGTTCTCTGAACCGGTTCCAACCCCTGGTCCGTAGTATCGAGTGTGTGGGAATCTGTTCTGTCCCTAGTGACAGATGGCCTTTGCGGTCTCTCTGCCTTTACGAGAGTGGCCATCTTTGTTCTCTTGTTGTTTCCAAGGCCTGCTGGGATTGCTGGGGAGGGGAAGCCTGTTCCCTAGCAACAGTATGCAAACGACTGAAGCCTTGAGAAGAGTTTTAGAAACCACTCACTTATGAACAGATAAATTGTCTGGCTGTTCTGTATCAGCCGGCTGTATCTCAACAGAAGTAACATCAACAGAAATTGGCATTAGCATTTTGTTACATGGGTTACATAATACAGACAGGTGTGCCCCTTGCTTACCTGTCTCTGCCATCAAATTATTCCTGACAAACTCTATTGTACGTACAATGTACAACCCTATGTCTGTGGGGAAAAAGGGATCTCAGTGCGAAGGTGTGCTCAATGCATGAACGAGTGTTTTGCGCTGCACATTTTGTCTACCTTGTGTCAAAGAGTTGTGTGAGTCTACGATGCGTGAGAGAATACTGTGTGTATGTGTGTGTACTGTATGATGTGTGTGAGTGCTGAGAGTGCATGGATTGACGGCAGGGGAGCTGACAGCTCAGCCAGGCTGCACACAGTGGGCTCTCCCTGCCAGCACATGGCACACCGCACGGGCAGCAGCTGTGGCCCCAGGGCTCCACACTGCTGAATATAGAGGGCCTCAGTGCTGTCAAAGTTACACACACACACACACTCTCTCTCTCTCTCTCTCACTCTCACTCTCACACACACACACACACACAGAGAGATGTTGTGTATTTATACATGCATGCTTGCAAACATTCGAATAGCAGGAGTCATTACCATAAGGATGCCACTGGGATTCCCATTATTGTCTACTCAGACCTCTATGCAGCGATATGTGTGCAAATACAATATACAAGGAAAGCAAATGGAATAGGCAGGGGTCCTTTATGGCTGGAGTTTCCAATGCCAGAACAAGAGAAAGAGCAGCTAAGCTTCAGGATTGATTCGTCCTGTAGTTGCTTCACCACCCTGAAATTAGCATGGACTGAACACCAGGGACAGCAGCTGAAACCACATTCCTCCCAGTCAATGACACCAATAACAGTGTTCACAGCCAAAGGAGAGACAGAGAGAAGTCCTAGTGCCTCTTCTGCCCCGATGAACTGGAAGTGATTCAGTCTGACAACTGTGCTCTGTTCATTTGAAACAATTTATTTAATTTCCAAATCAATTGAAATCTCTATGAACCATTCAAATCTCTTAGCTAAATAATTTATGCTAATGAATGGATTCAAATAAACAGGCGCGTATTAGATTATACCAGTACTGTGCATGTGTTGTTAAATAGGATGGTAACTGAATCGTTTTGGACTAAACATTCAGCTGGATGGATATCAATATGTGGGAATCTCTGGAATACACGTCACACACACACACACACACACACACACACACACACACACACAGTGGGGGAGGGTAGCTTTGTGTGCACACATGGGGACAGAACGATGTTGATCCAAGCTAGAATGGAGGGCGGTTTAGCCAGAGGCCATTGGGGACAATGACTCAGTCTCTCATCTTGTTTTGCTTTCTGCACTGGCCCATGCACTGACACAGCACATCAGTGTCCTGCTCGTGGGAAATAGGGACCAAGGCCTTAATACTGTAGAGAGGAACATCGTGGGAAATGGGGACCAAGGCCTTAATACTGTAGAGAGGAACATCGTGGGAAATAGGGACCAAGGCCTTAATACTGTAGAGAGGAACATCGTGGGAAATAGGGACCAAGGCCTTAATACTGTAGAGAGGAACATCGTGGGAAATGGGGACCAAGGCCTTAATACTGTAGAGAGGAACATCGTGGGAAATAGGGACCAAGGCCTTAATACTGTAGAGAGGAACATCGTGGGAAATAGGGACCAAGGCCTTAATACTGTAGAGAGGAATATGGCCAATGCCTCTAGATAGAACATGTTTACTTCTGTGTGTGTTAGTGTTCTTTCTCATAAATGTTTCTGGGTTCTCAAGGGATGCCCAGAGTCCAAACAGACCAAATACACACAGACAGACAGATTGATTTTGGATATGAAAGCTTTGCTGGGTTAACCCGAAAGACTGCTGTAGTTGCATAGTGGCAACTACCCTCATATTCTCTCAACTCTCTGACACGGCTTACATGTGTTTGTGTGTGTTTCCTCTGTAGCGTTTGTGATCTACAACTTCCTCAGCCTGTGTTATGAGTACCTTGGAGGGGAGAGCGCCATCATGGCTGAGATCAGAGGAAAGCCCATTGAGTGAGTCTCTTTCTATTATTACTCTTTGTCCTCTCTTATAAAAATAGAAAAAAGACAATTCATGTACAATCCAAGAATGTCATTCAAACATCCCACAACTGCAGAATAGTAATGTATATCAATACTTTATTGTATGGTTTGAGCCTCTTCATGCCATTTGGATCTTGAGAACACAGACTACCAAATGCTTGTGTCTTGGCTGTCTACAGGTCCAGCTGTGTGTACGGCACCTGCTGTCTCTGGGGAAGGACTTACTCCATTGGGTTCCTCCGATTCTGCAAACAGGTATAGTGAAAGCCTTCTTCTCACACATTACTTGTGAGAAACCCTCACATATGAACACAGAGTTGTTACAGAATTACATATTCTCTCTCAGGCCACTCTACAGTTCTGTGTGGTGAAGCCTTTGATGGCCATGATCACGGTCATCCTGCAGGCCTTTGGGAAGTACAGAGACGGAGACTTCAAGTACGTAGGGCTATGGGACACTCACTCATTCTACTCTATACTATATCAGAGTATTTGCTTAACCTGTGTTGACCTCAAAGTGAATTGTTTCAAAAGCCACAGAGGATTCATGTTTGTCTATAATGTCTTTACTAGTCTGTACTTTTCTGTATGAACAGTTTAAATGTTATTTGTTTGTTCTCACAGATGATTTTTACATTTACACTCTTCTGGCTATAAATCTGTTTTCACCGAAATGTCAGGGTTGTAGTTGTCAAGCATCTCAGAGTAGGAATTATATTACTTAATCTCTAAGACAAGACTGTGCTAAGACATCTCTATGTGTTGACACTGTTCTGATAGCTGGCTGTGCCTCTCTCTCTCTCTCTCTCTCCAGTGTGGCCAGTGGGTACCTGTATGTGACCATCATCTATAACTTCTCTGTCAGCCTGTCTCTCTACGCCCTCTTTCTCTTCTACTTCGCCACCCGCAACCTGCTGGTCCCCTACAGCCCCATGCTCAAGTTCCTCATGGTCAAGTCTGTCATCTTCCTCTCTTTCTGGCAGGGTAAGGAAACCTCTCGATCGACACACACACACAATGTATCATAGATAATGCTGCATCCAAGTGTGCCGACCCTCTCTCCCAGATAATACACACAATGGGATTTGACAGTACTCTTATCCTCCTTCCTCGATTTCTCTCTCCCTCTCTCTCTGGGGGATAAGGTATGCTGCTGGCCATCCTGGAGAAGTGTGGAGCCATCCCTAAAATCAACTCTCCCGAAGTGTCAGTGGGGGAGGGCACGGTCGCCGCCGGCTACCAGAACTTTATCATCTGCATTGAGATGTTCTTTGCCGCTGTGGCCCTGCGCCACGCCTTCACCTACAAGGTCTACATGGACAAGAGGCTGGACTCCTACGGTAAGGATACAGAAGGAACTATCCATGCAGATGAGAGATAAAACTGTAATTGTTTAAGTAAAAAGAAATCAAGTCATCACTAGCATATTAGTGTGTATTCCTGACACAAGCAGTTGCTTATGTTTCTGGAACTGTGTTCAGTGAGGATTCAGGACACTGGTTCTCCATGGTTGCTCTTCAAGTCTATTTCAGGGACTTTGTTCCACTGACCTGCTCCCTCTGTCTCTAAATATTTCTTCCTCTCTTTTGTTCTCCCTCTCTGTCCTGTCCACTCTCTCGGTTTTTACACTATTTTTCTTTTGTTGAATCCCTTTTTCTCCTCTCATTTATCTTCCATCTCTTCCTTATTCTCCTGTTCTGTTCTCTCACCCATCTCTTTTTTTATTGTTCAATATTCATCCTTTTATATTTTCTTATGTCCCTCCTCTCTCTCTTTACCTGTCTCTCTTTGTGCTGCACTATAAGGGTCCTTTCCTATTTATGGACAGTACGGTAGGTCTACCACTAGCTCAGCTGTGTTTGGCTTCTCACTGCCACAGTGCTTTCTGGTTGACTCCATTTCTGTGATGTGCTCATATTTTGTTATTCTATTATTTTTAACTGTTTCTGAGATATATAGAGCTTTATTTTGTACAAACAATTTATTTTGAGCATCCTCAGTGCTGTCATACATTTGTATTGCCATTATTGTACAGTATGTACTGCTTTTTTCAATGTATTATTTTGTGTTGTGTATGAGTTCACTCACCCCTTGCAATGCACTAGGAGCTCCACTGCCTGTTGCTGTCTTTTTGGTTCAGTAGTATTATGTGATCCTCCATTTTGTTTACTTATGGCATTCAGGTTGCTCACTGTAGGGTTCCACTCTTCCTTCCATTATCCCTTATCCTCCCTCTATTTCCATCCTCTCCCGGCAGGTCGCTGCGCCCCAATGAAGAGCATCTCCAGCAGTCTGAAGGAGACCATGAACCCCGGAGACATGGTGCAGGACGCCATCCACAACTTCTCCCCGGCCTACCAGCAGTACACACAGCAGTCCACCCTTGAGCAGCGTGGAGGGGCGCCGGTGTCTCGCAGCCACAGCAACCTCAGCACCCGCGACAACGAGAAGACCCTGCTGCTCAGCTCCGACGATGAGTTCTGAGCCCCTCTACACACCGACCGGTGGTACTACTGGGGGGGAGACAGGAGGGGCTTTATGGACTCTACTATAGTGCCGTACCAAATCGACAGGCTTGAGTCCTTTGGCTGATCCACTTCATTGCGTACATGAACATAGTACTCATATTCTCAGTCTTTATTGACAATACAAGCAACCTACTACATAGAGGTCCATTGCCACATACCACTGCCAATATGGATCAATACAGATACACACACATACGTGCATAGACCATTCCCAGGTGTCTTCAGGCTGTGTGTTAACACTACAAAAGGCCTACCACACAGAGAAACACTCACCAACCTGCATGCCATTGACATCAGTGCCATTGAAATATTGTCAATTATACAGCATCCCCCCTCACCCTCCTGCCAGCTCTGCTTCTTGCTGAAATGTTGCCAAATAGAGGGAGATCCCGCTTAGTCAGCAGGACCCTCTCTAACTTAAGATTTCAGAGTGACTTGGATAAGACACTAAGGGACCCTGAAATCACTGAATATTTTGATGTTTATTGACCTGATGGTATTCTTCTCATTTTAAACTAATCTATTATGAAGGGAGGTTATTATTATATGATGTGTGTTAGTGTGTGTTGGCAGGAACAGGAAGGTACAGTGAGGATAATATAATTGGGGGGTTTTGGGGGTCATTTGGGGTGTCTCCCAGGAATGTTATGGTTGTTGTTGGTGACGTATTGAGGGAACAGCTGTTGACAGAGGTTTGGTGCGGATTTCAGATTAAAGAGGAATGGGCTTCTTAGCAGAGCTGGACCCGGCCGCAGCAGACAGGATTAGAATCCCGTACTTGGGGCATTATGTGCGGCACAGATCAGGCATGTTTTACCATCACGTTGGTCTGAAGGTCATATCGCGCCGAACTGTCTCATCAAAGGATGTCTATTGATAATGTTTTTTGGACGAAAATGAAAACGTATCAGTTTGTCACTTTGACGAGGTTGGAGTAATAACATGTTCAACTACTTAAGACATTGGCTCGAATCTATGTTGTGTCTTTAGATTGAGAAAAAAATAAAATAATTTCACTGTTCTCATCTCAAACCTCAGCCTGGTCTGTTTCGCAAGTGTTCCTGGAAGACTTCAATGTTGCACATCTGGGTTTAGAAACTCGGTAAAGTTGTCAAGGGTATGGGGACCAAGCAATTCTTCCCCCTGGTGGCAAGAGGCAGAGAGATTTCCAGCCCAGCCTCTGGGAGGAGCTTGTTGAGCAGAAATAGTTTATTTGAATACATAGCCAAGCCTTGCCTATGTATATCTTCAGCATTAATATAGGTCAGTTATGCCTGAATATACCTGCTTTCTTTATCATTGCTGTTTTCTTGTCTTGTTAGGGTTGCTATGTTGCTGCTCAGTGTCACTAGCCTCATAGATTTTTTTCCTTTGAGAGGTCTTTTTGCTGAATACAACATACAAACAGATAATTTTGAAACGTTTTACTCATAAAAAAACCCTCTCACTGAACTGTCATTTCCAAAGCTGCAGTTTTACAGAAAATGTAAATAGGAACACTACCCATATTTGAATACCTGAGTGAAGTGCTTTTCTACAGCAGGGGTTCTTAAACATTTATCTTGAAACCCAAATTAGACATTTTACCGTCCTCCAGTGACTCAAATCTTCCTCTAACGACCCAAATTCAGAAGAAATAGTGTGTTATTATAGATGTATTCTCATAACTCACGACCCATCTCTCACATGCCCAGGGTCCACTTCGGGTTAAAAAATCCTGGTCTACAGGGTCCACTAAATACAGTACTAGTGAAAAGTTTGGACACACCTACTCATTCCAGGGTTTTTCTTTATTTTTATCATTTTCTACATTGTAGAATAATAGTGAAGACATCAAAACTCTGAAATAACACATATGGAATCATGTAGTAACCAAAAAAAAGTTATACAAATCTAAATATAATATATATTTTAGATTTCTCAAAGTAGCCACCTTTTGCCTTGATGACAGCTTTGCACACTCTTGGCATTCTCTCAACCAGCTTCACCTGGAATGCTTGAAGGATTTCCCACATATGCTGAGCACTTGTTGGCTGCTTTTCCTTCACTTTGCGGTCCAAATCATCCCAAACCATCTCAATTGGGTTGAGGTCGGGTGATTGTGGAGACCAGGTCGTCTGATGCAGCACACCATCACTCTCCTTCTTGGTCAATTAGCCCTTACACAGCCTGGAGGTGTGTTGGGTCATTGTCCTGTTTAAAAACAAATGATAGTCCCACTAAGCCCAAACCAGATGGGATGGCGTATCGATGCAGAATGCTGTGGTAGCCATGCTGGTTAAGTGTGCCTTGAATTCTAAATAAATCACTGACCGTGTCACCAGCAAAGCACCCCCACACCTCCTCCATGCTTCGCGGTTGGAACCACACATACGGAGATCAATCCATTCACCTGCTCTGCGTCTCACAAAGACACGGCGGTTGGAACCAAAAAATCTCAAATTGAGTCATCGACCAAAGGACAGATTTCCACCAGTCTAAGGTCCATTGCTCGTGTTTCTTGGCCCAAGCAAGTCTCTTCTTCTTATTGGTGTCCTTTAGTGGTTTCTTTGCAGTAAATCGACCATGAAGGCCTGATTCACGCAGTCTCCTCTGAACAGTTGATGTTGATGTGTCTGTTACATTTATTTGGGCTGCAATTTCTGAGGCTGGTAACTCCAATGAATTTATCTTCTGCAGCAGAGGTAACTCTTGGTTTTCCTTTCCTGTGGCGGTCCTCATGAGAGCCAGTTTCATCATAGCGCTTGATGGTTTTTGCGACTGCACTTGAAGAAACTTTCAAAGTTCTTGACATTTTCTGGATAGGCTGACCATGTCTTAAAGTAATGATGGACTGTAATTTCTCTTTGCTTATTCGAGCTGTTCTTGCCATAATATGGACTTGGGTCTTTTACCAAATATCTTCTGTATACCACCCCTACCTTGTCACAACACAACTGATTGGCTCAAACACATTAAAGAAGGAAATACATTCCACAAATTAACTTAACAAGGCACACCTGTTAATTGAAATGCATTCCAGGTGACTACCTCATGAAGCTGGTTGAGAGAATGCCAAGAGTGTGCAAAGCTGTCAAGACAAAGGGTGGCTATATTTTGATTTGTTTAACACTTTTTTGGGTACTACATGATTCCGTATGTGTTATTTCATTTGTTTTGATGTCTTCTCTATTATTATACAATGTAGAAAATAGTAAAAATAATGAAAAACCCTGGAATGAGTAGGTGTGTCCAAACTTTTGACTGGTACTGTATATTTCATTGGTTTGAATGTTAAGTATAGGCTACATACACTTAAGTGATTGTTTTAATGATGTGCCCTATGCTGTGTCGTTTGATTGAAATTAGTATATTATTTCTGAAAAGACAGGATATTGTATATAAAGATGAACTAGATAATGGAATATGTTTATTGGTGGGTATAATAATGATAAAGCACAGAATGCTTACTTCTGTATCATCTTTGCTCCATATTCCTTATATTATTTTGTTTCATACTTTTGTGTTCATTTGTATATTGGTATTATTCTGCTTTATAGATTCTGATGCAATTTGTGGTGTTTAAACAACCGCAAAATAAAAAGACAGATAAAATGGAATGTTTTCATTTGGTCCTTGTGTTGAGTGACTACAGAGTGAGAGGAGAGTCAGTGGGATTGATTGATATTGCATTTGTTCATTTTAGGTTGGCTGCATAAAAAGCTTAAAGTGCCACTTTTAGGAGCTGGTCACTTCCCTATGCAGAAAAGCTAAAGTCTTCTGGTTCAGAGATGTATGATGCTACCAGGAAATATAGTTGTTCTGTTTAGACGCCAAGTTTCAAGTTTTGTCACGTGCACAAGTACAGTGAAATGCCTTTCTTGCAAGCTCTAAACCCAATAATGCAGTAATCAGTATCAATGTAGTACTAAAAGTAACAGGGTAGAACAAAAACACGAGAAATAGAAATAAGAACACGAGAAAGTAAGAAATTATATACAAGGTCAGTGCCAATACCATATTTACAATGTACAGGGATACTGTAGTGATAGAGGTAGATATTGTATACACAGGGATACCGTGACCAGGCATCAGTATCTATGATAAACAGAGTAGCAAGCGTAAATGAAGATTGTATGTAAGTGTGTGTAGAGTCAGTATAAAAGTGTGTGCATGTTCTGTGTTTTGGTGCGTGAGTGTGCATAGAGACAGTGCAAAATGTTTAATAAATACAATGGTCAATTCAGATCTGTGTCTGACCAGCCATTTTGTTAGCTATTTAGCTGTCTTATGGCTTGGGGGATAGAAGCTGTTCACTGCTTGCCATACCAAGCAGTGATGCAGCCAGTCAAGATGCTCTCAATAGAGCAGCTGTAGAACGTTTTGAGGATTTCAGGGCCCATGCTAAACTTTTTCAACCTCCTAAGGGGGAAGATGTGCTGTCGATCCTTCTTCACGACTGTGCACGTGTGTGTGGACCATTTTAAGTCCTTAGCAATTTGAATCCCGAAGAACTTAAAAGCCATCGACCTGCTCCACTGCAAAATTTTCTGATTTTGAGGATGGGGCGTGCTCAGGCCCATATATTTTTTTTATCTTTTTGATCTGGCCTGCAGTACCTCATCCGCATAACCCCTGGACTAGAGTAGGGCTGCTATTAAACTATTCTTCATAGCTATGACTATTATATCCTTGTTGGAAAAACACTAACCAAACCTTTTAAATGTGTCATATACACCCCACAAGAGGGGACATCGTCAGTAAGTCTCCAAAAAGCAGCAAGTGACATTTTATAAAACATACCAATAGAGAGATAAAAGGATACTATGGCCGCACCTACTTTGTGAAGCACTGTCTCACCAAGGAGTGTAGAACAGCAAAGATGGTGACTGACAACAAATGAGGATATCATACCTACAACGAAAACACATAAGATACTGTACCAATACACCAGGCAGAGAAGATGATACTAAGAAAGTTGTTACTGAGAATCAAAAGGGGAAGACAAAGAATGTAATGACAGGAAAGAATGCCACTGATCTAAGATAAGCATGTCCGCTGTGTTGATTCAAATCTTGGAAAAATACTTAGAAAATTTGATAGTGGAATATTTACTGACTTTTGGGCCAAAGGACTGAGCAGCACTATTTATAGATGAAGTTGTACAATCATTATGCATTCATATGCAGTGGACATCAGGCATGAGTCAGCCATAGCAATCACAGAAGGTTGGTGGCACCTTAATTGGGGAGGACAGGCTCGTGGTAATGGCTGGAGCGGAATAGTATCAAATACGTGGTTTTCATGTGTTTGATGACATTTCATTCACTCCATTCTAGCCATTATTATGAGCTGTCCTCCCGAATGAAGGTGCCACCAACCTCCTGTGATTGCTATGGTGTCTTGATTGTTCATATTGTATTTAAAAAAAAAATAATGTTTTTACACATAATGATTTATTTAACTCATGCCTTTTGTTAACAGAGGGAACTTTGAAAATACACAAACAATCCAAGAGCATGGAATTGGATCCCCCCCAGCAGTAAGTAGGCTATACAGATACATTTTAAAGTATTTATACAGTACATTCAGGACAATGTAGATTACCTAATTTACTGCAGCACAAGTCTTTGGTATTATCATAACTAGATCTGCTGTCATGCTCTCACCTCGGAGAGCTGTGTTTTCTCTGTTTAGCTAGGCCAGGGTGTGATAGGTGGGTGGGCATTCTATGTTTTGTTTTCTATGATTTGGCCGGGTATGGTTTCCAATCAGAGGCAGGTGTCTATCGTTGTCTCTGATTGGAAGCCATACTTAGGCAGCCTGTTTTTCGTTTGTTTTTGTGGGTAGTTGTTTCCGTTTAGTCTAGAGTACCTGACGGGACTGTTGTTGGTCGTTTTTGTTGTTTTGTTGTTAAAGTGATTTCATTAAATACAAAGAATGAGCACTATCCACGCTGCGCCTTGGTCTCCATTCAACGACGCCTGTGACAGAACTACCCACCACAAGAAGACCAAGCAGCGTGCACTCTCCAGGAGGAGGAGCGGGACCAAGCAGTATGGCTCAGAGGAGTGGACCTGGGAGGAGATCCTAGATGGGGCAGGACCCTGGACAAGGCCTGGGGAGTATCGCCGTCCGCAATGGGAGATAGAGGCAGCGAAGGCGGAACGACGATACTGGGAGGAACGACAAGGCAAGCAACAGGAGGCCGAGAGGCAGTGGCAAAAAAAAATTGGGAGTGGGGCACACAGGTGGATTGGCGAAGGCGAGGTTAAGACCTGAGCCAACTCCCCATGCTTACCGTGGGGAGCGAGTGACATTAGCAAGCACCGTGTTATGCGGTGATACGCACTGTGTCGCCAGTGCGTACTCACAGCCCGGTGCGCTCGGTGCAAGCTCCTCACCGTTGTCGTGCTCGAGTTGGCCGACAGCCAGGGAGAAGTGCACCGGCTCAACGTATCTGGTCTCCAGTGCGTCTCTTCGGCCCAGGTTATCCTACGCCTGTTCCACGCACGGTACCCCGCATTCCCCAGCACAGCCCAGTTCGTCCTGTGCCAGCGCTCCGCCCTTGCCGGGCTAGAGTCAGCATCGAGCCAGGACGGGTTGTGCTAGCCGTAAGCGCCAGACCTCCAGTGAGCCTCCATGGCCCAGTATATCCTACGCCTGCTCCACGCACGGTACCCCTCATGCCCCAGCACAGCCCAGTTCGTCCTGTGCCAGCGCTCTGCCCTTGCCGGGCTAGAGCCAGCATCGAGCCAGGACGGGTTGTGCTAGCCCTAAGCGCCAGACCTCCAGTAAGCCTCCATGGCCCAGTACGTCCGGTGCCTGCTCCGCGCACTCTTCCTCCAATGCGCCCCACTATCCCGGGCATCCCGGAGCCTCCAGCGACGCTCCTCAGCCCGGGGCCTCCAGCGGCGCTCCTCAGCCCGGGGCCTCCAGCGGCGCTCCTCAGCCCGGGGCCTCCAGCGACGGCCCGCAGCCCGGAGTCTCCAGCGACGGCCCGCAGCCCGGAGTCTCCAGCGACGGCCCGCAGCCCGGAGTCTCCAGCGACGGTCCGCAGCCCGGAGTCTCCAGCGACGGCCCGCAGCCCGGAGTCTCCAGCGACGGCCCGCAGCCCGGAGACTTCAGCGGCGGTCGGCAGTTCAGAGCCTCCGGCGCTGATCCACAGTCTGGTTCCTCCGGCGACACAGAAGCGGGGGGATCAGCGGGCGGTGTGGGGGCTACGCCCCAAACCAGAGCTGCCGCCATTTATAGATGCCCACCCGGACCCTCCCCAATAGGTTCAGGTTTGCGGCCGGGAGTCCGCACCTTTGGGGCGGGGGTACTGTCACGCTCTGACCTAGGGGAGCTGTGTTTTCTCTGTTTAGCTAGGCCAGGGTGTGATTGGTGGGTGGGCATTCTATGTTTTGTTTTCTATGATTTGGCCGGGTATGGTTTCCAATCAGAGGCAGGTGTCTATCGTTGTCTCTGATTGGAAGCCATACTTAGGCAGCTTGTTTTTCCTTTGTTTTTGTGGGTAGTTGTTTCCGTTTAGTCTAGAGTACCTGACGGGACTGTTGTTGGTCGTTTTTGTTGTTAAAGTGATTTCATTAAATACAAAGAATGAGCACTATCCACGCTGCGCCTTGGTCTCCATTCAACAACTCCTGTGACATCTGCATTCTAGAGAGCAGCTAACTTAAGAAGTTTACCATTCAAACCCAGCAGATTCGCTCAGTGGAAATTTACTTCAATAGTGGTTACCAACAATTTATTAAAAAGGGCCTACAATCTCTAAGACTGTCTGAGCAATATTTATTTGATACCCTTAGTTATGTTTCAGTAGCTTATAAAGTAATCCAAATGAAGCGTGTAAATTAGAAATATGATCTGATTATCTTCTCTTCCCAATGTCTGCAATAGTGAACTTGGTGCTGTATGGGAAAAGAGGAGCTTGGAAGACTTCTACACAGCCAACTGGGTCAGACAAAGTCCAGCCCAGAGTGAACCTCCTGCTCAGTGTGTATGAAGAGACAGGGAAAGGTAGATAGACGTGTAGTCACTCTGGTGGAGCTGCCTGCTCTGTATGGAGCACCTCAACAGGCTCAACTCACTGATGAAGACGAAATAAATTAAGAGACTATCCAGAATATACTGAGTTCAAAGGTCAATGACTTTATGGTTGTGTTGAAGCACAAAACCAAACACAGAGCCAAGAGAAAATATGAAGAAGAGAGCAGTCAGGAGACAATCCAAAAATGCAGAGGGCGATATCATGAGTTAAACCATAGCTCAGAGGTGCCAGTTCTGCTTCAGGCTGTAGAGAAAACGATAGGGAACACAGATAGATGCTATAGGACTAGTACGTACTTGCATGTACAGATGTAGGATCTTACATTTTAGCCAGTTTGCTACAGCAGGAAAAGAATCCTTCAGCAACAGGAAATGTGAATGATTTTTCTAAGAGTCAATACATTTTTCATAAGAGGAAAATCAAATCTGACATTGCAAAGTGGAAATTACAAACTTCAGAAGCCTTTTTAAACCTTTTAAAATTAAGATCTTACATCTGTACATCTATCCCATTACTGTAACACAGAGATTGAGAACATGAGGGTGACTATCAGATCTCTGGAGAAGTTCAAAACAACAGGTAAATAGATGTCAAAAATACATTAATTTGGACCTATTATATATTTTCGTAAGTATTTTAATGTCTATATGGAATGGCAAGCACAAAGTACGGGGCTACAAGCACTGATACATTTTGATCATTCTGATACAATAGACCCCTTTATGTGTTAGCAAACATTGCCGCACGAGGGCGATGCAAGTTGGTGTCAAAAGACGGGGAAGTTCTTATAAAACGCCAGAAAAAAACGCCTCTATTTACATGTTGTTTATGAGTGCATTTCACACTACTTTTAGATTATAATTGGATTTTAAGGCTCGTATGAATGTCCTGCTTAATATATTGTGTGTGTCATCATCGCAAATCAACTGCATTATACTTCAAAAACACTTCAACTTCAAACAGTAAAATGTATTTTTTGCTAGCATTTGCTACAGCCTATTATGTAAATGAGCATTACTATTCTAGATAAAAAAATGCTGCATCCAAAATAGTTATTTCTCAAAGATCACAACCAAATTGTAAGCGTATGAGACCCCCCAAAATATATTTTGTTTAGAAGTAATACATTTTTTTATCTAGGCTTTGTTGAATGGGCACAGATAGCGATGGATTTCTTACTGCAGACAAAAGTCGCGCGCATCTGGGGTCTATGAAGGAAGGCTATCAATACATGGCAATACAGTGATTGATAATATTCATCAGCATCATTATCAACTTAGTTTGTCAAAAATACATTGCTGTGTATATACTGTATAAGAGGCAAACATTTAATTAACCATATTGTATCATTATGATGAGGTTAAAATGGACTGTAAGACTTGTCATAAGCTTGCATGACTCCCCTAATAATGGCTCATCCTATTATAATTCAGTTGACAAATTGCTACATAAAGAGACATAACATTACCAATATTTCTGCCACAGCTATCTCATAATCTTCAGCTAGTATGGACCCTTTCCTGTTTCAGTATGACAATGGCCCCGTACACAAAACGAGGTCCATACAGAAATGGTTTGTCGAAATCGGTGTGGAAGAACTTGACTGGCCTGCACAGAGCCCTCACCTCAACCCCATCGAACACTTTTGGGATGAATTAGAATGCCGACTGCGAGCCAGGCCTAATCGCCCAACATCAGTGCCCGACCTCACCAATGCTCTTGTGGCTGAATGGACGCAAGTCCCCACAGCAATGTTCCAACATCTAGTGGAAAGCTTTCCAAGAAGAGTGGAGGATATTATAGCAGCAAAGGGGGGACCAACTCCATATTAATGACCATGATTTTGGAATGAGATTTTCGACGAGCAGGTGTCTACATACCTTTGGTCATGTAGTGTACCATTTACTTAACAACAATGATAGACACCACGCTCAGGTCACAGAGCTCCTGGGTAAGATAAACATCATGGTGAAAGTGAATGGAGGGAGTTGCTACACCAATAAGATGTTCCATAAAGTACAGGCAGCCCTAAAATACTGAAGGAGAGGAAGGAAAATATAAAAAGAGAAGGAGTTGATACAAAAACAAGAGGCAGAAATTGCTAAGTTGAAAGAAACCATTCAGAAGGAGGTAAAGTGAGAGAAATCAGAGAGAGAGAGAGAAAAGGGGGCGGAATTCAAAAAGACAGAACAGGAGATACTGAAGCTAAGAGACAGAATGAGAAGAAAATAAAGTTTGAAGAGGAGCTCAAAGAACAGATGTTTGATGAGGAAAACAAAGAAAGAGGAGAAAGAGCAAAGTTTTGCCTGTAAAATAAATGCATGAAAAATTAGATAAAAGACCTGAATATGGAGAGTGAGAGAGAAGCAAGAAAGAAAGCAAAAAAAAATAATTGTGCCCCACTGGAGAAAGAGATTGCAAAAGCTAGAGATGGAGAGGTGTATAAGAAGGGAGGAAAGGATAGGATGAGGCAGGGCATGGAATTAAGATGGGGGAGAAGGAAGGGTTTATGAAGGGAGAGGAGGAGGGTAAAATGTTGGGATATAAGAAGAGTATCAGAAAGGAGAGAAGGATGGGAAACTAGAGGGATTTAAGAGGGATGATAAGGTAGGCTATGGGAAGGGGAACAGGAGGGATATGATGAAGGAAAAAAGATGCAATATCCAAACTAATGGAAAAGACAGCAGTTGAGTTGGGTAGTGATGCAAAAGAGCGTACATATTTTGCAAAATCTGCTGTGATTGGAGTCATGAGGGTTTAAGGGAAAAGTATGAAGAGGGGAATAAGGCAGGGCATGAGGAATGGCAGAGATAGCAGAGGGCTATTGCATTTTGTACAGTCCAAGGCCCTTGTGGTTGAGAATAGGCCATCTTGTAACACTGTATTTGACTATTTGTACAAGCAAACAAGAACATGCAAGCCAATCTTTTAAAATAGCTAAATTAATTTAAATCAATTTTACAGTTGATTTCAACCTCGACAAAACTGAGCTTCTCTTTCTCCCAGGGAAGGCCTGCCCACTCCAAGACCTCTCCATCACGTTGACAACTCCACAGTGTCCCTCTCCCAGAGTGCAAAGAACATTGGCGTGACCCTGGACAACACCCTGTCATTCTCTGAAAACATTGACTCGCTCCTGCAGGTTCATGCTCTACAACATCCGTAGAGTACAACCTATCCTTACACAGGAAGCAGCGCAGGTCCTAATCCAGGAATCTTGTAATCTCCCATCTAGACTACTGCAATTCTCTGTTGGCTGGGCTCCCCGCTTTGCATTCAGACCAAAAAGTAAATGTTTTGTCTCGTCAGACCACAGAATCTTTTTCCTTATGTTGTCAGTCTTTCACGTACCTTTTTGCAAACTCCAGGTGTGCTGTAATTTGCCTTTTTCTCAGGAGTGGCTTCCATCTGGCCACTCTCCAATAAAGTCCAGATTGGTGAAGTGCTGTAGAGACAGTTGTCTTGACAGGTTCTCCTATCTCAGCCAAGGAACTAGTTATGTCAGAATGGTCATTGGGTTCTTGGTCACCTCCCTGGCCAAGGAGGTGCCCAGCAGATCAAGCAGAGATGGAGCTGGTCTAGTATGATCACCAGCAAGGAAGGTTGTTGAAAAAACCCCAGTATGAAACCCCAAATGTTGTAGTCTATAGTCCTCTTCAGAAAAACCCCAGGATGGAGTTTAAGAATCATTTGAACAGTTTGCTACTACAGCGGATGAAGGAAAGGAAAGAGCATGGAGATGTGGAAGTGGACAGCGAGGAAGATGGAAAAGAGCTGAGAAGAGGGAAGCGGTGTGGTGAGGAAGATTGGCGTCAAGTATAAAAACTAAAAACATACTCCGGTAGCTAAGACATTGAACCTGACTAAAATGAGGATGAATTACCTGCGGTAGCAGGTGCAGTGAAGACCGGCAAGTTCTAGCCTCGTCCGATGATGGTAAAGGGTATTCTGGCCTAGTGGAAGTGAGATCTTGAGAGAATGGATCCTTGCCTTCTGGCTGATCCATATGTGGTGTCTAGTTGGGTGGAGAAGAGGTTGGGGACTTGAAATCGGTGAAAGTAACTCAAAGTGGACTCGTGATGATTGTGTGTCTTCCGCTCAGAGGGATGGGGCGTTCCGCACCACGCTCCTCGGGATAAGAACGGTGACTTGCTTTGCTCTCCGGAGCAGGGCGCTGTTGAAAAGAGTGATAACTGGGGTGGCGTTAAGTGTTTGGGAGGATCAACTGAAATGGAAGATTCCTGGTGTCTGTGACGGCCGCCGTTTTGAGCAACGCAGCCCCGGTGGAGAGCATGGTGAAACAGAGAAGACACTGTCTGTCCTGCTGAGTTTTAAAGCAGTGTCTTTACCCGACAAAGTCAAGTTAGGATGTGTCAGTTATCCCGTGAGAGCTTTTCGCCCAAACCCATTATGGAGTTTAGGTGCCAAGCTCATAGTCATATTGCAGCACTGTGTATGATGGAGATTCCTAGATGTGAGAAGTGTGCAGGAGGGCATGAAACAAAGGAATGTGTAGTATTGGTGGAAAGAGCTGTGTGTTACCTGTAAGGGTACACATGGTGCTGGAGATCAGAAGTGTCTGGGGAGAGAAAGGCAGGTAAAGAGATCGGGGCGAGTGATCCTAAGAGAGTCCCTGTGAGTAGGCCGAGGCCCAGAATGATAGGAATAACGTGCTTCAGTGCGGTTGGTTTCTTAGCGTTCATAGCCAATCAACTGTACCACAGAAATGGAATGTAAATCACAGAAAATAGATGTTGTGGTGGCAGCTGCAGAGAAGTACTTCAGTGTACGAGATTTTACTGCAGAAGTGTCCCGTCCACACAGGCTGCCGGCCTAGTGTAGGATCAGATAGGGCCAAGAATTGGAATAGTGGCGAAGTTTTCATGGGAGTAGGGTTAGTTAGTAGGGCAATTTCTCTTCCCTTTTCCCCATCCCTTTTTGGGTCACAAAGTGTAATGAACTCACATTCCAGAACAGTAGGCGGAAACACAGGACTAGATAAGAGAAATAGATGAATAGGGAGGCCGTGACCGGCCTTACAATCCAGTACCGTAGATGGCGGTGTATTTACCTTTCAGTTGGTTGCGATCCGCCAATACAAATTTAAAGAAGAAGAACTCTAGCTAGCATAGGGGAAGCAGAGTCAATGAGGGGTAATTTGTTTCCAATGGATCTGGATGGCGAGCTGGAAGAACAAGGACAAGGGCTTGAGGAAATAGCGATGTTAGCTAGCTATAATGAGAGGACGAGAAGGACAAAGGCTTCCGGAGTGGAAGAATATGGAAGGTGGATGGATGAATTAGAATCTATCCTAGTGGTGGCAGGTTGTGTAACGCCAGAAGCGGATGCAGTGTTTGATTTTGTTGGCGCGAGTGGAGTTGGTGAGAATGACAGGTGGACAACGGTGAGAAAGAAGAATGGAGCTAAAAGGGCTAGTTGGAAATGAAGATACATTTATTGTTGGAGTGCGTTTCACCAGCAAGGATGTTTTTTGGGTAACCCGTTTGTGGTCTCAAAGATGGTAAAGAACGCATTGGAAAAAGTGGAGTCGGTCAGAGTGACCAGAAGTGGTATGTTGTTGATTTTGTGTGTGTCACAAGAACAAAGGGAGGAAGCGCTGTGGCTCTACAAACTATCAACGTCTGACCCAAATGATAGATCGAAAAAAAGGAAAGCCAATTGTTATTGTCTTTTGATCAAGCGTTTCTCCCGACTCATGTAAAACTTGGGTATGTGAAACATGTGGTGAGACTGTATCTACAGAAGCTAGAGAAGTGAAGCTGTCCAGAAGTGTTACAATTGTAAAAAAAAATTGGACACATGACAAGTGTTTGTCGAAGGAATAAATATGTTGTAGTTGAAGAGTCAGATGAAGCACATTGCTGTAATTGTGATGGGAATCACGTTCCCAAGTTCCTGGAGTGCCCTGTAAGGATGAAAGAGGTCACGGTAGCTAGGATCAGGGCTATCCAGGAGGTCTCCTATGTGGAGGCAGTGAAAATAGCTGAAAGAGCAAGTGGAGATGAGATGGCAGTGGATGCCCCACAGCCTGCAGTGAATGCAGTTTAGGAGAAGGATCCCGAAACACTAACAGTGAAGAAGGTGGACTTTGTTGCGTTTATTGCACAAGTGATAAATTGAATGTCCTGATGAAAAATGAATGTCCTGCCCAGATTTCTATATTTATTTCAATCTCTCCCTATCCCTGTGCCCGCAGCATTCTTTTCCTCTCTCGACAAGCTGACCAGACGGTTTATCTGGCATGGCAAAACCCCGAGGGTTAGCCTGGACAAACTGACCCTTGATTACGGTCAAGGGGGCTTAAACCTCCCCAATTTTAGAATGTACTACTGGGCTGCACAGTCTAGGTTTCTGGCTCAGAGGTTTGACAATGGTCCCTCTCCCTCATGGTTGAACATTGAAAAGCTTGAGGTGAATGATGACACAGGGGCAGAATTGTTTTACAAATGGGACAGAAAATCTATAAAAACCATCACAGACAACCCTTTAATCATACATTCTGTCCTGGCATGGTGCAAACTGCATGAGCTGTTCAGACGAGAGGTATTTCTTTCCCCTAAAACCCCTCTATGGAACAATAGATTGATCCCTATGTTTTTCCAGAATAGTAACTTTAGACCATGGTCTGATAATGGGATCACTCTTCTGGAACACTGTTATGAGGGAGTTCTTATGTCTTTTGATCAGCTGAAACAGAAATACCACTTGTCTAACAGGGACTTCTTTAGCTACCTACAACTACGAAACTTTATTAGGGTGACTCTCAAGGGACAATGGAACCTACCTAAGATGTCACCTATTGAACAACTCTGCCATGCAGACCAACCACTATTCAAGACCATTTCCCGTGTTTACGATGCTCTTATGTCAGGACTAACGCTGCCTGAGCTAGATAAAGCCCGACTTAGATGGGAAAAAGATCTGGGTATTGATCTTGATGAGGGTCTATGGAGTGACCTATGCAGGGATGGTGTTACATCCACATTGAACTCCAGATACAGACTGATCCAGTTTAATTTCCTCCATCAGCTCTATATCACCCCATCTAGACTGCACAAGTTCAACCCTGATATCTCCTCCCTATGTTTTAGATGTGGCTCAGATGAAGGAACATTCCTCCATTCCACTTGGCAGTGTTCAAAGCTACACGGTTTCTGGCAGGAGGTATGCGATACCATATCCTCAATTCACGGGGTTGCATTCCCTTTAGATCCGGAGGTCTGTCTACTGGGTAACTTTACTAACACCAATCTTAGGCAAAGCCATACTACACTGCTCAAAAAAATAAAGGGAACACTAAAATAACACATCCTAGATCTGAATGAATGAAATAATCTTATTAAATACTTTTTTCTTTACATAGTTGAATGTGCTGACAACAAAATCACACAAAAATAATCAATGGAAATCCAATTTATCAATCCATGGAGGTCTGGATTTGGAGTCAAAATTAAAGTGGAAAACCACACTACAGGCTGATCCAACTTTGATGTAATGTCCTTAAAACAAGTCAAAATGAGGCTCAGTAGTGTGTGTGGCCTCCACGTGCCTGTATGACCTCCCTACAATGCCTGGGCATGCTCCTGATGAGGTGGCGGATGGTCTCCTGAGGGATCTCCTCCCAGACCTGGACTAAAGCATCCGCCAACTCCTGGACAGTCTGTGGTGCAACTTGTCCAGTCTGTGGTGCAACTTGGTGGATGGAGCGAGACATGATGTCCCAGATGTGCTCAATTGGATTCAGGTCTGGGGAACGGGCGGGCCAGTCCATAGCATCAACGCCTTCCTCTTGTAGGAACTGCTGACACACTCCAGCCACATGAGGTCTAGCATTGTCTTGCATTAGGAGGAACCCAGGGCCAACCGCACCAGCATATGGTCTCACAAGGGGTCTGAGGATCTCATCTCGGGACCTAATGGCAGTCAGGCTACCTCTGGCGAGCACATGGAGGGCTGTGCGGCCCCCCAAAGAAATGCCACCCCACACCATGACTGACCCACCGCCAAACCGGTCATGCTGGAGGATGTTGCAGGCAGCAGAACGTTCTCCACGGCGTCTCCAGACTCTGTCACGTCTGTCACATGTGCTCAGTGTGAACCTGCTTTCATCTGTGAAGAGCACAGGGCGCCAGTGGCGAATTTGCCAATCTTGGTGTTCTCTGGCAAATGCCAAACGTCCTGCACGGTGTTGGGCTGTAAGCACAACCCCCACCTGTGGACGTTGGGCCCTCATACCACCCTCATGGAGTCTGTTTCTGACCATTTGAGCAGACACATGCACATTTGTGGCCTGCTGGAGGTCATTTTGCAGGGCTCTGGCAGTGCTCCTCCTGCTCTTCCTTGCACAAAGGCGGAGGTAGCGGTCCTGCTGATGGGTTGTTGCCCTCCTACGGCCTCCTCCACGTCTCCTGATGTACTGGCCTGTCTCCTGGTAGCGCCTCCATGCTCTGGACACTACGCTGACAGACACAGCAAACCTTCTTGCCACAGCTCACATTGATGTGCCATCCTGGATGAGCTGCACTACCTGAGCCACTTGTGTGGGTTGTAGACTCCATCTCATGCTACCACTAGAGTGAAAGCACCGCCAGCATTCAAAAGTGACCAAAACATCAGCCAGGAAGCATAGGAACTGAGAAGTGGTCTGTGGTCACCACCTGCAGAACCACTCCTTTATTGGGGGTGTCTTGCTAATTGCCTATAATTTCCACCTGTTGTCTATTCCATTTGCACAACAGCATGTGACATTTATTGTCAATCAGTGTTGCTTCCTAAGTGGACAGTTTGATTTCACAGAAGTGTGATTGACTTGGAGTTACATTGTGTTGTTTAAGTGTTCCCTTTATTTTTTTGAGCAGTGTATAAAGCTAACAGAAATATTGCTAGAGATTGCCAAGAAATGTATTGCCTTGAAATGGAAATCGGATTCCTCCCTGCCAGTTGCAATGTGACTATCGGAAGTTAATAGTTGTATCCCACTGGAGAAAATCACTTACTGCTTGAGGAATAAGTTAAAGACATTTTACAGAATTTGGCAACCTTTTAATGACTATATGGAGAATCTCCCCCCACATCACATTGATTGAATCTCTAGATAATCCTTATATAATGTTTCACACGTAATGTATAATATGTAGCTTACAGCAGGTGACCATATGATCCAATGTTTCATTATTATTATTTTTATTTTACTCTTTATTATGACTTTTATGTATTATGTATGGTTGTATATATAATTATTATTATTTTATTTTTTTGTTACGCTCGTCTGTTACTGTCACTTTGTCCTATTGTTGTCAAATATCTTTTCACTTTTGTTTTGAATGTGCTTAATTGGAAAATGCATAAATATAATATATTTTTAAAAAAAATTGCACTGGACAAACTAATATTTTTTTTTTAAAACAATTTGAAGAAACTAGACCTCATTGTGACAACGGCAAACATATTTCTGGATCTCCAGGACTTTACAGCCAAAATGTTTACAGGGAATACTGAATGAATATACTGAACCTTTGTAGGGATTTGAATATACATTCGAATCAGACTGAAGGAGTACAGTTTGTTTTATTTGCATTTGAATATTATAAGTATATTTTTTCACCCTTCCCTTCTCCATATTATTTTTGCGTTAAAGCTTATCAGTTTTCACCCCATCCAGTAGGTGGCGGCATGCACCTCTAATGTTGTTTGTGGACCGCCGTAATACCATAGAAGAAGAACTCTAGTTAGCTCAAGCTAATAACAACACTCGCTGCAGCGTATATAAATATTTGGCTGCAGTTTCCGAGACGTTTAGCTACCACCTGTTGGCGTTGGTTTGTAGTAGAAACAAAAACTAGATACTTGTTCTTTTGTAAAAAATAACACTTTATACACGTTCGTTCAATAATATTTAAACAAATGTTATCTGTTTCATATTTTTGTATAGCTAGCCAGCTAATGTTAACACAATAAGGGCCTTAACTAGCTAGAGTTGATCGCTTGACATTTTGAACGCGAGAATCTAAGGCTTGCCTGCAAAAACTTGCCCCTGTTCCAGCGGAGAAATAGATATTATATATATATATATATTTAGCGAACTAACTAGTTAGGTAGAAGTCAAGTGGTTTTTAAAATGAGGGGCGGTTCGTCGTATGGAGATCGGGACAGGGACCGTGGTCGCGACAGGGGGTAAGTCAGGCAGTTAGCTATTTACCTGGAAACCCAGAGATTAATTGCATTGATTTCCACGTCGGCATAAAAGTTTCCTCATACGACCTCTGCAAGCCAGAATGTTGAATGAAATTATATTTTAACTTACTATCACCTGAAGCATGGGCACAAGATGAAAATACATGTGTAGCAGTGTTGCTTCCTTCCTCGCCCCTACCTGGGCTCGAACCAGGGACCCTCTGCACACATCAACACCTGCCTCCCACGAAACGTTGTTCCTTATCGTTCCACAAAAGCCACAGCCCTTGGAGATCAAGGGAAACTACTTCAAGGTCTCAGAGCGAGTGATGTCACCGATTGAAACGCTATTAGCGCATACCCCTAAAACTAACTAGCCATTTCACACCGGTTACACTCACCCCCCCCCCCTTTTGACCTCCTTTTCCGCATCAACCAGTGATCCGGGTCACGGCACCAATGTAAGCTAGCCATTTCACACCGGTTACACATGCACGCCACGCAAGCATACATGGTTCTGGGCACTTTACAGGTGATATAAATCTACATGCGTTTTGATTTTGTGATTTTTATTACACTTTACTGTGGGTACAGTGCATTCGGGAAGTATTCAGACCCCTTGACCTTCTCCACGTTTTGTTATTCTTGTTCTAAAATTGATTAAATTGGTTGTTTCCCCTTATCAATCTACACACAATACCCCATAATGACAAAGAAAAACAGGTTTTGAATTTATTGGAAATGTATAAAAAAAAAGTTATATTACATTTACATAAGTATTCAGACCCTTTACTCAGTACTTTGGTAAAGCACCTTTGGCAGTGATTACAACCTCAAGTCTTCTTGGGTATGACGCAACAAGTGTGGCACACCTGTATTTGGGGAGTTTGTCCCATTCTTCTCTGCAGATTCTCTCAAGCTCTGTCGGGTTGGATGGGGAGCGTCGCTGCACAGCTATTTTCAGGTCTCTCCAGAGATGTTCGATCGGGTTCAAGTCCGGGCTCTGGCTAAGCCACTCAAGGACATTGAGACTTGTCCCGAAGCCACTCTTGCGTTGTCTTGGCTGTGTGCTTAGGGTCGATATCTTGTTGGAAGGTGAACCTTCACCCAGTCTGAGGTCCTGAGCGTTCTGGAGCAGGTTTAAATCAAGGATCTCTCTGTACTTTGCTCCGTTCATCTTTCCCTTGATCCTGACTAGTGTCCGAGTCCCTGCCACTGAAAAACATTCCCGCAGCAGGATGCTGCCACCACCATGCTTCACCGAAGGGATGGTGCCAGGTTTCATCCAGACCCGACGCTTGACTTCAGGCCAAAGAGTTCGATGTTGGATTCATCAGACCAGAGAATCTTGTTTCTCATGGTCTGCGTCCTTTAGGTGCCTTTTGGCAAACTAAGCGGGCTGTCATGTGCCTTTTACTGAGGAGTGGCTTCTGTCCAGCCACTCTACCATAAATGCCTGATTGGTGGAGTGCTGCAGAGATGGTTGTCGTTCTGGAAGGTTCTCCCATCTCCACAGAGGAACTCTAGAGCTCTGTCAGAGTGACCATTGGGTTCTTGGTCACCTCCCTGACCAAGGCCCTTCTCCCCCAATTGCTCAGTTTGGCCTGGGCGCCCAGCTCTAGGAACAGTCTTGGTGGTTCCAAACTTATTCCATTTAAGAATGATGGAGGCCACTGTGTTCTTGGGGACCTTCAATGCTGCAGAAATGTTTTGGTACCCTTCCCCAGATCTGTGCCCCAACACAATCCTGTCTCAGAGCTCTACGGACATTTCCTTCAACCTCATGGATTGTTTTTTACTCTGACATGCACTGTTAACTGTGGGACCCTATATAGACAGGGGTGTGCCTTTTACAGATCATGTCCAATCAATTTAATTTACCACAGGTGGACTCCAAGTTGTAGAAACATCTCAAGGATGATCAATGGAAACAGGATGCAAATGGCGACCCAGTCTATTTGCATTGCCCCCCCCCCTCCTTCTACGCTACTGCTACTCTCTGTTATCTATGCATAGTCACCTTAATAACTCTACCTACATGTACATATTACCTCAATTACCTCGACACCAGTGCCCCCGTATATACTTCCGCTATTGTTATTTACTGCTGCTCTTTAATTATTAGTTATTCCTATCTCTTACTTTTTTTAGGTGTATTCTTAAAACTGCATTGTTGGTTTAGGGCTTGTAAGTAAGCATTTCACTATAAGATCTACACCTGTTGTATTCGGTGCATGTTACAAATAACATTTGATTTGATTTGACCTGAGCTCAGTTTCGAGTCTCATAGCAAAGGGTCTAAATACTTATATAAATAAGGTATTTCTGTTTTTTATTTTTTCTAAATTAGCAAACATTTCTAAAAACCAGTTTTCTCTTTGTCATTATGGGGTGTTGTGTGTAGATTTTAGAATAATGCTGTAACGTAACAAAATGAAGGGGTCTGAATACTTTCCATTGTCTTGCATTCCCACTGTAAAAAGGACCAACAGTGGTAACCGGTAGAGTATGTCATTTTATTCAACATGCTGGTTTGTAGAGGTTGTGAGTGGAAACTTTCCTGATCCAAACACACATTTCTGCCCGATGTAGAATTCAATACAATTCAACATCGTGTTTCCAGTCAAGATAGCTATATCTCTATTCACTTTAGCTAATAAGAATATCTAACCAAAGATGGATAGCTACAATGAATCTATAAAGACCAGCTACTTAGCTAGCTTGCTATGTAATCCTCTTCATACCCTTTGGGACCAATGGACAAAATGTGATTCCTCCAATTCTTTCTGTCCTTGGCAAATGTTGTGTACAGTGAGTCTAGCTTGAGGTAATCAAATACTAATCTATGTGCTTGTCATCTTGTTAGGAGTCCTCGTTTTGGTTCTAGCAGAGGTCCCCCTCCCAACAAGAAGTTTGGGAACCCAGGGGAGCGTTTGCGTAAGAAGAAATGGGACCTAAACGAGCTTCCAAAGTTTGAGAAGAACTTTTACAATGAACATCCAGATGTCCAGCGCATGAGCCAGGTATTTCACCACACCAGTGTGCTTCAGTCATGGAGAACCACAGGTGTGTGTGCATTTCTTACTGCACAGTCCAGTAGACCTACTATGACATCTGATTCAACTAATCAAGGGTTTGATGTTTAGTGAATCTGGTTTATTTGTGCTGGGCAGTCTGCACACTCTTGGTCCACACTAAGATTGAACAGCGCTGCCCTACACTCTTATTGACTTAGGTTGCAGTTGTTGCCAGATGTGCCACCCTTGACACTATTGGTGGACAGTTTTTCTTTCCTATTGTCTCAGATATTGTTTTCTGTCTTTCAGTATGACTTGGAGGAGTTTCGCAGGAAGAAGGAGATCACTATCAGGGGGTCAGGCTGCCCGAAACCTGTCAGTAGCTTCTCCCAGGCCCATTTTCCCCGTAAGTACAAACACTTTTCAGTACAAGTGAACTGCCCTGGCGTCATTGTGAATATGCATATCGTTTTCACCTCTGGGAAACATCTATTCTGGCAGGTGATGTGGCCAACTGAACCTTAGTTTTGTTAACCATTGCAATTTATAGTTATTTAGTTATGCTTATAAGATGTTCTTATCCACAACACCCAGAGTATGTGATGGATGTGCTGATACAGCAGAACTTTAAGGAGCCCACAGCTATCCAGGCACAAGGCTTCCCTCTGGCCCTGAGTGGCAGGGACATGGTGGGCATCGCACAGACAGGTTCCGGGAAAACCTTATCGGTGAGATGCAGCAATAGCTCCGTCATCATACATTCACAAGAACCGAACAGGATGAACAAAAAGTTACAGCAACACTTAGGAACAATAGCAGCATGCACACTGTTCACATCTGTAGACATTTTTATTAATTTGTCTTTCTGCCCATTTTTACACATACCCCTGTGTTTACTGCCATACAATATCCTCAGTTATCTTGTCTTCCTTCTAGAGCCTGACCGATATGTGTTTTTGGGGGTCCGATACAGATTCATCTTTTTTGAGGGGGACAAAACGTACCAATATGATATACCTGCAGATATACTGTTTTACAGTGGACAAATTTCTGTGAACATTTTCCACACTGACTTTTTAGAAATGGCCATCCAAAAGAGTAATTGTCTAAGAAATATGCTGCAAATGTTGATTTCTTACATTGTGACAGTAATGGCACATCATGAGAATGTCCACAAGTGTCCCTTTTTTCATCCTATTCGTTGAATATGGGTTATAGTGGAATTGATCGGGCTCTACTTCCTTCTATTATTAATCTCTCCTGCTTGATGTGGGGCGTTTATCCCCATGTTGTTGTGTCTCCTCAGTATCTCCTGCCTGCCATTGTGCACATAAACCACCAGCCCTACCTAGAAAGAGGAGACGGACCAATCGTAAGTAATCCATTTTGGATGAATCTGACAGCAAAATGTATTATATTCAGGGAGTGTTTTTTTTCTATCCCTGTCCTGTCCCTGTGCAGTGTTTGGTTCTGGCACCAACTCGAGAGCTGGCCCAGCAGGTTCAGCAAGTGGCGCATGAATACGGCAAGTCATCACGCATCAAGAGCACCTGTGTCTACGGGGGAGCGCCCAAGGGACCCCAGATCCGTGACCTGGAGAGAGGTAAGGAGGCTCCTCTGGATAAAGGCCTACACACTAGTCACTATAACCTATACGCTGAAGATAATCCATACTCTTTTCCATTACGCATGTCTGTCTAAACCAGAGAAACCTACCCTGCTCTCTGTCTCCCTCCCAGGTGTTGAGATCTGCATCGCCACCCCGGGTCGTCTCATTGACTTCCTGGAGGCAGGGAAGACCAACCTACGGCGCTGCACCTACTTGGTGCTGGACGAGGCTGACAGAATGCTGGACATGGGCTTTGAGCCACAGATCCGCAAGATTGTTGACCAGATTAGGGTGAGCAGGGTTCTCTAGTCACTCAAGCAAAGTGACCCTCATTTTACAGATGTGATTACCTTGTCTCTTTCCAATGCATTAGCTACACATTGACGCATTTCAGGCCTGCCTAGACCATATACACTGAGTAGGGCTGTCCCTCACTACAAAAAAATATTGGTTGACCGAGAGTCATGTTCCTTCGACCAATCGATTGGTCAAAATGTTGAAACTTATTTTTCCATATATAGACACACACTATGTGTTTCAATAAAATAAACTACATACAGTGGCTTGCAAAAGTATTCACCCCTTTGGCATTTTTCCTATTTTGTTGTCTTACAACCTGGAATTAAAATGGATTTTGGGGGGGTTTGTATCATTTGATTTACACAACATGTCTACCACTATGGAGATGCAAAATATTTTTTATTGTGAAACAAACAAGAAATAAGACAAAAAAACTGAACTTGAGTTTGCATAACTATTCACAAAGTCAGTACTTTGTAGAACCACCTTTTGCAGCAATTATAGCTGCAAGTCTCTTGGGGTATGTCTCTATAAGCTTGGCACATCTAGCCACTGGGAGTTTTGCCTTTTCTTCAAGGCAAAACTGCCCCAGCTCCTTCAAGTTGGATGGGTTCCGCTGGTGTACAGCAATCTTTAAGTCCTACCACAGATTCTCAATTGGATTGAGATCTGGGCTTTGACTAGGCCATTCCAAGACAGTTAAATGTTTCCCCTTAAACCACTCGAGTGTTGCTTTAGCAGTATGCTTAAGGTCATTGTCCTGCTGGAAGGTGAACCTCCGTCCCAGTCTCAAATCTCTTGAAGACTGAAACAGGTTTCCCTCAAGAATTTCCCTGTATTTAGCGCCATCCATCATTCCTTCAATTCTGACCAGTTTCCCAGTCCCTGTCGATGAAAACATCCCCACAGCATGATGCTGCCACCACCATGCTTCACTGTGGGTATGGTGTTCTCGGGGTGATGGAGGTGTTGGGTTTGCGCCAGATATAGTGTTTTCCTTGATGGCCAAAAAGCTAAATTTTAGTCTCATTTGACCAGAGTACCTTCTTCTATATGTTTGGGGAGTCTCCCACATGCCTTTTGGCGAACACCAAACGTGTTTGCTTATTTTTTTCTTTAAGTAATGGCTTTTTTCTGGCCACTCTTCCGTAAAGCCCAGCTCTGTGGAGTGTACGGCTTAAAGTGGTCCTATGGACAGATACTCCAATCTCCGCTGTGGAGCTTTGCAGCTCCTTCAGGGTTATCTTTGGTCTCTTTTTTGCCTCTGAGTAATGCCCTCCTTGCATGGTCCATGAGTTTTGGTGGGCGGCCCCCTCTTGGCAGGTGTGTTGTGGTGCCATATTCTTTCCATTTTTTAATAACGAATTCAATGCTGCTACGTAGGATGTTCAAAGTTTCTGATGTTTTTTTATAACCCAACCCTGATCTGTACTTCTCCACAACTTTGTCCCTGACCTGTTTAGAGAGCTTCTTTGTCTTCATGGCGCCGCTTGCTTGGTGGTGCCCATTGCTTAGTGGTGTTGTAGACTCTGGAGTCTTTCAGAACAGGTGTATATATAAAGAGATCATGTGACACTTAGATTGCCCACAGGTGTACTTTATTTAACCAATTATGTGACTTCTGAAGGTAATTGGTTGCACCAAATCTTATTTAGGGGCTTCATAGCAAAGGGGGTGAATGCATATGCACACACCACTTTACTGTTTTGTGTTGTTTTTTTAGTTTTTTTTAAACAAGTAATGTTTTTCATTTAACTTCACCAATTTGGACTATTTTGTGTATGTCCATTACATGAAATCCAAATAAAAATCTATTTTAATTACAGGTTGTAATGCAACAAAATAGGGAAAACGCCAAGGGGATGAATACTTTTGCAAGGCACTGTGTGCACTGAGCTTGTCTGATGCTTTAAGCACACTGTTTGATTAAATAATTAAGACACGACTGGCGCAAATTGTCTCACTCTCCTCCCTATTGTAGCAAAAAGGCACCACAGCAAGTGTTAATTGCGCTGTCCGTGCTGAAGCTGTAATGTTATTTCAGCTTTTTAATTTCATACTTGTTTCTGACCGAAAAGTTCTGTTACCAAAATCCCTAATTTGTTTAGGAAAAATATTCCCTCAACCCTCGTTCTCTTAGGGATAGCCCCCCTTTTTTTCAATTTTTGCCTAAATTACATACCCAACTCTAACTGCCTGTAGCTCAGGCCCTGAAGCAAGGATATGCATATTCTTGGTAACATTTGAAAGGAAACACTTTGAAGTTTGTGGAAATGTGAATTGAATGTAGGAGAATATTAACACAATAGATCTGGTAGAAGAAAATACAAAGAAAAAAAACAAGTTTTTTTCTACCATCATCTTTGAAATGCAACAGAAAGGTCGCACTTCCAGCCATCACTCTGGTTGTAATTCCGATGGTGTCCACAAGATGGAAGCAGTGTATGTGCAAAGTTTCAGACGAATAACTTGAAGTATGAGTGAACTACATAACATTTAGTGTGAAGTCACCCAGGTACATTTGGGCAAATCGTGAAGGAGACATTTGCATTCATATTACATTTTTCTGCAAGAATATCGTCAAATCTGTATACTTGGACTTTGATTTAGCTTTTCCAGTATTAGTAGCCATATTATCAGTTCAACATTTGCAAAACCACCAGTTTTCATAACTTCATAACTCTGAATATTCTTATAATTTTTGTCCAAAATGAAAAGGCATGCTGTCGTACAAGGTTAGTAGCTACATTTTACGACAGATACATGGTTTCCGGATACTCCCGTAAAGCCCAGCTCATTGGCTATCTAGCTAGCTTTGTTTGATCCCGATTGGTGCTTATTTGACAAAGTTAGAGTTGTTCAAGTGAAGACCACCCGTGTCATCTGCGTGCCATGAAGGCGTCGCTCTCTGACCAAATATGGTGTCCTATAGGATATACTACACCCCTAATGATATAGTGAAGTCTCGTTACGTTCTAGAATCTCTGAGGAATACATACGAACGCGATTTGACTGTTTGAAACAACGTTTAGGGTGAGATTTTCACAGATTCCTTTCTTTGCAAATTGAACGAGTGGAAATACAAAATCGATCATGCTATATGGACCTTTTTAGCATATGAAAAATTATTTTATCTAACAAAACGACACTTCATGTTATCTCTGGGACCCTTTGTATGATAAAACAGAGCAAGATTTCAGAATGTACAGTTGAAGTCGGAAGTTTGCATACACTTAGGTTGGAGTCATTAAAACTCGTTTTTCAACCACTCCACAAATTTCTTGTTAATAAACTATAGTTTTGGCAAGTCGGTTAGGACATCTACTTTCTGCATGACACAAGTAATTTTTCCAACAATTGTTTACAGACAGATTATTTCACTTATCATTCGCTGTATCACAATTCCAGTGGGTCTGAAGTTTACATACACTAAATTGACTGTGCCTTTAAACAGCTTGGAAAATTCCAGAAAATGATGTCATGGCTTTAGAAGCTTCTGATAGGCTAATTGACATAATTTGAGTCAATTGTACCTGTAGATGTATTTCAAGGCCTACCTTCAAACTCAGTGCCTCTTTGCTTGACATCATGGGAAAATCAAAATAAATCAGCATAGACCTCCACAAGTCTGGTTCATCCTTGGGAGCAATTTCCAAATGCCTGAAGGTACCACGTTCATCTGTACAAACAATAGTACGCAAGTATAAACACCATGGGACCACGCTGCCGTCATACCACTCAGGAAGGAGACGCGTTCTGTCTCCTAGAGATGAACGTACTTTGGTGCGAAAAGTGCAAATCAATCCCAGAACAACAGCAAAGGACCTTGTGAAGATGCTGGAGGAAACGGGTACAAAGGTATCTATATCCACAGTAAAACGAGTCTTATATCGACATAACCTGAAAGGCCGGAAGAAGCCACTGCTCCAAAACCGCCATAAAAAAAGCCAGGCTACGGTTTGCAACTGCACATGGGGACAAAGATAATACTTTTTGGAGAAATGTCCTCTGGTCTGATGAAATGAAAATAGAACTGTTTGGCCATAATGACCATCATTATGTTTGGAGGAAAAAGGGGGAGGCTTGCAAGCCGAAGAACACCATCCCAACCGTGAAGCACGGGGGTGGCAGCATCATGTTGTGGGGGTGCTTTGCTGCAGGAGGGACTGGTGCACTTCAGAAAATAGATGGCATCATGAGGAGGAAAATTAGGTGGATATATTGAAGCAACATCTCAAGACATCAGTCAGGAAGTTAAAGCTTGGTCGCAAATGGGTCTTCCAAATGGACAATGACCCCAAGCATACTTCCAAAGTTGTGGGAAAATGGCTTAAGGACAACAAAGTCAAGGTATTGGAGTGGCCATCACAAAGCCCTGACCTCAATCACATAGAACATTTGTGGACAGAACTGAAAAAGTGTGTGCGAGCATGGAGGCCTTACAAACCTGACTCAGTTACACCAGCTCCGTCAGGAGGAATGGGCCAAAATTCACCGAACTTATTGTGGGACGCTTGTGGAAGGCTACACGAAACGTTTGACCCAAGTTAAACAATTTAAGGCAATGGTACCAAATGCTAATTGAGTGTATGTAAACTTCTGACCCACTGGGAATGTGATGAAAGAAATAAAAGCTGAAATAAATCATTGTCTCTACTATTATTCTGACATTTCACATTCTTAAAATAAAGTCGTGATTCTAATTGACCTAAGACAGGGAATTTTTACTATGATTAAATGTCAGGAATTGTGAAAAACTGAGTTTAAATGTATTTGGCTAAGGTGTATGTAAACTTCGGACTTCAACTCTAAGTAGACATTTCACCTTCAGAGGTGAATTTACCAAACCTATCGCGGTGAAAAAAAGTGTTTTGTTGTTAGGAGCTCTCCTCAAACAATAGCATGGCAATTTTTTCGCAGTAATAGCTACTGTAAATTGGACAGTGCAGTTATATTAACAAGAATGTAAGCTTTCAGCTGATATTAGACACTTATATGTACTGACATTTGTTGTTTTTCTCTAAAATCTGCGATGGTGACACAAGGCGCTGCATGATTTACAACTGTCCTGTTGACGGGACGCCGATCCCTAAGAAGTTTAAGTGAAACAAGGAGGCATCGCATGCAGATGACCTATAGCCTATCATAATCACATCAATAAATTGGTTATAACAGTTGCTGTTAGATTACAATATTATTACCTTTTCTGACCATTTGGAACAGTGTAAACAGAAACTGTTCTAACGGGGGGAAAAATATATAAAGCCTTTTACAGCAGACTAAAACCAGTTTCATGCATTCGTAAATTGCGTTTTATTTATTATTTAGGCTAATTATTCAAAGCTCCCTTTGTTATTTAATTTGAAAGCTAAAATGCTTGTGATGACATGAATGAATGATTGATTGATACAAGAGCCTATATATTGAAATATAGGCCTAAGTAAGTTACGGTATTAAGACTAAACAGGATGTGCTCTTAGGCCTACAGCTCGATAGTGGTTATACAAAGCCTACTAATGATAACGACATTACTAATAATTGTAATATCAATAAGGAGGAGATCAATAAAAAGGAGGGTATAGGAGCGAGAGCTGCGTGCATATTATGTGACAAACAGGTGCTGTGAGATTACAATCACATTTTTCTGTCTGTTTGGAACAGTGTAAACAAAACTAAATAAGTAATACCAGTCTGTTCTAACAGGAAAAAAATTGTAACGCCTTTATTATAGCATGGCAAAGAATAAAAACAGCCGAATCTGTGAAATTGCTTTATCCGGCATTTTTCCATTGCATGAGGCTTGGTGCTCATGGAATCATTAGGCTATGAAACAAACACTCCAAACGCAACAGAAGCAAGATCGGTCTTATTTCTGTAGATATGTATGGATGATTTATAAAGCCTGGCACATTTAACAGTTAGGCTATTGATTATAGAATTAATTAAGTTGGGGTTTCCTCTCCTCAATTTTCTTAGACAATCAGGTTAAGGCTGTTTCCTCGTCGTTGCTGCTGCCTCAGCCGCATTGTTCTCAATCCCAATATGCCGGTTAATTTGCTATTATGCACATAGCAACATAGGGAAAGGTGCCGATTCTACAGCGCACTGAAGATTGTTTCAGAACCGCTGACAGGGACTGTATCCAACGCGGGAGAAAGCGGGTTTGTTATAATATTAGATTTATTAGTGTTGCACCATTATCTTTTACATAATATAACCATATACAATTTCAGTATCACGTCTTACAGTGATGGACTGTGCTCTTTCCATGACATAGTTTTCACCTGGTCAGTCTATGACCCCTTAACCCCTTATTGATGTCATCCACTATAATCAGTGTAGATGAAGGGGAGGCGACAGGTTTAAGAAGGATTTTTAAGCCTTGTGACAATTGCGACATGGATTGTGTATGTGTACCATTCAGAGGGTGAATGGGCAAGACAAAATATTTAAGTGCCTTTGAACGGGGTATGGTAGTAGGTGCAAGGCGCACCGGTTTGAGTGTGTCAAGAACTGCAACGCTGCTGAGTTTTTCACGCTCAACCGTTTCCCATGTCTATCAAGAATGATCCACCACCCAAAGGACATCCAGTCAACTTAACACATTAGAGTCCCTGTGGAACGTTCTCGACACCTTGTAGTCCATGCCCCGATGAATTGTGGCTGTTCTGAGGGCAAAAAGGGTTGCCACTCAATATTAGGATGGTGTTCCTAATGTTTTGTACACTCAGTGTATATTTCTGTAGATAGACTACTACAAATTCTTCATTCCAAATGGCTAGTGGTTTCTAGTCTATGTCCCCAAACTGCTGCTATACTGTAATAAAACATCTGATACTGCTGCTAGCTACTGCAAAATGCGCTTCCATTTTTTGTCAAGAGTTTCTAATGCCGCTCTCATCCCAGCCTGACAGGCAGACCCTGATGTGGAGTGCCACCTGGCCCAAGGATGTGCGGCAGCTAGCAGAGGACTTCCTGAAGGACTATGTCCAGATCAACGTGGGAGCCCTGGAGCTGAGCGCCAACCACAACATCCTGCAGATTGTGGACGTGTGCACGGAGAGTGAGAAGGACAACAAGTGAGGCTAATACTTGTTCACTCTACTCCACTGAAACATTAGCGTTAGTGAATGGGACTGTGTTGATGTAGACTGATGAGGCTTGGTCGTAGACCGACGTAACTAACTCTCCAAAGAGCTTTCATTGGCTAACATGTTCGCTCTCCTTCTCCCCAGGCTGCTCCAGCTGATGGAGGAGATCATGGCTGAGAAGGAGAACAAGACCATCATCTTTGTGGAGACCAAGAAACGCTGCGACGATCTGACCCGCAGAATGAGACGCGATGGGTGAGCGAGGGAAAGGAACACACACACACACACTCTGGGAGTAATTAATTGATTCCATTGAATATAAAATACTTCTGGTCATGGGGTTGTACTACTTCATAACAATTCCCAGTTTTCTGATCATCAAGCTGACAGGTTGGTTTGCTCCTCAGGTGGCCAGCGATGTGTATCCATGGTGACAAGACTCAGCCGGAGAGAGACTGGGTGCTGACAGGTAAGACGTGGTTTATTACGAGTATTATATGGGCTAGTATAGGGCTAATTGGTATTGGTTGTTGTCGTGACGCCTTCCTTTGTGACCCTCAGCTGATCTCTTGGCATTTCCTCTCTCCTTCTATAGAGTTCCGTAGTGGCAAGGCTCCTATTCTTATTGCTACTGATGTGGCCTCACGTGGTTTGGGTATGTACTGTGTGCTCAGAATAAAAGCACAGTCCCTCGGCATGAATACAAACCCTCAATGGGCTATGAGTAGGACACCTAATTGTGCTTAGATGTACAGTATACTAGCCTCATTGCATGTAAGAAACCCAAGAAATGTATAGATTTATTGAATTCATGAAATGGCCTCTACAAAACACATTGAAGCAGATTTCTGTGAGTACTGTTGCCACTTTGTTTAATGTGAAGTGTGGCTTTCTTGTCAGTAGTACTTTTTAGATACAGAATATGTATTTAAGAAGTATGCCTTATTTCTGTAACTAATTTTTCTTTGTGGAATGCCACGTCCCTTGAATAACAGGGCTAGAAAAATCCAACCATTGAAAAAACATATAGTAATTTGAGCTACCTTTTGTCAGTGTGTGTGTGAAGTATGAACTTAAAATAACGGGTATGGAGAGTGATGCACCCCCTTATGGCAATCAATTTTTATAACCAAATTTTGTTTTGTTTCTGTGTTCATTTATTTTCTTTCATTTTGTTTTTGTTTGTTTCCAAGTCTCTCTTCCGGCACTAGAAGCGCACAGGCCCACTGGAGCCTGCAGCCGGACCTAGGCATGACTAATCGAGCCTGAGTTGCGGAGAGAAACACAGGGGAGAGGAGGCCTGATTTATCAATCACAGACACAGACATCTCTCCGAAAACCCAGAACAGAGCCCTCAAAAAAACTCTCCCCCTTCCAGCAAACTGACTGCCTGGACGACAGAGGGGGGGGGGGGAGGGTTCTGCTGGGATTCCAAATTTTAAACTGGGGCGGGGCGGTCAGCTCAGAGGGCCAAGAGGGGGGCGGCCTCCCACAAGCTATGCCATCAGCCTGCAACAGTAACGCACCATATGTAGTTCCTTTCATAAATGACACTAATATAGCTACCCAATGCTAAGCAGGTTTGTTTCACTAAACAGCTTTAAAGTTTTCAGAGGATTTCTCCATTCCCTTTGCTAATATGGAGTGTTTTCAAAAAGCCCTAGTTAGACATCTTTGAAGATACTAAATGAGGCTTGGCATCATTGGAGATCAATTGATTGATAAGTAGTTTGCCAGAAACATTCTTAAAGTAATTCTAGCTTACAGTATAGCTAGTCTTAAATGTAGACAAATAATTTCCCCAGAGGTTAATAGATACAGTGGTGCGTTACAAGAAGACAGGAAAAGGCGGCAGGCCAAGCATTTGTCGCTTTGCTGGAGGCTCCCCTCTAAACTGCCCCTGCAGCCCCCTATGCAGCCTGACACCCCCACCACTGGCTGTGCCGGCCTCTCCCTCTGCGGGCGTCATGTCTGGTCCTGGCTGGCAGGAGTCCTGGCCTGAAGGAGCCTCTCTATATATCCCCCCCCCCCCTCTCTCTGTCTCTCTATCCCTCCTTCTCTCTGCCCACCCCTTAATCTATCACACTTTAGTCCATTTACTTGTTCATAGTCCACTGTTTAGAGAGACATTCTCTTTCTACCTCGCCCTATGCTTATTCTGACCCTGGTCATGTGATCCCTTGGCCTTCTTCCCAAATCTGTCATGCGTTCATCTCTTTACTTCAAATATCGAATGACTCTCCGTGTGCATCATACAAAGACAACCCAGACCTGTAGATTCAGAAAAATGGAAACGTTCTACCTGCACTCAGCAAACCCCAGTCAGAATCATGTCCTGACGTCTGTATATTCGCCCCTCTACAAATGCTCACGTTCCCTGGCAAAGCCCCTTAATGTTGAGTATTTTAGCTCCCCAAAACCTCCACATCGCCACCCCAGTGTCTGTTTCTTGTTACTGCACTTGAACCCCTGGGCTCCTGGACACGCTGTCAGTCTGGGAAGGACCTGGGGGGACTTCCCTGGGTCTCTTCCATTTGTCTCCTCTGAACAGATTTCTACCAAAGACCTTGGATAATCTCAACAACAACCCCAGAAAATATCCCCCAAACTAGAATTAAACATCAGGTATTCGCTAGAAACAGGAGAGGATGCTTACCATACAGGTAGTTACAGTAAGTCCATATTTAGACCCCTGAAGTCACATTGAAGTACCCAACAGTACAGAAACAGTAGCCCAATTTCCCCTATTCATGCCCCTGATGACGTGAAGAGGCAGAGCAAGGGTGTGGTGTCAGACCCAGTCCAGCCTGGGTTCTGGCTCTGCCACTCCAGTTGGGAGGGATGTGTGGAGGAGTGATGGGAGGGGGGAGGACCCATGTTGTCCTCCTCACTCTCCTACCCCTACAGACCTCCCAGGACTGGTCGGGGGGACAGAGGGCACTAACCTTGTAAGTCATCTCTAATACGGGGTAAGTACCTCACCCCACCTTCCCTGTTCCCATCCACCTCATCGGTCCGTAAGAAAAAGGAGACATTTTTAACCCACAGCAGTGTTTTCAGAGCCCTATGTCAACTGTAATGAGAAACAGACTTTAAAAAATGTTAAATTCCACCCTTTAAAGAAATCTTACCCTTTGCCCGTTTTGTCAATGGATCCAGATATACCCCATTTATTTATTTGGAGTTTCAGCCCCACTCAAAATGGGGATGTTCAAACCCTATTTGTAATTATTTAGTCTATCTGGTATTGATTGGCTGTTATTGTTACGTTTTGGTCACGAAGAAGCGGTATATTCAGTGCTTGACCGAAAGCATTTGAAATATATAGTGGCTGGAAAACTGAGGAGCCCATTGTATTTTTTGAGGAACATAGTGTATTGGTTAACAAATAATATTGACAGTATTGTAGTTATGTTGGGGTAAGTAGGATTTAAGTGTTTCTGCATTATGTACCGATTACATTGTTCACTAGACAGGTAAGTGAGGTTTCAGAGTTTGATCTGTGTCTTATGGGTATTGTCTGTACCAAGTACATTTCTAGTTTTGCTTGGTGCACAAAGCAAACATCTTAAAATAGGAATAAATGAACTCTCCATTCCTCTCCCCGACCTTTCCACAGGTGGCATATTGTTGTGAAATGTTTCTATCAAATCAATGCTGCTTTTCCTAACTTGTCCTTGTCTCTTCTCCCTCCCCATTGACTAACCCTCCCTACCCAACTCCTAACCCAAGATGTGGAGGATGTCAAATTTGTCATCAATTATGACTACCCAAACTCCTCTGAGGACTACATCCACCGTATCGGCCGTACTGCCCGTAGCACCAACAAGGGTACAGCCTACACATTCTTCACCCCGGGCAACCTTCGTCAGGCCCGTGAGCTCATCCGTGTCCTAGAGGAGGCCCGGCAGGCCATAAACCCCAAGCTGCTGCAACTGGTCAACACTGGCCGTGGAGGAGGTGAGAGAATGAGGGAGAGCCTTCAAGGGAAATGTCTGGGGGGAAAGAGTTGCCCCTCTAGATTTTTTTTAAGGTATTTGCAGCATTTTATAACTGACTTCATCTTCTCTCTTTGCAATACAGGAGGCAGGTCACGTTTCCGTGGCAACGGCTCCAACGCCAACAACCCCAACCTGATGTATCAGGATGAGTGCAACCGGCGCATGCGCACCGTGGGCAGCAAAGACAGCCGGGGGAGCAGCAGCGGCACGGGGAGCAGCAGCAGCATCAGCCGCGACAGCCGAGATGGAGGGAGCAGCCGTGCCGGGGACAGGTCGTCCTCTTCCTACAGGAGCAGCAGGGACAGCCGCAGCTATGGCTCCAGCTCCTCCTACAGCCAGTACCAGAGCGGGAGCAGCCAGTACAAGTCCGGGAGCAGCAATGGGGGGCAAGATCAGTCAGCGGGGCAGTTTGGTTCAGTCAGCAGGTCCAGTAAGCCCCCTCCACCCCCCTCAGGGCCGCAGCCCCTCATGGCCCAGAAGTTTACCCCAGCCCAGCCCATGATGGGATTAATGGGGCACTCGCCCTTCCAGTTTGCTCCCCCACCCCCTCCAACCTCACAGAGGAAGTAAAGCTGGGGCTAGCCCTCACCACACATGCATACAATCCCCAACATCAACCAGAAAAGTCAGTTGTTAGGATTTAGTTTGTCAGGATTTGAGATTCTGGAGTAGTGTGCTTGAAATCTTGGCCTTAGCTGACATAAATCCAGAAGTGTTTTGTTAGATTGGTGAGCGTTAAAAATACAAAGTCAGCCGATTTGTTGTGGACATTCAACATTCCAATAATGAACTTGCCTGACATCAGTGCTTTGAAAGGATTTGTTTAAGCATTAAAATAGCTGTACAAATGCAGATTGTCCTTTGAGTAGTTAGACCACAATTGAAGTGGAATACACTTGTGCTGAAATGTAATACTTATATATTTGTAGGTGATGAAAGCATTTCCATTGAAGTGCCGTCTAATTTCTTTCATGTTGCTTTTCCCACAAAATACATATTCAGTGCTGTCAACAGTTAAGTAACTTTTTCAGCATATTGTCCTCAAACGTAAAGGTTATTTCATTATTGTACAAACCGGCTTTCTTAGTATAGTGAGCTTCGAATTAGTTGTTTCAGTGAACAAATGTTATTTTGCCTTTCGGTGTACGAGGCAGGTGCTACCGTTTCTCAGCTCATTCAGATGTTGTGCTTTTGGTTCTTCAGCTTTAGTTAGTTTGCACATAAGTGATTATTTTCCCATTTAGAATTTCTCTGATAAAGGTGATTAGTAATTCAGTTCCAGGACAGTCTTTTGAAATATGGATAGACATTTCCTGTCATGAGGTAGTTATTCGACTTCAGTTTGTTCATTCAAACCTTTATATACACACTTATGTAGGTTACGTTATTTTAATTGTTTATTTTGTGGGATCATTCAACCCCTCGGTAGCTGGAGCATATAATTACATTTTTTGGATATTGTTTCTCTATTGAACCTGTCACACATGCTTGTTTCTTCCTAGTGTAGAGATGAATAGGTTTGTGCTTAGCTGCTTCTCTGTCCTTTCCATCTGTAGTTGAATCATTCTAGTATGTAGACAAGACCAACCTGTAAAATCACTTTTTTACTGTCTGGTTTCTGTTTTTCAGGTCTCAATAAAGCTTTTGAATGTTTAAAGTGTGTCTTAACATTTTGTTTCTGTACTCCACTAGGTGAGGTATTGATGGTGCGCCAACTAGTGCTCTTAAAACTACCATTGTGTGAATGAGCTTGGTTAAGATTGTCAGACTCCTACATCTTAATGACAACAGTTTAAACTAAGAAAAACAACTTAATACACATTTTCTATAATGTTCTCTTTGCAAATGTACAGAGTTGTATTGGAGATGCCTGGTGGAATGTGCTTGGGAGACTCAAGCCTTTGAGGAAAGAGTGATTCAGCAGCCTTGACAAACATTCATTCATCTTTAACGCAGATTTCTTCCTGGAACAGGTCATCTATGAAGCAGCGCGGAGTAAAAGACACATACCCAAATTCACATATGCAATGTCTGAAAAGATTTATGGATCAAACGAGTAACAGTTAAAACCAACAAACCATCCAAATGGACATGATAGTGAAAACAAACCTTAAATAGGCACAAATGGCAGATTAAATATGACTTCAGTGTTAATGTCTAATTCTACATGACAAGGATATCAGGCAAACCATTCTCTGTGCAGAAGGAGAGGAAGAGTGCTCCATTATCACAGTAAGCAACCCTGGGAGCATGGGGGGGTAAACAACCTCAACAGTAATTCAGCCGGATAGTCTACAGCTATATAAAAAGAAAGATAAAGATGAGCCTTCCCCAAAGGGTCCATTGCATGTCTCCCGGAGCATGAAAGTAAACAAATAGGTTGTCCATTCATAAAATGTATACTATTTGTTAAACAAGACAAGGCTGTGACACACTGTCTGCTGTGCAATAGTATGTTTGAAAGCAGCCAAATAAAGTTCTGTAAAGCTGCACAGAGGACATTACTCCAAAGCATAAAGCAAACGCACAGTTGAGATTGGCTAAGCAAGGTAATCAGTAGAAGCATTTTTAAAAAGGTTTATGCAGTGTCTGAGTGAGATGCCACATCTTGTCAATCTGTTGAATGTTAAAGATTGCCCCATGTGTCTGAAGGTGGAAACTGTGCTACAACTCCTCTTTCATCATGGTCTTCCTCTCCTAGCGTGAAGGTTAGCTTGTATTGCAACTGCACCTTCTCCTGGAAAAGAAGAGAATTGAGGGTTGCAGAAATCTATTTGGCTTCATAGTTTATAATTACAAGAAAATGTTCATGTTGGGGATGCCACAGGGGTATATAACAGGCCTTCAATGAGTGTCTACACATTCTAGTACCTTGTGAGGGTTGGCCAGCAGCAGGATCTGTGTGATGGCAGCAGGTGGGAGGATTGGGTTGAAGGCTGGAAGCTCCGTTCCTGATGGGGGCTGTAGCTTCACTCTCATTGTCTACAACAGAGATCATGATGTCAACCCTACACTGACAATGGAACTGAAGGTGAAAAAGGCAGATGAAGAGAGAAGAGGTCTTACGTCAGGGACAGAGGCCTGGAAGAGGATGTTGCTGACGGGAACCGGGGCGGAGGAGAGCATGGAGATGATCACCACCAGCACATCAGCAAGAGAGGGCGGAGAGTCACGTGCAAAGTGGAAGAGCACCCGCAAACTGTGGCTATCAAACACCGTCACAGGCAACAGGCTGCCTGGATACAACAAAGACCTTAAAAGACTGTTCAAATGTGATGCACTATTAGCACAGCAAGTAGATATTAAAAATATTATAGATACTTACTGGGCTTAATGGACTCAAGTGGCACAAAAACATCTGTCAGGGTCATTTCTATAGGGGGAATGACTGTGTGAACCGGAGAGGTGTCTAACAACCTATCACCTAGGAGAGCCACCGGGTGCTCAGGGGAGAAGGCCGGGGTAGGACTTGGATTGGATCCAGATTTGTTCTGGAGATCTCGTAAAGTAGGTTTGAACGGTTGCTTGTCCCTGAAAATAGATAAAGGTACAACATAAAAGGTTGAACAATGTTGCTGAGTGTCTGTCATGTTGTTATAACAAGTTGGCATGGTCAGCGCCTCATGGTCAGCGCCTCATGGTCAGCGCCTCATGGTCAGCGCCTCATGGTCCTTCATATAAGGTTTTGCTTCTTCAAATATTGTTTTGCTTCTACAGCACTTGAAGTGACTTCAAAATCATAATGAATACAGTGGTCCATCAATACTGTACTAAGCAGCAACATAACTGGCAGAATAACACAGATACTTGACACAAACATCTCCTGCGGTGTAAAATCATCCCATAGTGAAGGGTTAGTTACCATTTGACCTGCAGGCCCTCTGGAGGTAGGGACTGCTGCAGCAGCGTCTTCCCCAGCAGATCCAACTCATCTAAGGCTGAGCTTCCAGACGTGGCTCCAGTAGAAAGAGGCTGGGTGTAGGGGAGCGGATCTGGACTCAGTAGTACACTAGGCGCTGCTGGGATATCAGTAATATCCACACTGTCGGAAGACTGTTGCAAAGAAAGCGACACCATGTGTAAGACACAGATGTTACACTTGTTAAGTAATGGCAATCTATCAAGCTAAAAGGGACTCAATGGATTTGGTGTTAACGGAATATTATGCATCATGTCTCCCTGTGTGAAGTCCTCAGTTCCCACCTCACCTGGAAAGAGTCCCAGGCGGTACAGTCCTCAGGCTGGGAGGCCGGGTCGGAGGTGTAGGTCCCCTCACTCAAACCTGGGAAAGATAGTCAGTCACCCACAATTAACACACACAACATGGAAGTAGCAGAGGTCCTGGAAGACTTGATGTAATATGCTGTCTGCCCTTACCCAGTGACATTAGCTCATCGTCAAGGAGACTGATGCCCATCTCCTGAGAGGGAGCATTTAGGCTGTCTGTTGGAGTGGGGAATTCTGGGTAAGAAGGAGGTGACGTGTCCAATCCCGATAGATCAAGTAGCGCCACACTACTTCCTGGAAGAGATAGGTGTACAGTGAGAGGAAATCTTTAGCCCATGCATGAAATCATATACTCTAGTCCCCCTCCTACCAAGCTTGTGTCAAGTGACCCTATCGTCCCCATGGATGCATGTGTCATTGACCCATTGTTGCTCACCTGTGATCCTTCGTGTATTAGCTGAGTTGTTCCCGTTCACCACCTCTCCCTTCACCTGCTGCCTGTACAGGTTGATGACCTGAGTCAGGCTGTCGTTGGCCTGGAGGATCTCCGCTGCACACACACACAGAGAAACAATTGTAATATACTGTATATCGTCACCCACATATTCTTCTCTCTCTGTGTACCATACACTTAAACACATTGAGGAGTGTCTGAAACCTCACCCAGAGCCTCATCATTGTCCTCTGTATCACTGGCCAGTCTGAACAATGTGGGTCTCATCTTCTCACAGCGCTGGTACAAGTCCTAACACACAAATACACACTATCAAATGTCTGTATCTGCATGTAGTGCTTTGTATACATCATATATAGGTGATGGGGTTATGGCACTGTGGGAGTTGTCTCTGGTTTGTCATAGCATGGTGTTGCTTGTGTAAAGGTGCCACAGACCTGGATGAGCTCTGCATTGCTCTGTGGGTTGGTGGTCCTGTCATAGACCTCCAGCAGCTGAGTCAGTAGGCTGACACACTCGTTCACATCCTGGATGGCGTTCACACGCTTGGACAACTTCTCCGCCCGCTTCTGGTCCTGAGACACACACACACACACACACACACACACACACACACGTCAGGAAGAAGAAACCAGGGAGGGAGGAGGGGGAAGAAAAGTATCCTTTGTCCCTAAACTAAAGGAGTCATGAAAGCACTGAATGATTCTGACAAGGAGACAACCCTCAGGGCAGAGCGCCCACTTTCTCACTCAGTCCCCTTACATGACAGTATAGTACTAAAGCACTTAGGCATTCACTTTCTCTCCCATACTAACACACACAGACCAGATAATACAGTTCACACTGTGCGATGTACATCTCTGTATTACTGTAATGTAACAGCCTATATATCTACTTTATTCATACATTTAGGTGAGCTTGAGAAAAGAGACTGTACCTCCTGCACCATTTCCTGGATCAGTTTGTTGGCTGCTTTCAGGTCCTCAGGGTGAGTGCTGTTCAACAGGCGAGTCAGTGTCTACCAAGACACCAGGGAGGAGGAAGAATTTAAAGTTAGGGAGAGGGGTAGTAAATGGAGTAGAGAATGCATGGTGAATCACATTTGTAATGCAAAATTTGAAAAAAAATGTGTTTTATGTTTCTTTTGTTTAACAATGCCTTACCTTTGACTTCTCCTCATCCTCAAATATGGCATTTTTTGGTCTGGGAGGTGGAAGCAGGAGGAGTTTGTCAGCTGGAAGAACTGGGTCCTGTTTGACAATGCCTGGATAAAAAAAAAAACAACACAAACCAAGGTAAACATAACATTAACAACTGTGCGTCCATCACTATCATAGCTACACTGCAGTCACTAAGTATAGAACAGCTCACCCTGTTTTTTAAGCATCTGGTAGGCATCAGCAATCTTTGCCTCGTCAGGCAGCCCCAGTGTCCAACTATAGATGAGCTCCAACACCTTCTTCTTCACTGGCTCTGGAGCCCGGGTGCCAAGGTACTGAGGGAGAGAGCAGGAACATGCTGAGTGAGAGCTTATGCAATTTTAACAGACTTGCTCAGTGAAAGGCACAGACAGAGCCAATCATTACCTTTGGAGAGACCACTTTGATGAGCTCATTGAGGAAGCGAAACTTGCCCACCTCACTGTGGAACCTTTCCCCACAGCTCTTCATGCACATCTCTAGCACCTGGTTGTACACACATCACAAATGAGTCACACAATTCATTTCTTCAATATGAATGTAGGCGCACACACACTACACAGAAGGCTGTCAATTGTATTGGCTCGGATTCCTTTTCCAACACACTGCCATCACTCAACTCACCACGAGTGCCTGCATGGCCTCCCACTCCTGAGGTGATTGGATCTTGTGAGCCAGTAGCCTGGTGGCCAGCTGGGGTCTGTAATGGAAAATAAAGACTTTGATGTGGCTGAATTTGGCAGCAAATCTATCTACCATTGACTATTGTATGACATGCAATTGTACCTCTCCCTCTACTCTAGAAAACACCATGTTTTTATTGAATGACACAGATGTCAGCACAGGGTCAGTGTCAGAAATCTTAAAGGTGGAATATAAAGAAATCGCTCTGCCATTTCCTGGTTTCCAAAAATTCTAAGTTTACCTAAATTCAGTTTATGTGGCAAAACAAGCGATGTATAGTGTAGAGAATCATTGTACCATCTAAACATCTGTGAAATATATTTTCAATAACGACAAATATTGTATATTGTATGAAGCTGGTGTACAAAACCGAATGGTAAGATGCAAAAAAACGAAACTTCGGAATGGGACGCATAGAAATAGCACACATAGAACAAATCTACCACTTCTTAGACTTGCTTTCAATGAGAATGACAGATCTACAACTCACATTCCTATGTGAATTTGGACATAGCCCAAAAAGTTTCATATTGCAGCTTTAAGTAACAAGCGTGTACTCAGTACAGCTACTCCTGAGAGGTGAAAACAATTTTGCTAAGACATGCACATGTTATGAGACACTGACATTCACATACCCCTCCAAATCATTGTTGAGCTGGTCACAGAAGGCCTGGATGCTGTCCCAATCTGTGTCTCTGTTAAGTGGGTTTGTGGCCTTGTCTAATGGGAGAATTAAGGAAATTGGGGAAAGGGGAAGTAAAGGTTAATCTGAATATTTTTCGATAGTGACACATATCCATGTTTAATTCAGGGAACTGTCAAAAATCGAGATGAACATCAATCAACTCTGTAGCACAACTGTTTTAAAAACAGATAATAGCAAGTACTTTAGCTTTCCAGCAGTACTTTGGACACGACTTTGCAAGGGACTCCAACTCCAGTTCTCCCACTGACCGAGTGAGCTAGGCTTCCTGCATTTGACAGCACACTGTCACATAGCTAAGCGTATAGTCACTGGCAGGATATGAATTCACGATAGGTGGCTTGCTCGTTCCCGTATCTAGCAAGAGTTTGATGCATTCTCTCTAGTCTAGGTGGTTCTGGGAATCTATCTGGCTAGCTAGCCAAACAGCTAGCTAGCTTGCTTGCTTGCTGTTTATGAGAGGTCTAACGTTACAGTCCCTCTCAGTTTGCACCTTGATTTTGCTTAAACTGTCATCTCGGTCGACTGCGACACGGTTATTTTCCCAAGGATGCATGCTCCAATAGCCCTCTATACAACCAAAATAACTTTAAAAAAGACTTACTGATACGTGACTCCAAACTGTCAGTGTCAGGCGGCGCCGCCATCACTACGGGAATTCTCTTTACCATGAAAGTGTCTCGCGAGGAACAAATTTGAGAGCTCCTCTTCTCACCTCTCCAACAGTGATGGGTGGATGATGGACACAATGGCAGCTGGCACTGGCGCATAGAATATATAACACCGAAAAACGGTTATCATACTTTCTAATGAACCTTCTCGATCATACTGTAGTTGTTTATTGCAAACCTGTGCAACCAGTTTCAGATTTCTACCGGTTTTCTCTACCCTCTATCGGCACAAAGGTGTACTGCTGTACGTGTGTAGTCAGTACAGTTACGGTGTGGTACAGTAACGGGTTTGTTTTGGTGTTTATTCTGTGTGATCAACTCTTCGGGATAGTACATTATCTCGGAAAGCCACGATCGCTAAACAACGTAACACATTTATGAAAATGTAACCCAAAAGTGATTCGAATGAAAAAAATACTTGAGTGAAGAGATTTATTGTTGTGTCAACATTTTACAGCAAATCAACCCGCGAAAGTGGACGTTGCTCGCTATTTTTTTTACTTCAAGGATCTACTTCGCTGAGATTAGAGAATTTGGGGGAACAACACATTGGAAGCAAATTACAGTGAAGTCACATATGTTTTCTCAGTAAAAACAATGTTGAACTTGGTTTGACTTGGTCGACAAATATAGCCAACAAGCTAACGTAGCTAGTGGGTGTGCTACACAGGGTTGAATATCCAGTATCTGACAGGTTGAGGTTGAAGTGGTTGTTGACTTTCTCAATTTAACATGGGAGGGTGAAATTCTATCATGGGGTCATTGAAAGCTTTACAAGAATGGTGTCGCATAAAATGCGAAAATTACCCCAATGTGGAGATAAGGAACATGTCTTCTTCATTCAGAGATGGATTGGCGTTTTGTGCCATTATCCACAAACACCGACCTGATTTGATGTAAGTATAGAAAATAAATTAGAATAGGAATGTGAACTCTCCTGTGAGCTTCCCCATCCTCTCTACTGTGTGGGAGACGCACACAATCCTACCCCTGTAGCTCTGCCCCAGTCAGTGTGTTGTATGTGAGTACATTGTTGACAGTAGGCCTATAGGACTCAGTTCCTGCCTGTCTTTAGGCTGATCCAGAGCGGCTGGCCAACTCTAATCTGTAGCTGTAGCAGGGACCTGAATCCTGTCACAGTGGATTTGTCTGCCCTGATACACGGAACCACAGCATGGCCTAAACTCCAAATTAACTCTCCTTAATCTTCCTCTATCCTTTCCTCTCCCCCCTCCATTCTTTAATGGAAACGTCTCTAATGTTAAACATGTAAATTGTGGTGTGCCGCAGGGCAGCTCTCTTGGCCCTCTACTTTTTTCTATTTTTACTAATGACCTGTCACTGGCATTAAACAGAGCCTGTGTGTCTATGTATGGGGATGATTGAACCCTTCATGCGTCAGCAACTGCAGCTAGTGAAATCACTGGAACCCTGAACAGAGATTTGCAGTCAGTTTTAGAATGGTTGGCCTGTAATAAACTAGTCCTGAACATCTCTAAAACTAAGAGCATTGTATCTGGTACAAATCACTCCATAAATTCTAGACCTCAGCTGAATCTGATAATGAATAATGTGGTTGTTGAGCAAGTTGAGGGGACTCAATTACTTGGTGTTACCTTGGATTGTAAACTGTCATGGTCAAAACATATTTATTCAATGGTTGTGAAGATGGGGAGAGGTCTGTCCGTGATAAAGAGATGTTCTGCTTTTTACACCACACTCCACATAGCAAGTCCTGCAGGCTCTAGTTTTATCTTATCTTGATTATTGCCCGGTCATATGGTCAGGTTCTGCAAAGAAGGACCTAGAAAAACTGCAGCTGGCCCAGAACAGAGCAGCACGTCTTGCTCTAAACTGTAATCAGAGGGCTAATAGCAATACTATACATGGCAGTCTCTCTTGGCTAAAAGAAGAGAGACACTTTCTTGTTTTCATAAGAAACATTGTGTTGAAAATTACAAATTGTTTACATAGTCGACTTACACACAGCACTGACACACACACTTACCCAACCAGACATGCCACCAGGGGTCTTTTCACAGTCCCCAAATCCAGAACAAATTCAAGAATATGTACAGTATTATATAGTGCCATGATTGCATGGAACTCCCTTCCATCACAGATTGTTCAAGTGAACAGCAAACCTGTTTTAAAAAAACAACAGCAGATAAAACAACACCTCACGACACAACGCCTCTCCTCTATTTCACTTAGATATTGTGTATGTATTGTTATGTAGGCTGTGTGTGACGTTTCACATTTATGTAGTTCTGTCCTTCAGCTGTATTTGTCTATTAATGTTCTGTATTATGTAATATTTCATGTTTTGTGTGGACCCCAGGAAGAGTAGCTGCTGTGAATTGGGATCCTAATAAAATACCCAATCCCTCCCTCCCTCCTCTTCATTACATCCCAATGTTGTTGGTCAAATTATTATTAAGGGGTCTGTGATGGCCCATCATTTGTATCACATAGTTCTATTCTGCTTTTGCACCAGAGACTTCAACTCCCTCTCCAAAGATAATGTTTATGAAAACAACCATCTGGTGAGTTTTACTTAATTATGTTTTACCTGCATGCATGCCTAACTGTCTCAATGCATGTTTATGTTCATACATTGCACTACATCTGTTTATATTGTCCTATTTGTCTGGCATTTAATTATTGATCCCTGTCTCCTACCAGGCATTTGAGGTTGCACAGTCAAAGCTGGGCATCCCTGCATTGCTGGATGCTAAGGACATGGTGTCCACAGAGGTGCCAGACCGGCTAAGCATCATCACTTACCTCTCCCATTACTACCACTGCTTCAACAAGAAGTCTCATGGTGTGTGGTTAAATTGTGTCTTAGTCAAATTGGTAAAACAGCACATGGTTGGTTCCACCTGTCTTTGTTTGTCAAATGTGTGTGTATTCAAAGTGTGCGTCTTTACTAAGCAGCCGGTCCAGCCAGTTTGAAGACGCCATATGTCGCAGAGTGCTCCAGTCACTCCAAGACACAACCTGACTCTCTTGGAGGTTTGCAGCCAGCTAAGGTAATATAATAAAGTTGTTATGAAGCTATTTTTATTTGAATTTTTTATACATTTTTTATTACTTAATCTCAACTCTGTTCACAAAGTTATTTATCTGAATCTCCTCTTCCCAAATTCTCACATTTCTTCTTCTTTGTTGTTGCCATTGGCTGACCTCCCCTGCTCAACAGTCAAGGACAGAGGAGCGATCCAACAGTGGCAGGCCATGCAGCATTTGTGCCTCGTGCACGGAGCACGTCCACCTGGTGCAGAGACATGTCACTGAGGGGAAACTCTACCACCGCAGCTGCTTCAGGTAACACCACTGCTCAGAAGGCAACGCTGGCTTATCCTTATCTACAGACAGTGAAATATAATCTGTGATTTGTGTCCCTCTCATGTCATCCTGTGTTTCTCTTTCAGATGCAGTGTGTGCAGCAGCACTCTCTTACCAGGGTCTTACAAAGAGGGGAGTGAAGTTGGCTCCTTGGTCTGCACCCATCACTTGACAGCCAGTCAAAATGCCCGCCCCGACTACAGTAAACAAACTGGATCAATAGAGAATCTGCCCAAATTAGATGAGCAGGAGGTGACACTATCTCAGGGTGGATTAACAGACAACCCCGATCTCTCTGATTTTATTGGAAAAACAGACTCAGATGAGACAGTTATTTTTGGAAGAGGAGAGACAGAGACGGAGGGAGGTGAGAGAAAGACAAGGCACGACACACTCAAGAAGCCAAGGCCACCCCGTCCTCCAAAGCCCACTGTAGAAGAGGGAAAGCTTGAAGAAGCAGGGACACGGCCCATTCAGACAATAGAAAGACTCACTGTAACACCAGACAGCGGTTCGGCTTCTGCAAGCCCTGGACGGCCAGTTCCTGCACCCAGACGGATATTAGACTCCACCCCTCCTCGTCCTGCACCCAGAACCCGTCCACCTAAAGCCATGGACAGCCCCCTTGTTTCTGGTGAGTAAGACTAACTACTGACTCCAACTTCTCAATTCTGACCTCACTTTACGACTGTATGAAGAGTATGTCATTGTTATCAGAATATTTCAGTACACTCAATTCTGTGTAGACTCCCCATCTTCTCCTCATTTGAAACATATCCACTAAATGTTACTCTGTCCATCTCCCTCTCTCTGCAGGTTACCCAGTTGATAATAAAACTTTACCCAATCCTTCTCGCAGGTAAGTTTGTTCATCAGACATAGCACGTTATGTAACTTTGAGTAGAATTGTCCAATTAATGCCTATTTATTTCTTTTAACTTTTGACATCAGGTTTGGCCAACCCAGTGGGCCCCGTAAACCCAAAGACCCACCGTGGCTGGAGCTTGTCCAGCCAGGGCCCTGGCCAAAGCTGCCCCCTGCCCCGCCCCCTAGTATGCCCAAGCCCCCACGCTCAGGCTCTATACCCTCCCTCAGAGGGAGTTGGTACAGAATGAGAGAACCCCCTCCCAACCCCTTTGGGGAGTTTGAGGATGAGGAGGCTGGTGATGATTACACAGGGGAAGATAACACAATGAGTGGTGCTGAAGGCCAAGCACAGCCCTCAATGGTAACCAGCCAGACATGGTGTGGTACCTGTCAGTTAGCTGAAGCAGCCAGCTCACATTGCCAAGCTAATTTAGAGGACACATCCAGAGTAGTTGACAAGTTTAGCATTGCTGGAGCGGATGACACAGTAAATTTACCTGAAATTTCTAATGCACCAAGGAAAGAAAGTTTAGCTGAAGCAGGATGCTCACTTCCTGTATCTAATTTAGCTGAAGAACCTTGTTCAATTGGTATATCTGAGTCAGCTGATGTTGGTGGGATAGCTAACATGGCTGAAGCAGCTTGCGCACTTGATGTATGTAATTTAGCAGATGTTGGAGAATCAACCAACTTGTCCAAAGCAGCTAGTTCACTTGGTTTGTCTAATTTGACTGAAGCTAAAACCACAAGTTCATCTTACTTGGCTGAGGCTGCTAGTTCCCTTGATGTATCTAATCTAGCTGAAGTAGCCAGATCACTTGGTGTATCTGTTCTAGCTGGAGCTAGTGGGTTTGGAGGTTTAGTAGGAGCAGTTAGTGCACCTAACATATCTATTTTAACTGGAGAAGCTAGTTCATATGGTGTTTCTGAAGCTTCTGCCGGTTCACTTAGTGTGTCTAATTTAGCTGGAGCTGATAGCATATGCAGGGTAACTGGAGCACCAAGTGCTCTTGGCAAATCAGATATAGCCCAGAGCCTCTCTTTGCCCAAAAGTGTGTCTGTGCCAGCAATCTCCACTAGTTCAGCCTGTACTCGAAGCCACCCCCCACCAACCTTGTCAACCAATGGAGCAGCAGCCAGTCCCTCCCTGCTCAGACCCCCATCGCTCCCTAGTGTGTCTGAAGTGAGTGACTCTGGCCTGGTGCCCACCCCCTCTCACAGTAAGGTATAATGCTGCTCTTTAGTCTCCACTGATATCTATGTCACTGCTCAACCTGCCCAAAATACAGAACATATAAGCTTGTATTACACAACACATACATATTATGCAAAGATATCAGGTTAAGTGAGTTTCAGACTGAAACTATTTTCCAACATGTTAACATAAAAGACAACATGACAACAACAAAAAAGACAACAATCCTGCATAACAACATCGGCCCTATACTGTAGGTTATAGCCTACTCGAGATAGCTGCTTGGACTGTGTGTGCTTGAATATTACAATTGTGGATTTCACAGAAATGTCTTCAATCTCCAATTTAGCAGGTGTGTAAGGAGAACCCTTTCAATCGTAAAGTCTCCCCCTCTGAGTTCCCCAAATCCAAGCCTGCCCCTGGACATGGCTTCCCCCTCATCAAGAGGAAGGTGAGAGGATATCTCAGTGTAATGAAATGAACCCATTGTCCAGTGTTTTCTCCAAATCAGAACAGTCCCCTAGTACACATGCATGTCTCCTCAGGTGCAGACAGACAACTATGTCCCAGTGGAGGAGCTGCAGGTGGAGCTGGGGGAGCTGGAGAAACAAATGGACAGGCTGGAGCTGAGAGGGGTGGAGATGGAGAGAAGCTTGAGAGACTGCCAGAATGGTGAGTGTCTGTAGTTGTACGTGTCTGTAGTCTGCTTATTATTAACATCCAAGTAATTCTTCCGGTTATCATATAAATTGTTGTTGTGAGAGATTAATTGTTATTGATAAGACTAGTGTCATCCACCTGTTTGTTTCAGACCAGGAAGAGGAGGACATGTTGGTGGACTGGTTCACTCTAATACATGAGAAACACATGCTTGTGCGCAGGGACGCAGAGCTGGTATACATGTAAGTGCACTGACCTGAAATGATATCAAAGCAAGACAGCACCTTCATAACACCTTTATTATCTCTGCTTCTTTTATCATTCCCAACATATGGGCGGTGTTGTAAATGAAATATTTATGGACCTGATGTATTTGTATGTGCACTCCAAGGGCCAAGCAACAGAATTTAGAGGAGAGACAGGCAGACGTGGAATATGAACTGAGATGTCTCCTCAACAAACCAGGTGAGTGGCCAGTCTTCACACGACCGTCCCTCAATTATCTACTACTCCTCAGCAATTATCAGTCTGCTATTATTAATTATGTGTTATGTGTTGTTATTTGACTAATCTAATTGTTTGTCTCTCCTCATCTCCTCCTCAATCATCATCCAACCCAGAGTGTAAGTGGAGTAAGGATGACCGTTATAGGGACCAGCAGTTGATGGAGGAGCTTGTCACCATCATTGAACAGAGGAACCATATCATCAACAGCTTGGATCAGGACAGGCAAAGGTGCATGAAAAACTCATAGATGAATACCAAGGGCCATTGACTCAGACAAATTTCATAAAGCAGATGTTTGATGCTCTTGCTCATACCTACCAATGGTTTGTCTTTTTCAGGGAAAAAGAAGAAGATGCTCTGTTTTCCATGATCAAGAAGAAAGGTGAGGGGAAAGTATTTTCTTAGAGTGTTTATTTTGTTGTTGTCTTTCCTGTTTTCTCGTGTCTGTTCACACTCTCTTTCATTCCTATTCCCTCAATACTACACCTCAGACTCCTTCATTTCTCAGAATTTGATCATGGTATCACTATTTCTCCCTCCTCAGATTTAAAAAAAGAGTCTGGGAAGGACCTGAAGACGTTAAGGGCAAGGTTCAAGCCCATGAAGATGCTGAAGATGCTAAGTCATAAAGATTCTAAGAGCAAAGGCTCTCTAAAGAAGAACTGAGTTGGACTCGGGGTCACCCTGTAAGGAAGGAACAAATAGGTCTATATTTGTTAACAAATACACATTGAGCCACAATGGAATGTCTCTTAATTGTACAAATAAATTAATGAAGATTACGGGTAAGAGATGGAGACTCTTGGACTGTGGATGAGAGTGGATAAGAATTAAGAGAAGCCTCTGATGCAGAGTATATGAATTTTATTCCCAAGTGAAAAAAAACGATCCCCATTACACCTCCCCATTACACTGCACTTTTTGCACTAGATGTGATTGCTCCGGCATTCCTTAAAGCCGTAGTCAGCCTAAAATGAATTGCTGCAAAGAATCATTCACTAATGGGATGAAAAATAACTCCTTTAAACATTTATTTTTGCAGTTCAACTTTGTTAAATTATATTTAATAAAACAGTGTACTTTGTATGAACAGAATGCATTTGTATGACCATAATCTTTTGATAATGTTTCAATTTTAAATGTCATTTTAATGTTGTTTTTTTAAATGTACCTCATACACATGCCTAATGTATATTTAAAAGAAATAGTACAGGCTAAACAGGGTCTTTGCTACTCCAGGTTGTGGCGATGCTTTCCATTGCCTGTACATTCTGATATATTGGGCAAGGTCTTTGTGAGATTGAGATTCACACTGTATTCAGATCTTTGTTATTTATGTCTCGCCAATGTGGGAATTACCCACTTCTTGATGATAGGTATTTTATCATTCTCAAAACTACATTATACGATCTAAAAATATATGTTTAGTTAGTATAATACATTTGGAAAAAATAAACCTAAATATATTTTTTTAACTATATATATATTTTTTAAAATATCGTTCATGTGTTGAGTCGCTTTGCGGAACCATATACTATGGTGCAGTTGTTAGTCGATCAATCACATCGACGCACCACGTGACCGGAAGTCGGTTAAACGGATTATATCCAACTGTTAACAACATCGTTTTGAAGTTCGCTATCTTTGTTTTTGAAAACACTCGTTTTTTTACCAAACTAAAGTAAGGGAACATGTCCGACAACGAAGGAGAGTAAGTATATAGGATATTGTTACCATAAAAAAGGAAGTACAACGATGTGTGTCGCATGTCTTTTTAGACTCAACGTAGTGACCTTTCATGTTCTTACTGGGAGAAAATGAAATTCCTGTGTGAACATGAAATCACTGGGAGAACATGAAAGGTTCCCACGTTGAGAGCCTAAAAAGACATACGACACACATAGATTGGTTAAGAACAATAAAACTGGCTAAATTAGCTCACGTTGCCTCCACACTACACTGTTCACTTTTTTGTGTATTATTCTTTACACTTTACTCCTCTTGTGACCTCTGCAGTTATGATGATGGAGACTTTGATGACGCTGAAGAGGATGAGGGATTGGATGACCTGGAAAACGTTGAAGATGTGAGTTTTCCACCTATTTGTTCTTCTTAGTTAGCATGGTATTAACGCTTTAACGTTATCTATAGGAAGCCTCATTGTATCTGGACAGATTTATAGTATTTTAGTAATCTCTTGTGATCTGTCATATTTGTCTGATGCTTTTTATTTCACTACAATCAATCCATTACTGTCTGTCACCTATTCAATGTTCAACAATTTCATCACCAATTCAAACTCAATTTATAAAAATTCTCCCACCTGCTTCCTCTTTGCTCTCTCTGTCTGTTTCTTGTTGTCCTGGCCTGTTACTAGGAGGACCAAGAGAATGTGAAGATCCTGCCTGCAGGGGAGGGGTCACAGGCCAACCAGAAAAGGATCACAACCCAATACATGACCAAATATGAAAGGGCCAGGGTGCTGGGGACACGCGCCCTCCAGATAGCGTGAGTACACCTCAGCAGTGTTGCAATATGCTAGGAAAGTGAAACTCCCGCTTCTTTTCAGAAATGTCTTTCTGCCCTTGAGTCCCTGTGAATATGGTCTATTAAAAAGAGCCCGTGTCAAGCCTCTTAGCTGAGAGCTAGTAACCATCTATGGGTTTTTCAAATTAGCTTTTCGGAAGATAATTAAAATACGATACAGAGATGCCCTTTATCGCCTACATGGCTGTAATGCATATGTATGAGTCCACCCATGTCTTGCCTTTACTCAAGACAATAATTTGTCTAAAGGTGAATATCAATATAGAAACAGAGAAACTAGGACTCAACTAGCTAAAAAGACAACCATAACACACATGACAACTGACTGCATTCTAAACGATCAAATACGAAGATAAAGCTAGCTGTTTTAGTAAAGAATTACAACTAAACATTCCAAAGCCAACGTGAATCACATTACACCGTAATGTTTGAAGGAGCTCAGTGCCTACAGCATCTCTGACAAGATGTACAACAAAGGGGGGAAAATGACAGCAGTGGACACGGAAGATGAATCTCCTCCCACGTGGATGCCACGTTCCCAGCGTATTACAACAGATGTTTATTTTTGCCACTACTACAGGTACCACTCACCTTGTGCTCTTGCCATATTCTCTACCTCGGGTGTCAACTGCTGCTTTAGTTGGTGACAGGTGATCTGCTGAGTATGTGGAGGAATGTATAGTCTGATATCTCAGTCATGTTGTCTCTGTCACTGTTCATAACTTTCTCTGTGATATAGGATGTGTGCCCCAGTCATGGTGGAGTTGGAGGGAGAGACAGACCCTCTGCAAATTGCCATGAAAGAACTAAAGTAAGCTATGCTTAATCTCATAGTTTTACCTAGTTTCTGATGGAAGGAGTCTATACAGTTTGATACTTGGAGGGTGCCTGTTACTCTTCAGTATATGATTGAGTGTGTTTTTTCTGTGACCGTTACAGGTGCAGGAAGATCCCCATCATCATCCGGCGGTACCTTCCTGATGGCAGTTATGAAGATTGGGGCTGTGACGAGCTCATCATCACAGACTGAGCCAGACCAAACCGGACTGGCAGGGCCAGACCAAACCGGACTGGCAGGGCCAGACCAAACCGGACTGGCAGGGCCAGACCACCTCGCAACCCACTAGACTGGTGTGAGTGCAAGCTTTTGTTCCAGCAAAGCATTAACACACCTTATTCAACTAATCGGCATCTATTTAAGACTATGAATAATTGATTAGTCAAATCTTGTGTGTTACTGCTTGGCTGGAACAAAAGCCTGCATACATACTAGTCCTTTGCTATAACATCACCTACCCCTGCACTGGGCGAACCAGCTCTACAGGCAACCTGCAGAGTGAACTCATCAATTAATAAGACTTTTTACATTTTAGGCCTGTGACTTTTCCCACTGTATCTCCATTTATTTTGAAAGCATTGAAGCATATACAATCTATGAAGTAAAAGTAGGGCTTCTAAGAGCTATGCACTTTTATTACAGCTGTCATTCACAAGGGAGAATTGTAACTCATGTCTACATTTTACATTGTTAGGTAAAAATGTCAGTGTAAATGAATAGTTTTATGACTGGGAAGAGCAGTTGCTGTGGAAGAGCTCTTTGTTTTATTGTTGTGATAAAAAAAAATTGTAAGAAAGTACTTTTGTATTATTTTTCTTACCAACACAATTGGCTTTTTGCATGCAGGTCTCAATATGTGACTGTTTTTATAAGGTTTAGAGCAAAGAAATATTAGCAAATTTTTTTCATGCAGAGTTAATTGCAAAACATCTGTAATTAAATATCTGTTACAAATGGTGCAACTCACAAATTAATTTGAGTGAATAACTTTATTCACTCACTAGTGAATAAACAGCTTCAACTATGCTCTGAGCAAAATGTCTTTAAATAATCCTCCCAAGAACTAAGATTTCTAAGAGTTCTGTGTCATATTTCTTAGATCTCAACATCATATGTTTTTCTCGGAGGCTGGCTGAAGTACTGAGTCACACTGACATGACCCAAGCACAATTATAGACTGAAGGAATGTGTTTTGCGCTGGATTTTACTGTATCAGTTGTGTGTCCTTTATTGTACAAAGCTCTTGCACCTAGTTCCTCAGAATTTTACACTTAGTACAGATAAAACACCTATCCAACCCAACACCCCAAATCACATGGATATGTTTTCACAACAGAGTCAATGTTTTTTTCTCCAGTTTGAGTTCCACAGTCAAACAGCTCTTTTTTATATTATCGTGAAAGTTCTACCCATACCTCCCAATGATGGACAGATACTGAAGCTGACATAGCTCTCACCCTCTCGCTTGTTCTATCTACATACACTCAAACAGACAAGCACAGTCAGTTCATTGTTTTAGTGGAAATGGGTTGTTACTGAGGCAACAAGCACTACCCAAGGTTGGGAGAGAGGGCTGAAGAGGGACCCTTGCCCAATTAGTAGATTTGGTGTAAGGGCCCATGACACCCCAGTCTAGTTTTACTCTAGTCCTTACAGTGGGCTGACATTCTATGGGCCGAAGCAGTAGAAAGAAAGAAAGCTGTTGGAAAGAGGATGAGGGATATGCCCAGGTCAAGCAGCGCCGTGCAGTTTCTGGCCTGTGACGCTTTTAATAGGAAACCATTTTATTTTAGCCTCGTTCAACCATCCACATTTAATTTCTTAGCTATATTTTGCATGATTTAACGGGTCCACATTGGGGAATGACATTGGCGGTATCTTTTTTTTGCTTGTTTTTTTGGGTCGCAACAAATTTGGAAGACTCCCTGCCTGAGGATGACATGGCATTCCTTTCATATGGGGCACAAGATCTTCACATGACCATTTCCTCAACCACAGAAAAGGGGGCATCGCTAGGGTAGATCCACTCTGATGATGGCGTACGTGCATAATGTCTGTCCTCTGCCCTGGGCCTACACTTACCTAACACCCTCCTGTGTTCTCTTGTCCCCCCATTCACCTCTGCTTGGAAACTTCTGTCCATTTTTATACCCATTGCACGAAACGACACCATTTGAATCTCCTGCAGCCTCCCTCTTTACCTCCATCATACAAGCATTTTGCCCACATCTCTATCTCCAGTTTTGGAATGTTTTAATCCCATTACAGTCCCAACCTGAGCAGGGAGGGGAGTTTGGGGATGGGTGGGGGTGCAGAGACTGTGCAGCCAGTATGAGAGTCCCTTTGTATCCCAGCGAAGCTACAGGCCAGGCAGTTATGGGTATGGCTCCCTCATTGCCCCGTTTCCCTCCACCCTCTGCTCCCTCTCAATGGCTCTCTTTGTCTTACCAAAGTATCACACAGCCGATTAAATAGAGGGAATTAGAGTCAGGCTTAACCTGCAACACACAAACACACACAAGCATGGACATAGGCATATACACACATGATTTAAACTGCTGGAGTGCATGTAGTGGGACCAGTCAGAGCAGTGGACCATAGTGGGGTTCAGTGTTGTCTGTATGGTCCTGTGTAGCCTGTGCAAAGAACAGCAATATCCAGAAAAAGGGTTTTGTGCCTAGAGCTCATGGATGAGGGCTGCCATGGTTTTCAATGTTCTGTAATCATACTCAGCCTAACTGAATTAGCCATGATCCATTCGCTGAAATGTCTTTTGTTAAGTGTATGAAACAATGAATGAGTCACTGCAAGCTGTGCATAACTGCTGTTGTTGCATCGCCTAGCCCAAGCCCTGACCCTAGCCTAATTATGTAATGTGAGGAAAATAATTCACGTTGTCAAGTAGCATTTATGGTAAATTGGAATTTACTGTTTGTTGTCCAATCTTACCTTTCTCCAGCCAGACGGTATAAAAACATTAGTGGAGACAGACTTTTACAAAAGCAGAAAGAATACAGTTTTATTTAGTGTGAGAGAAATTCATTAGTCATCACGTCGCTAAGGTCTTGTTTCCGCTAGTATTTACAAGTTGTTTTGTTCTGCTGGCAACACTTACTGAGAAAACACAAAGCACCAAAACAACAATAACAGTCAAGAGTTTTCAACACGGTGAAGAAAACCTGTTAACAGCACATAAAAACATAATACCAGCAAATATAAATAATAATTGTAATATTCATAAGAACAAGCAATTCCTAAAGCAAGACGTAGGATTTAAAATGAAATGTCATGTGCTTCTTACACTCAAGGCATAATGTACAAAAACGGCCCAAAAGTAGTTCTGGGCCAAAAGGAAGCACAACCATTATTTAAAATAATAATATTGAAATCACATATATTAGAATAAAATAAACATATAAGGTATTATTTCACATTACAAGATGAAGGGGCATCCAACTTTAATAACACGTACTGTTATTTTGGAGTTGTCTCTTGGTACCTGTCTTTAGAAAATAACCCCTTGGATTGTTGCTATTCTGTTACAAAAAGGGGTTGGTATTTCATTACAGAAAGGCCAGTTTGAGATCTTACCCCCTGTAGACTCGACAACTCATTCATGCATGCTATTACTCACTCAATCTCAGGCAACTGTGTTTCTATGATGGCATTTCAGAAAAGCCATAAACAGGTAGCAAATCTAACATTTTACACTGAATACTGTACACTGTGTACAAAACATTAGGAACACCTTCCTAATATTAAGTTGCAGCCCCTTTTGCCCACAGAACAACCTCAGTTCTTCGGGCATGGACTACAAGGTGTCGAACGCATTCCACAGGGATGCTGGCCCATGTTGACTCCAATGCTTCCCGCAGTTGTGTCAAATTGGCTGGATGTCCTTCGGATGGTGGACCATTCATGATACACACGGGAAACTGAAACTGTTGAGCATGAAAAACCCAGCAGCGTTGCAGTTCTTGACACATTCAAACCAGGCACCTACTACCATACCCCGTTTAAAGGCACTTAAATATTTTGTCTTGCCCATTCACCCTCTGAATGGTACACATACACAATCCATGTCTCAATTGTCTCAAGGCTTAAAAATCCTTCTTAAACCTGTCTCCTTAATTTATCTATACTGATTTATGTGTATTTAACAGGTGACATCAATAAGGAATCATAACTTCACCTGGATTCACCTGGTCAGTCTATGTCATGGAACGAGCAGGTGTTCCTAATGTTTTGTACACTGAGTGTATAGACACATTTTTAATGTCAAACAATTAAGGAACATGTGAGGGCAGTGGTGCAGACTTTTCAGTGTAGTAATGGCAAAACATTGACAATATAATGACATTAATAGTAAAGATTATAACAATGAAAATAATGTATTATGTCTACTGAAGATACATACTTAATGACCTCAATTTTGGTTAATAAAAGATTATTATATAAAATCATTATGTAGTATTGTCTTCTTATTCGCGATACAGTTTTGAAATGTTCTGTGTTAAAGAGACAATGCTGTATCAACATAATAGTCAGTGCCATGGAAAAAAAATATTGAGGTTGATAAATCAATATAGTGTTGAGGGTATGTCACCAAAGAGCTGTAATCAGGTCAGAAAAAATGTGTTGTACTTAATTTAACTTCAATGTAGTACTGTAATACAGTGTCATACGGAGAGAAACAACTTAAATAATATTTTTCTCTGTCTTTAAAGTTTTGGTTTCAAAACTTTGGTCATTTTGATTTATAAAACATTTGTAGAAACAGATTTTCTGGACTGTATGCCCTTTGTTATAGATATACAGTATATTCCAATTACAACATAGGCAACTTATAAGCGCATTCTGTATGTCATTTAGCAGACAAATGTATCCAAAGCGACTTACAGTCATGTGAGCATACATTTTACGTATGCACGCATGCACGCGGTTCTGTACATACAAGAAATCGTAAGAAATATGCCTCTGGGCCAATCAGAGAATATGTCATTGATTATATATCGGATATTGTGTTACATTATGTAATTAATCTGTTTTCAAGATGCCTGAGATGTGGATGGACGGGCTAGCCAAACAGTTTGGCACTCTGTACTGTTGACATCTTTACATCATAAAACCATTTCAAAGATAAGCCTCTAGATTTAAATACGGATTTGATTTATTCTCGCTTTCTGACCCTAAAAACTAGGATCCAACCCTCTGAGTACTCAACATTGAAGTTATACACCACACGTTACCCCATAAAATCATCTGATCTCCATTCCTCCTTGGACCCTACTGGCCTTCCTGCATCTGGGCCAGACCAGAAGGGGATTCCATCTCCCCACTGCCTCCAAACCAGGTCTCCTCCGCTCTGTGGGTCTGCCGTTGAGGCCAAATCTGCACCAGAGCTCTCTGCTCCCGGTCTTTGTCAGGGCCGCGACAGGGTGGTGTAGACAGGCTGCTCCCAGTGTGTGGGGCTGTGTGACTGTGGCACGCTGGACGGGTCAGTGATGGCTGTGTACAGGGGCCTCTGCGAGGGCCCCATGTAGGAGAAGGCAGAGTACAGCCCTGAGGCCTGGCTGGAGTGGGCGTAGTAGGACCCCGAGGCCTGGTGGTCAGCATACTCTGCAAACTGGGCCCTGGAGGCCAGCGAGGGGAAAGCAGAGCTGTAGTGGGGCAGGCTGAGGGGAGTGTAGGTGACATGGGAACCCCCTGAGGATGCTTCGGCAAAGTGTCCCCCCGAGTCGGCCTCACTCTTAATCTGGGCCTTGGAGGGGTCGGAGCCCAGAGGTGAGGCATGATGCTGCTGGTGCTGCTTGGATAGCCACACCGCAGAGTGTCCACTGGCCGCGGCCAGGGCAGAGGAGATACCGTAGGCATAGGGAGAAACAGAGGACCCTGCTGCTGCCGCTGACCCAGCACTCTGTCCAATCCCTGGGTGCCCATTGGGGGGCAGGTACTGGTCAAACTCGTTCACATCAAAGGGCTCCATGTTGGCCATCACCTCGTGGCTGATCTCACCGATGTCCACGTTGCCAAAATCAATGTGTGGTTTGCCTGACCCTGATCCAGAGCCACCCTCCACTCCTACCCCCATTCCCCCACGGGAGCCCCCTACTCCACCGCCCTCCCGCTTCCCATCGCCCAGCTTCCCAGACTGGAGCTCCGTCTTGGGGGTGGTGGGTGGTGTAGGAGGGCTGTGGCTCTGGCCTGTGGGGAGACACAAAGCAGAGATGTCAGAGTTATTGTCAGCCTGGCTTGTGGTATATTATTTAGAATGGGGATGTGTGACAAACTGCATCGATAGGGCTGGTCAGACCCTGTGGCATACCTGCAGTATGTGGATGGTGTCCATCAGCCAGAGGAGACCCCGCCCCCCCGACGTGGGCCGCCACGTCCAGGTGGAGGCTCTTGTAATGCGTTTGGCTATGGCTGACCTCACCCTCCGAGTGGCCGTCCGCTTCAGAGCCCGAGCCGGGTTTGCCGTTCTTGCGGCGGCGTGGTTGGTACTTGTACTCCGGGTAGTCCTTCTTGTGCTGCTTCCTCAGCCTCTCCGCCTCCTCGATGAAAGGCTTCTTATCGCTCTCATTCAAGAGCCTATGAGGGAGAAAATCGTTTTTGAAATAACATTGATAGAACATTTTAATTTCAGCCAGGAGGAACTGAAAGTAGAGATGTTTTGCGCTGCTGATTTGATGCATGTGTCAAACTCTAATGCAGTCAGCCATTCTGTTTGAATGAGGAAATTACAGTAGTCTGAGAACATTTTACAGCATGTATTTTGTTGACATGATGACCATAATATGTGTGTTAAGAAAACAGTGACACAGTGCTGATTCCTTTGACACCTCCACATCCCAGAGGTCAATAACCTTGTCCAACTCCAATAGAATAATAATTACATTTTATTTACCAGGTGGTCTGTGTCAACTGGGACATATCACCTTTATATTCAATCTATTAAGTATTCTCGTATTTTACTTTTTTTTAAACGTCTAACTGGTGTAATGGCAACACACTCATAGGAAATGCTGCTATTCCCCTTGTTGAGCATTAAAGCATTTTTAGAAAAGAACAATTGACAATATTTCTACTGTGGAGATTATTTCTAGCTGTCAGTTTTGCCTCTGAACCATTCACTGGATTTTCATCTCGTTCTAAATCGGATCCACCGTCAGCACAGCTGCATCAGAAAACTTGCCCACACTAGGGGATTTTCAGCTGGACTGTAATGAAATTAAGATGCAGGCTAAAGACGCATCCTGTGCACGTAACATAAATCCATATTACTGATGGTGGAGTCAGGGGGACTGGCATGAGAAAACACTGACCTTTGAGACTCCCAGTTCAGCATGTTTCTTGGCCAATTATACAATCATGCATGGGCTCAAGGGCAAGTCTTTATCTAATTAATGTTGGATCCTTATAAGGTTAATGAATTAGCCTCTCTGGGCCTTCCAATCAGCACGCACTCGTCTGACCTAACAACAGTCCTCCATATCTGTGTTTTAAAGGCTGACCGAACTAGTCATTCAACCTGTTGACCAGTAAAATCTTGGATATCTTTTTACATAGTAGGTTCTTTAATATGGCACTCTCAATTACAAATGAGAGGGCTGTAAAAGTGTATATTTGCCATAATGGTCTGTGCTTTAAAACATATAGATGAGGGGATTACAAAAACCTCAGTAATTCCCACTGCGGCCATCTCCCTCCAAAACCACCATGAATTAAGTGGGTTATGAAATTGGGCATATCCAGTCACTATAATGTGATTACAAAAAACGCATAACTACATGTTTTTGGTTTTCTGTAGGCTACATAATCAACATAATTATTTCATTTGTTTTAGGTTGTAGGGCTTTAATCAACATTCTTGGTGGGGCAACTCTCTAACAAGCTTTATTCTGAGCTGGTAGAATATTATTTTAACATATCTCAGCTAATTTGATTGAGAAACTCATTGCTGTAAAGAAGGGAACCTGCCTTGAAAAATCTAAGATCTATGACTTTTAAGTTGTTTTTATGTTTTACGGGTCCATAATTCAAGGCTACTGTAGCATGAAGTGTGCTTTGAACTTTTGACCCAGAATGTTGTGACTAAGAACGCATTTGAACTTGTGTAACCCTGGATGTTTATTGTTGTTTATCAAAGCGGACCGACGCTGTAATAAACGCTTTCCCTTACCTCCATAGTTTCCCGAGGGTTTTGCTGAGCTCAGCGTTGTGGAGGTGGGGATACTGGTCTGCCAGTTTTCTCCGTGCGGCCTGTGCCCACACCATGAAGGCGTTCATAGGCCTTTTCACGTGCGGCTTGCTTTTGCTGCCGGAGTTGACGCGCACAGGCATAGGCACGAGCGTCCAGTCGTAGCCGTTCAGCACCTGGCTCACTGCCTCGCGGATACCAATGGGAAAGCGATCGTCGTCTTCATCGGACTTGATGGAAATCCCGCCAGCTACATCGGATAGGGCATCGTCGCCGAGCCCTGTCAGCTGGGGCTGCGGGCCGGACAGGGGTGAGTCTCCTCCGCCTGCGGCACTGGATGAGTGACCCGGTGACAAGGAGTGACCGTCGTCCGAGACCCCCGGACTCATTTCTAACTCAGATAAACTCTGCTCCTCTCCCGACATATTTCCCCTCTTCCAAGAAAGCTTCTTCCCTCAGGTGAGTAACAGAAAGTGTACAGGGTATAGTTTCTTGGCCTATGGGTGTTCAACTACTAAGCCTAGGCCTATCCCTGACCTAATGAAGAAGTTCACCCTTTTTCAGGAATATAAACTATACCTGTTGTTTAAAACTAAAGGATTGCTTCTGTCACTCGAGGTCTCCTTTATATAAACTCCCAGTCAGTCTCAACTCTCAGTCTACGTTCTAAAATTCTGTTAGGATTCCTCATCAAAGTTCTTTCCATCCGTGTTGCTGGTATCGTCCGCTGAGCGCGTATTGTGGATCCCAGTTTACCTGTTGATTCCCACCTCTTGCTCCAGTAGGACAGTGGTTTCTCCCTTGCAGTCTTTGAAATTGTAGTCCTTTAGCTAAATACTGCAAATGACATAAAGTAGAGTATGTATTAGAAAACAATACCCTAGTGAGTGAGTGAAATATAGAACATATTATTAAACTGGGTGTTTCGAGCCCTGAATGCTGAGTGGCTGACAGCCTTGGTATATCAGACCATATAGCACCACAGGTATGACCACCACAGGTATGACAAAACATGTATTTGTACTGCTCTAATTACATTGGTAACCAGTTTATAATAGCAACAAGGCACCTCGGGGCTGTATCCAGGCACTCCTCGTTGCGTTATGCGCAAGAACAACCCTTAGCTGTGGTATATTCACCATATACCACAGCCCGTCATAAGATATTGCTTAATTATGGCCTGTAGGCTGCTAAGCCTGTGTAGGCTGGGCTATGAACAGGCAGGTAGCTAATAGGGCTATAGGGCTAGGCTGTAGCTTGTTTGTTCAGAATACCTTCATTGAATTAGCATATAAAGGACGTAATAGAAATTATTAGGAAAAATGCAAAATTGCAATCATATAGAAGCGAATCTGAAGCCCATACAATTAGTGCAGACGGTCTGTTATTCTAGCCCAGGCCTCGACTCCTGCTAACAAGCTACTGTTTAAGGTTTGGCACTTATTGCAAGCTCCCCAGAGAGAAAGTGTTGGAATAATACGAGCCCGCACCAGCACAGGGCTTCGATTTATACCTCGGAGCTCTTAGATAAACATGGGCTGGCGCTGGAAATATAAAACGCGTGGGTACGTGTGTCTGCGCGTGTGTGAATTGGTCACTGTCTGTTTGGAAAAGTATAGGCTATGGGTCTGTATGCCGCCTATTGGGGTCAAATGTGTAGTTTTGTCCATAGAATCAACGCCCGCCTGTGTAGGCCAACACGATCTTATCGTTTTGATTAAGCGAACTTGTGAACTGTAATAACAAACTAACGGCTTTTTGTTTTGGAATTGATTTAATCGTTGACTCAGTCATATTGTAGAAGTTAAATTCATAATGCTTGTCTCTCTAGTGCCCAGTTGATCCTTTGTAACATTTGAATGCTACTGACATGCGCACTGCAATGGTGGTGAATTATCAGAGCATTGGCGGGACTGAGCCATCTCATCTTGTACCTCAACCACGTCCTGTTGTGCACCTGGTGGTCACAATTAATCCCCCCCCCCCTCTCCTTTCTGTACGCCGATTTGTTATCCTGTCCACGCACATAGCTGTGGCCCCCATGATAGTGTTACATTGGTCAGTAGGGAGAAGAGCGTGGGGTGGGGTGATGATGCTTCCTTTGCCACGGCCCAACAGTGTTTAATTACAACCGTATTAGGGCTAATGGATCGTATTGCAACGACGTGATCTTGCAAAGAGATTTGACTGATACGTTTTAGTCAATACGGTTTTGATTAATACCAAAATGCAGGTTAGACGTTGCCTTTCGTGGCTCTCATCCAGCAATAGCGCGCCTCCTAGAATTTTCTCGAATAGCTGGACCATATGTCTGTTATGTTGAAGCTTATTAACAACTGCGCTCGCAACAAACGATCTCCAATTGCGCGTCCGCATATGAGGCTATGGGCCTACTTTTTATATGACAGGACACTCACTCCGGCTACTTAGAATAACATCTTGAAACTTGATACACTATATATACAAAAATATGAGGACACCCCATCAATTTAGTGGATTCGCTATTTTAGCCACACCTGTTGCTGACAGGTGTATACAATCGAGCACACTGCCATGCAATCTCCATAGTAAACTTTGGCAGTAGAATGGCCTTACTGAAGTTCACAGTGACTTTCAACGTGGCACCGTCATAGGATGCCACCTTTCCAACAAGTCAGTTCCTCAAATGTCTGCTCTGCCAGCTCGTTCAACTGTAAGTGCTGTTATTGTAAAATTGAAACATATAAGAGCAACAACGGCTCATTCGGGAAGTCGTAGGCCACACAAGCTCACAGAACAGGACCACCGAAGTACTGAAGCACAAAGCACGTAAAAATAGTTTGTCCTTAGTTGCAACACTCACTACGGAGTTCTAAACTGCCTCATGAAGCAATGTCAGCTTAAGGACTGTTTGTTGGGAGCTTCATGAAATGGGTTTCCATGTCCGAGCAGCCACACACAAGCCTAAGATCACCATGCACAATGCCAAGCATAGGCTTGAGTGGTGTAAAGATCGCCGCCATTGGACTCTGGAGCAGTGGAAACGTGTTCTCTGGAGTGATGAATCACGCTTCACCATCTGTCAGTCTGATGGCCTGGGTTTGGAAGATGCCCGAATGCATAGTGACAACTGTAAAGTTTGGTGGAGAAGGAATAATGGTCTGGGGCTGTTTTTCATGGTTCGGGCTAGGCCCCTTACTTACAGTGAAGGGAAATCTTAACGCTACAGAATACAATGACATTCTAGACGATTCTATGCTTCCAACATTGTGGCAACAGTTTGGGGAAGTCCCTTTCCTGTTTCAGCATGACAATGCCCCTGTGCAAAAAGTGAGCTCCATACAGAAATGGTTTGCTGAGATCAGTGTGGAAGAACTTGACTGGCCTACACAGAACCCTGACCTCAACCCCATCAAACACCTTTGGGAGGAATTGGAACTACGACTGCAAGCCAGGCTGAATGGAAGCAAGTCCCTGCAGCAATGTTCTAACATCTAGTGGAAAGCCTTCCCAGAAGAGTGGAGGCTTTTATAGCAGCAAAGGGGGGCGAACTCCATATTAATGCCCATGATTTTGAAATGAGATGTTCGAAGAGCAGGTGTCCACATACTTTTGGTCATGTAGTGTATGTATAGGCTAATAACGGGCTTGTAATGGACATATAAGGGGTGACAATAATTGATGACAACTTTGGTCATTCGAGTTGCAGCCAGAACAGAGTTCATATGTGATTCAATCTCGACAGTTTTTTTTTTCAATTAGCAAATTTCTTTACAAAGAAAGTATTTTCACCAGGTTGTCCTTCAGATTAGTTCAGAACTATGAAAGAGACACGGTTTGTCTGTCCTGTAATTATTAAAGCGGGAGTTAAATGCCAATTTATGCTCGTCCACATTGAAAACTGGTATCTAATTTATTGTCAGTATAGGCTCTACTCTCTCTCTATATATATATATTGCGTAGCAAACAGTATATTGATTGTTCTCTACATTCCTCTTAAATTGTGTTTATGATGTCTAACTTTCCATCAATTAGGCTTTTTCTATAGCAACCGTCATTAATTTACATGAAAGAAGTGGACTCCAAAGCCCTTCTTATCGCTTGACCTAACAATAAATTGCCCTTGATTTACGAAAATATTTTCCCATGATTGATGCTGTAGTCTCTTTCCCTTAGTTAGTTGTAACGTGTTCTTTTATTGTAATACAATTTTAAAAACTTTAACATATCCAGAAATGTGGCATAGCCTATCTGAAACTGAGTTTTTTTTTAAATTCCAAAACAATTGAATAAACGTGACAATTCTATGACCTATTTGTGAATTTGGCCTTTGAGTTTGAGTTCTGATGCAGGTCTAGAATATTGTATGCATTGAACAGGTTGTTGGCACTAACCACTGATCAGAGATGACGAGAACACGTCCAGCTTTTAACGCATTATGAAATGGATGATCTTGTTGACTAACTTTCTCTCAATGAATGAGTATATTAGTCAACCTGTAAATACTCACGAATAAATAAGCCTAATACCGTCAAATGCCTCATCTCGTTGAAAATAGTTCCATGCGTCATGAATGTTGGGATAGTCAGTAGATGTAATTACGGAGTCAAAGTTTGCTGTTAATGGGAAAAGTTTCGTTGAGTTCAACTTGAACTCGATCAATCCCTGACGTTATATCTAAAACTATATTTTTCACTGGTCTAGAAATAATTGTATAACTTCGAAAGGACCGTCTACGACAAGGCAAACCTAAACGGAATACATCACTTTGAAGCTGGTTCATAATTGAAATTGTATGTCAGTGGGCCTATTTGTATTAAGCTATATAGTCTGTAGCATACACTTGCAACAAATATATATAATATCTTGCTGGGATGCGTATTAAACATGTATTTCTCCTGCCAGTCACGATAATCACCTCCTGCTATAACAGAGCAGGCGATGCCCACTTTACACAGCAGGATTATCCTAAGAGACAGTTTAAATGTAACAATAATAATATGACAATACTTATAATGATAATAGCCTAATAACAATAGTCTAATAATTTAAATAAAACAATGATTTAGAAAAGATGCAGGTGTAATACATAATTTCTAACTGCACAATTTAGATGAACTTTATGGCTTGATTATTTGACAAATGAAAGAAAGAGAGAGAGAGAGAACAGCAGAGACAGGAAAGTATTTCAAATGCTAAGCGCCTTACTTCAGTAATGAAAAATGAGGTCGCCCGTTTAGCACGAGAGTCCGTGTGTTCCCGAGTTTCCAAAGTGACGCTCGCGCTCACTCCCTAGCCCCCTCGCTCGCGCTGCCCTGCTATGAATGCCTGCTCTGTGTCGCGCGCCGGGGCTTAAAGAGCTCCGTTGTGTGAGGAAAGAGAAAAAAGTGGGGGAAAAAGTCTTAAAGGAGCAGCAAACTTACACGCATGCAACACCGGCAATCAATGTGATTGGTCGATGATTATTTTGCTCAGTTTCCTGCAGGGCAGGATCTCACTGTCAAAATGAACATCCACATTATGCCAATATTATGCCTACCTGAATAATGTGGAGACGCCTCGATTGATTTGGTTAGGTAGGCTACTGATCTTTTTCTAGGCTGCAGTGCCATCAGATTCTGTGGAATGAGATGCTGCATTTGGCTTTGGGTATTTCAGATTTCTCAAAAACAATATCTAGCCTATGGAAAACCCTTTCTGTTGGGAAAATGTGTGATATCATCCATATTTGGGGTGTGCTACTTTTTGACCCTCTATAATTATAATTCAGTAAAAAATATAATTTTGTCAACGTTGTGATTTTTCAGATCCATGTTATTCTCATAGGTCATTATAGCCATTACAGATTGGGTAGCAGATTTTGAGTTAATGATTTAATGTGCTGGATGTTTTATATTATTGATTTAGAATTAGGGATTCCATCTCTAAATGTAGGCATAGACTAAATATCTATATAATGCTCAAATCATAAAAGTGCAATGTTGACTATGAAATTTGTCATGTTAAATGTATTAGAGAGGGATATTAGCGGCATGCGCAATCCTTTACTGGGAGATTTTCATTCTCAAAAGCTTATAGGGCCACCACAAAAAGATACCTTAAAAACATAACCCTTCACTCAATTTCAAATTCAAAAAAATATTAGAGTTTCTGAATAATTCATAAGGCCTGCATTATAAATAGGTCTACCGGCTAGCCTTATGTGCTTTTACGCATGAGGTAAACATTGGGTAATGTGAACGCAATCACAACATTGATATTTACCTATACTCCACAATATCCTTGAACGCGTTCCAATGGAGAAATGTTTTCGTCTTATTGTTATTATTATTATTTTAAGCCATATCTTTTTATAAAATAAAATAGAAGAAGCGTAGGCCTATTCTCTGATGTTATCAAATTGAATTTATTTGCCTGTTTCTGCATTTCCTGTTGGTGGTGTGAATTTGTATTTGATTTGAATGATAGGCTACTTGATGTAGTGTGGCCCACAGGAGCTTGCCCAGCACCCCGTCACTCGCATCACTGGATACACGCGTCAACAACTGACTTTGATGTGTCTCTTTTTATCCTGTTTGAAGTGATGTACGGGGACATCATCTAAATTAGCAGCGGGGTCTCAGGAGAACACACTGATGCTTTGTTTTTACACGCTCATATCAGAGTTCCTCTCTGTCATTTGGAGACGAGGGGTCGTAGAACTGGGGGAGGGTGGGGGGGGTCACGCACTGCACATTCTTAGATATCCCCTATATTCTTGGGTATATTACTGCACCTGCCTTGAGCAACTACCAGACATAGTTCTTGTCTCTTTCAATACAGTCCAAGTTTATTACATTTGTTATATATATATATTTTTAAATATTAATCTAATTTTAGATAAAGATTTTACGCACGTTTTACGCACAAAGCTAGGCTAAGTGAACAGTTGGCCTATAGGCATTTATCTCTCGATATTTTGTAGTAGATTAATTTAAATTGCACTGACACTGGTTTGTTGGATAGAGCATCAACGTAGACCTACAGTAGACTATCCAGTGCATGCCACTGACTGTCGGAATTCAATATAATTCCAAGGCGAACACTGCGCTACTTCATCCTATGTGTGAGTTTTATAATTGCATCAGTGCTCAGTCACTTAGATACACAGAGCACACATTTAAAACCAAACAGCATTTGGAGAAAATATAGAAAGTAGAGATGGGGGGAATATCATGGGTCGAACGCACACAAATACATGCGCTGTTCTTTTCAACAATGACCCCTTGTATTTCCTTCTCCCGACACTACCCCCTCATCCCAAAAAATCACTTATTTGTTCATTATCCATGAATGTTGACTGTGATAAGGGAATCCTAACCATGAGTGAATCTCTCTGTCTGGTTCTCTCTCCCTCTCTCGCCCTTTCATTCCCTCTCTCCTCTTCTCTTTGCGCCCTTTGTTTTATCTCAGGTGAATTGTAATCATGTGATCAAACGAACACCCCCTTCCATTATCCCGTTAAATGAAAAAATGAGGAACAAAAAACAGTTCCTTGTATATAAAAAAAGAAAAAGAGAAAAAGACATGTCTCCGTTTAGTGCGTCTCTTTGTCTGGGTCTCAGCAAACGCTCACATATAGGGGAAAATGCTCCAAGACCTCTACTTTGCTTATGGATCTCTGTCGCACTGTCCAGCTCTTGAGAGGGGGAAACTTAAAATGCAACTCCGGTGGACTGGCTGGTCCTTCAGGATTTGTGGCCTGGCCGCAACATTGAAGTGAGTTTTTGTGAGTGTGCAGTAAAGAAGGTTGGGAGAACATCAGGAATTAGTGGTGTTTGGGGGGGAAAGACAAGCCTATTAATGATCTTTTCATGTCAATATTTAGCCTACATTTTGTAAGGCGCGAATATTTGAGAAATAAGTGTGATTCATATCATTTCTGAGCCTCAGTGTTTGGGATGTCTATTATATATTACACGTTTTTTGTTATAAGCTAAGGATATTGTAATGAAAAAAGTTCAGAAAGATACACGTCATGTACGTGGTTAGTGTTTCTTTATCGAAATCAATATCCTGTAAGGACCCGGCATTTGTGTGTGATTGTGTTGTGATTTATTGAAGTTAATTAAGAGGGAGAGAAAAGCCAGATGAACATATCTGTGGTCGCATGTGTCGAATCGTTGTTGTTTAATTATTTTTTTTTAACAGCACCGTCATGACATTACATTTTATGTTCTCCTCTAGGCAAATTATACTCTTTTATCGAAAGGAAACATTTATTCAATTAGGTATTTAACAAAGAATATGCTTCCATGCAATTTGGTTGATTAGCCTAATATTAAAGTTTAATTTAGCCGGTTTCTCAATTGTGTAAACATTTAGTAGATTAGGCGATTGGTGTAGGTTAATATAAGGTCGTAGTTCAAAATAACTCAACAGTTAGACTTGATTATATCGTTATAATCGATTCGCTTATAACATCAGGTTAACTATTATCAATGCGATTTAAAAAACATTTTTTAGGTGGTTTGCTTTTAGGCCTAACAATAAGTAATTTCACCATTAGATAAACTCTTATGAAAACTCCGCGTCTAATCCATCTACCAACCTGGCCCCATTCCATCATGGCCACCTAATCATCAACCTCATTCCTAATTGGCATTCATCACTCCTAACCTCTCCACCTGAACTCCACCTGATCCACCTGATGTGTGGAGAGCATTTTGCCACAAAAAATGGTCGCTGTGCATCACCCAGGTTGGTGCCGCACATTGGTGGTGGATGAGGTGAGTTTCTCCCATACTATGTAAAGCACGTTGAGTACTTCAGTTGGTAGAAAAGCACTATATGAATCCAATCAATTATTATTATTATTACAAACATTGGAGTAAAACAAGCTTATATATTATAAGTTATATGCTTCAAGAATCAATGGGTATATATAATGCATTTACATCCACAAATGGATGTATCAACTAAGGATTCTAGCTTTAAATTTGTTCAGCGATATGGTATTTTATACTTTCTAATTGTAGTCTACATTTACTGAGTTTGTTGTAGGACAAAATGGTCAGACTATTGTTTTTGTTAACGGCAGCAAACGTGACAGAATAAGACGAGAAATACATTTTCCTCAATTTTACATTAGGACTAATTTATCAGAAGATTAGAGGAAGCATTGATGTAACGAAAATATTTATAAAGTCATGCAAATTTGTCTTTTCAATTTTGGTTGCATACAACGACTGACATGTCATTTATGTCGAAAGGCCAAATTAGTATCAGATCATTATTAAATAAAATATTCTGGATATTGTTTTGTCAAAATAACAGAACTAAATGTCAGACAAATTTTTAAATCTATATTTTATAACAGAAGCCTAACTCCTTCACCCTCTGACTTCGCTTGTTAATTCATAAATATGCTTTTTCTATATGATAAAACAGCGTCCAACTTTGTGGTAAACCTCTTAAAAATGTAAAATGGTGAATATATTTTCTCTGTTTTGTTTTTGTGTCTTTAGAACCAATATTTGAATATTGCGCTAAACTGTATGTATTGTCTTGACGTTTACAGATGTAGAGAAGTAAAAATAGGGTCAAATTATATAATTATCAATAGAACAAATCATTAACATTATGGTATTGATTGAAATAAAAATTAAGAGGCAAAGGAATAAGAACACTTAGTAGAATGAGACTTCTCTTACTTATTGAATATTCATTTATTATATGTAGATTCATAATGATGATTCATTTTCTATCTGTTTAGCTTTGTTCATTTAGAATGGAATATGTAGCGCTATTGGGACATTTTCCAGTCACAAACCTTCATCATATCATTTTAAATCACTATCTGAAAGTAGAAAAAAATTGAAACTACAAACGTTGAACTAAGTGTTTTTTACTGTGACTTATGTTGCTAATTGTTTCCTTCAACATAGAAATGTGGTTAATGTTGAAACTGTCTCTATAGTGTCTGAGTTTCCCATAAATCCGCTGTGGTGGCATGGACCTGACATGTGACGCTGATGATGCCGTTTGTTGTGCAGCCATAGACAGTTGTGACCGTTAACAGTTAGAACTCAGGCCTCGTGACCAGGGGGGTAAGGGGGTCACCCTCAAAGCAGACTGCTAATGTGGGCCTCATGGTTCTGTGACTGTGACACTACCTGAGGGGGCTCTTCCATTAACCTGGTCACAACAGGGACAGATATCAACAACATCCAGTGCCACACTAGACTGGATTACATTTATTTCAGCAACACTTAAAGGATAGAAGAAGAACAACAAGAAGAAGAAGAGAGAAAGAACAGAATTTTCTAGAGCAAATGTATTTATTATTTTGTGTCTGTGAGGGAAGGGTTGACCTTTTGTCTGTGTGCTGGCAGAGAAAATTCCTGGGGGAATTCCTGCGTTCTCACAAAAGGAGAGAATCTGATAGGGGGAGAGAAAGAGCTGGAGAGGGAGAGAGAGGTCACTGGTAAAAATGACTGGACTTAGTGTAATGATCTCATATTTCTGGTGGGATGGGGAGAATTCTGCTGCCATCCATCACTTGAATTAGGTGCCCAGTAAACACCCAAACCCTTCCTCCTCATAATCCTCATTTTGGCACTGAGCAATGGCAGCTGAGATGGATTGCAGTGGAGAAGATGGACTAGGCAAAACAATGCAGAGGTCCATTACAGGACATTAAGTAATTTACTTTAATTTAAATGTAGCTCTCACTTTTAACTAGGTTGTTTGGTGTCTGGCTTTGTTATGGAGATTTTGGAATCCACTTGAAAAGTTACAGACTGCAAACTTTACCATACCCTTCTTGGGGTTTGCTTTTCATTTCTGATATGGCCCACAGACCAGACATTCAGCTTACCCACTCTTAAATATGGAATCTGCTCTAAGCTGTTAGGCAGTAACAGATTTTGCACCTGTACAAAATCAAACAGGTGCACAAATATTTCCCATTGCAGCAGGTCAGTTAAAGCTGCTGCAATCATCCTGTGGGCTGTGATCATTTGAAGAGCTGGAGATCCCCCCCCCCCCCCCCCCCCCCCAAATGGAACCACCATTCTTGTATGTAGTCATTGACAGGTGAGCACAAGGATATCACACAGTCCCTCTTCACTTCGAACGTAGACTCCCAGTGTATCTGTTGTCCACTACTTCACATTAACACTTATGCGTCATAGAACCAAAGTTCACAGACACTCAGCACTCCTGTTGAACTCTTTAAGATTCCTTACATTTACCCTATCACAATGACTGAATGGAATCCTTCACAGAAATGCCTCACTGATTGTGATAAATAATGATTAAAGCCCATTAAAATGTCAGGCAATCTTCAAAGGGTTAATAAAAATAATTCAGCATTCCATGAGACCTTCTGACCTTTCTTTTCAGCCATCTTTTTAATAAATCGATGCAGCTGCGCGGCGCTTAAATAGGTCCCCTTCTTGAGTTTCTGTGGCTTGCCATGAATCCTGTCTTTGTGTTCCTATCACTGAATTTCCTATTCTTTTGTGTTCTTTTTTCCCGATGTTGCTGGTGGTGATGGGGGGAGGAGTAGGTTGGTTGGGTGGTAATAGTTGAGGGGGATAGAACTTGGACTGGCTTTCAATGCAGCTGGGGAGCAGGGTGGGGTGGGGGTGGGGCGGGGGTTAGCAGGAGAAAATGCTAGAGAGAGATGGGGCGAGGAGGCAAGAGGGGATGGGGTGTGGTAGTGGTGGGAAGGGATGGGATGTGGGTCAATGTATTGCAAGCACCATGAATGGCCCATTGTATGTCCTGGTTCATATCTACACTAGCTAGCCAAAGGGAAGAATCTAGTTACTTCAATTGTGTGAGGGGACATCTAAAGGAAATTGATAAGGGGTTGTGGAGTTAGAGTCTGAGGTAAAATTAGCGAGAGTTTAGTTACCTGCCTGATCTTCGGTGGCATTTTATAACCTTTCATTTGCCATTGCATGCCATTTTGAGAATCCTGACGTCATCAATAGCATTTCAACCATAAACAAATACTTTATTATAATATTTTGCAGATTGCTTGTAAAGTTTTGATGATAATGTGCATGCATCTATGTTTTGCTATCCTTGTTTTTCCTGTGGCTAAGATTTCCAGGCAACTAACTAAACAGTAACGCACAGGTGTGCTTTTATTATCTATATATTGATGTAAAGTCAGTCTTTTATTATCTATATATGGATGTAAAGTCAGTCATTTATTATCTATATATTGATGTAAAGTCAGTCTTTTATTATCTATATATTGATGTAAAGTCAGTCTTTTATTATCTATATATGGATGTAAAGTCAGTCTTTTATTATGTATATATGGATGTAAAGTCAGTCTTTTATTATCTATATATTGATGTAAAGTCAGTCTTTTATTATCTATATATGGATGTAAAGTCAGTCTTTTATTATCTATATATGGATGTAAAGTCAGTCATTTATTATCTATATATGGATGTAAAGTCAGTCTTTTATTATCTATATATGGATGTAAAGTCAGTCTTTTATTATCTATATATGGATGTAAAGTCAGTCTTTTATTATCTATATATTGATGTAAAGTCAGTCTTTTATTATCTATATATTGATGTAAAGTCAGTCATTTATTATCTATATATGGATGTAAAGTCAGTCTTTTATTTTCTATATATGGATGTAAAGTCAGTCTTTTCTTTTCTATATATGGATGTAAAGTCAGTCTTTTATTATCTATATATGGATGTAAAGTCAGTCTTTTATTATCTATATATGGATGTAAAGTCAGTCTTTTATTATCTATATATGGATGTAAAGTCAGTCTTTTATTATCTATATATGGATGTAAAGTCAGTCTTTTATTATCTATATATTGATGTAAAGTCAGTCTTTTATTATCTATATATGGATGTAAAGTCAGTCTTTTATTATCTATATATTGATGTAAAGTCAGTCATTTATTATCTATATATTGATGTAAAGTCGGTCTTGCCAGACCAAGGGTCAATTGTAGGCAATAATGACCATGAAGTGACAATGGATTCAGAATGAGCCAAGTACAATCATGCTGAGATGATTTGTTATCAATAAAGACTTTGCATTTATCAGTATGAATGGAGCCATTGTTTTCCACCACATTGACCTCCTCCAAAAATCAGGCACCCTTTGAAAGTCCCAGTATTTACCATGAAACAGGTGTAATTGGGCAAAGATTGATCAACAGCAGAGGTGCATAAAGATGGTGGCCCCAATGCACTTACCACAAATTCCTTGTTTTGCTAAGTTCGCCGTACAATTCAACGTATTATTCATTGCTCTCCACTACAATTTTTGGTAATTACCACCGTATACATGATCGCAATTTTAGCTTCAAGATCCCAGCAATTTGAAAAACCGAAAAAGGTCGATTGTGCTGATTTATTGGCACATTGAACCATGTCACGTGCCGTAGTTTCCAAACTCAGTGGGTAGTGCTAAAACAATGACATTGTATCTAAATTCTGCCATCTTTATACACATCTTTACAAACAACAGACTTGATATTAATTGTTACTTTCTTTATTCCTTGAATTTCAGTTCACTCCACGGCCGCTGTCCCGTTCCACATCTCTCCCTCGCTCTTTCTTTTCAGTCTCACTCCCTCTCTCTGTCAGTATGCTCTCCCTTCCCTCCTCTAATACAAAAGCACGAGGACTGCTGCAGCTGTGGGAGAAAGGACGAGATGGAAGAGAACTGGGGGAGACGCATGAGGAGTAAGTGAGAAAGCGTTCAATGGAGCCTTGTGTCCCTCCTAACCATTCCCCCCTGTCTCCTGGAGCAAAACCAATCACCTATTCTTTACCTCCTGTCACCACTACCTCCATCTCTCTGCGTCATCTCAGTGCCACAGTGGGTGTATATTATGTGATAACATTTGGACATTTCTATCCATCCCTGAGTGAGGGGGGTAAGACGCAAACATGCTAATTGAGTGGAATGAGAGGCGAGGGATGAGGTGATTCAGTCATTTGCAGAAAATGATGCACAAGAATTTGGAAGAGAACAAAAGTGTCCTTTGTCGCCATGTCGCTGTCTGGGTGCTGGCTGGAACGTGGTCGGAGTCATTTGCATCACTGAAAATATTCTGTTGTGTATGGTCTTGGCTTCCCTCTCAGGCGCGGCCATTTGGTCCCTATACAAGATCAATATTCCTACCACATATCTTCCAGCCAACTAGGAGAGTATCAGGGGAAATGTTTGTAGTTTTGCTGAATTGTTGCGTGTGCCTGAAAATCACAAACCATACACAACATATTTACATGTGTAAAAGACTACTATGTGTTTCACAAGCTGGTGTACAGACAAGTGATTATCAATCTGCAATTGCTCATCTCTGAGCTGTCATATTGTTACAGAAGTTATTGCTGTTAATGAGCAATTACCTTTGGAGGTATTGGGGCCTGTATTTAATCAATAGCAGATGGTGGATTTGTGGATTGTGCTTTTGAAGGTGTGTTTGATTTGCTGTATGTCCTGGATTGTTCTTTTAAAGGTGTGTTTGATTTGCTGTATGTCCTGGGTGGAGGAAGTTGACACTTGATTTTAAGGCGAATGTTAAACTAATGACAATACAACTCTGATCATATTCTCATGCTGTGAGGCAGCGGTTAGTAAGGCTGCTCAGCCCCATGATTCCCATTCTCAAAAGTCAAAGTCAAAAGTCAATCAAAAGTCATCAAGCACGACTACAGCTTTGAAGTGACTGTGACTCCAGGGAGACGAAGAGGGGCGAGAGACAGAGGTGAACAGATAGGGTCTGGAGGGGCCGCTTAATAACAGTGTAAACTGTGTGAGAAGGAGTCTGTGTGTTTGACTCATCCTCTGCCTAAACTACAAGCTTCACATCCATTTTGGTAATTACCCGCCCGCTGTGATCCTCGCGACCTCGCGTAATTAACACGCCTCGAGCAGGGAATGAAACTTTGATTGCCGTGGCCCATGCCCAAGTAGCAGGGGTTGCATCTGTCTCTGCCTTGAACGACTACTGTTCTGACATTTTGGGGATGAAACCACCTCTTTCAAGGAAGCCTCTAACACGATAATTAAGGTGAAGGCTCTGGCAATAGGACGTTCAAGCAGTCGTTTATTCCCAATTCGTTGAAGTTCGTGTAGTTAATAGTCGATCAATCACGGCAGTAGATGTAAGATGTGCTCATGTTCATAATGCTGTGTATTCATGGTTGCCAAGGGAAGCCAGGCTTCCCCAAAAAATGTACTAAGAAAAAAAGAAAAAAAATGTATCTTTCATCTCTCTGTGTTTCATCATGTTCCTTTAATTCGCAAGAGGCTGAATGTATCTCATCGGAGAGAAGGCATCCGAGCGAACGAAACAGCGCCCCTCTGTCTCTGTATGTGTAGCCCATCTATCTGATGCTGTCTGGTCAAAAAGGGTATGATTTGTTGCCGCTCCCCCGGAACATTGGATGCAAGAGAAGCCAGAGAGCATTTGACCTCCCATGATTAAAAAAATTGACAATAATAGCCAATCAGCGTTGAGTTAAACTGAGTGAGCTCAACTGTGAATGGTCCTGGCGCACCAAAAAAAGGTGGGTTAGTGAGCAAGCATTTTAGCCAGGTAGCATAGGACAACAAAAAATGAAAGCGTGTACTGTATGACAGAGTCATGGATTGTTTCGGCAACATGAAAGAGAGGAGGATGGCATTGGCGTTTCTCAACAAGTAGGGTGGTGTCAACATGTTTTTTTGTCCTTACGCGCACACACAGAAATCAGTACCACGGACAACCACATGATATTTAGCTCAGTCCTTCCCCATTGACTTTACCCAGCCACCACTACTGCAGGTTCATCTTGGTCAGCTGGAGCGATTGGCTTGGTCACTTTTCTTTTGAAGGTCTTGTTTTGCTCTTATTTGGTCGCACTACATGTGTAGTTAGAAATCTATTTGGGCTTCATCGCTGAAAGACACCCAGAGTGCATGAGGTGGACGAGGAAAGGCGCCCCCTCACTTAATCATCGGTGTTCTTCAGTCTTAAGTTATGTGTTATTATACCATAAAAAGAATTGCAAAGAGTGTTGATGTGTATCCCGTGTAGAACCCACAGACAGAAGCCAGGTTGTTTGCTCATGTGATCATGCATCGCCTGTGGTGCCAGCAGCAGTGGTCTTGGGTCTACTGCGTGATTTGTTGGAAGACTCTCAGGTAGTGAAGATGCCAATCTCTCCCTCACCCTCCCCTTCCTCCCTCGGGTCTTCCCTCTTCATCTTTCGTTTTGAGTCGTCTTTATCCATCCCTTTGATCAATCACCCGGCATGTCACTCTACCTCCCCCCTCACCCTCCCCTTCTGCCCTCTCTCCCTCTCCCTCACTTTCCCCTTCTGCCCTCTCTCCCTCACCCTCCCCTTCTGCCCTCTCTCCCTCTCCCTCTCCCTCTCCCTCACTTTCCCCTTCTGCCCTCTCTCCCTCACCCTCCCCTTCTGCCCTCTCTCCCTCTCCCTCTCCCTCACTTTCCCCTTCTGCCCTCTCTCCCTCACCCTCCCCTTCTGCCCTCTCTCCCTCTCCCTCTCCCTCACTTTCCCCTTCTGCCCTCTCTCCCTCACCCTCCTCTTCTGCCCTCTCTCCCTTTCCCTCACTTTCCCCTTCTGCCCTCTCTCCCTCTCCCTCACTACCCCCTTCTGCCCTCTCTCCCTCACCCTCCTCTTCTGCCCTCTCTCCCTCTCCCTCACTTTCCCCTTCTGCCTTCTCTCCCTCTCCCTCACTACCCCCTTCTGCCCTCTCTCCCTCACCCTCCTCTTCTGCCCTCTCTCCCTCTCCCTCACTACCCCCTTCTGCCCTCTCTCCCTCACCCTCCTCTTCTGCCCTCTCTCCCTCTCCCTCACTTTTCCCTTCTGCCCTCTCTCCCCTCCCCCTCCCCTTCTGCCCTCTCTCCCTCTCCCTCACTACCCCCTTCTGCCCTCTCTCCCTCACCCTCCTCTTCTGCCCTCTCTCCCTCTCCCTCACTTTTCCCTTCTGCCCTCTCTCCCCTCCCCCTCCCCTTCTGCCCTCTCTCCCTCTCCCTCACTACCCCCTTCTGCCCTCTCTCCCTCACCCTCCTCTTCTGCCCTCTCTCCCTCTCCCTCACTTTTCCCTTCTGCCCTCTCTCCCCTCCCCCTCCCCTTCTGCCCTCTCTCCCTCTCCCTCACTACCCCCTTCTGCCCTCTCTCCCTCACCCTCCTCTTCTGCCCTCACTCCCTCTCCCTCACTTTTCCCTTCTGCCCTCTCCCCCCTCCCCCTCCCCTTCTGCCCTCTCTCCCCCCCTTCTGCCCCCCCCCCCCCCCCCCCATCTGCCCTCTCCCCCTCCTCAGACACATATCTGACCTGTGTTTTGGCTGCCTATTCTTAGCCCTTGTGTCATTGACTCCATGCTCTCACACATTCTGATCACATCACAATACTGTTGCCAACGGTGATGATGTGTCCCATTCCTTCCTGTGCATCAGGGCAGATGTTGTTTTGATGGCAAAAACACAGAAAGTAGAAGAGCAGGGAGATGAGGGTGGTGGGGTGGATACAGAAAAAAAGAGAGTCACTTTCCAATCATGAGTTTTTCTCGGAACATTGAATTAAGCAGCATGAAAGGGTGGGGGCCTCGGGGGGGTCTGAGGGCGGCCATAGAGATGCCCGAATGAAAGACTTCGTTGTTGGAGGCCGGGAGAGAGAGATGAAAGAGGAGAGGGAGATGGGGAGCAGCCTCCTCACCCTGCGGCCCTCCCTCACTCTGCCCATGTGAGCTAGGGTTCAAACACACACACACACACACACACACACACACACACACACACACACACACACACACACACACACACACACACACACACACACACACACACCGAACCACACACACACACACACACACAACCACACACACACACACACACACACATACACCCAACCACACACACGCACACACACACCCACACACACACACACACACACCCAACCACACACACACACACACATACACCCAACCACACACACACACACCCACACACACACACACACACACACACCCACACACACACACACACACACACACACACCCAACCACACACACACACACACACACACACCCCACACACACACACACACACACACACACACACACACACACACACACACACACACACACACACACACACACCACACCCAACCACACACACACACCCACACACCCACACACACACACACACACACACACACACACACACACACACACACACACACACACACACACACACACACACACACACACACACACACACACACACACACACCACACACAGCAGAGCTACATACTCACAGACACAGACAGACATAGTCTTAGACTCCCTCCAAACCGTGTGTCCATATGATGTAACCTAGATACAGATGATCTACTGATCAGCAGCTGACAGACAGCAACACTCAGTTTCCCAGGTGATGAGTTGTGTTAATTGATGAAGTCGTGTGATTGAGGTCTCGTCAGTTTAACTTCCGTCAGTGACACACTGGATGTAATCCCATTACATGTAAACAGACAGGAGCCGGAGTCAAATAACATCAGTGTGAATCCATTTCGATGAACGCATGCTGGACACAAGAATGAACTCCTTGTACAAGGGAAAGGGAGAAATGTGCTGCTACAGCAGGTTGTATGTGTTCATCACGGATTCCCTTGGGGTCGTAACGTTTACACCACAGGCTGTCTTCAAATGTGACATTATATATATGGAGTGTGCGACTCTCTTTGTTTTTGTAGCTTCCAGTTTATTCTCCGTTAGTCAGCACCTCTCCACTAAATCATTTTCTCTGGGTGTGCGCAAGCTCATGTTTTCTGTTTGAAATATGTTTTGTAACAGCAGCTTCAGTAGTAATGTATTTCTGACTAAGTTATAAGAAAAAGAGAAGCTTTAGAGTTGTCGTTTTTCACCGGGGAAGAAGCTAGTTCCCCCTGGGAGGAATTCTTTGGGGAATCTGTAACCTTACACCTCTAACCGAGCACCTCAGCTGAAAGGACGAGGCAAGTGAAAGAGCATAGCAAGATTGAGACAGATGGGAAATGTGCCTAAATAGTTATTAGTGAAAGGCCTGCCTGAACATAGATTTTATTAAGTTTGATATTTTAAGAGAATGTATGGGAGAGAGGAGGAGGGAATATGAAAAGTGAATGATGCAAGAGTGAGATAAACGGAGTCTAATGTGTTTGAAAATACAATGTAAATACTGACTGAAGAGATGCAATAAATACTCTTACAGAGAGAGGAGGAAAGACAGAACGACCGGAAAGAAGTAAAGAACGAGAAGAACAGCAGGAAGCGCTTGAATAGGGTCATGAAAATACGGCACATGGTGATGGGTGAGGGATGAAGGAGGTTAGAGGAAGAAGAGATCAGGAAGGAGAGATGAGGACGGTCAGGAAGGAGAGATGGAGAATGAGAAAGGAGGGGAAGGGGATGATGAAGGCAGACACATCCCATAAATAGCATAGTAATGGAGAGTTAAGGCCACACAATGGGTCACTGTTGAGTCCAAGTTTTTCCATTTGGAGACAATGCACAATAGAGTTGGTATGAGCCCCAAACCACTCTAATAGCCAGAATGTAGCCCACCCCTCTCTCTTTTACCACACCAGCGAACACACTCTCTAACTAATAAAGTGGTGTTGCCTCAGGGCTTGAAGCTACAAACCAGTCCTCCCCACTCTGAACCTTTTCATCTGCTGAGCAAAATGCCTGACCACTTCTCTAAAAGTTATGAGGTCCAAATTGTGCACATTTGTATAGATACTGTAAATAGACTGTGTATTCTGAGAAGAGCAGATGATAGAGAAGATGATAGCGATGATGATAGAGAAGATGATAGAGAAGATTATAAAGATGATAAAGAAGATGATACAGAAGAGGATAGAGAAGATGATAGAGAAGATGATAGAGAAGAGGATAGAGAAGATGATAGAGAAGATGATAGAGAAGATGATAGAGAAGATGATAGAGAAGAGAATAGAGAGTAGATGATAGAGAAGATGATAGAGCAGGGGATAGAGAAGATGATAGAGAAGAGGATAGAGAAGAGAATAGAGAAGATAATAGAGAAGATGATAGAGCAGGGGATAGAGAAGATTATAGAGAAGAGAATAGAGAAGATGATAGAGAAGAGGATAGAGAAGAGAATAGAGAGTAGATGATAGAGAAGATGATAGAGCAGGGGATAGAGAAGATGATAGAGCAGGGGATAGAGAAGATAGTAGAGAAGATGATAGAGCAGGGGATAGAGAAGATGATAGAGAAGATAGTAGAGAAGATGATAGAGCAGGGGATAGAGAAGATTATAGAGAAGATAGTAGAGAAGATGATAGAGCAGGGGATAGAGAAGATTATAGAGAAGATAGTAGAGAAGATGATAGAGCAGGGGATAGAGAAGATTATAGAGAAGATAGTAGAGAAGATGATAGAGCAGGGGATAGAGAAGAGTATATAGCAGGGGATGGGGGGACTAATGAAGAAAACGCTGAAAGGGGAAGTGCCTCATTAGCCTGAAGAGGAGGGTGATTTTAACTTAATTAAAATCGGGAGAGAGGAACGATCTCATTAAGACAGAAGAACACTCAAACGCAGATGTATAAATAAAAGAACTGTCCATGCTGATACAAAGACTGGGACAGGAACTTTGGATAAGGGAAGTAAAATGTAGTTGTACATACAGAAAATGTATGCACACATGATTTTACGTCGGTTAGGATACAAGTTTCTGCTAAATGTCATGTATTATTATAATTATATGAGGTACCTCTGCACACCTGCTCTGGCTAAGACACGTCTAAATTGGAGCTCATTTAAGATATGCAGTGTGTTCAGTGAGGCAGGGTTCAAAGAACCTGGCAATGTGCCAGGCTTGTCTGCACCACTATTTGACCTCTGTGACCCCTATTCAGATTCCCTATCTGTTCTACCAAGACCAGGTGGGTACTACTGGAGCGTATCTCTGAAGGTTCCGTCACAGCTCTCTGTAACCTTATTGCCAGACTCTGGTACAGAAACCACATTCTTCTTTTGGACGATTGAGTCCGTTTTTCTTCTGTCTTGTGTTGAGGCTGCATCTGTTTCTGGAGATCAGACCACGGCTACCGGAGACGACTCTGTCCTGTCCTTGATTTCCTGCTCCAGAGAATCCTTGCAATCATTAATGGCCTCAGATCCCCTTGATACACTACGAATTGTACGATGTTATGCTTTTCATTTTACGTTTGGATATTCTTGTTTTGAAGAGTCCCGTAAGTCGCTTAGCACAGCATGAGAGATCAGACATAACTACCTCAGTCTGATAGTTGATCTAGGGAGCTGGGTGGTGAACACACTGGAACAAATACACCACTAGAGGGAACGTTTGCCTCAGTATTCTCTGCTGGAGACCTCGCTGATGGTGTTAGAGTCACCTAGTGGCACAGCATGAGAACAACAACTCCATCCTTCCATCCCTTTATTATCTCCTCACTTCCTGGATTTTCTCCTCTGGATTCAACTGTTTGTTAGTTAGTGCACAAATATTGTTCATATTCTACATGTACAGAGACAGTCAAATATTATACATTATTCATATTTATTTTCAACATCGAAAGGTATACACAAGGAATAAAGTGCATTCTATGATTTACTCGCTGTTCAAGCTTGTGTTGGTCAGGGAATTTGTCTGTTCTGTTGATCCACACATGGCATGTTAATAGAGACGTGCAAGCAGGAAGACTGAGCGGCAGAGATAAAACAACACAGTTATTTTAGGAAATAATGTTAGACAATTGGTTTGTTTTACAAACATACATTGTAAAACAGATATAGTAGTGTAATAAAGATCTCAGCATTTATCTCTCAGCATTTACTCCATGTTGCTGCTAGCATATCGAAATGTACACACAACCCGTACGTTCATTGTAAAAATATAAAGTAGCAGTTGCATTGTGGTAACAACGTTTCCTGTGTGCCTCAACTGTCACAAAGGTCTGGTTATTTCAAAAAGTGCAAGTTTTGACTTGAAAAGCCTACTGTCATACTGAATGCCCAGTGCTCTCTCTCTCTCTCTCTCTCTCTCTCTCTCTCTCTCTCTCTCTCTCTCTCTCTCTCTCTCTCTCTCTCTCTCTCTCTCACACACACACATTCAAGTTTATATAATCTTCACAAACAATTTTGCAGATGTAAAAATGGCAAAAGTTACTCAAGAACCAGATTTTGTTGGATATAGATGAAGAGAAAAACAGGTGCAGTGTAGTGCAGGAAACAGACAAGGTACATGTACATCTTTCAGACAACTACACACAATCGGAGCTACGGTGCATGAGAAGGGTCAGAAAAACTATTTGAGTAATTTCATACACAAACCATATGCCAACAAACAAGACAATATTGTTTACATTTGACTTAGTGGGAAAGAGATGAAATATAGACACTTTGGAATACACAAAGATGTTTCTATATTCAGTCTCTCTAGAATCAACCTTAATGAGATCTCACGTTCTAAAGAGAACTGCTTTCAGATGATTCCCCCAAAGGTATCTATCGGGAGAGGGACATGTCATAAAGGGGACATGAGAGACCAGATAAGTAACTTATGATAAGTCCTCTACTGATATACACTGAAGAGAGGGACTTTCCATTATGTTACATTCATGCTCCTTTTGCAACACAAAAACAGGCCTTTAATAAAAATGTGAGAGAAAAAAACGACCTAATTCTGGAGAATGAAAACACCTAGTTCTTTTCTCCAGCAAATGAAGAACTGGATTTTAGACAATAAGTCCCTTACCTATGATTATTCAATGATTGTGTTGGTCATTGTATTGTTGTGATTACGCACAGTAACAACCGATAAATGATTCATTGATCTATGCTAAAGACACTATGAAAACAATGTGTGTACAGTAGTAAATTAGGGAGAAAAGAGGCTCAGAGGAAAACTTGACTGAAGAAAAATAGTGCAAATAGTAGAAAGCAGCAAACTATCCTGTCTGTTATATTCCACACCTGAACTGAGAGTTGATATAGTATTTGAACCCAAGTATGATTCATATTACATGTCATATCACCAGTCATCTTTACAGAACACTGGAGGTTGATTACACATCAAAATATCATGTATCATGTCCAAATGAAACAAACTCTGTAATAAGACTGTGTAGATAAACATCATACCTACCTACTTGAATGTCACTCAAATATTCTGCGTGTCTTCCCTGCACATTTCCTTCTGAGACACTTTCTGAAGCAGAAGTCCTCCTTTGGTCAAATGTCTGTTTATCCTTCATTACACACGTCTCAACAAGTCAATATTTGTCTCATCCTCAGCTCTCTACTGGAACTGTACATCTCTTGGTGTTCCTTTCCTATTACCTCATTAAAAAAGTCACTCGTTCATACAATCTCATATGTAATTACCTCTCTAGGTGACTGTCCCACAGCCCTGAGGTACACGTATGGGTGAGGTGTGCAGAGTAGAACCAATACTTCAGCCTCCCATTTGGTTCTCTCCACAAACAAAAACATGGGCTCAGGTTAAAGTACAAAATAATGCTGGCAAGGCGAAAGGGGTGTAGATCTAGTACTAAATCCAGAGCAAAACGTGCAAAATACAGAAGGAAGACCTCTTTTCAAGACCTACAGGTAGGTATATATGAATGGAGGGTTTGGGAAGGGTCTGAGGGTGCCATCCCTTTGCCTCAGATTCCTGACTCACTTTTATATGTCAGTGGATCACGAGTAATGGTAGTCTGTAGAATGTCAAAATCCATCTGGTTGTCCATGTCCAAAACGCACAGCACGTTGCTCCCAGATGTCATTGTGGCTGTGTCCTGAAACAAATGATGAAAGTCTACAGAAACTGAATTCCTCCTTTCCTCCTCCCTGTCTTTTCCCTTTTGCCTATCCAGTTCATCCTCGTCCTCTCCACAGCTCAGCGCTACCTCATTCTCATAGCAGAAGGCGCTGGGGGAGTGGGGGGTTGCGAGGTGCTGGGTGATTCTGGGGCTGGTTGGGAATACTGAGTGGGAGGAGGCAGATGAGGCAGGCCGGCTGGCCGTCTCACTGAGCTCCTTGGCGCTGCAGTGGGGTGTGGAGGGCACCTCGTAGGTCTTGTGGAAGCGAGCATAGTCCACCTGATACTTGGTTCGGTCCTCAAAGATCACAGGCTCAAACCTGTGCCCCCATAGGATCTCCTTGGCCAGATAGGAGCTGCGGGCCTGGGTGGTCATGGCGGTGGCCTCCACCATGCCCTCCAAGATCACTACGATCTCAAAGTCATCAGACTCCAGATCAGCCCGGCTCACGGTATACAGGGGGCTGTCCTCGTCGATCTCATGGACGATAACCAGAGGAGAAACCAGGAAGAGTCGGTCAATGCCTTCGTCGTAGCCTACGTTGAGATCCCTCTGCTCTAGAGGGATGAACTCTCCCTCTGCCGTGACGTAGGGTCGAATGAGCTGTGCCCGCACATGGGCCTCCACGATGTGGCTCCTGCGCAGGTTACCCACCCGCCACATGAGGCACAGCTTGCCATCGCGCTGGGAAATCACGGCGTTCTTCGAGAACAGCAGGGTCTGGTTCCTCTTCTTAGGGCGTGCCATTTTGACCATGATTGTGCCAAGCATGAAGGAGTCAATGATGCAGCCCACTATGGACTGGACCACCACTGTGATCACTGCCACAGGGCACTCCTCAGTGACACAGCGCCACCCATAACCAATGGTGGTCTGGGTCTCGACGGAGAATAGGAAGGCTCCGACCAAGCCCTCCACATGAAGGAGGCATGGCTGCCACTTTTTCTGCACCCCTTCAACTTCACCAACCCCAAGCCCATTCCCTTCCAACCCTGAAGAGGAACTCATTCCAGGGTGCTCATCAAAATCCCCATGGGCTCTGGAAACTGAATAGAAGATTATTCCAAAAAACATCCAGGAGGACAGGAAGGTCGAGCAGAAGAGGAGTAGTAAGTATCTCCAGCGAATGTCCACGCAGGTGGTAAAGATGTCGGCCAGGTAACGTTGGGATTTCTCCTCCATGTTAGAGAATACCACGTTGCAATGCCCATTTTTCTTGACGAAGCGACTTCTTAGTTGGCTCGTTCCTGTGGTAGAGATCTTTCCGTTGTAATTGTTCATCCTATGACCTGTGGCTCCTGATATCCTATCTCCTCCGGATGTGCCACTAGGGGAGAGGAACCGGCTATTTGGCGAGCTGTGGCCGTTGTGGAGCCCAAGTGTGGAGATTTTCAGGCCCTCCTCATCTGGTGCTGCGAAGCTGTACCTGTCGGGTTAACAAAAGGGGAAAGTATGGATAAATAAGAAAATTGACCAGAGTGATGCAAGAGATGTGAGAGTGGCTTGAGAGAGGTTGTAGAACAGGAAGAGTTGAGGTTATAACACAGTGTCCGTAATCTCATTGGGCTATCTGTTCTTACCAGTGTGCCCTACAGGACACAGTGACTATGCATAGCTTGCCAACTCTGCACAGTGTGAGAGACATAATGTATGACTCACGTTCTCCCATGCAGTAAGACCGCGCTTAGAAAGGATATGCTGTGAATGAGAAATGTATTACAGTCCTATAAGGGTATCCTTCTTGAATACAAAGGTAGCATGAAACTATGCTTTCTCACTTTCAACAAGACCATTTGACCTACCTCTGGTAACCTCTTAATATTGATCAGACTGACCTGTCTCTCTCCTTTGTAGAGGATAACCTGGGAAGGTGAGTTGTGTTTAGCTATGTGAGAGGGATTGCGGTCATCATGGGTTTAGGGATTATACATGAGCCAAGTCTCTTGACAGCCTATGTTGACTGGGACATACAGACATTATATTGACCAATTTATAGTGCTCCATTGATCAGGAAACTGTATTCAACCATATACTTATTGAATTTTTAATGGTTGCACTATTTTGGTTCCATTCATTTGATATTCAAGTTAAGTACATTCCCTGTAATAACACAAATAAGGAGAAGCATTGTCGGCTTTGGGGACATAAGGTATGACCAGTGATGGAAAAAGTACCCGATTGTCATACTTGAGTAAAAGTCAAGATACCTTAATAGAAAATGACTCAAGTAAAAGTGACAGTCACTTTAGAAAAAGTCTAAAAGTATTTGGTTTTAAATATACTTAGGTATCAAAGGTAAATGTAGTTGCTAAAATATACTTACGTATCAAAAGTAAAAGTATAAATCATTTCAAATTCCTTATATTAAGCAAACCAGACGGCGCCATTTTCTTGTTTTTATTTATTTACAGATAGCCAGGGGCACTCTCCAACACTCAGACATCATTTACAGATAGCCAGGGGCACTCTCCAACACTCAGACATCATTTACAAACAAAGCATGTGTGTTTAGTGAGTCCGCCAGATCAGAGGCAGTAGGATGACCAGCGTTGTTCTCTTGATAAGTGTCTGAATTCCTGTCCTGCTAAGTATTCAAAATGTAACTAGTACTTTTGGGTGTCAGGGAAAATGTATGGAGTAAAAAGTACATTATTTTCATTAGGAATGTAGTGAAGTAAAAGTAAAAATATAAGTAAAAATATAAATAGTAATATCCCCCAAATTACTTAAGTAGTACTTTAATTTTTACTTAAGTACTTTACACCGCTGGGTATGACACAGGTATGACAGCTTCCATTCATGGTGTCCTCACCTGTTGCCCCGTGCTGTTCCCATGGCACCAGTGATCATCAGGTGGTCAGTAGGTCTATAAGTGGGGTGGGAGGCTGGACTCCGCCCTGGCAAGTAGTCTACTGCGAAAGATTTGGTATCGGCATGGCAACTGTCAATGTGTGCATGGACGGCATCCACCGGTGAAGACCACTACAGGGAGAAAGATTTTACATTTTGCCAAGATTCCTACACAGTACAGGTGTAGGATCTTAATTTGACCTATATAGTCACAGCAAAATGATTCAAACATTTAGTCCATAATGTTGCTTGATTGGTGGTTAGGCTATTAGCTGGTCAAAATGAGACTACATGAAAAGTGGAATACTGTTCATATAACTGCAGGTTTTCAGTGAATGTATGAAATCACAAAGCTCATCTACATTTCCTGCTACTCAGGAAAATTGTCAGCGAAAACAATAATGATCAAATTAAGATCCTACATCTGTACCTGTGCATCACCATATCATTTTGCAGAGATTTTGATAACTATCCCTCAACATTCATAACTGATTTAGTGTGAGCATATTTTATTGAGATAACTATGATTTGATGTGACCTGTTTTTTGGGTTACAAACATACAGTACCAGTCAAAAGTTTGGACACACCTACTCATTCAAGGGGTTTTCTTTATTTTTACTATTTTCTACATTGTAGAATAATAGAGAAGATGTCAAAACAATGAAATAACACATATGGAATCATGTAGGAACCAAAAAAGTGTTAAACAAATCAAAATACATTTTAGATTTTAGATTATTCAAAGTAGCCACCATTTGCCTTGCTGACAGCTTTGCACACTCTTGGCATTCTCTCAACCAGCTTCACCTGGAATGCTTTTCCAACAGTCTTGAAGGAGTTCCCACATATGCTGAGCACTTGTTGACTGCTTTTCCTTCCCTCTGCGGTCCAACTCATCCCAAACCATCTCAATTGGGTTGAGGTTGGGTGATTGTGGAGGCCAGGTCTTCTGATGCAGCTCTACATCACTCTCCTTCTTGGTCAAATAGCCTTTACACAGCCTGGAGGTGTTTTGGGTCAATGTCCTGTTGAAAAACAAATCATAGTCCCACTAAGCGCAAACCAGATGGGATGGCATATCGCTGCAGAATGCTGTGGTAGCCATGCTGGTTAAGTGTGCCTTGAATTCTAAATAAATCACTCACAGTGTCACCAGCAATGCACCACCACACCATCACACCTCCTCCATACTTCACAGTGGGAACCACACATGCAGAGATAATCCATTCACCTACTCTGCGTCTCACAAAGACACAGCGGTTAGAACCAATAATCTCACATTTGGACTCAACAGACCAAGGACAAATTTCCACCAGTTTAATGTCCATTGCTCATGTTTCTTGGCCCAAGCAGGTCTCTTATTATTATTGGTGTCCTTTAGTAGTGGTTTCTTTGCAGCAATTCGACCATGAAGGCCTGATTCACACAGTCTCATCTGAACAGTTGATGTTGAGATGTGTCTGTTACTTGAACTCTGTGAAGCATATATTTGGGCTGCAATTTCTGAGGCTGGTAACTCTAATTAACGTATCCTCTGCAGCAAAGGTAACTATGGGTCTTCCTTTCCTGTGGCGGTCCTCATGAGAGCCAGTTTCATCATAGCGCCTGATGGTTTTTGTGACTGCACTTAAAGAAACTTCCAAAGTTCTTGAAATGTTCTGCATTGGCTGACCTTCATGTCTTAAAGTAATGATTGACTGTAGTTTCTCTTTGTTTATTTGAGCTGTTCTTGCCATTATATGGACTTGGTCTTTTACCAAATAGGGCTATCTTCTGTATGCCTACCTTGTCACAACACAACTGATTGGCACAAACACATTAAGAAGGAAAGAAATTCCACAAATGTACTTTTAACAAGGCACACCTGTTAATTGAAATGCATTCCAGGGGACTACCTCATGAAGCTGGTTGAGAGAATGCCAAGAGTGTGCAAAGCTGTCATCAAGGCAAAGCGTGGCTACTTTGAAGAATCTCAAATATAAAATATATTTTGATTTGTTTAACACTTTTGTGCTTACTATATGATTCCATATGTGCTATTTCATAGTTTTGATGTCTTCACTATTATTCTTAATGTAGAAAATTGTACAAATAAAGAAAAACCCTTAAATGAGTAGGTGTGTCCAAACTTTTGACTGGTACTGTATATCTTCAAGTAAGAGTTCAGTCCTGAGGTAATACATCTCTGTGGTTGATTGTGTTATTTGTCTCTTTATAAAGGCCAATGTCACAACTGAAAATACACCTGTCATTACTTCATTTCGGCGCTAAATAAAGACTTCAACGAAACTAAACAACTTGGTTCCACCATGATCTCCAAATTCCTAACATCACGCAATATTAGAAAACCACTCAGGGTTGTTTCTGTCATTACGTAACTATGTAAAGCAATCCAAAACACTTGGAAATCCAAGATCAAGGTAGTAGTTGTAGCTTTATTTAGTGAAAACATCCAAAGGTGTCACGCCCTGACCATAGAGAGCCCTTGGATTCTCTGTAGTGGTTTAGGTCAGGGTGTGACTAGGGGGGTGTTCTAGAATGTGTATTTCTATGTTGGTGGTTTTGTATGGTTCCCAATTAGAGGCAGCTGGTAATCGTTGCCTCTAATTGGGGATCATATTTAAGTAGCTATTTTTCCCCACATGTGTTTGTGGGATATTGTTTGTGTGCAGTTGCCTGTCACGTTTCGTTGTGTCTTTATTGTTTTGTTTGTTTCACGGAGATTAAAATTATGTGGAACTATACTCACGCTGCGCCTTGGTCCACTCATTACGACGAACGTGACAAAAGGTTTTGTGTCATTGTGAAACTACATCATTTGAGACCTTTGCACGACAGGGCCAGTTTTCCTGACAGATCTACCGCCAGATGTGAGGATGTATGTGACAGTCCACAAAGCCAAACATGGTTGCCAATGGAATTGACATATATATTTTTCTCTCTCTATGACTGAATTTACAATACAGTGACGTCGTTAGGATCGTTATCAATGTTTTTCACACTTCTCAGTAGTCTTATGTTGTTTTCTCCCACAGGTACTCCTGGTTCAGGAGGGCAACATCAACTGAGGACATGATTACACTGAAGATCCTATCTGTCAATGCTGGAGTAATCATGACGCTGATCACTTTTTGGTTACAGGAGTTGAAATGAGACCGGTTCAGATGCAGTGTTGCAGGTGACTAACAGCGAGCCTTTTCCATAGGAAGCCTTTAGTGTGGAATTTGGAAGGTGACTGTGTGGTGAAGCGAGGGGGATGGAGCGGAACGGTAAGGCCACTAGAGACATGGTGGAGGGGGCTAGTAAGAGCTCTTCAGGATGAGTCACGGAGAGAGGAAGATTCAAGAGTAAACAGAACACATCTTAAACTGATTCACAGAGGTTTAACAAAATGACATCTAACAGTCCCTCATCACAGTGTAGGGAGATGATGAGTGCATAGAAAGGTTGAACTTTGGGAAGAGAACGTGTGAATAAGAATCTTTGTTACACAACACAACGATACTTAATCCCCCTTGAGCAGGAGGTGTGTGTGTGTGTGTTGGCTTGGGAGGCTTCCTTTACTCTATCTTTACGTGTACTTATCTGGCAAGGCCATTCTTAACCCATAATCTCTTAAATTGCAGATGAATAGTCTCCTAATCTCTAGTTTCAAAGTAGTGATATGAAAGGCAGATCTAAGTAGGGTGACCTGGTTCAGATTTCCCACTAATCCCTCACGGAGAGAGAAGAAAAGGAGGGAGACGGTGCTGGTGGCGGACAGTGTTGTGGAAGGATGACGACGCCAAGAGGACATCTCCTAAACCCCGTCATACTTGTCCCAGGTTAATCACTGGAGCAGGATTACATACCATTTGGCATATGGGTCCTTACTGCACATCAAGACATATCTCAAACACATAGGAAGATGGGCCCAAGCAGTCCTCTCTGAGATGTATAAAAAGGGACAGTATGCATATGAGCCAATCGATGGCTGTTCAAAATGGGTAGGGTTCGGTTGCAATGTGTTTCTTGTTGTCATTATGAAAAATGTTGTATTTGTTGACGAGAAAACAATGGGATGTAGGCCTACAAGGAAACTAATTAAAAAAAGAAGAATAAAGGTGCACCCAACCACAAGTTCCTTGTTTTCTCTAACGCTACAGTTAAAGCCCATACCCCATCCTAAGTGAAAATAAAAAACGCTATTCTAATACCAGACGCAGGGTTTGGGATTGTATCATTGAATTATACAACATGAAGTGGCTAATAAAAGCCTGTTACAGCAGTACTTAATGTTGGCGGTACAGAGGGAATGAGTTTGTCTATGTTGACCTTTATTTTCTCTGGCTTTGGTACATTTCCTGAATCCATTCAGATGCAAAACTTTGTCTGGTCAAATTAGATTATGATCATAATAAACTATTTTAATCTTGTCAGTTCCACGAACAAGCCAGATATTCAGTTGATCAATCCACTCTGGGCTCAGAGATTTCACTAAGAAGGTTTACTGATATCATTTTAACAACTCAACAAGTGGAACAAATGAAAACATTTTTTTCTTCCATGAGCCACTGTGTCAAAGAAACATGACCAAATGGCATCTGACAGTCTAGGAATTCCCATCACCCTTTATTTGTAACAGATCTATTCCTGTCTCCCTGCGTGTCAATCATGTTGAACGATCTGGAACCTTCTCTGTCTGTTTACAGCTAGGGTGGAGTACCCTAATTAGGGTCAGTCAACAACAGCCCCCTACTAAGTAGTGATTGATCAACCCCAGTCAGCTCAACCATTGCATGCATGGTTTCAAATGAGGGCTGTGTGTTTAAACAAGGAAAGTGTTACATAATGAAGGGCAAAGTTGATCAAAGTCATTCTTTTTGCAGCTAAATGGGGTGAATTCTCTGCTTTGTTCATTTTATTACTACTTTTATTGTACTATTATTTTACCCTGTATAAATGTTGTTTTAGAAACGTGCTGAAAATTCTAATTATATGGGAAATGTAAGGTGGTGTTGGCTTTGTACTTGGAAAAAGATAATAACTTGTTTCATCGTTGCTAAATCCCAGTTTTTAGAACACAGATGCAGAATCACAAGCGGGTTTTACCAGTAAGGATCGCCTGGCCACACAGAGTTAACTGTAGGATTATCCGTTTCATTACAACATCAACTTTCCTCTAATTTTCATGAGCTTCTGCTCCCTGTGTTTATTTATATATCCCCCCCCCGTCCCCCCCCTGTCCCCGTCTCCTGTTTATTGCTCTGGTGTGCTGTAGGCGACTCTACAGATCCATCCTTTATCGACATTTTCCTCTGTACACATTTACTGTAACTTTGACATTTGGATGTCATCCATTATTGTCTATGGGTCTGTAAACCCTGGGTTAATTCACTCTCAGTTTGTGAACAAAACATTGCGATTACCTCAAACACAGACTAAATGAACCTACAGAGGAGCAGGTCTTACTGTGGTAACAGCAGATTTCTTTGACAGATTCCTGGATGCCCTATAGGTTAAATAAAATTGAACTGTATAATAAAGCACCTGTTTGCTCTATCCCTACACAGCAGTTTCCTTGACGTGTATGATTATGGACTGGGTGACGCAGTGCCTCACTGAGCTCTAGATTGATGGAAGGACTAACTTTAATGGGGAATGGTAGCGTAAAGGTGTCTCATGCAAATGTCTTGAGCAGATATTATTGTCAAATACTTAGTAGGAGATATCCAAATTACCAAGTTCACTATTATAAATTCAACTATTGCTCTGACCAGTTTAAATGTATCTTTGATAATTATTAACCCAGTTTTTTAAAATCTCAGTTATCAATAGTAGCATACCCAGGTGAGACAGGACAGCTGTTCCAGTAACCATGAAATAGAAGAGGCATTTGATTCTCACTGGTTTCAGAACAAGCCTTCATTATTTGTAGATTATCTTTTTGAAAATACATTTTTAAAGACTGTGAAAATGAATAGTAATACATTTTCACTTGGTGAAGTCTGTGAATCCTGTTTCCCACCACAAACGTCATGACATTCTAATGTGTATTGGACACTGGGGACCTTTACGCATTTTAGCTTATGATTTAGGATAATTGATAAATTAGGCCAGGCTTACTCACCTTAAAAACAACACGTTATTTTGTTGTGCAGCTTGCTTGTTGTTTAGATCCACTTCTGATCCAATTGTAACCTCAATTCTGAATAGTCCACGCACTCTTTGGAAGGAAGGATGTGTAACCCCAGGAGTCTCTGTTGTACGCCTTGCCTTTCGGCAATAGTTCTATCCTGTTCTGTTTCCACTCTCTTATTCCATTAACATTAATCACACATTTTTGCATATCTTTATTGTTTTTATTCCCTTTTGTTTTTTAATCCTTTGTTGTCCTCTGCTACCTTCTAACTGTCTCCTGTAATCCGGTCAGTGCGCGCTCTCCTCCACAGACTCGTGCACTGGAGTCTCCAAATGCTGTGTCAATTTACTCTGTGCAAAGTGTGTGGGTTCGAGGGGGTGCTTGTCAGTTTGATTATGTCTCCCTCATGTCTTTATGTCTATGTGTAGGCGTTAAATGATGCGCCACCTTCTCATTCTACTGGTTGACTGCATCTCAAATCTATGTCTCGTTGAAATAATTGTGGTGAGATGAACATGAAGTAGTTGTATGAATGGGTATCAAAGTTGTTATAACCTTGTTAATACACTACCAAGTCACTTGGACTGAATTTTGCGTACTGAACTCTGTATAGAATAAACCATCATTTCAGTTCCTTGAAATCTTTACCCACTCACAGTGGCTCTCGGGCTGGTTTCCAGCCCATTATCTCTGCCAGTGCAGTCAGTCTCACTGTCAATGCATGTTAGTCTCCAACCACAGTCATACACTCCCCTAAGGCACTCTGCCAGACCTAGTGCACTTGGAGTGGTAATCTTCAGTCCTTTACATAATAGGACACTTTATAAAGTGTTGTACTGTAAAGTTGTCCTCTTTCTCTCTTGATTTTGCACGTTATTTATGAGAACAGATATTTATGAGAACAGTGTATATGGGATTTGTCTGAACTTCATCCATAGATATGACCTAATGGTCAGTGGAAATCTGAAGTTGCACTGAACTCTCATCATAACTTGACAGGTTTTTGCTGTAATATTGAAAATAAATTGCAGATAATTAACCTAAATGGAAACAACCCAAAAACGTATGCCAGTGCAGTATTCTTGATCTTGGGTATGGATGGAGCACAATTGTTTCTATGGAAACCATTTCCTGTTACAATCTTCTCTCTCCCTTTTCTCTGCTCCTAAATTATAGAGCAGAGGGGGCTTCTTTTCAATGCGCTCTCCTCCTCAATAGGAAGGTGGGAGTATATCTGTCCATATGACAGCCTCATAGAAGAGTAGTGAGGGGGTGGACTGAGATAGGTACCAAGAAGAGACTGACGAGTGGCTGAGGAGAGATGGAGAATGGATGTTGCGGGGCGAAAGGAGCTTGGAGAAAGGGTACTATTGTATGAGCATTTGAGGTGTGTTAATGAAATCCAGAGCTTCAGATACAAAATATTCCTCATGATATGTAGCTGGCCACTGACTCAGCTGACCTGTACACTGTAATGAAGGAAGGTGTGCCTATCAAAAGGTTATGGGGACTAATCTGACACCCAGGGCTGATTACTGGCTAATAATACACACACAGAGGAGTCATCTTATGGTCATCTTCTACTCAGATCCTACTGTAGCCTGTCTGTCTGACCCTTTATACTGTCCTCCTGGCAGCCAGAGACCATGACAGGTGTATAATGGTGAAAAAAGTCACATCTAAATCAATTTTTAAGTGGTTTTCCTATATTTTTTTAGATTAACATTAGATATACCTTTATATTATCTCTAATGTTGATCCCTTCATATACCTTTATGTTATCTCTAATGTTGATCCCTTCATATACCTTTATATTATCTCTAACGTTGAGCCTTTCATATACCTTTATATTATCTCTGTTGATCCTTTCATATACCTTTATATTATCTCTAATGTTGATCCCTTCATACTTGTAACAGGACAGTTGGACATGTTTATGAACAGGTCATATACTGTATGCTCAATGTCTATCTTTACAACAACCATAATGAGGTAATAACTCAGTATTACCAGAGAAGAATACTGCCTATATGACGATATAGACACTAGAACACACAACTAACTATACACTCACAATTGTCCCTTTGAAACGAACAGACATGTTTTTGCTCTGCTATTACTTCAGGACTTAGCATTTAGATCCTCAGGAGAAGTTTTTCCATTCGCTACAGGGGAATGATGGAGGGAATGACTTACAACAGACGGAGAGACAGAGGGAGTGGATTATAATCACACTGCTGGACACAGGAACAATAATTTAGGAGCAGGGGACCAGGAAGGGAGGGTGAGGGGTGCCAAGCAAGAAGAGGGTGGTGATTAGTTTTGACGATGATTCAGATATTTAAGAGGATTGTAGGGTAGGCAGGGAGGTGGAGGAGATAAATATAGAGGGATGAAGAGTTGAACCAGGGAGATGGACATAGTGAGTAGTTCAAATTACTACACAAAACATGGAAACAAAATGATGAGCTCTCACTTGTCATTATGTGTCATAAACAGTTGGAAGCTAAAAAGAAAAGGTTAAACATTGTCAGGACTCTGCAAACCATGTGTTTTGTATAGAAATATAACAAAAAAGTCGAACATCTCATTCCAAAATCATGGCATTAATATGGAGTTGTTCCCCGCTTTGCTGCTATAACAGCCTCCACTCTTCTGGGAAGGCTTTCCACTAGATGTTGGAACATTGCTGCGGAGACTTGCTTCTATTCAGCCACAAGAGCATTAGTGAGGTCGGGCACTGATGTTGGGCGATTAGGCCTGGCTCGCAGTCGGCACTCCAATTCATCCCAAAGGTGTTCGATGGGGTTGAGGTCAGGGCTCTGTGCAGGCCAGTCAAGTTCTTCCACACCGTTCATGACAAACCATTTCTGTATGGACCTCGCTTTGTGCATGGGGGCTTAGTCATGCTGAAACAGGAAAGGTCCTTCCCCAAACTGTTGCCACAAAGTTTGAAGTACAGAAACATCTAGAATGTTACTGTATGCTGTAGACGTAATATTTCCCTTCACTGGAACTAAGAGGACTAGCCCGAACCATGAAAAACAGCCCCAGACCATTATTCCTCCTCCACCAAACTTTACAGTTGTCACTATGCATTGGGGCAGGTAGCGTTCTCCTGGCATCCGCCAAACCCAGATTTGTCCGTCAGACTGCCAGATGGTGAAGTGTGATTCATCACTCCATGCTCCATCCATTGCTCCACAGTCCAATGGCGCTGAGCTTTACACCACTCCAGCCGACGCTCTGCATTGCATGTGATGATATTAGGCTTGTGTGCGGCTGTTCGGCCATAGAAACCCATTTCATTAAGCTCCCAGTTTGGAACTCGGTAGTGAGTGTTGCAAGCGAGGACAGACGATTTTTACATACTACGTGATTCACCACTTGGCGGTCCTGTTCTGCTCCTAGAAGTTTCCACTTCACAATAACAGCACTTACAGTTGACCGGGGCAGCTTTAGCAGGGCAGAAATTTAACAAACTGACTTGTTGGAAAGGTGGCTTCCTATGTTGGTGCCACGTTGAAAGTCACTGAGCTATTCAGTAAGGCCACTCTACTGCCAATATCTGTCAATGGACATTGCATGGTTGTGTGCTTGATTTTATACACATGTCAGCAACGGGTGTAGCTAAAATAGTTGAATCCAAAAATGTGATTTGATTTGTAGCTGATATAGCTGAATCCACTAATTTGAAGGAGTGTCCACATACCTTTAGTGTATGTGGCATAGGTTAGGACTAGGGTTGCACATTTTGGGAAATATTCAGAGGTGTAAACTTTCCGTGGGAATTAACTGGAATGTATGGAAATTAACAGAAATATATGCAAATTAATATTAATACTATCTAAATGTAGATGTTTTTTGCATCGGATATATTTACCATAACATATGGAGACAGGAACATAAACCTTTAACCTTATCATAAGTAGACATAATTGCTAATTATTAAATCCTTCCAATAGAAAAAAATGTATAATAATTGTTACGAATTGAACTTTAATTAAATGAGTTGACTCTTCACATGGGATGATTTCACTCAACAACAAAAGAAAGGGAATATTGAATGATCCCCAATGATCCATCGCATCTCCCAAAAACGTTGTCAACATTGATAGTCTAGAAACTAAAGCTTTCGTTGTCTTCCTCTCAGGCTTCCATGTCTTCTCCCTGGACCTCCTCAATGTCCACCTCTTGAACATCAGACTCTGAGGCCTCATCTTCACTATCACTTTCCCACCTTGTTGAGGATGGCTCATTGTCAGGCTCTAAAAGCCTTCAATTTGTCCGGATGACCACCAATTTTTCAACCCTTGTATTGGTCAGCCTGTTGCGTGCTTTGGTGTGTGTGTTCCCAAACAAGGACCAGTTGCGCTCTGAGGCGGCTGATATTGATAGGATTTGGAGGATGGTGGAGGCAACAGGGGAAAGAGCCTCAGATCCACAAAGTCCCTTCCACCAGGTGGCTGATGAGATATGTTGGCACGACTGCCATATTGCATCTCCATCCCAAAGCCCTTGCTTGGAAGTGTACTTCACCAGACTGCCAAGAACCTTGCCCTCATCCAGGCCAAGGTGACGAGACACGGTAGTGATGACACCATAGGCCTTGTTGATCTCTGCACCAGACAGGATGCTCTTGCCAGCATAATTGGGGTCCAACGTACGCTGCGGCGTGTATGGGCTTCTGGCAGAAGTCTTAACGTTTTTTGATGTATTTCAGAACTGCAGTTTCCTCTGCTTGGAGCAACAGTGAAGTGGGCAGGGCAATACGGATTTCTTCTCTTACATCTGCAAGCAGAGTCTGAACATCAGACAGGATGGCATTGTCTCCCTCAATCCGTGCAATGGCTACTGCTATAGGTTTCAGGCTGCTTACCATTCTCTCCCAAAATACATCATCCAGAAGGATCCTCTTGATGGGGCTGTCCATATCGGCAGACTGTGATATGGCCATTTCTTGGAGACTCCTTCCCCTCCTGGAGACTGTCAAACATGATGACAACACCACCCCAACGGGTGTTGCTGGGCAGCTTCAATGTAGTGCTCTTATTCTTCTCACTTTACTTGGTGAGGTAGATTGCTGCTATAACTTGATGACCCTTCACATACCTAACCATTTCCTTGGCTCTCTTGTAGAGTGTATGCATTGTTTTCAGTGCCATGATGTCCTTGAGGAGCAGATTCCATGCATGAGCAGCACAGCCAATGGGTGTGATGTGAGGGTAGGACTCCTCCACTTTAGAACAAGCAGCCTTGTCTGTCACCAGTGCAAATACCTTCTGTGGTCCAAGGTCATTGATGACTGCCTTCAGCTCATCTGCAATGTAGAGACCGGTGTCTGTTGTCCCTTGTGTCTGTGCTCTTGTAGAATACTGGTTGAGAGGTGGAGATGATGTAGTTAATTATAACTTGCCCAAGAACATTCGACCACCCATCAGAGATGATTGCAATACAGTCTGCTTTCTCTATGATTTGCTTGACCTTCACTTGAACTCTGTTGAACTCTGCATCCAGAAAATGAGTAGATAAAGCATGTCTGGTTGGAGGGGTGTATGCTGGGCGAAGAACATTCAGAAATCTCTTCCAATTCACATGGCTTGTGAGCATCAGAGGTGAACCAATTGCATACACAGCTAGTGCAAGACATTCATCAGCATTTCTCTGACTACGTTCTTCCACTGAGTCAAAAAAACTTTGGATTCCAGGAGGACCATGAGCTGTTGCTATCGATAAGGTATCTGATTCATCATTTTCACCTCGAATAGAAGTAGAGGGACTTTTGTCAGAGGTTGCTTGTTGTGAGTGCTAAGGGAACTTTATGCACTTGGCCAGAGGATTCTGCATCTTTGTTGCATTATTCACACATGATTTGGCACAGTATTTGCAAATGTACACAACTTTTCCTTCTACATCAGCTGCAGTGAAATGTCTCCACACATCAGATAGTGCCCGTGGCATTTTCCTGTAAAGATTAGAAAAGCAGTTAGATTAAACAACTTATTTTTAAGATAAATGTTTTAAAATGAAACATGTATGGAAACAGGTGAATTAACACTCCTCAGTTAGCAGGCTCAAGCAAGCTAAAACCCACATGGAAGAAAAATCTAACTAGCAAAAATTGTTAACAAGTTAAACATGATTTAAACACACTTTGCTGTAGGCTACTACTTACTAGTTAACAAAAAATCATGTATGTCATAAAATATATTCACCCCACCCAGTATTGCAATGAAAACTTACCAGAAAGCATGTAGTCCTTGGCTCAGACAGTGTAGTAGTGTGGGCTCAACAGCCTCTCATTAGTGTGCAAGATCTTGAGAATCAGCTGTACATGTGATGGAAGAATGCACTGTACATGCAGAGGGTTGCAATTCCATTGAATTGGGGATAGTTTAACCAAAATATGCCACAAGACCTAGCATTGCCTTGTGTATCCCACAAAAAAAGGTTCACTGTTATAAGCTAACTTTTTTTGATGAATTTAAGCAAAATTCCTGGGCTTAACTTCCCATGGAAAATTTCGGGAAAGATTCCTGAAATTTACCCGAAGGTTTCCGACCCTTTGCAACCCTGGTTAGGACACAGAAGGCTAAACTATATGCCAGGCTTCTTCTTAACTGGTGAACAAGACTATTAAGCCAAAAACATAATGGTAACCGCAGCCAACACTTTAAAGTATGAACTACTTTCATTGACTGAACTACTTTCATTGAAGCAAACGGGGTACCTTATATAAAGATGAATTTTCCAAGCATTTAGGCCTACAATCATGAGTCTATGGGGATGGATAATGATGGAGTTATTGGTCACAACCAGTACAACATAATAATATCGTTTTATATCGAGAGATAGTCCTGTAAAATGAACTGTTTACTTACTGCTATTTGTCTCCATCTGCTGTTGAAGAAGGTCACATACGGACTATTTCTTTGTGACAGCCCACTTCAGTGACATGCTCATGCTTTCACGCCCCAGTCTGGCTGTAATTTGAGCGCCAGAGGCAATACGGATTTTGCAGAAACTGGCAGCCACGTCACCGCCACAGGTCTGACAAACTTTCCCAGCCCTTTGCGAACAGTGCTGCAGAGGAATCCCTATGCAGAATATCTAGAATGAACATTTAAGAGCATTTGTAGTGATTTCCAAAGTACAGGAGGACATAACATTTGGGAACATTGGAGTTATTTGGGCTTTTTAAAAAAAAAAATTTTTTTAGAAGAGTCATTTTACATACGTTATTGTTTTGACTTCGCCTGAAGACTACTTGGAGGCCTCATTCTTACAGATTTGTACTATGAATATCTTCCGTTTAGCCGGTGACGTGTCACATCTCGTTGCTATCGTCATTCTATTTATGAAGATATGGAGGTCCAAATCCTGTGCTGGTATGTTGACAGTGGGATTATTTGATATGCAGTTGTTTACAGGGAAGTCTTGCTGTTAATGATTTATTGACTTGCTCATTCATAGGCCTAATATCTGTTTAAAAAAACTTGGGGACACATTGCCTGACGACTCAAACTGAATTCTCCCGCTGCTCTATGTTCGCTAAATAGGCCTACTTCATTTCTGAGAAGAAACTAACACAGGGAAAAGGAATGCATCTGTCAATCTCAATTGGGGAGTTGACCTCACACTCCCAGTACTGGTCTGCAACGCTCACATCATGTAGCACTCATGGAGCACTCAACAGTTCACTTGTTACTTTGTTGCAACAATGTAACAACGCGCCTCGATTATAATTGGTTATTTTGCAATATTTTGTGGTTAGAGAATAAATCAATTTGACTAGTCCACTTCGACGCACAAGAATGTTACGTGGCAAAGAGTTCAGTCTAACCATATTTGCTTTATTGGTCGCACCCTGGTCTGCTTTCTACCTCAGATATCCGCTTCGATGATGTTTGCCATTCCCAGGTCATGAAATGAAATTGTTGCATATTTTTTAATGAAATTGTATTTAACTAGGCAAGTCAATTAAGAACAAATTCTAGGAACAGTGGGTTAACTGCCTTGGTCATAACAACAGATTTTCTTTACCTTGTCAGCTCAGGGATTCGATCCAGCAACCTTTCAGTTACGAGCCCAACACTCTAACCACTAGGCTACCTGCAGCCCCATAAGTGAGATTAATGACTGTTGTGTGTTTCTGCAGGTATTTCTGGGAAGTCTCAGGTGCTTTTTGCATTAGTCTTCACTACAAGATACTTGGACCTGTTAACTAGCGTAATCTCCATCTACAACACAGTTATGAAGGTGAGGCAGACAATAGTATCCTACAAAGAAGCCAACCAATCAATGATTTGTGTTCTAACCTAAACTCCTTCCTGCTGTCTTGTGTGCTCAGGTGGTGTTCCTGGCTTTGGCATATGCCACTGTGTACCTGATCTACATGCGCTTCAGGAGCACCTTCGACTCAGAGAGTGACTCATTCCGTGTTGAGTTCCTGCTTGTGCCTGTGGCTGGGCTTTCCTTCCTGGAAAACTATGCATTTGCCCCCCTGGAGGTAAATGTGCCAGGTTCAATACATACTGAACATACAGGTAACTGCCAAAATAAAGCAAAAACCAACATACATTGGGCTACCACGAGCCGCCAGAACTGCTTAAATGCGCCTTGGCATAGAGTCTACAAGTCTCTGGAACTCTACTGGAGGGATGCGACGCCATTCTACCACAAGAATTTCTGTCATTTGGTGTTTTGTCGATGGTGGTGGAAAATGATTTTCAGGCGCCGCTTCGTCATCTCTCATAAGTGTTCAATTGTGTTGAGATCTGGTGACTGAGACACACACACACACACATCCTTTAAACCCCCCTTTGGGAAGCCTCTTTTCAAGTCATTGAGAGCTCCTCTAGCCATGATTGCCAAAATAATGGCCAATTGGGCATTTTTATACATGACCCTAGCACCAGCTTTCAATATTCTTTGTATTTACTCATACTTGATGTGTTGGTACATGTGCATGTCAGACCTCATACTTGATGAGTTGGTACATGAGCAAGTCAGACGTCATACTTGATGTGTTGGTACATGTGCATGTCAGACATCATACTTGATGTGTTGGTACATGTGCATGTCACACCTCATACTTGATTGAATGCATATCTTTGGTGCACAGATCCTGTGGACCTTCTCCATCTACCTGGAGTCAGTGGCCATCTTGCCCCAGCTCTTCATGATCACCAAGACCGGCGAGGCAGAGTCCATCACCACCCACTACCTGTTCTTCCTGGGTCTCTACCGAGCCCTGTACCTGGCTAACTGGGTGTGGCGCTACCACACCGAGGGCTTCTTTGACCAGATTGCTGTGGTGTCTGGTGTGGTGCAGACGATTTTCTACTGTGACTTCTTCTACCTTTACGTTACCAGGGGTAAGTATGAGCCAGGGAGGGATTTTGACTTTGTATTATATTTCTAGTACATATTTCATCCCATTTACCTTTCGCTCTTTGCCTTTGTCCCTCTCCAGTGCTCAGAGGAAGTGGAAAGATGTCCCTGCCCATGCCCATCTAAAGAGTCAGTGCTGTTTTAAGCGACAGTTGAGCAGTTCAGTAACTGACAGCACCTCTGCCCTCCAATCATACTTAGTAATGGACTACAGTCTGCAGTGTCACAGTACCCCCTGTATACCCTGGGGGGTATATACTGTACCCAGAGGGCAACCGTCGTGTTGTTGGTACCTGGTGTGTTTGTTGTTTAGCCTTAGTGAATGTGTGCTTTTCCCTAGACTAAAATGACCAAAGAACGTTGTCCTATGTTTTTGTGCATGACTGTGTGGAGCTGAATGTTAATGGGAATTGAGTAAATTGAATACTGTGGGAATTTTTATTTTATTATACTTTTTTTCATGGAGGCAGATATTGTCCCACTTGAATTAGTCCAATGGAGTTTGTGCCTTAATTTTGCTTTTCTAGTGAATGGCATATTTTGAATGTCTTATTACATCAAAATGGTTTAAACGTTGTAGATATGTGAGACATTTGTTCTGCTTTCCTGTCTTTTCACAATTTCTACATATAACAGTGACCAACCTTCAAGGCTTGCATTGTTTCACCAAGCAGACTTCATTGGGAGTCTTGTATTTAGGCTGCTTTGGGTGATATGGGGTAGCCTAGTGGTTAGAGCATTGGATTAGTAACCAAAAGTTAAAATCCCTGAGCTAACAAGGTACAAATCTGTCGTTCTGCCCCTGAAGAAGGCAGTTAACCCACTGTTCCTAGGCCGTCATTGAAAATAAGAATTTGTTCTTAACTGACTTGCCTAGTTAAATAAAGGTAAAATATTTGCCATCCTTGTCAAGAGTTATGCTATGTTCTTCCCTTTCTGAAAATAAGTCCATGGAGATGCCATACAGAACGCACTGTCATGTATGAAACTCTTATATCTGTCCACTTCTTGACTGAGCCAAGGTTCTTCTTAAATACATTGTATTCTGTACTTTGATTTTACCAGTCATTTCCATTACTTTAATATTCATGCATTTCATTAAGCAAAACGATACACATTTTTGTGATGTCACAGTTCAAACAAAATATATTTTGTATTTGATGAGGCATCAACAGTTATTTCTCACTAACTAGAGTTCATTCATATCTCAACATTTATTGACAATTTTTTTTTGGACCAGGATTACAATGGCAAAGGCAGATTAATGCTTCAACATAATGGAAAGTTACTTACACTAAGTATCTTGGTACTACTAGATTTGTATATGTGTGCCAAACTTTTACAACTGTGGTTCCCATGTTGTAATGATCAACATTTTAATACAAAGAATCTTCATCATTTGTAAATCAGGTCAGTAAAAGGTATCTTTACTGCTTCATCAGGTTCTTCGTGTTAATTACTTTAAATTGTTTCATCACACCAGGATGTTTACCCCTGCATACTCACACTAGCGATCCACACCATTGAAAACCACACACAAGTGATTCACACCACTCAAAACCACACACAATTGATTCACACCATTCAAAACCACACACAATTGATTCACACCATTCAAAAATTCACAGCACACTTTACTTTGCCATTTGAGTATTCAATAATGAATGCCTTTTTACTCCCGTGGCACTATGACAACCTGGATAAATAGAATCACTTCCTCAACTGTCAGGGCTGGGTTTCTATTCAGGATGATGGTTACAGTTCCATTACAGTGGTATTACACTGCAATTGCATTCTATCAACTGTTATTAACTTTCTGTTCATTTACCTCCATGTGTTAGTGCATTAATAGCTTAATCAACTATGACTGACAATGGAAGAAAGTGCATCTTGTGCTCTTTAGCAAGCCTGCCTTGTGAAGTCATTGTGATGATTTTTCAAAGAACACAGTTAAGTGATAAATAAGTGTGTAAAACTAATTTGCACTTCAGAGACAGAAAAAAATATACTGGTTATTTAAGACCCTCATCTTCTACCTGATAACCCAGCACCATACAGTGAATAATAGTGGATATTAAAAGTCCCCGTCAGTGTAGGAGAGTTTTGCGGTGTTTGTAAAGCACTTTACTTCCCTCTCTCACAGCTCCTCCCACCACTTTGGCAGCTGATGTGATTGACAGCGGTGTGGTAGCCAAAGCTGCTGCCCTCTCTATTGCCTTAACCTTTTTCACTGCTTTCCCTTTCCCTTTGCTTGTTACTCCAGCTCCCTCTGCCGCCCCCTTCCCCAGGGCAGACACCAGCTCACACCAGAACAACTTCTCTGCCTTCTTTCTGGCTGCCTCTTCCTCTCTTCTCCTCTCCTCCTCTTCCCTCCTTTTCATTCTCTCTGCCTCCGGTCCCTGAGGCTCTGGCCCTGTCTTCACCGCATCCTCCTCCTGCTTCAATTGAGTCATCCTTCTCTCTCCCAGAATTCCTTCCTGCACTTCTCTGATGGCTCTTTCTGCCTCCTGGTACATCAGGTTGGTGTAACAGCCACCTCCGTTCTGCGTCACCATCTTGTCTATCTTCTCCAGGAGTTCTGTGACCTGAGTGCAGTCTGTTATCTTGTTGCTGTTGTTAAAGACATGGTAGCCCCCCTGACATCTACTCACAAACTCCTGGAGCTCTTGGCTCTCCTTCAGGAAGTCTTCCATGCTTTTCCCCTGAAGCTGGTCACCCCAGGTGAACAGTACTACTGTGTATCTGAGGGCTCCTGGTCCAAAAGTGGCCTTGACCCACTCCAGGGCATCCCGCTCCTCCTGAGTGAACCTGCCAGGCTGAAGGGTCACCAGGAAGGAGTGGGGGCCAGGGGCGGACAGCACCACACAGCGTCCTGCCTCAGCTGTCACCTCCTGAGGGGAGAGGCGCGTGTCGAAGAACCCTGGGGTGTCGACCACAGTGAGGTTCCTCCCAGCCACAGCTCCACTCTGTCTGTCACACTGACCAGTTACAGAACATGAAGAGATGTCCACCCGGAATGCCTGCCTCCCTAGGATGGTGTTACCAGAAGAGCTTCTCCCTGCGCCTGTCTTCCCCACCAGTACCATCCTCAGCGCCCCACTGTCAGGCTCCGGTGGTGCTTCACATGCTGTGACACAAATTACAGTAATTTATACTGACCTAACCAATCTAAAAGTGTAACCTACCTTGAAATAACTATCTGACATAGGCCTACTGTTTTCCTATTATCACCCATATAATATGTAGGTGTATTATATTTATAATGGTTGGGGGCTGAGAAATGTAGTTAGCCAACATTACAGATTTCTGAGTGCTGCTGTTCATTTTTGGTGGAAGCTGTAAAAAAAATTCTATACAAATGCTATCTTTTTTGATGCGCAATGGAAAATCTACCTGCTAGCAACAACGACAGTAGGCTATTATTGTTTCAATAGTCTCTCACCCAGATTCGAGGCAGCACATTCCAATGACGCCATCTCCACTGTCTCACATGAGTTAGCCATGGCGAACACGGCTGCAACTATGGATTATCCGTGGAATACCTTAATATGCACTGAAATAAGAGGGTCCTGTCTTCGGTTGCGTATATTACCAGCGCTTCCTCATTCTTATGATAGTCTTTTTTATTGAGAAATTAAATCTATTTGTATCCATGTCCTTTTTTCACCCGTTTACATGCCGTATCTACGATGCAATGCTGCAGTCAGACCATGATGTCATTGTGATAATGCGCACACGCGACCATTCTGCGTTGACTAACTGACACTGTAAGCCTACCTGTGATCAGTATTTTGATCCTACACTGTCAACTTGCCATTCATACTTACATTTCGTTATTCGCAATATAGGGTGAATTCGTAAAGTGTGGGACGTCATATAAACTGGGACAGCTTTGTCCTGACGTGTTTATTTCTTGGTCTGACAAAACTATTATTACTAAACTATTATTACTTGGCACTTGCAGAGAAACCAAAATCACATCACTTAATTTATGTGAGATCATAGTGGGGGGCAGAGCAACCTTTAAACAGGAAGCTCACCCTGCTTAAACCAGGCTCACCACAAGGGAAACTACTGAGCATTAAAAACCAGCAGGGTTGCAGTTGTTGACACAAACTGGTGGCCTGGCACCTATGACCCTACCCAGTTCAAAGGCACTTACATTTTTTGAATTTCCCATTCCCCTCTGAATGGCACAAATACACAATTCATGTCTCAATTGTCTCAAGGCTTAAAAATCCTTCTGTAACGTGTCTCCTCCCCTTCATCTACACTGATTGAAGTGGATTTAACAAGTGACCTCAATAATGGATCATAGCTTTCACCTGGATTCACCTGGTCAGTCTATGTCATGGAAAGAGCAGTTGTTCTTAATGTTTTGTAAACTCAGTGTATAGTCCTGCGGTTGGGGATTATTGTTTATTTTTTTACTATTTTAATTGAAAAAAAATCAAAGTAAGGTACTTAATTGTTACCCAGAAATGATTTGATATTGAGATAAAAACAACTGCATTGGACCTTTAATATTGGCATTTTGAATTGATATCTGTCACAGGTGTCGTAGGGATTGGACCAAAACGCAGCAGGAACGTGTAAACTCATCTTCTTATTTTATTAAAGAAGGAAAGCAAAAGAACCACGTATACAAAAACTACAAACGACACTAAACAGTCCCGTCAGGTGCACGCCCACAAATCCCATAGAAAAAAAAAAACGCTCTTAAGTAGAACCTTCAATTAGAAGCAACGAGGAGCAGCTGCTTCCAATTGAAGGTCAACCCAATAAACACCACATAGAAATAGACATACTAGAACTAACATAGAAATAGACTAACAAGAACATAGCCCAACAAACCCCGAAACACTCTAAACAAACACCCCCTGCCACGCCCTGACCAAACTACAATAACAAACAACCTCTTTTACTGGTCAGGACGTGACAATATCTGTAAATGCGTGCGTACTGGCGGCAGAGAAGTCAGGCACAGGAGAGCAAAGACTGTGTTACAACGGTGCAGTTTAACAATAAAAATCACCGTGAACAAAAACAATAAATAAATACAATGGGATGAAACCCTTCGCACGCCAGACATAATGTGCACAAACTCTTACAATAAACAATTCCGGACAAGGACATGGGGGGGGAACAGAGGGTTAAATACACAACATGTAATTGATGGAATTGGAACCAGGTGTGAGGGAAGACAAGACAAAACCAATGGAAAATGAAAGGTGGATCGGTGATGGCGAGAAGGCCGGTGACGTCGACCGCCGAACGCCGCCCGAACAAGGAGAGGGACCGATTTCGGCGGAAGTCGTGACAATATCCTCACCTTAATACCCAGTTGTCCTGTGTAACCTTCTCAAATACAAACACGTTTCTGAAAAGGATAATGTAAAAAAAGACAACTAACTTTTGTCTTATAAATAAAATGTGGAACAACACAAATACAGCTGAAAATATTTTTATTTGGTCATTTCATAAAGATAAACCATTCGACTGATTTTACTGTAGACTAGCTAGTTGTGTGTTAAAAGGACAAAAGTGCAACAGGTTAATAGAGTACAATACGGTAAAGAGTATTTTACTTTGAACAAAAGAGAATAGCAGTTGTGGATGTAGACAATCATACATCAATTCAGTTTAATACAAGGACAGGGAGACATCTCGCGTACAGAAGCACAGAACATGTCTAGCAGGTCTCTTGGAGACAGGCCCTTTATATCACCACTGGAACAACTACAGAGAGTAAGATAATGTGATGAGAAAACAACCATGAATATCCCACCGTTTGCCACACTCGCTTAAAGGCACTGAAAGCATATTAAGAATTTGTTAAGAATTGGTTGTCAAATTCTTCGAGAGGCACGATGAGAAAGTACAATGTATTTTGGTGTAACGTTCAGTCATAATAATATCTGGATACATCAGGATGCCTGGTTAGAGGAGTTCACCCACTCGACCTGGCTCCTGGCTGGCATGCTGTCCCCCCTGTTGCCAGCATGTATCATAGTGTCCTCTGTAGGTAAATCCCAGCTCTGGGTAGGTGTGGTCCTCACAATGGGAAGAGGGGCAGATGTGGCCAGCCCATCTAAATGACCTGAGAACAGTGTATCTGCACAGGTTCTGTCTCCTAAACTAAGACCTGCTGTCAGTGAGTTCATATCATGATGCACATCAGAGAGAGAGCAACCCTTAGGTCCACTCATCAAGTCAGAGTTTAGTCCAAAGAAAGCCTCGCTTTCATCAACTCCAAGACTTAAACTGTCAAACATATCCATCCTCCCAGGTACAGGGTCCTCTTCCCTCTCTTCATCTATCAAACTCAGTGTGGGGAAGATGATGTCCAGCTCTGGTAGAGGCGGGATCACATCACTGACAAAACTGTGAGGATACTCCAGTTCTCCACTGTAGGCAGCTGGCAGGTTCACAATGTCATGATCTGCCACTTCTGATTGGGCCATAATGTTATGATATACCACTTCTGATTGGGCCACACTGTCGAATCCAACTCCTGACTGGTCCAGGCTGTTGAACGCCACAACAGGCTGTTGGGCACTGAGGTCCACAGGGTACCCCCCTTTGCTAGCCCCCTCAATGAAACCCACAGCCATTTCATGGACCCCCGGGATACATATTGGATCAGAGATCTCACTGCTGACACCAATGTCTGTAACAGTACAGGCAATGCTCTCTAGAGGCAGTGGGAGGAGAGGGCCGACAGGAAGGACAGTTAGTTACATCAAACAGACAAAGGAAGTGACTGAATATCAAACTAAGGAATTAAGTGCATCACAATATAAAACGATTTTCTTCTCACCCCTGCCTGCTCTCTAATGCTCCAATCAAAGACAGTGAATAATGAATTAACTACATCTACTATATTAACAAGTCACCTGATATTTTCTTTTGAGAGAGTATGCGCTGGGGCCAGACTCTGGTGGTAGGCCTGTCATCCTCCTCATCGTCTGGGCAGGCAGGTGGGTCTCCTCCCATGACCAGGCCCAGAGGCACCGCCCCCACCCACTGTTTAGAGCGGACACACTGCAGGACATCCATGATCCACCGGGCCTCGCGCCACACCACCTCAAGACTCTAAACAGGGCAAAGGGACAGAGAGGCAAGGGGGCTCATTCCCTCTCATACACACATACTGTCCTCCTTTGATATCTATTTCATTACTCTCTATGGGTAGTCTACCTGTGAGAGCTGAGTGATGTGACCAAGGCGGTCTCTGGCCTCCTGCACCTCCTTCGTGTCCAGAGCTTCTCGCAAAGCCTGCTGGGACAGATGGGTGTCCAGCTCCAACCGAACCCAGACCTGACAGTACTGAGACAGGAAGTCTTGCTCGTACGTCCAGAAGTGCACTGTGAGACGTGAGGATTAGACAGAAAATAAAGAGAGAAATCTAAGCTCACCACCACTGACCGTTTACTCTGAGCAAAAACATAAATGACATGACACGTCTTATATTCTCTATGTTGTCCATGAACCTTTCCCTCAACGTCAATAAGACCGAGGAGCTAATCGTGGACTACAGGAAACGGGGGGCGAGAACGCCCTCATCCACATCGAGACAGGGCTGCAGTGTAGCGGGTCGAGATCTTTAAGTTCCTCCGTGTCCAAATCACTAAGGACTTAAAATGGTCCACACACACACAAACAGTCGTGAAGAAGGCACGACAGAGCCTCTTGCCCCTCAGGAGGTTGAAATCATCAAAACGTTCTACAACTGCACCATTGAGAGCATCTTGACTGGCTGCATCACCGCTTGGTACGGCAACTGCACTGACCTCGATCACATGGCACTACAAAGGGTGGTGTGGACAGCCCAGAACATCACTGGAGCTGAGCTCCCTGCCAACCAGGACCTCTATATCAGGCGGTGTGAAAGGAAGGCTCAGAAAATTGTTAAAGACTCCAGCCACCCCATAGACTGTTCTCTCTACTTCCGCACGGCAAGCACACACGCACACACTTCATTTGCTCACACACACATAACACGCACATACATTCATACTAACACCACACACATGCACACACACTCACATACATTCATCAAATACACTGCTGCTACTCTGTTTATCATATATCCCGATGCCTAGTCACTTTACACCTATACATATCTAACCCTCCCACTCCAGTATCCCTGCACATTGTAAATATGGTATTGGCACTGACCCTGTATATAGCTTACTTACTTTCTCGTATTCTTCTTATTTCTATTTCTGTGTCTTTGTTCTACTTTACTTTTTATTACTTTTTTTTTTATAGTACTACTGATATTGATTACTGCATTGTTGGGAAAGAACAAACAAGAAAGGCATTTCACTGTACTTGTGCACGTGACAATAAATACTTAAAACTTAAACCCAACCCTAGCACCAATACATACCCAGCTCAAAGATCTGCAGTGGCATTGTGAGGCCTGGCTCCTTGGTGCCCACTAGGGGCCAGTAGCTAGAACTGAAGTCCTCACTGGGGGGCAGCAGGAGCAGCATGGACATCTTATCCCCAAACTGCAGCAGCTCCCGAGTGTACACACCATACTGATATGCCTGTAGGAGAGGAGAGCAGGGGGAAACAAGTGATGATCAGAGGATGAGGACAAGAGGTGAAGAACATCGAGAGAGAGAAAAAGAAAAAAGAAAAGAATACGGAGAGAAGACAAGAGGAGGTAAAAGAGGTGTATCACATGATACAGTATAACATTTAAATGAGCTCTAAAAGCATGTGAGTTGGAGAGTGAGTGAAACCATGGTTACCCTGTAGAGGGGGATGTTGAGCTTTGTCAACAAGAGAGTGACAGCGGCCCTGAGTGACCTCACAAACTCCCCCAGCCCAGAGCTGTCCATCGAGGTCTCATCCTCACCCTCTGTGTCCTCATTGGCTGTTAACATGTTGTGGCTTTGTAACCACGCCCATTCATCACTAAAACAAAAATGCGGCCCAAGACACATCACAAGGAACTATCATTAGCAAAGATCTCATCTGACCAGTCAGTAATCCTTAAAAACACTAGAAAAACATTGAGGACACACTTCACTTCAAGTATTATACAGTATTCCATTTCATCATCAGCTATACCAGGTCAGAACAGTTTAAAAGTCAGTCTGTACGTGGTAGTGCATACTGAACTCAGTGGTAAGCTCAGTGGTAGTATGTTAGCTGTGTTACCGGGACACATGGGGATTGTGGCGCATTCTGGCGTGGCATAACAGGTTGGGCAGCCTCTGGGGCACTAGAACCCTGATCTGCTCCACTGTGCTGCACAGCTTCAAGATGCCCACGTACAGGCCAGGCTGGGCCCACTGGACACTGCGTCTGTGGAAGGACAGCTTCTCCTGGTGAGGGCCACAGAGAAAGGCATTGTTGTATTAGCACAATAAGAAGCCTTACTACTGTATATAAACACAAGCACACAGTGGCCCAGCCAGGAAGGGTCACCTTGAGCTGCTCTGTGAGGGTGTCCATGGCAGTAGGCTCTGGGAGTAGAGGGGTCCTGCTCCGGTTCTTCTCCAGCCAGGCCAGGGGGACCCAGTGGAGAGGGAGGTCCGGGGGTTTTGTGTGGGCCGCACAATCCTTCACTGTCACCAGTAGGACGTTACCCTGCCTGTCCTTCAGAGGCTCATAGTACACCTGCCCCAAGTCTACTGTCCCCAGAGAGGACTGCAGAGAGAGGCAGGGAAGGAGAGAGGGAGAAAAGTAATGAAATATTAGAATAAAAATAGTGAAAAGGAAAGTCAACGAGAAACAGGCAGTGAAAGAGAAAGCTCACAGAAAATGTTGTCTCTTCATCTTTGCTAGGTGCTTGATTGATGAGAAGACCATGTACAGTGACCTATCAGTGTACATTATCATTTTTTCACCTGTAGTTGTGCTACAGCCTGCAAAATATTGTGCCTGTTCTGAAGTAGTGATGAAGAGGAGGAGAGAGCGGAGGAGAGGGCCTGCTGGAGCCAGGGCACCTGCTGCCACGCACAGGACAACTGTAAGAAAAAGAGAGAGGGATAGAAAGATAGAAAATAGACAATGTAACTTTGGAACATATATTTCATACAGGTATACCTACCAATGTATTCAATTAGATTGATAGCTAACCTTGGCAAACCAAAGGAAGTCCTGAGTGATGGAGGTGGAGCAGCACTGGATCTCCACCAATGGGAGCTGGTCATCTGCTGTGACCAGGATGTTTTCCTTTCTGTAGAACACAGTTGCCAGGTATACACCCCTAACAATGAGGCAAAGAGGAAGAACAGAGGAGAGAATAAGATTAGTTTCATCCTAACGAGGGAAGACAGAAAAAAACTAAATAGAGAGGTAGGTGCAATAAAGGGAGGGCAGAAAGGGACTGAAACACTTGTTTGAAGAGTAGGGGATGTACTGAGGGAACAGAAACAGAGTGGGATCTTTCTCTAAATGTAACCATGGGAAATGTTAGTGGCAGAGATACAGAGTTGTTGGGTGAGGAGCATTGCCATCTCACCTCTGTAGGAGACGGACAAACTTGGTGGCTGACTGGAAGAGCAGCTTCAGGCTTCGAGACATAGACAGGCGCTTACTGGGGCTATGGGGCTTCGAGCTCTCTATGGGCCACAAAACAAAGGAATGAGACATTCAGACATGGAGGACCATGTGAAAGAGCCAGAGTATTATTTTGAGTGACTGATACTGTTTACTTTCTCATGTATTATACAGGTATTGAATGTACAAGGATGTTTATCTTACACAAATCATTTGATTAGTATATTCTTTCCCCTTGTATGAGAGGCAGAACTGAGATGCTGTATCTATGTTATGGTTCAAGAAGTACACTACCTATACAGTATCCCTTGTAGTGTGGCTCTCTGGTCTGCTCCAACAGTCTCCTGGCTAGAGCCTCCTTGTTCCTGCTTGGAGTTTTCACACCCATACACTCCCTCCAGCCTGCAGAGGGAGACACAGGCCACCAGTGTTCACTGATATTCATCGTGGAGTCATATGATCCAAGGTGTTTTCTTCAAATGGCTGAGGTTGGTATTTGGGGAGCTGATTCTTGATCTGTGATTAGGGGCAACTTCTACGCAGAGCATTGATGATAATATAGAATATCAGAAAGCTCTTTTGTCTGGCTGTCTGCAGTTCCATTTACTCACTGGAGGGGGCAGCACTGACTGGGCTGGAGCTCTGAGCCGGGCCCCATCCCTTCACATTGTAGGCGGTCACTCTCACAAAGTAGTGCATTCCCTAAGAGACCAATACATTATCATCATGACTTAACCTTACAAACAGGCAGACCAGGGCAAATAACTTTACATTGTAGTTGTTCATTTATGCAGGTAACTGAGAGAGATGAGGTTTAGTGCCTCCTAGCCTCAGGGTGTTCTGGTTCAGGAGATGTGACCGGGGTCGTGTGTGTCTTACTGTCGTGAGTCCAGTGATACTGTGGACGGGGGTCTTAGTGTCGATCACCTGGGCTGAGCCAAGTATGCTCTCGAAGTTGGCAGAGGTGCTCCATTCCACTGTAGGAGGTGACAGGAAGACAGACACGGATGTATCTATGATATTGAGGACTGAGTGGTAATTGAAATAGTGATTAGAGCCAATGTTAGAGATGGAGTAGTAGAACCCCACCTCTGTAGCGTGTGATCAATCCAGTGGCGATACCGGTTGGCTCTCGAATGGACACAAACAGGGAAGAGGCACTGGTCACAAACAGTGACACACTACTGGGAGGGCCAGGGAGGTCTACAGGACACAGAGAGATGGAGAGACCCGCCGACAGTAAACACAGACTTGGAGCAAAAAGTACATAACATAAACAAATCAATGAGACTGGCTTGAGCGCATCATACATGTCCTTCATCACCCCTGACCCCTAGCCTCTGACCTGTGTGGTGGAAGCTCTCCCTCATCCTGCAGTACAGCTGCTGCCGCAGAGTCCAGAGGTGGAGCTGCCTCTGTATGTCGGCCTGCACATGTGGCCCCGCCCCTGCTCGACCCAGTAGCTCCTCCCTCCTGTCCTCCACCTGCCTGCCGGCCAACATCACCAGGGCATCCAGCTTGCACAACCACTCCGCTGGAAGACACACTGAGAGGGAGGGAGGGAGGGAGGGGATAGAGTGTGGGAGGGAGAGATAATAAAAAGGTTTTGCATTATTTACACAGTGTGGGAACAAGATAGAGGGAAAGGGTGACAGGAATTATATCTGTAAACATTACATTTAAACATCACTCACTAGTAGTCACTACCCCAAAACTAATAATGTCTTAATGTACTGGAGGATCCATTGTTTGTGTGAAATGTGTACAACTGTTACTTGACCATCTCTTGATTCCACTGATTCCATCTACGTCCCTGTGTAAGACTCACAGACGGGGTTGTGTCTGGCTCCTGCCTTTGTCAACACGTGCAGCAGAGGGGAGTTCTGGGTCAGAGCAGCCACGTCCAGAGGTACCAGGCCCTGCTCACTCACTCTGTTTACACCTTTCTCCCTCTCTCTTTCCCAGTCCTTCTCTTTCTTCTCTTTATCACGTCCTCCTCCTCCGCCACACACTCTGTCCCTGAATAGCAGGCTCTGCACCGCCAGGGTGTCCTCATTCTCCACTGCCTCCCACAGGTTCTTATACTAACACAGGGGTAGGAGAGGGGGGATTGAGTGATAAATAGGCACATGGAGGGATACAGGGTGAGAGGGTACATCGTCATGGGCATGGCAGAAAAATGCAGGAAGAAAATGTTACTTTAGATGATAGTATGGAACAACAATATAAGACAATTCTCAAAGTTAAAACACCCCCAAATGGATGCAAAATTCACTTTCTCTCAGGATATCTTACTGTGTGAGTGGCCTTGCATGGATGTTTCGGCATGTCTGTCTCCCCGGAAAAAGAGGACTCTCCGCCCCTCAGCCTGACCGACAGGTTTCTGTAGATGCGTTTCGGTGAAACGGGACCCAGAGAGCGCCGCCGCTGTGGCGGGTTTCTCACCGACACAGACATACAATAGATGGCACACACACAATTGGTAGAGAGTGTGCACAGCAGGATACAGGAGTTACAGGGAACGAGATTGGAGCAAAAGAGAAGATGGTGGATGGATGATGGAGAGGTCACAGAAAGACAGAAGGAAGAGAGGAATGGTACACGGGGGAGGGAGAGGGGGAAGAAGGGAGGATGAAGGGGGTGTGAAACAGGAAGAGGTCTTTAGAGGACTAGAATGGAGTGATACAGTAGGAATAAGATGAGGGAGGGAAAAATAGATTAAAAAAAAACAAAAAACAGAACAAAGTCAGTCTTACTGTCATCTTACCAGCTGTTAAAACAGTTGCAGAAATGTATCACTACTTAGGGGTGCCTGGGTTGAGTTGAGCAGCACTGCGTGTGGGTGGATAAGTGGATAAAAGTTACAATGCCTGAGCAGAGCAGATGGAAAATGCCTCACAAAAGTTAGAATATCTCACTCTTCTCCCCTTTATTCCCACTTTCTAGTCTAATGCCTTATGGCTTTTCTTCCTACTCAATGGAGTCTCTGCACAAAGCAATCTCACCATCAATCTAATTAACTGAGGAATAGAAGTCTACAGAGTGCACGGTGAAAGCTATTACACTGGGTGCTCCTGAGAACAAACATGTCATACATATAGAACCATTTATCTGCCCTCACATTTGCCTTTATCGTGTCTTACATTAGTGATGGATAATTGTCTATTCTTCTTCACCTCTTTTCAGACAGGAAAAACCAGCAGCATTGTATCCTGCACCGTTCACTGTCTTCATAATCCAGCTGCCCACTTTCCTTCCAAAAGCCCCCTGACACTTTTTTGTTGCTTTGACCAAAATGCTTCTTTCACTTTTATTTTCTCTCCTCAGTCACTACACTCTCTTCCATCCTCTTTCTCTCTCCCTCGCTCTCTTCTGCCTTTTTTCAACTCCTCAGCTTTCCACCTGCTTCCATCCACATCGTAGTGTTATTCAGACACAAAATGCCTCCCTGGCAAGAGATGCCCTGACTCCATCTCCTGTCAAAGGTCATTTTCCCTTATCCATTTCCCCTCATCCCTCATTCTAATGGAAACGAAAGCCACATTCAATCTTCATGTCTGTCTGGTCATGTTCTGACTAACTCCGTTGTGTCTCCTAGAGAAAGTGAATTCTCCCTTAGCTTGTACTGGTACTGTGGCACTTTCCTGTGGCCTTAAGGCACCTGGTGTCCCCAGCTGGCATTCTGTACCTTTTATATGCCCACTTATGACATAACAATCCTTCACTCCTCTTACCACCTGCACCGCCTTCTCATGCATAGGGAAAAGATAAGGGTGAGACCTCCTCACTGTTATTGGTAGATTCAGTTCTATTGTTTGTTCATTGTGCATTTCATCTCTTATGGAAAGTGCTGATCTGTATCTGTGAAACTGGTTGAGTGACGGGATTAGTGTCTATGCTGTATGGAGGTGCCAACAGATACCAATCACAGGACAAAAAGACTTCATGTAAACAAGAATTGACATTAAGTAATTTGAGTTGATATTGAAGCTTCTATGAAGTAGCATTAACATATTGCTATGCAGATTGTCACTATTATAAATGTATTCCATTCTGTTGTGGCTTTTTTGTAGGCCTAAGCATTTGCTTGATAACAGACAAAGCAACGTTTCACAGTAAGTCTATACAGAAATATTCTATGACTCATACCTGGCACCAGGAAGTGATGCTGTTACTTGAAAGAAACGCAATAATTGCGTGAACCAAATAAGGGAACGTTGGAAGATTTTGTATACATACAGATAATGAATAAAACATTCCTGAAACATTACACAAGCATCTGACAGCAGCCAAAGCGCAAATGCAACAGTTATGCCAATGTAATAAATACACAGTTGTTTGAGTTAATGAAAGTTTAGAAAATGATCCAATTAGAATAGAATGCACAACATCATATTCAGCATGCACATCGCATGCAAACGAATTTACAAACAGTGGGAAATTACAAATGAGTTTAAAAATAAAAAACATTTTATACCCTATTTTATACCCTGGTTGTGTGTTGTAGTATGAATTATTAGGCAGGTAAATATGTTAGATTAAAAGTGTACAAGACAATACCTTCCGTAGATGTAAGCTCCTGCTTCCCCTTGTCACATATTACACCACAATCACCACGAAAGCGTCAATTAAAAGTCAATAAATTAATTCTAAAGTTACGATAGAAATCGGAATTCACTCATCCCTCTCAGTGCGGTTAATCCACTTACATGAATTTTCACTTCTCACGGTCAAGCGAACCTGCTCCGGACGCTCATCATACAATTTGGTACCTCACGCCCCTCCCATCTCTCTCTCTTTCTCTCTCTCCTTCACATATGCTGAGGCTTACATTCATGGACCAATTCAGAATTCACATTATTATACAGCTAGATGGAATGAAGTAGATAAAGTAGTGGCTCCATATCAATAGGCTAATGTTAATATTCCTCAGTCACTTTGCATCAATAACCTAATTGTCAAATGTAAGCCTATTACAAAATGTGAAATAAGTAGCTAATGCAATGATAAAATGCTTTGTACACCTGTTCTACAGAACTATCCATGTATTACATTCTGAAGTCTCTTATTTTTGCCTCCACATTAGTCAGTCAGTCTTTTTTGGCTGGTGGTCACAGACCTATGGTGTCTCTAAGCAACGTCAGTCTTGTCTGTCATTTCGACAGGAAGCTGAGCATCACACAGACTGAGAGACACACTGTGACATGATTCAGAGCAACAGACCACGGCCCCTATGTATGAAGATGAATGATGATATGAACATCTGAAGAAATGCAGACCCCAGCTTCTGAGACCTTGGCCTGTGCAGATCAGAGCACTCAGATCAAAGCAAATGAGATATTATGATTTTGTTTTAGGTCCAACCCCCCCCTTCCAACACCTTGACAGGAGTCAGATCACTAACTCGCTCTGGTCCAGGGCGTTACGTGCGGCCGAGCCTGCCATTATGACAGGCCACCAGCGGTGCAGTGGGCTTGTGTTGGACAAAAACGTATTTTATTCCTGGCCTCAAGACTGCCACAGGCAGTGCACTTGTTTTTGATCATCGCAGGTTCAAATTCGGCTTGAAATAAAGATACCTATTTCTGTGGCAGTCCAAATATCAATGACGTGATTTCATTGGTTGAGACCGAAATGAGCCTTGCAGTCACATGATTCACTATTGACAGTTTTGCCGCGAACATCAGTAGCTAGTTAGCTACATGACTTTCTTTAGAGAAGGTTCAATCTCTGACTTCTCTAGCTACTTGGCTAGACTTGATTGCATTGTTTGTAATAACATACTTTTTTGGCAGTTAGTTATTTAAGACAACGTTAACCTATTCATTTTAACCCATTATCTGGTAGGTTGAATAAAACGAGCAAATTATCTCTGGTGACAGTCAGCTAGCTAGCTAAGCTAAAGTTAGCTAAAGTTGGCTAGCAACCGCGGTAGGAAAGGCAAGAAGGTAGGTTACAATACATTTACTTTAGCTACATTGAAAAATGAGTTACACAATAAATCAAAACATTCTGGTCTGAATTGATTTTCAGGGTAAAATGACGAGCGTAGACGTGATTTATGAAAAGATTCACTTCAGGCACGATCCGAAATGGTCTGTTAGTGTTCGCATGGGTCACCCGGACCAGGGCGGCTTGATGATCTGCGTAGCTTGTGTCATTGAGATGATGGAAAGCAACAACGTTGCGGTATGATATCTAAATATTGAACATGTTTTATTGCCCACAAATTGGTATTTCTGCTACAACATGACATGAGCTACCATCAACCCTTATATGCACTTGGCTACCCCTGTGGTTCCATCATTTGTTTTACTCTGAGTGTCCAGGGTATCTTGAAAGGCGCAAATAAAATGTATTATTATTATAATGACATCTCTTGCCCTTCAATAGTCTGTGAGAAAGTCTGTGGCGCTGTCAGGAATCAGTGGGGTCCTGAAGAGCTGTCCTGGGGCTCTGAAGGAGCTGCTACTACAGGACCACAGGGTCTGTCTGCATTTCACAGCATCTTTACTGGGTAAGAAAGATACACACAGACAATCAAACAAAGCCTTGCTTTATCTCTAACATTATTTGACTCTGTTTTCCGTACAGGAATGCTTCACACAGTAGAGGACCCAGCCACTCTGGAGCAGGCCATACAGGGTAACAGGAAAGCTTAAATGGCCTGATTATACACACGGCTGCTTGAGAATGCTCACTCTTTACTGACTAAATCACAATATCTTTGTACTATTGTCTCAACTTGTACCTCATGTCACCACATTCTATAGCATGACCAGGTTCATTGGCTCTCATAGTCTGGGTTGAAGAGAGATATGGGTTGTTGAGTGCCTCAGCAGAATTGTTAGTGTTGCTGGTTATGGAACCCCACAGGACCACTGTATTGAAGCACTAACAAAATCACTGTGTGCACTGTGCCAGGGTAAAGTGTGAAATGCACAATTTGCAAGTTTTCAAAACCGTGTCAATTGAGCTCCATGAATAATGTTATAAGTCTCTGTGTCTTGGTTCAGTGCTGGTTCAGCTGCTCTTGGAGTTACAGAGTGAACAGTATGTGCTCTACATCTTGGATGAGATACACACACAAGTGAGTAATATCACACATACAGGTCTATCACCGCCTCTCTGTTCCAAATTCACTCAGAAACAAAGAGCCAGGAATAAATGCCAGATAGAATCTCATGCCTACCCATTGTTTGACACTAAGCTTGTCGATAGACTTGTATTTTCCACTGTTTTGGTCATCACTTTATTGGCTTTGTCTGTTAATATTAACATGTTTCTCTCAGTCCAACACTCCTTTACCCCAGCAGATGACTAGGTCTACTACTAGACCACACACACACACACACACACACACACACACAATCCAACATCAGTTGGGTAAAGCCAGCTTGTTTGGTAAACAGTTGAAATGTTGGCTCTGTAGTCTGTGTTGTTGTGTCACCTTGGGATACAGTGGAAAGTCTAGTGTAAGCAGCAGGTGGTAGGGCTGTCTGTAGGGTTGACTGGGTATGATAACAGCGGGCTGAGGTGTGGACAAGTCCTCTCACACTACTAGGAAGAAACTTGATTAGATTCACACGATGAATAAAGAAGTTGGTGCACCTGTGTTACTGGTGGGAATGGAAGGGTTGTGGACTAGCTGTCATTGACAGACTGACAGGAATGAAGTCATATTGTACTCTAGGAATAGATTGATTTGGTTGGTATGAATTTAGACACAAAAGTGTGTGAAAATGAGTGTAGAGCCTCCTCTGTCCCATGTCCAGCTGTGTGACCAGTCCAGTGTGAGGGGTTTCCTGCCCACCTTCACCTTCTTGGGGAAGCTGGTAGATGCTGTTCCTTCCCTGCCACAGAGCCTGGCCTCCAGCCATGGTGAGACAGTGTACCACACCACCACCATCTCTCACTAAGCTCACATTAAAATACTCATCTCCTTTGTGCTACCAGTTGAGTGTTTACCTTCGTTCACCCTCAATGCGTTCTCTGCCATATTGATTTTCCCACCATTACCTGTGTAATGACCAGGTACTTGGTCCATTAGTCATTTGTATCTTAACTTAGGTCAGGTGGTGCTGGCATATTATTGAGAGGTTTTAGCCTGTTTGGTGGTGCGCTGAGTGTGTTATTGTGAATTTGCGTGTACTGGTTTTATAGTTTGGCCGTGGCTACGAATACTGAGTTTTCACCCCCTGCACCGGCCCTCTGGAAACCTCTTTATCAAAGCTCAGGATCTGCACGTTATTTTACACACACGTTTTCTACATAGCTGCTGCTCACGCTCCACCTCCCTTCACGTTTCTCTCTGTACTCACCCTATGAAACAAGATGTAGCCGATCTCGCTGCCTCATGTTTTTGAATAGCTGAAATAAAAACCACGCAGCTGCACTAGCAGGACGCAGTCCCCACACATCGCTTTGGAGCAGTCTGCGTTTTGTGTGACGATGTAGGCTAATCTTTATAGTTGCTGCCATATCGAAGCCACCAGCCAGAGTTGCTGAAAAACAACACTACTACTTTGACTGCCTTTCTGCCTCCGGCTGTCTGCCTCCGGCTGTCTGCCTCCTGCTGTAGCCAATGTTTGCAATAATGATGAAAATGGAACATTAATTGGACGACTGCATGTCTGTGTCTTGCTTGTATTTGATATGCTGCCTATATAGCTGCATGTATAACTCCCCACTTGAGTTTTGCATTGGGGCAAAAAAACAATCTGCATTTTAACCACACACAAGGCCCTATAACTGCTATTTAGTCTCTCAGTGATCACGGCATGAGTAAGCTACCTACAGCTGTTCCACGTCTGGGCACCTGAACGATCTAGGCTGCCGACCGACCGGTAACCAGAGTCTGAAAATGGGCGAGTTCATTTTGCATCGCCCAGTTCCCCGGATGCTTATGTTTGCAATACTGTGACAACAGACACCAAGTTTGTACAAACATGTTGATCATGTATTTTTTGTGCAACATGTAAATAGCTGTATGTAGCCTAATTCCCACCCTGAGAAAATTAAATGAATTTGCTCTTATGCTTAATAACCTACTGGGGTATGGAATGCAATAGTTGTAACATGTCGACCATGTCTTTTGTGTACAACGTTCATTGGAGATCAAGGGGGCGGGGGAAGCAGCAGTGGAACACTGAGCAGCAGCCAATCAAGGAGGGGGGAGCGGCAGGGAGCGGAGCACTGAGCAACAGCTACGTAGGTAGCAGAGTGGGCAGCAGCTACATACAGTTGAAGTCAGAAGTTTACATAGACTTAGGTTGGAGTCATCATGGGAAAATCAAAAGAAATCAGCCAAGCCCTCAGAAAAAAAATTGTAGACCTCCACAAGTCTGGTTCATCCTTGGGAGCAATTTCCAAACGCCTGAAGGTACCACGTTCATCTGTACAAACAATAGTACGCAAGTATAAACACCGTAGGACCACGCAACCGTCGTACCGCTCAGGAAGGAGACGCGTTCTGTCTCCTAGAAATGAACGTACTTTGGTGCGCGAAGTGCAAATCAGTCCCAGAACAACAGCAAAGGACCTTGTGAAGAAGCTGGAGGAAAGGGCACAAAAGTATCTATATCCACAGTAAAACGAGTCCTATATAGATATAACCTGAAAGGCCGTTCAGCAAGGAAGAAGCCACTGCTCCAAAAACAGCATTAAAAAAGCCAGGCTACGGTTTGCAACTGCACATGGGGACAAAGATCGTACTTTTTGGAGAAATGTCCTCTGGTCTGATGAAACAAAAATAGAACTGTTTGGCCATAATGACCATCGTTATGTTTGGGGGAAAAGGGGGAGGCTTGCAAGCCGAAGAACACCATCCCAACCGTGAAGCACGGGGGTGGCAGCATCATGTTGTGGGGGTGCTTTGCTGCAGGAGGGACTGGTACACTTCACAAAATAGATGGCATCATGAGGAAAGAAAATTATGTGGATATATTGAAGCAACATCTCAAGACATCAGTCAGGAAGTTAAAGCTTGGTCGCAAATGGGTCTTCCAAATGGACAATGACCCCAAGCATACTTCCAAAGTTGTGGCAAAATGGCTTAAGGACATCACTGTCAAGGTATTGGAGTGGCCATCACAAGGCCCTGACCTCAATCCCATAGAAAAGTTGTGGGCGGAACTGAAAAAGCGTGTGCGAGCAAGGAGGTCTACAAACCTGACTCAGTTACACCAGCTCTGTCAGGAGGAGTGGGCCAAAATTCACCCAACTTATTGTGGGAAGCTTGTGGAAGGCTACCTGAAATGTTTGATCCAAGTTAAACAATTTAAAGGCAATGCTACCAAATACTGAGTGTATGTAAATTTCTGACCCACTGGGAATGTGATGAAATAAATAAAAGCTGAAATAAATAATTCTCTCTACTATTATTCTGACATTTCACATTCTTAAAATAAAGTGGTGATCCTAACTGACCTAAGACAGGGAATTTTTACTGGGATTAAATGTCAAGAATTGTGAAAAACTGAGTTAAATGTGTTTGGCTAAGGTGTATGTAAACTTCCAACATTAATGTCTTTATATTTAGCCACGGAACTTTCGGGTTCCAGAAAATCCGGAACCCGCAGCCTCTCTGTAATAGTTTTGTGTGTGTGGACATCATCAGTGTTTTACTATTTTGTCTAAGCAGTGCTGTGTCATGAGTCCATGTGGACTGCCGCTATTGACGGTGCCTGCCTGTCAGCGAGCTCACGCCTCCCAGCTGATAGACAGGCACTGAGGCCCTGAATACAGAGGGAGAGTACAGTACAGGGGGAGAAACTATTCAGTACAGAGAACTCAACTCACAAATAGTAGCCACTGCTTGTTTTTAATCATCTAATGTCGAATTGACCTCATTATTTTCCTTTACATTACTTTGCATAGTGTTGAAATGCACAGGCAGATGTGTTCTCCCTCCTTTCTCTCCTGCCGTTTGTATTGTGGTGTAACCGGACCTCATTGGAGCCGGGAGTCTCTCCTGGCTGGCTGCCTCTGGAGTCTGACGGGCCTCTAACTCTCAGGCTGGCTGGCTTGTGTGAGCAGCTCAAGCTGGCTGCGTCAAAGTTAAACAAACTCAATTCAACCGGGTGTCTGACTGAGTCTGGTGTGTAGTATCAGCCTGCCATGTTTTATACACACAACTGTCTGTTCACCGCTACTCTCAGCCAAGAGTGTAGCTGGGGTTTAGTTCCTGCTTTGTTCACCGTTTGTTTTCTCACCCATCGCCCTTATGTTCTGTCTGTCTCTGCCTTAGTGTGTGTCTATCTCATTTCCTCTCCCCCCACCTCCCTTTTTCATTCTCTTCCTCGCTCCCCTCTCGCTCCAGTGCCCCTGTTGGAGCGGTTGTGCTCCACTCTGCTCTACCCAGACGAGGCTCTGAAAGCCTCGGTCTTCTACGTGTGGCAGAGGGTGTGGGCGACGGGGGGAGCGGCCCAGTCCCTGCCCTCCCCCCTCAGAGACAGGGTGTGTATGCTGCTGATGCAGACCCTGGCCCACGCCTGCTCCTCTCAGCTCACCATCAACTGCCTGGGTGAGAACCATCATATTGTAGGGGGACGGTGCTTATTACCATATAATAAGGGGTAGTATCATATGTGCACGTAACCTAACATTTAGTATGAATCAGTGAATATGGAAGTGTGTTTTCTGTTTGTGCATCAGGCTTCCTGAAGCAGCTGTTGAAGCTGGGTGAGGTGGTGTCTGTGCTGATGAACAGCCCCTGTGAGCAGATCCGGTCTGATCTGGATCAGAGCCTGGACCAGGACCAAGAGGCCCAGTCCAGCACCCAGCTCTCCCTGGAGCGCTGCCCACTGCCACTCATACTCAAAAAGGTTTTCACCAATCTACCACCATTTTTTGTTAAAATGTGAGAGCTTCTACTGTCTCTACTGCTGCTATCTTTGACTGATTGCATTGAGTGTCTATAAAACAGCAGTGTTTGAAGACATTGTCATGACGACTAACGTGTGTGTGTTGTAGCTGTTGCTGTGTGGGGATGAGACATTGCAGGTGGCCAGTGCTCAGTGTATGGCTGATATCCTGGTCCAGTCCCCCAGCCAGTACTGTGCTTCCTTCATCCAGGCAGACGTACCTGGTGAGAGAACTTGTTTGTGCGTCTGAGATGCCTCTCTGTTAGTGTGTCTTTCTCTCCTGTGTCTCAGCATTCTCTCTCTCCCAGAGTTTCTGTTTGAGCGTCTGAACAGTGGCAGTGAGGTGTTGCTGTGGTCCGTCTACAGCTGTCTGCTGCTGCTCACTGAGGACCCGCTCTTCTTCTCTCAGTGTCACTCTGTCTACGGTGAGAGAAAAGAGGGCACGCGCACACACACACACACACACACACACACACACACACACACACACACACACACAATCACAGTATAGCATCCTAGGATTACTGAGCAAGACGTAATAGTCACTGTGTCTGTGTGTGTGTGTGTGTGTGTGTGTGTGTGTGTGTGTGTGTGTGTGTGTGTGTGTGTCAGGTATTGAGTCTCTGGTACGCAGTCTGAAGGAGGCCCTGAGGCTGACTAACGTGGAGGTGCAGAGACAGGGCCTGCTGCTGCTCACAGAGATACTGGAGAGGTGAGGCATCGGGTCTGTCTACCTCGTACATAACAGTAGAGAGGTGAGGCATCGGGTCTGTCTACCTCGTACATAACAGTAGAGAGGTGAGGCATCGGGTCTGTCTACCTCGTACATAACAGTAGAGAGGTGAGGCATCGGGTCTGTCTACCTCGTACATAACAGTAGAGAGGTGAGGCATCGGGTCTGTCTACCTCGTACATAACAGTAGAGAGGTGAGGCATCGGGTCTGTCTACCTCGTACATAACAGTAGAGAGGTGAGGCATCGGGTCTGTCTACCTCGTACATAACAGCTGGTCTATTTGACATTTTGTGAATGTATCGCAAGTTGTCCTTTACGTTCAGTGAAAGTGACAAGACTGGTCTCAGTGCTGAACAAGCACGAGAGAAAGCCGTGAGCGAGAGGGGTAATTTGACCTCATTCACAGCATCTCGTATTTTTGAATACATTTTTTATTTCACTTGGCAAGTCAGTTAAAAACAAATTGTTATTTACAATGAAGGCCTACAGCCGTGGGTTGTTTCGAGGATTTTCCAGGTTCCTCTGGGCTGTCTGACCACATCTCTAATGGTGCCATGTGGCTGACATCAGAACAACACTGTGGAGCGTTGTGACAGAGACAGGTCACAGCTGTTTATTATCTGTGTCTCTCTCCAGGCAGCCTGCGGGGGTACGTCTGTTCCCCAGCGCTCCAGGGTTTGTGGCTGTGGCAGAGGCAGTACTCTCTGGAGTCTGCTCCCCCTGTCTGCAGGTGGCAACACAGGCTGCCCACGCTGCCACCGCCCTCCTCAGGTACGTACAGACAGACAGACAGACAGACAGACAGACAGACAGACAGACAGACAGACAGACAGACAGACAGACAGACGCATGCAGGCTGTGAGCACCACACACGAGCTAAAGAGACATGTTGATTTCCCTCTCTCTACTGTGTGTCTGTAGGGTGAACCACCAGTCCAGCCCAGTACAGTACAAAGAGCTGGAGAAGCTGGTGGAAGACATTATTGCTCGGTGCACTGAGCTGCCCATACCTGCCTCCTCGCGGTGCCGAGTGAGTCAGTCTCTGTCCACCTTTGTGTGTCAGCAAGGGGACAACTTCACTTCAGGAATCATTGGAAAGGTTTCTTGACTGTGTCCCTGTTACTCTTTCTTCCAGGTGAGCCTCAGAGGAGCTGAGCCCAGCAGCCAGGCCTCGAGAGAGGGAGGGTTTCTACTCCAGGCCCTGGTCTGTTTCCATGCTGCCTGCAGGTCAGTGAGGCAGAATGCAATTGTTGCAGTCACAGAATAACATTTACCCTCCCCCCTATTTTCAGTGTGTTTAATGTTTGTTTGTGTGTCTGTGTGTTCCAGGTTAGTGGAGCAGTGTTCGTCTGAGCCTGGCCTGAAGGAGAATGTGTTCACAGCTCCATCCAAGCAGGTTCAGGGTCAGGACCCGCTGGAGTCCCTGTGTCTGTGTCTGCTACACTGCTGTGACACTGTTTGCATCCCCACCGTCACAGTGAGCCCCGCCCCCAGCACACACACACGTTCATGCACCATGTGTATACACGTACACACTCACACACGTGTGTTTGTGTGTGTGTGTGTAGAGGCATTGTGAGCTCACCCCCAGCGCCCAGGTGCTCCAGCACTTCCTCTCCATCCTGTCGTACCAGTTCTCCCTTCTACCCTCCCTCATGCCCCTCTTCGCTGCCAAACTAGGTGAGGCATGTTGTCCGAGGGTAGGGGGATCATTTCTTTCCATCATTGTTTTTCTCACCCCCAGGTATTATGACCCATGTCTCTGTTCTCCCACCATACCTCCGACTCATCCACCTCCTCCTCCATTCTTCTTCCTCTCTTCTTTCCAGCATCCTCTGGTTTCTTCAGGCTTGTTCTGGAGCACAAAGCTGTCCTCTGTGCAGGAAACAGGTAACAGGAGAACCTGAGGACACACACACAGACCACTATCACCCCCCAGACAGGTCATTGCTAATGGCGCTGTTATAGTGTGGACTTGTTATTGGGTGGACCCAGTTAAAGTGCCCAGGAACGTGAGAGTTGACACACAGAAGCTTCTTTCACATCATTTTGTTTCAGTCTGGCCATGAAAGCGCTTCTCTCATCCGTGTATCAGTCTTGTCTGTCTGTGTGCAGAAGAAGAGGAAGCTCGCAGGCCAGGCTGGCTATGTGGTTGTGCTTGAGGTTCACTAACTGTAACTCTCCCCTATGAGCTGTAATGAAACTGAGTCCAAAGTGCATTTGGATATTTTTTTTAACTCAATTGAAATGCTAAGTCAGAACATTTAATGCACACAGGAGTAGGTTTGATACTATTATTAGATATATTGTATAGAAGATAACATCTACCTTTGTTAGTTGTCCCTCTCTCTCTTTCTTTCACACCCACTCGCTCTTTCTCATCTCACGGTAGAAACCCAGCTCTGAACGCAGTCTGCTGTGGTTTTCTGCAGAGGCTCAGTGTGTCTCTTCTGTCCCAACCAGACCCTGCAGCCAGCATCCTCCCACGAGGTACTGACACAACACTTTAGCCACAAAAAACACAGTAGCATTAAGGTTTCATGTCACAGTAAAGCACTTTGTAGCACTTAGTCTGTGGAGAAGGCCTTTTGGACTCTGTTATGCAAGGTAATGTGTGGTGTGGATGTCCTGTTTGTGACTGTGATACAATTCAGTAATGAACAGGTCTACTGAGAGCTGGTGTCAGTGTCTCTCTCTCTCTCTCTCTCTCTGTGTTCCCAGACTGTGAGGAGATAGAGGCTGTGTTGAGGTCCAGCCTGCCCTCTCTGTGTTGTCGTGTGTGTGAGTGGCCCTCTCTGCTGTGTGAGTCCCCAGGGCCCCAATGTGACCCTGCCGCCCCAAGGGCTACTCAGTACTGTCTGCTCACATTGCTGCACCTGGCCCTGCAGCATGGAGACAGGTACTTGGGGACACTGGCACAGTTGTATGGTTATTAACGACACGGCATTGCTTTGTATGTGTGCCATTCAGAGGTTCAAGGGGCAAGACAAAATATTTAAGTGCCTTTGAACGGGGTATGGTAGTAGGTACCAGGCGCCCTGGTTTGAATGTGTCAAGAACTGCAACGCTGCTGGGTTTTTCATGCTCAACAGTTTTCCGTGTTTGTCAAGGATAGTCCACCACCCAAAGGACATCCAGCCAACTTGATACAACTGTGGGAAGCATTGGAGACAACATGTGCCAACATCCTTGTGGAACGCTTTCGACACCTTGTAGAGTTCATGCCCCGACTAATTAGGGCTGTTCTGAAAAAAGGGTGCAACCCAATATTAGGAAGGTGTTCATAATGTTTTGTACACTCAGTGTGTGTGTGTGTGTGTGTGTGTGTGTGTGTGTGTGTGTGACAATACACTTCCTGTACCTATCACCGTACCATCAATCGTTGTGTGTGTGCACGTTAACCATAAAAGTGTGTGTGTGTGTGTGTGTACCAGGCTGCTCCCTGACTCCACGGTGTTCTCCTGTGTGGTGACTCTGCTGTGCTCGGTGCAGGAGCAGGGAGACTCAGCTCTGCCTCCCTGTGTGCTCAGGTCTGCCCTCTACCTGCTGTCTGTCACACAGGACAAGAGCCCTGACCTGGACTGGGTAAGTCAACTCATTTCAATACGGTGATAATAGTGGGCTGCTGGCGCTCTAACAACATGTAATAAATTGCAGAAGGGTTGTTCATTCCTTGGAGTATTTAACTGAAGTTGTAGTCAATACAATAGAATCCCACTTTGGTGCGAAAGGCTCCAACTAACACTCTTCATTCTTGGAACTCGGTTATGGAGTTACATCAAGGATATATACCTTTCTTTTTAAAAGCTGGGTATTAATGAAACCGAAAGAGAGAGAGTTTTCCCTTTTATGTCCACAACAGTGTTAACACGACTCTAGTCCTTCCCTTTGACGCGTACGATCACGTATTTGTGATCGTTGATGAGTGGGTCCTGCAGCGTACGATCTCAAAGATGCGATTGGAACAGTAGCAACAGGACGTATGACACAACAAACGCGTCTAAACAGCATTGTTGTCTGAACAGCATCTAAATATATTATGGTACTGACGGAAAAATAAACGTCTTAAACTTTATTCCTCAATTTGACATTTTTATTGTAAAAGATGAATGTGAACTTCGTCATCCAAGCATCACACAGAACACATCCACAGCCAAACTCATTCCATAAACCAGTCTAAATGACAGGTTGTGCTGATGTACCACATCTCTGGTGAGCACGAGAGACTAGTGTAATGTTGTTTAGAAAAGAAATGTGTGTCAGCTAAGCTAACAGCAGCTAAATTCTTTATGATGGCAGCCATGTTTTTTATGTTTGACTTGGCAAAATCTCCCTAATCCCAGAATGCCATTCACTATAAGACGCAAATAAACAGTCAAAGATGGCTGCGCTCATTGCCTGAAAAATATGAACTTAGTTTAGCCACTTTTCAGCATATTACAAATCGTCAAGGTACTTGTTACAGTATATACAAGAACCGGAGCACATGACTTGACAAGCCGTTTACTGTTTTTGACAAATCACAAAGCAAATAAAATGTTTTCACCTCACAGACCATCACACTAAATACAAGCAAGCCTACTGCCTAGCCTAACCATAGCACGAAAGCTAAATAGGGATGAAAACATTTTAGGGGGGTTAATTTCATTTATGGGGGGTTTAAGTCCATGGGGGTAGAAATGGGGGGAAAGTATTGTGGGGGGATATGATGCAGGAAATATTACTAAGTGTAAGGACCGACGTTGGAGTCGAGAAGCAGGTACAGGGAGTCAAACATTTAATGAGTAACATTCTTTAGTCCTCTGTCGTCCCCGTCCCCCCTCTCTCCTGTCCAGGCTCCTCTAAACTGCATCAGCAAGGCCCTGTCCTCCAGCCCCAGTTTTGCCTCCCTCTACACCCACCACCCTCCACTCCTACACTTCCTCTTCCGCTACCCAGAGCTGGCCGAGCACTTTGGGCCCCAGGTCCTGGAGCTGTGGTTGTCCCACCGTGCTCAGGCCACACCGCAGTCAGACACAAACAGTAAGAAGACAGAGGGCCCGTCAGAGCAGAACCAGGATCCAGACAACACAGCCCTGCTGACTCTGCTGGAGAAGAGCCCCACTGTCATACTGAACTTGCTGGTGAGGGAGGGAGACCCCATGTACTGTCCAGAGACTGGGCACAAGCCTGTTTCTTTGCCAACCCTAGCTCTCTGCATGAACCCCTGCCTCTCTGTCTGTAGGGCATGGTGTGTACCAGGGAGGCTCCCCTGGCAGAACGTGCTGTAGAGGTGCTGGGGAGTTTCCTGCAGGGCCGGCGGGGCTGTAAGGCCAGCCTGTGTACCCTACTCAGACCCACTCTGCTACAGCTGCTCCAGAGACTGGGCCTGGAGAGCAGCCAGGGCACAGGAGGTGAGGAGAAAAACGAGAGTATACCATTATTTATATATATAGTCTATCTATATAATTAGCCATATATCCTCATGTTACAAATACAGTTGGTAAAGAAGATCCATGTATACTGAACAAAAATATAAATGCAACATGCAACAATTTAAACGATTTTACTGAGTAACAATTCATATAAATAAATTCATTAGGCCCTAATCTATGGATTTCACATGACTGGGCAGGGGCGCAGCCATGGGTGGGCCTGGGAGGGCATATGCCCACCCACTGGGGAGCCAGGACCAGCCAATCAGACTGTCTCCACAAAAGGACTTTATTACAGACAGAAATACTCCTCAGTTTCATCAGCTGTCCGTGTGGCTGGTCACAGACGATCCCGCAGGTGGAGAAGCCGGATGTGGAGGTCCTGGGCTGGCGTCGTTACATGTGGTCTGCGGTTGTGAAGCCATTTGGACGTACTGCCAAATTCTTTAAAACGATGTAGAGAAAGGAACATTCAATTGTCTGGCAACAGCTCTGGTGGACATTCCTGCAGTCAGCATGCCAATTTCAAGCTCCCTCAAAACTTGAGACATCTGTAGCATTGTGTTGTGTGACAAACAACACATTTAAAAGTAACCTTTTACTGTCCACAGCACAAGGTGCACCTGTGTAATGATCATGCTGTTTAATCAGCTTCTTGATATGCCACACCTCTCAGGTGGATGGATTATTTTGGAAAAGGAAAAATGCTCACTAACACGGATGTAAACACATTTGAGAATAATAAGCTTTTTCTGTGTATGGACCATTTCTGGGATAAAAAAATAAATCAAAAATTCAGCTCATGAAACATGGGATCAACACTTCACATGTTGCAGTTGATATTTTTTGTTCAGTGTAGTTGCAGGGAGAACAAAGCGGTGTAACGGCCGTCTGAAGGAGTAGACCAAGGCGCAGCGTGGTTAGTGCTCATCATGTATTTATTTGATCTGAACACTGAAACAAAAAAACCAATAACGACAGCCAAACAGTTCTGTCAGGTAAGTAATACAAAACAGAAATTAACCACCCACAAAACCCAAAGGAAAACAGGCCACCTAAGTATGGCTCCCAATCAGCGACAACGATGTACAGCTGTCCCTGATTGAGAGCCATACCAGGCCAAAACAAAGAAATACCAAACATAGAAAAAAGGACATAGAATGCCCACCCTAGTCACACCCTGGCCTAACCAAAATGGAGAATAAAACCCTCTCTATGGCCAGGGCGTGACAGTACCCCCCCCCCAAAGGTGCGGACTCCGGCCGCAAAACCTGACTCTAAAGGGGAGGGTCCGGGTGGACCTTCCTTACGGCGGCGGCTCTGGTGCGGGACGTGGACCCCGCTCCACCTTCGGCTTGGCCCACTTAGGTGGTGCCTCTGGAGTGGGGACCCTCGCCGCCGACACCGGACTGGCGGGCGACTCTGGCAGCGCCGGACCGGCGGGCGACTCTGGCACAGGACGGACCGGCGGGCGACTCTGGCACAGGACGGACCGGCGGGCGACTCTGGCACAGGACGGACCGGCGGGCGACTCTGGCACAGGACGGACCGGCGGGCGACTCTGGCACAGGACGGACCGGCGGGCGACTCTGGCACAGGACGGACCGGGCTGGGGAGACATGTAGGAGGCCTGGCTCTGGACGCAGGCACGGGACTCACCAGGCTGGGGAGACGCACTGGAGGTCTGGAGTGCACGGCCTGCACAACCCGTCCTGGCTGAGTTGTTACTGTAGCCCAGCACGGGCGGAGCGCTGGCACAGGGTGAACTGGGCTGTGCTGAGGAATGATGGCTGCTGTGCGTAGAGCAGGCGCAGGGTAGCCTGGGCCTAGGAGACGCACTGGTGGCCAGATGTGCTGCGCCGGCGCACTTCTCCCTGGCTGGATGCCCACTCTAGCACGGCACTTGCGGGGGGCTGGTATCGACCGCACCGGACTGTGCGTGCGGATGGGCGAGACCTTGCGCACTTCCGCATAGCACGGTGCTCTCCACATCAACCGCTCCCCACGTTAAGCACGGGGAGTTGGCTCAGGTCTATTGCCTGACTCCGCCAATCTCCCTGTGTGCCCCCCCCAATTATTTTTTGGGGGGCTGCCTCTCAGGCTCCCGTAGCTGACCTGCCTGTTCCTCCCAGTATCGCCGTTCCGCTTTAGCTGCCTCGATCTCCCACTGCGGACGGCGATACTCCCCAGGCGTTGTCCAGGGTCCTGCCCTATCCAGGATCATCTCCCAAGTCCAGGAGTCCATAACCCTCTGTTCCTCCCTACCACGCTGCTTGGTCTTCTTGTGGTGGGTGGTTCTGTAACGGCCGTCTGAAGGAGTAGACCAAGGCGCAGCGTGGTTAGTGCTCATCATGTATTTATTTGATCTGAACACTGAAACAAAGAAACCAATAACGACAGCCAAACAGTTCTGTCAGGTAAGTAATACAAAACAGAAATTAACCACCCACAAAACCCAAAGGAAAACAGGCCACCTAAGTATGGCTCCCAATCAGCGACAACGATGTACAGCTGTCCCTGATTGAGAGCCATACCAGGCCAAAACAAAGAAATACAAAATATAGAAAAAAGGACATAGAATGCCCACCCTAGTCACACCCTGGCCTAACCAAAATAGAGAATAAAACCCTCTCTATGGCCAGGGCGTGACAAGCGGCTTCACTCTGTGGCGTGATATCAAGTCCAATAGAAGAAAATGTGCTTTGACGTTCCTCTCCTATAGGAGCAGGCAGAGAGAATTTAACTAGAGCAGCTCCACAAACAGCCGAAAGTGACATCACATCCACCCCCCAACAGTGTCCCAGAAAGCTTTTATCAAGGCTGGGTTACACTGCATACATATACTCTCCTGCCATCCATTCCGGCGGATGGATACCTATTGAGGTTGTGTAGGTTAATTGCTGTAGCGCAAGGGCACACCACAACTGTGTCCACTCTGGGGGGTTGAACTAACTAGTTACCATCAGCTGTCCCACTAGAATACGCTGCACCATATCATTTGCATTAATAAACTCAGCAAAAAAGAAACGTCATCTCACTGTCAACTGCGTTTATTTTCAGCAAACTTAACATGTGTAATTATTTGTATGAACATAAGATTCAACAACTGAGAACATAAACTGAACAAGTTCCACAGACATGTGACTAACAGAAATGGAATAATGTGTCCCTTAGCAAAGGGGGGTCAAAATTCAAAATCAAAAGTAACAGTCAGTATCTGGTGTGGCCACCAGCAGCATTAAGTACTGCAGTGCATCTCCTCCTCATGGACTGCACCAGATTTGTCAGTTCTTGCTGTGAGATGTTACCCCACTCTTCCACCAAGGCACCTGCAAGTTCCCAGACATTTCTGGGGGGAATGGGCCTAGCCCTCACCCTCCGATCCAACAGGTCCCAGACGTGCTCAATGGGATTGAGATCCGGGCTCTTCGCTGGCCATGGCAGAACACTGACATTCCTGTCTTGCAGGAAATCACGCACAGAACGAGCAGTATGGCTGGTGGCATTGTCATGCTGGAGGGTCATGTCAGGATGAGCCTGCAGGAAGGGTACCACATCAGGGAGGAGGATGTCTTCCCTGTAACTCACAGCGTTGAGACGATCAGCTGTCCGTCCTGTCTCCCTGTAGCGCTGTCTTAGGCGTCTCACAGTACGGACATTGCAATTTATTGCCCTGGCCACATCTGCAGTCCTCATGCCTCCTTGCAGCATGCCTAAGGCACGTTCACGCAGATGAGCAGGGACCCTGGGCATCTTTCTTTTGGTGTTTTTCAGAGTCAGTAGATAGGCCTCTTTAGTGTCCTAAGTTGTCATAACTGTGACCTTAATTGCCTACCGTCTCAAAGCTGTTCGTGTCTTAACGACCGTTCCACAGGTGCATGTTCATTAATTGTTTATGGTTCATTGAACAAGCATGGGAAACAGTGTTTAAACCTTTTACAATGAAGAGCTGTGAAGTTATTTGGACTTACGAATTATCTTTGAAAGACAGGGTACTGAAAAAGGGACGTTTCTCTTTTTGCTGAGTTTATATACTTTATATTAACCTATAATGCTGTAGGGTGACTATCTAATGTAAATAAAATGCAGCCAGGGGAGTATGGAAATTAGTGTTTTGGCCTCTTTCTTGCTCTTTCATCTCTCTCTCGTTAATTATTTCTCCCCCTTATTCCTCTCCCAATCTCTCTAGCCGTGGGCTCTCTCCCTCTGGTCCTGAGGTTGCTGTGCCTGATGCAGACCAGTTGCTCCACTGAGAATGAGATGGACGGCATCCACTTCAAACTGCTCTACCACGGTGAGGTCACAGGGTCAAAAGGAGTCAGCCATGCATAATTCACTCAGATCTATAGCTTTGGTCCGACGTCATAACTTCTCCACTAGTTTTCGCTGTACTCACGCTGTACTCACTCTCTACATTCAGTATCAGTTCAATCGATATTTAAATGCCTTAGGGTTTTTGCTCACATCAACAAAGCATATGACATAAGCATAATCTGAATTTGTAGATGAAAGTAGTATTTAAGTATCAGTAACATGTCGGCTTTCTTCTGACTATAGACGTTATGATCTTGTCTCCTGTCTTATTGTGGGCGCGTTCCAGTGAGTAACCTGGCAGGCAAGCTGCAAGCCTCCAACACTGAGTGTCTGCTGCCAGCCTTCAGCTACCTGTACTGCTGTCTGCGCCTGTCCCCCCCTCACTGCACTGACAGAGGTGACAAACTCAGTCTGCCACCCTGTCCTTCTCATTAAGTGCAGCACAGCGTGCAGCCTTCATACACGCTGCCACCTGCCTCTTTCTCTTTCACACACACAGTCCCCCAGAGACACAGATTGGGTTGTGCCGTCTGGCCTGTAAGAGAGACACACACTTGTACAGAACCAGTCAGTGCCATTCACAAGGGCACACAACACACTCACACATTAAATTGGTAGTATGTTTTATATATTGTATAATATCTTGAGTGTGATCTCTTTTTGTCTTTTTGTTTTTTTCCTCCCCAGCTGTGTCCATGCTGCTGTGTAACGCCGGGCTGATGGATCAACTGCAGGCTACGCTGGACCTCTCCTCTTCCCTCTCTCCTACGTCTGCCCTGCTGTGCTGCTCTCAACTGCTCCTGTCCTCTCTCGTCACCCTGCAGCACACTCATTCAGCTCAGGTTGTTCTGTCACGCTAACGCTTATGAAGACCTTTACACAGGATACACAATGTAGTATAAAACACACTCGAGTGAGGACAGGAGCAGGGGACTTACCAGGGGAGACACACTGTCCTCTACAGCTGACAGTGGAACACACACATTGAATACAGCACTCAAAGCAGAAGAATGTATCAGAGACCTTGATGTTAGACAATACATTTCTCTTGTACTGTAGGACAGTGTGTTGTTGACATAGAGATCCTGTTCAATTACATTCCTAGTTCTATGGTTGTTGCCTTATCATGTCTTGTCATTTTCTTCCCTTTCTGTATCCCAAGGTCCATAGAAGCATCAGGTTGAACGTGGGCAGCACGGTGCAGACCCTGGTCTTTGGGAAGAGGAAGACAGGCAGCCTCTTACTGGGTAACAACGCTCCGCCACACTAAGCAGAGCAAAGCAGACTTGTTAACACAGGCTTTAATTCCGTTATGTGTCCTTCCTCCAACAGAGGAGTTGGGATAGAAATGTCCAGCTGATTCTGTATCTGTCTCCCTGTAGTATGAGTGTGCTGTCAGGGTGATCTACGGTCTCTCCTCCGCTGCCGGCTCCTCCCTCTGTTTTCTCTCTTGCTCTCCCTCTCTCTTTCTGCTATCGCTAATTGTCTCTTCTCTCCCTTAGATGGGTCTACTATCTCAGTGTACATGAGTGTTTGACAAAAGGGTTCTGCAAATGGCCACCAGCTCCCGGCCTGTGCTTCAGTGTGTTTAATCAGATCTCCCACTGACCTGTAATCCTGTCTCTCCCTTCCTCTCTCTTACCACCCACACTCTTTCTCTCTGGTCGTCTTCTCGTTCCTCCCCATCTCCTGCCAATCCTCTTTCAACCTCTCCCCTCTCTTCTCACGTTCTCCCTCGCCTCACTCCAAATCTCCTTGAATCCCACCCCTTCCCCCTCCACATCCTCTCGTTCCTCTGTCTTCCCTCATTCTGCCTCTCCTCCCTCGCCTTCCACTCCACAGCTAGTTCCCTGAGGCTGCTGCAGGCTGTTCTAGATGTTGACCTGGAGTCTCCAATGCTGTGTGTGAGTGTTGGCCCCGGGGCAGGACAGAGGCCCCTGGGGGACACAGACAGCTCTCTGCACCCGCTGGGATCCTACGGGGCCCACTGCCTCATCACCGCACTCTACGGCCTCCTGCTGCAGGTCAGACACACCATACATACATACATACACACACACACACACACACACACACACACACACTACAGAGCTGTTAACACCCCAGAGTTCTTCCCTATACTGTTTTTATTCCTACATTTTCCATTGATTCAATGTTTCAATTGTTGTTCGACAAGGCTGATGTTGTAAAGCACTCAAATGTGTCCTTCCTTTCTACCCTCTGTTTCTCTTTCTCTACAGTGCAGCCTTTTATAGTCTATGTATAGTACACTGGTGTTAATGGCAGTGTTATGGGGACAAACGCACTTCATAAATACTGGGTATCATTACTGTCATCACTTAATGACTGGGTCAGAGCTCACAGTAACTCTACATGAAGCATCTTCAACTCCTCCTGTCTCTCCCTCTGTCTCTGTAGCATCATTTAGTCTATGCTGTGTATGTATAGTGAAGAATGCACTTCATGTGTCCCTCTTCCTATATAACCAATTTGGTGTTGAATAATACCACGCTGTATCAGTCAGGGCAGTAGTTCCATATCAGTGGCTGCTCTGTAGAGCGTAGCCCCTCGGTCCACTGCGCTGTGGTGCGCTAAGCCGATGATGTGAGGCTGCACTGGCTTCCAGGATAAGACTGGAACTCTCTGTGGACCTCCTCTATAGCCATCTGCCCTACGTCACTGTTTTGGCCCACTAATCACTAGTCACTGCCTCAGTAGGGACGGCTGTGGAGTGGGAGGAATAATGCATTATTAAATAATCCCTCATTCTCTCTTTCTCTCCATTTATCTGGTTCTCTCTTTTCTCCATCCCTCTGTTTGGCTTAATATCTTCTCTCTCCCTCTTCTATTCATCCCTCCATCTTGCTAAATGTCTTTCTGTCCTCCGCCTCTTGCAGAAGCAGGAGCTGTTGCTCAGTGTGTCAGTGAACTGCCTGGGGTCTCTGCTGCGGTTTCTGCAAAGGAGAAGTCCATCTACAGGTACCTGACTCAGACAAATCAAATCAACAGGTGTAGACTAACAGTGAAATGTTTCCTTACGGGTCCTTTTCCAACAATGCAGAGTTAAAGATGACAATAGAAATAGTGACACACGGAATAAATACACAGTGAATAATGAATAACAACAACGAGTAAAAAAATAACAACACGGGTATCTTTTGGTTATCACTATAGCAACAGCCTCCAGGAACAACAAAAAACACAATATTTACATCTTACAGTTGAATGAGGAATTAAGCCACAATATATACATAACTGCTATGTGGTACAGTATTTAGAATTTTAGTACAGAAAAAGATAATTGGTATTGTGGTTAGTTGTAGAGCTCAAACTGATTTAGTCAGCATTCTTTGGAAGGTTAGCCTGGTTTCTGTGTCCAGTATCGCTGATTGACTGCATAGCTACTGTACATCGTTACAATATGTGTGAAAGTGCAAGGTGCTATGTAAAAAATGGAACGCTCCATTCCTTTTTTATATAGCACCTTTCACTTTTTGTATTCTTTCGAGCATGGATTAAATGAATGATATTATTTTTGCATCTCAGCCTCCTTGAGTTATTCCTTTTTATGATTTGAGTGCAAGTACTTTTTGAACTCTACAGATGTTTTCTCTTTCACGCACCGGCCGCCTTCCATTCTAGCATGAGAGCAAACCCTCCTACTGGCTTTCTACCTATCTATATATATATACAGGGAGTACCACAACCGTGTCGATGTGCAGGGCTACGAGGTAATTGAGGTAGCTATGTACATATAGGTAACGGTTAAAGTGACGAGGCAACAGGATAGATAATAGACAGTAGCAGCAACGTTGTGTGGGGCGTCAGAATGCCTGTATGCGCACGTTATGCGTATGTGTGTGAGCATATGTAGTGTGTGTGTTGGGGTGTGAGTGTGTGGGTAGAGTCCAGTGTTTGTGAGATTTAGTTTAAAAAAAGTTCAATGCAGGTATACCCGGGTATCCATTTGATTAGCTGTCTAGCAGCCTTGTGGCTTGGGGTTAAAAGCTGTGCACTGATACCGCTTGCCGAGCGGTAGTAGATAGAACAGAGAGAACAGTCTATGGCTTGGGTTGCTGGAGTCTTCGTCTGACTCCGCCTTGTATAGAGGGCCTGGATGGCAGGGAGCTCGGCCCCAGTGATGTACTGGGCCGTACTCACCACCCTCTGTAGCGCCTTGCGGTCGGGTGCCTTGCTGTTGCCATACCAAGCGGTGATGCAGTCAGTCAAGATGCTTTCAAAGGTGCAGCTGTTGAACTTTTGGAGGATTTCAGTGCCCATGCCAAATCTATTCAGCCTCCTGAGGGGAAGAGGCGATGTCGTGCCCTCTTCACAACTGTGTGGGTGTGTGTTTACCATGTTAATTCCTTAGTGATGTGGACACAGAGGAACTTGAAGCTCTCGACCAGCTACACTACAGCCCCATTGATGTGGATGGGGGCGTGCTCGCCCCTCCATTTCCTGTAGTCCACGATCAGCTCCTTTGTGTCGCTGACTTTGAGTGGAAGGTTGTTGCCCTGGCACCACACAGCCAGGTCTCTGACCTCCTCCCTATAGGCTTTCTCATAGTTGTCGGTGATCAGTCCTATCAGCGTAGGCGGATCTGTTGTTGCCTACCCTCACCGCCTGTCAGGAAGTCCGGGATCCAGTTGCAGAGGGAGGTGTTCAGTCCCAGGGTCCTGAGCTTGGTGATTATTTGTTTATTTGGACGATGGTGTTGATTGCTGAGCTGTAGTCATTGAACATCATTCTTATATAGGTATTCATTTTGTCCTGGTGGGTGAGGGCAGTGTAGAGTGCAATAGAGATTGCATCATCTGTGGGTTCAGGGTGTCTGGGATGATGGTGTTGATGTGATACATGGCTATATATTTTGGCTATATATCTTAGTGCTACGGGGCGATAGTTATTTAGGCAGGTTACCTTGCCGTTCTTGGGGACCGGGACTATGGTGGTCTGCTTCAAACAAGTTGGTATTTCAGACCGGGTCAGGGATAGGTTGAAAATGTCAGTGAAGACACTTGCTAGATGGTCAGCACATGCTCCGAGTACACATCCTGGTATTCCGTCTGGCCCCGTGGCCTTGCGAATGTTAACCTGTTTAAAGGTCTTACATCGGCTACGGAGAACAAGATCACACAGTCGCCCGGAACAGCTGGCGCTGTCATTCATGGTTAAGTGTTGCTTGCCTCGAAGCGAGCATAGAGAAGCATTTAGGTTGTCTGGTAGGCTCGCGTCGTTGGGCATCTCGCGGCTGGGTTTCCCTTTGTAATCCGTGCAAGTTTGCACGCCCTGCCACATCCGATGAGCGTCAGAGCCGGCGTAAGATTCCATCTTAGTCCTTTATTGACGCTTTGCCTGTTTGATGGCTCGTTGGCAGTCGCAGCGTGATTTCTTATAAGCGTCCAGATTAGTGACCCGCTCCTTGAAAAGCAGCAGCTCTTGCCTTTAGCACAGTGTGGGTGTTGCCTGTAATCTATGGCTTCTGGTTGGGTTATGTACATATGTATGGTGGGACAACGTCATCGATGCACTTATTAATGAAGCCGGTGACTGAAGTGGTAAACTCCTGAATGTTAGCGGATGAATCCCGGGACCTATTCTAGTCTGTGCTAGCGAAACAGTCCTGAAGCTTAGCATACGCATCATCGGATCACTTCCGTATTGAGTCTGTCACTGGTACTTCCTGTTTGAGTTTTTGCTTGTAGGAGGATAGAGTTATGGTCTGATTTGCCAATGGGAGGGTGTGGAAGGTATGTGGAGTAAAGGTGATCTAGAGTTTTGCCACAGTGTGTGCTGGTGATTTTGTCATTGTATGGCCAGTGTCTGGTTGTCTTTTCATGTCTCAAATCAGATCAAATCAAACTTTATTTGTCACATGCACCGAATACAACAAGTGTAGACCTTACCGTGAAATGCTTACTTACAAGCCCTTAACCAGCAGTGCAGTACAAGAAGAGTTAAGAAAGTATTTACCAAATAAACTAAAGTAAAAAATTATAAAAAGTAACACAATAAAATAACAATAACGAGGCTATATACAGTGGGTACCGGTACCTAGTCAGTGTGCGGGGGTACAGGTTAGTTGAGGTAATTTGTACATGTAGGTGGGGTGAAGTGACTATGCATAGATAATAAACAGCGAGTAGCAGCAGTGTACAAAACAAATGGGGGGGGGGGTGTCAATGTAAATAGTCCGGTGGCAATTTGATTCATTGTTCAGCAGTCTTATGGCTTGGGGCTGGAAGCTATTAAGGAGCCTTTTGATCCTAGACTAGGCGCTCCAGTACCGCTTGCCGTGCAGTAGCAGGCAATTTTATGGGCTTTCCTCTGACAACGCCTATTATATAGGTCCTGGATGGCAGGAAGCATGCCCCAGTGATGTACTGGGTTGTACATACTACCCTCTGTAGCGCCTTACGGTCAGATGCCGAGCAGTTGCTATACCAGGCGGTGATAACCGGTCAGGATGCTCTCGATGGTGCAGCTGTAGAACTTTTTGAGGATCTGGGGACCAGTGCCAAATCTTTTCAGTCTCCTGAGGGGGAAAAGGTTTTGTTGTGCCCTCTTCACGACTATCTTGGTGTGTTTGGACCATGATAGTTCATTGGTGATGTGGACACCAAGGAACTTAAAACTCGCGACCCGCTCCACTATAGCCCCGTCGATGTTAATGGGGGCCTGTTCGGCCCACCTTTTCCTGTAGTCCACGATTAGCTGCTTTGTCTTGCTCAGATTGAGAGGTTGTTGTCCTGGCACCAAACAGCCAGTTCTGACCACCTCCCTATAGGTTTTCTCATCGTTGTCTGGGATCAGGCCTACCACTGTTGTGTCATCAGCAAATTTAATGATGGTGTTGGAGTCGTGTTTGGCCACACAGTCGTGGGTAAACGGGGAGTACAGGAGGGTACTAAGTACACACCCTTGAGGGGCCCCAGTGTTGAGGATCAGCGTGGCAGACATGTTGTTACCTACCCTTACCACCTGGGGGCAGCCCGTCTGGAAGTCCAGGATCCAGTTGCAGAGGGAGGTGTTTAGTACCAGGGTCCTTAGCTTAGTGATGAGCTTCATGGGCACTATGGTGTTGAACGCTGAGCTGTAGTCAATGAACAGCATTCTCACATAGGTTTTCCTTTTGTCCAGATGGGAAAGGGCAGTGTGGAGTGCGATTGTGTCATCTGTGGATCTGTTGGGGCGGTATGCAAATTGGAGTGGGTCAAGGGTATCCAGGAGGATGCTGTTGATGTGAGCCATGACCAGCCTTTCAAAGCACTTCATGGCTACTGACGTGAGTGCTACGGGGCGGTAATCATTTAGGCAGGTTACCTTCGCTTCCTTGGACACAGGGACTATGGTGGTCTGCTTGAAACATGCAGCTATTACTGACTCGGTCAGGGAGAGGTTGAAAATGTCAGTGAAGACACTTGCCAGTTGGTCCGCGCATGCTCTGAGTACATGTCCTGGTAAACCGTCTGGCTCTGCGGCTTTGTGAATGTTGACCTGTTTAAAGGTTTTGCTCACATTGGCTACCGAGAGCGTTATCACACAGTCGTCCAGAACAGCTGGTGCTCTTGTACATGCTTCAGTGTTGCTTGCCTCGAAGAGAGCATAAAAGGCATTTACTCCTCTGCTAGGTTCGTGTCACTGGGCAGCTCGCGTCTGGGTTTCCCTTTTGAAGTGCGTAATAGTTTTCAAGCCCTGCCACATCCGACGAGCGTCAGAGCTGGTGTAGTAGGATTCAATCTTAATCCTGTATTGATACTTTGCATGTTTGATGGTTCGTCTGAGGGCATAGCGGGATTTCTTATAAGCGTCCGGATTAGTGTCCCGCTCCTTGAAAGCGGCAGCTCTAGCCTTTAGCTCGATGCGGATGTTACCTGTAATCCATGGCTTCTGGTTGGGATATGTACGTACTAGAGGTCGACCGATTATGATTTTTCGATACCGATTATTGTGGGCCCAAAAACCCGATGCCGATTAATCAGCCGATTTTAAAAATTATATATATAAATTATATATTATTTTTATAATTACACACCTTACAACACAATACTGAATGAACACTTATTTTAACTTAATACACTGCTCAAAAAAATAAAGGGAACACTTAAACAACACATCCTAGATCTGAATGAAAGAAATAATCTTATTAAATACTTTTTTCTTTACATAGTTGAATGTGCTGACAACAAAATCAAACAAAAATAATCAATGGAAATCCAATTTATCAACCCATGGAGGTCTGGATTTGGAGTCACACTCAAAATTAAAGTGGAAAACCACACTACAGGCTGATCCAACTTTGATGTAATGTCCTTAAAACAATTCAAAATGAGGCTCAGTAGTGTGTGTGGCCTCCACGTGCCTGTATGACCTCCCTACAACGCCTGGGCATGCTCCTGATGAGGTGGCGGATGGTTTCCTGAGGGATCTCCTCCCAGACCTGGACTAAAGCATCCGCCAACTCCTGGACAGTCTGTGGTGCAACGTGGCGTTGGTGGATGGAGCGAGACATGATGTCCCAGATGTGCTCAATTGGATTCAGGTCTGGGGAACGGGTGGGCCAGTCCATAGCATCAATGCCTTCCTCTTGCAGGAACTGCTGACACACTCCAGCCACATGAGGTCTAGCATTGTCTTGCATTAGGAGGAACCCAGGGCCAACCGCACCAGCATATGGTCTCACAAGGGGTCTGAGGATCTCATCTCGGTACCTAATGGCAGTCAGGCTACCTCTGGCGAGCACATGGAGGGCTGTGCGGCCCCCCAAAGAAATGCCACCCCACACCATGACTGACCCACCGCCAAACCGGTCATGCTGGAGGATGTTGCAGGCAGCAGAACGTTCTCCACGGCGTCTCCAGACTCTGTCACGTCTGTCACATGTGCTCAGTGTGAACCTGCTTTCATCTGTGAAGAGCACAGGGCGCCAGTGGCGAATTTGCCAATCTTGGTGTTCTCTGGCAAATGCCAAACGTCCTGCACGGTGTTGGGCTGTAAGCACAACCCCCACCTGTGGACGTTGGGCCCTCATACCACCCTCATGGAGTCTGTTTCTGACCGTTTGAGCAGACACATGCACATTTGTGGCCTGCTGGAGGTCATTTTGCAGAGCTCTGGCAGTGCTTCTCCTGCTCCTCCTTGCACAAAGGCGGAGGTAGCGGTCCTGCTGCTGGGTTGTTGGCCTCCTCCACGTCTCCTGATGTACTGGCCTGTCTCCTGGTAGCGCCTCCATGCTCTGGACACTACGTTGACAGACACAGCAAACCTTCTTGCCACAGCTCGCATTGATGTGCCATCTTGGATGAGCTGCACTACCTGAGTCACTTGTGTGGGTTGTAGACTCCGTCTCATGCTACCACTAGAGTGAAAGCACCGCCAGCATTCAAAAGTGACCAAAACATCAGCCAGGAAGCATAGGAACTGAGAAGTGGTCTGTGGTCCCCACCTGCAGAACCACTCCTTTATTGGGGGTGTCTTGCTAATTGCCTATAATTTCCACCTGTTGTCTATTCCATTTGCACAACAGCATGTGAAATTTATTGTCAATCAGTGTTGCTTCCTAAATGGACAGTTTGATTTCACAGAAGTGTGATTGACTTGGAGTTACATTGTGTTGTTTAAGTGTTCCCTTTATTTTTTGAGCAGTATATAATACATAAATAAAATCTATTTGGCCTCAAATAAATAATGAAACATGTTCAATTTGGTTTAAATAATACAAAAACAGTGTTGGAGAAGAAAGTAAAAGTGCAATATGTGCCATGTAAGAAAGCTAACGTTTAAGTGCCTTGCTCAGAACATGGGAACATATGAAAGCTGGTTGTTCCTTTTAACATGAGTCTTCAATATTCCCAGGTAAGAAGTTTTAGGTTGTAGTTATTATAGGAATTATAGGACTATTTCTCTCTATATGATTTGTATTTCATATACCTTTGACTATTGCATGTTCTTATAGGCACTTTAGTATTGCCAGGAACACATCGATAACAGCCACCCTCAAAGCAGCGTTACCCATGCAGAGCAAGGGGAACAACTACTCCAAGTCTCAGAGCGAGTGACGTTTGAAACGCTATTAGCGTTCACCCTGCTAACTAGCTAGCCATTTCACATCGGTTACACCAGCCTAATCTTGGGAGTTGATAGGCTTGAAGTCATAAACAGCGCAATGCTTGAAGCATTGCGAAGAGCTGCTGGCAAAACGCACGAAAGTGCTGTTTGAATGAATGCTTACGAGCCTGCTGGTGCCTACCACCGCTCAGTCAGACTGCTCTATCAAATCATAGACTTAATTATAATAAACACACAGAAATATGAGCCTTAGGTCATTAATATGGTCGAATCAGGAAACTATCATCTCGAAAACAAAGTTTTTTTTTTCTTTCAGTGAAATACGGAACTGTTCCGTATTTTATCTAACGGGTGGCATCCCTAAGTCTAAATATTCCTGTTACATTGCACAACCTTCAATGTTATGTCATAATTACGTAAAATTCTGGCAAATTAGTTCGCAACGAGCCAGGCGGCCCAAACTGTTGCATATACCCTGACTCTCTGCGTGCAATGAATGCAAGAGAAGTGACACAATGTCACTTGGTTAATATTGCCTGCTAACCTGGATTTCTTTTAGCTAAATATGCAGGTTTAAAAATATATACTTGTGTATTGATTTTAAGAAAGACATTGATGTTTATGGTTAGGTACATGTTGGCGCAATGACAGCCCTTTTTCGCGAATGCGCACCGCATCGATTATATGCAACGCAGGACAGGCTAGATAAACTAGTAATATCATCAACCATGTGTAGTTAACTAGTGATTATGATTGATTGATTTGTTTTTTTTTTATAAGATAAGTTTAATGCTAGCTAGCAACTTACCTTGGCTTCTTACTGCATTCGCGTAACAGGCAGGCTCCTCGTGGAGTGCAATGTAAAGCAGGTGGTTAGAGCGTTGGACTAGTTAATCGTAAGGTTGCAAGATTGAATCCCCGTGCTGACTAGGTACAAATCTGTCGTTCTGCCCCTGAACAAGGCAGTTAACCCACCGTTCCTAGGCCGTCATTGAAAATAAGAATGTGTTCTTAACTGACTTGCCTAGTTAAATAAAGGTGTAAAAAAAAAAAAAAATAAGAATTAAAAAAAAGAATTGGCAAATCGGTGTCCAAAAATACTGATTACCGATTGTTATGAAAACTTGAAATCGGCCCCGATTAATCGGTCGACCTCAAGTACGTACGGTCACTGTGAGGACGACGTCGTCGATGCACTTATTGATGAAGTTGATGACTGAGGTGGTATACTCCTCAATGCCATTGGATGAATTCCGGAACATATTCCAGTCTGTGCTAGCAAAACAGTCCTGTAGCGTAGCATCTGCGTTATCTGACCACTGTGTATGTCAGTGTATTCATGCCTCACCATCATCCTGACCTGTCTTTTCCCCCTCTGTCACCAGCCCAGCATGTGGTGTGTCAGCCCTGGAGTCGCTTCCTGCTCTACTCTTTGCTCAACTCTGGAGAGAGCTGCCTGCTGCACCCAGCCACACTCACACTACTCACACTGGTAAGGCTGCACCTAGCCACACTCACACTTCTCACACTGGTAAGGCTGCACCCAGCCACACTCACACTTCTCACACTGGTAAGGCTGCACCCAGCCACACTCACACTTCTCACACTGGTAAGGCTGCACCCAGCCACACTCACACTTCTCACACTGGTAAGGCTGCACCCAGCCACACTCACACTTCTCACACTGGTAAGGCTGCACCCAGCCACACTCACACTACTCACACTGGTAAGGCTGCACCCAGCCACACTCACACTACTCACACTGGTAAGACTGCACCCAGCCACACTCACACTGGTAAGACTGCACCCAGCCACACTCTCAGTACTCACACTGGTAAGACTGCACCCAGCCACCCTCGCACTACTCACACTGGTAAGACTGCACCCAGCCACCCTCGCACTACTCACACTGGTAAGACTGCACCCGGCCACACTCTCAGTACTCACACTGGTAAGACTGCACCCAGCCACCCTCGCACTACTCACACTGGTAAGACTGCACCCAGCCACACTCACACTGGTAAGACTGCACCCAGCCACACTCTCAGTACTCACACTGGTAAGACTGCACCCAGCCACACTCCCTTAAAAGACCTTTGCTTGAAAAACGAGAAGAAAGCGGCAATAGTACTGTTTGTCTTGACGCCGTAGCCAGTATACTCTTACTCAAAATAGTTAGAAATCATCTAAGATAACTCAAGAAAACTGCAATTAATTTTGATGTTTTTGCAGAGAAGATCTTAGTCACACATTTTTACATCTTACTAAGATGTTTGGTGCAGTATTTCTCAAGTGAAAAAATCTTCATGAAAACGAATTGCCTGTCGTTGAATGACAACAAACACTTAATTGAAGAATCCCTACTGTTGACCAATCACCGAAGAAGGGGCGTAGACTTTTGCTACCGAATTTCGGCTTGTCACAAGGAAAATGTTTGTGTGGACAAATAGCCGAAAAACCCCTTGTCGAAGACCAAAACGTCTCAAAATGGCATCATAATAAATGCACATATATGAACTACTCTGAACTGTTTCGTATGGGAAGCATGCAGATGCTTCAAGACTGCACCCGGACACACTCACTACTGTTGGTCTTTGAAGCAGTGCAGGGCCATTTTGAAGTGTATTCAAATGTGTCTTTGCCTTCTGTTTGTAAGCACCCCGATGAAGCCTTGAATACCAAGACATGTCCCTCCCATGCAGCTGTTGCGGTATGGCAGTAGGGTGGTGGTGTGGGAGCCAGACCTGTGTCAGGTGTTGGAGGTGGTGGAGAAGAGAGGCCTGAACGAGCTGGGAGAGAACACAACACAGGCCCTGAGACAGCTGCTCACACAGGTACAGTACACAACACACTGACTGGAACACATACAGCAGCAGAGTAAAACGCAAACAGAGAGCACACAGACGGAGCTCTGAGAGACTATGTTGAATGTCACTGAGACGCACTCTTTTAATTGTGCCATGTCCAAGCAGCCCCCTGTCACCACCTCTACGCCATTGTGTCACACATGACAGTGGCAGGACACCTCCCCTCATAGGGTTCTTCTGGCTCAGTAGTGGAATGTCACTGCACTGAAAAGTCATCACTGTCCCCATTTGTCATGTGATACAGCATCATGCTGGCCCTGCTGCCTCCCTTAGTGACAGAGCTTTGACGTGTGTGTGTGTGTGTGTGTGTGTGTGTGTGTGTGTGTGTGTGTGTGTGTGAGACCCAGTGACTCTTATTCAGGGGTTAACAGAGCTGAATGTACTCCAGCAGTGTGCGCTTCAGTAGCTTGTCAGATCAGAGCGGGTCTTATGGGAGACTGTCCTGTCACGATATCCGCTGCATGCTGCCTCTTATAATAATAGATTTATTTTATTTTGCGCTTTTCATTACAAAGAGAATCTCAAATATTCTGTAAATACAAACAAAACAAATGTAGAGATCCGGCAGGTCTTGGTGATGGTCTAACACAGATTCAGATGATGAGATGTTCAGCCAGGCAGGTAAGAAAAGCTGGGCAGTAGCATAAGCGGATGGACCTTCAATGGCACTGAGAGGGAGCGGCGTCAGTCAGTTACTTAGACAGGCCCAGAGCGCTTCATCAGGCACCTCGTTTGTTGTCATCTCTGTTGGTAGGCTGGATAGTCCACTACAGGAAGTGCAGCACCCACCTGGGTGATGCTTCAACAACTATAAGTGCCAGAAAGACCAGCACACCTCAGCAGTAGTCAGGAAACAGTCCCCTACGAGGCTTATCTCTCTCAACCCCTCACACCGCAGTCTACATCATTCATGCAAAGAGGGCAGGTGGAAAAAAGCTGGTGCTGTATTATAGCGGTTTCCACCAGACTTCCGTCTCTCATCTCTCTTGTGGTCTCTCTCAGTTTCTTGCTGTCTCTTCTTCACCCACTGACTCTCTCACCTCTCCCCCTCTCTCTTCCTCAGCTCCAGTGCAGTATATTCCACCCCCCTCCTACAGAGGAGAGCAGACTGAGGGCCAATACTCTGATGGAGTCACTGAACTCCCTGCCTCCCACAGCCAACGACAACCTGCCCACCAGCATTCTGTATCCTACACTCATGTACCCCGGCGACCCCACACACACACACAGTTATAGCGTAAAAGATAGTGCAAGAGATGGTCCTCGTTTTTTTACAAGTTGACAGAGCAGTACTTGTCAGTGTTTATTGATTTTTGACTAAATCTGTCATACGTGATGCATTTCACTTCATCTCTTGTGCTGTCCCTGCTGTATCCACATACTGAGTCTCCACTCGTGTTTCAGTACATCTCTGTCTGCCAGAGGTGTAGACCAACTAGTTTTAGTCATCAGACACATGCCATTACAGTGCTCTTTCTAGGAGCTCTCTTTCTCTCTCCTTCCTATCTGTCCTTAACCCCCTTTCTCAGGCGTGTTGGAGAGATGTATCTCTGCCTGTCCGACTTCACTGTGAAGACAGACGGACACATTGGCTCTCAGTTATAGACCTGTTTGATTTATTGATCTATTTATTTATGGCTGTTTTTGCAACCAAACAGCCTTATTCTGAAGAGGTGTCTGGTAGGACTCCTGTCATATTATTACTGACTGACTGTGTCAGTAAAAAAACTAGGGGGGAGCATCCATTCATTTGCCTTTAGGTTTGAGGTCTTTCAATAATATAAGTTTATTATAAAGAGTTGTTTGGAAAAGAACAGTTGTCATATGTCATTTCAGTAGAAATATAGGCCAATCTGAGGCCACCGATTTGGATGGTCATGGCTAGATGGGATACAGGTGTCAAATTGACAAACGTTTTTGTTTTTTTTGCATTTTAGCTAACCATAACTATTTTCCTGATATGAACCTAATTCTCTTAACTTGCTACGTTAATTATCCTAACCTGCTACTTAAGTTCTCCTGACCTGCTTGTAAAATTACATTCTGGTCAATTCTGACATAAGCTGTATCCCAGGGGTAGGCAACCCTGTTGCCTGAGTACTGCAGGATTTTGTTCTCAACTAGGCACCACACCTGACCAACTGAGCTAATTGATCAGTAAAGTGATTGCCTAAATTCAACACAACTGGTCTTCCTGGTTAAAGCAAAAATATGAAGTTGCTGCTGCACTCCAGGACCAGGGTTGCCTACCCTTGCTGTATCCCTTCTAGCCGATGTACTGCCAACTGCAGTTATGGAATGTTTGCTCACGAGTATAGTTGGCTGATCCCTCCTGATGACCTGGATGGAGGTACTGTATGTGATCCTTCATAACCGATAGGAAGTCCCACCCAGTTGACTACTTCAAATGGTGAAAGTCCCCAATGGTGCTGCCCATGCTGAAACGGGCTTTTGGCATTAGAGTCCTCTGTCTATGGGTTTACTTGCTTTCGTGATAAGTGGGAGGGGGAGGGATTTACCGCGTACAACGGCCTGTGTGCCGATCTAAAATTTCCGTCTGGAAACCACCTCCTTCCATGTAATCGCTGGCTGTCATTCGTCCAAGCAGAGCCAGCCGGTGCGATCGTGGTCGTGGCAGTGGCGGAGTGGAGCAAGCGACCTCTGTATGTAAATTAACATTTCAAACGCGATATTATCGCCTGAACATCGTAGCAAATACTCCGCAACTGATGTCTCCATCTTTACGAGGAAACTGATGCTAGCGAGAAAAAGAATCGTTGGTTTCGCTATCGTTTTATATCGTGCTGTTTCTTATTACGAGGTGAGTGAACGGCGAGTTAGTGATGATGTCGAAGTCTAGTGTCCACAGCTGACCAGTAGCGAGCGAAATGCATGCATTGGGATACAGATGGGTTTACATTGCGTTTCAAATTCTCGATGACCGGGTTATTCACAAATAGTCCCGTCAGTTAATGAAATGCAGCTATTTCATGTGCGTCGATTGTTTTAAAAGATTGCGAACTGCACACCACATAAACGCGTACGTTTTCGAAAACCATGCAACAGAGATCATTGTGGCTCGAGCCTCTTGAAAATGGTGTCTGACATACTAATGATGGGAAACATATGAAATGAAAGGATCTTTCAAGTCCACTGTATGCAAAACAGCTTCCAAGCAGGGTCAGAAAGGGGTCATTTTGATTGGCAGTATGTTAACCTTTATCTCAACAAGTTTACATTTTGTATGACATTTCCCTCAAAGTATCAATTATTGCCAACAAAATACTGAGTCAATACCCAGTGCTTCTCTGAAAGCATAACGTTACCAATAACAGCTGTGTGTATCACAGAGAGCTCAGATATTGTAATGTATCCCACCCTGAACCTCAAAACTCGACAGATTATATGGTACAACATGCTGTATTAGTTTACATTTCATGTATTAAGAAAATATCTTACACCAGCCTACATACAGAGTTTGATGGCTCATTCTGTAATGATGGACAGCCAGGGGCGTCATGCACCCATTATTTTATAGGGGGCACGAATTATGTGTGGATGGATTCTTTAGCATGGTCTGGAGCCCCTTCCAGTTTGAAAAATCCTAAATTGTCCAACACCTGAAACATATTTTTCTTACAATCTAGAGCCATAGGATTATACCTAATTCCATGTAAAATATATGTATTTTTCTGCATGGGTTATGTAAGCATACCTCTTTTCCTGTAATTTTCATTAAAATGCCACACTGGTATATAGTATCATAACCTTAAATATGCATCTTTGCTAGCCCAACTGGCTGCATATTGCGCTATTATTCCTTTCCATTTTTTTTGTCATCTGCATCCAACTGGACTCTATGCAGCCGGCTATACACTCATGGCCCCTGGCAACTGGCTCCACATAAAACATCCTTTCAGGGGCGAGGGTGCCGATTTTCTCCTTAACTAGCTTTAAAAATATGCACACTGTCTTTAATAAAACACAATTTTCGACCACCATGCTTGAGTGGCTAGTGCTACTTCCTGATGTTGCACATGCCGTTCAGCCAGGGGTAAACAGACTGCTGCAACCTGATTGGCTGAGCATCAGAGGTAGCATTAGCCACTCTAGCATGGTGGAGGAGCATTTTATTTTATTAAGACAGTACCCATATTTCTTCCCAGCAGCTCTTCGTTAAAACTAGTTGAAGTTGAAGCCCTTACAGCCTGAATTGAGGATGCTTTATATATGAGCCGGTCGCTAGGGGACTTAGACTAGACTAGACTTAGACTAGAGGGGTTGGTTGTTTAGCAACAAAACCAACACGTGCGCAACTATGGGGCAAAACAGACTGGGTTGGCTTAAATTGTTGGCATGTAAACTACATTTTGTCTCCAAGTGTTTATTGAAAACATACACTGAACAAAAATATATTAATGCAACATCCAACAATTTCAAATATTTTACTGAGTAACAGTTCATATAAAGAAATCAGTCAATTGAAATAATGTATTGGGACCTAGTCTATGGATTTTTAGTTTGATTTATTAATCAAGAAGGAATCAATAGGCTAAAGCTTCATCAAATGCATTTACAAACATACCTCCTGCAAGTCCTGCCCATCACTGGCATCTAAAATCAAATCAAACACTGTCTCTCTCTCATCCACTGATGATACTGTCTGCATGCACTAAGGATCCTGAGGGGCGCAGCGGTCTAAGACACTAAATCGCAGTGCTAGAGGCGTCACTACAGACCCGGGTTTGATCCCGGGCTGTATCACAACTGGCCGTGTTCAGGAGTCCCATAGGGCGGCGCACAATTGGCCCAGCGTCGTTAGGGGAGGGTTTGGCCGAGGTAGGCTGTCATTGTAAATAATAATTTTTTCTTAACTGACTTGCCTAGTTAAATAAAAATCTAATGTCCTGCCTAGAATATTTTTGCTCCTTGGTGCACCTTGTAAGGAACCACATAGTAGGGAGAGTAGGGTGGTTACTCTTTGCCTGGTCCAGTCAGTGTGCCCCCTCTGTAAAGTACCACTGACAAATTATTATAAAACGTGGGCTTAAAAATGAAGTTTAGTCATTAATTTAACATCTGAAAATTTTTAAAACAGGACAAATCTGAGGGGGGCCCTTGTCTCCCCCCCGTCTCCCCCCCCATGGGCATGACGCCTCTGGACACAGCTGATTGGGGGGGGGGGGGGGGCTTACAGTAAATGGGTGCATTTTTGGAGTGTAATTTCTCAAGTTCTGTGCTTTGCATGATGCCTGTGGGATATGATCGATCTGTCCTAGTCGCTTGCCCCCTCTGCTCCACCTGAATATACCAGCACTTTGTCTAGTCCGATGGAAACATCAATGCTGGATGCCCATTTGTCCATGGTGTTGACACTAAGGAAAATCTATGGCCATCTTGGCTATGCTTGTACGAAACATGGACATGGGGCCTACTACTAAGTCTCTTCCCTGGTTGTCCGTCTTAGAAATATTTGACTTGTTGACTTGCGTGTTTAGTACAAAAAGCTGGAAGGCGTCCCAAAGATGTTTTCAGAATGCACAAATTGTTCCTAATCGAACACTGTCTGTATTCTGCTGCTCCAACTGTATCATCAGCACCCATTTTTGCTGACAGCAGATGTTGCAAAGTTTCTCAAAGTATGTCGTTGGTGATTCAGGCAAATGCCCTGTCATAGCCTATGTCAAATCACACGGCTTGCATAACCCAATCTCTGAAACTTCAGGCAGTATTTTAATGAAATAGTCTAACCATAGGATGTTAAGTGTCAGAGTAGGGCAATGCAATTGAAGAGTTCAGGATAGAGAACATCTTTTCAGCTGTTTCTCAAAATGTATTATCAGGTGACAGTCCTCAACTCTCTTTTCACTCACAACCCTGACTCTTTCTCTCACTATCAGACCCCTGTCTTTAGGCCTAACCTTGTTGCGATTTGAAAAAGATAAATGAAATATTCAGCAGAAAAGCAATTGGCTCCCCCAGGGTCTCTCTCATCCCACAGTACTCCTTCCTCATCTTTCTTCTGCCTCTCACAACCCGCCACTTCCCCTTCTCGCTCTCTCTGATAATATTATCGATGGAGACATTGCTGAATTATACATTTGGTGTTCTATCGACGCTGTCGTCTCCTCCCTCTACACTTTTGTTTTCTGCTGATGTTGTTTTAAAAACCAGTGCTCATCAAATATGCAGCAGTCCAAGACTAATTTTTATCCTGTTAAAGTGTATTAACATGCTCCAAGGGAGAGGAGGCTGGACCTGAGGGAATGTTGAGGCAGCCCACAGCTTAGAGGATGGAGAGTGTATGAGAGGAAGAAAGAGGATGCAAGAAGTCAGTGAAAGTTATTTTGGGGTTTAGATAAGTGGCTTTTAGAAGTTGTTTAAATGGGACAGATATAACCTCGTTAGAACCTGTGTAATTTATAGTACAGGACCAAACTGGATTTAAAAAGTGAAAATCTGATCATAAATATACTTTATTTTTATTTTTTATATATATTAAGTAACCCTCAAAACACATAGCAAAATACAAGAATATGCTCTCATGTCAACTAGACAGACCTACTGTAAATGTTGGTTTTACAAGTTCAGTAAAAACATTGTAATAAATATTTCAGAATACAGTTTAACTGCATTTTCTCGTTCTGTGTGCGTTATAGTGCCTCTTCATCGCCACCTCTTGACCATGCTGAGTGTGTGTACAGTCCTCCTGGTGGTTGCTGCTGCAGCCCTCTCCTCTGCAGACTCCGACACGCACAGACACGACTCCAACCTGGAGATCTGTATCCTACTGTGTGTCTGTTTCCTTCTTCAGAATATTAAGAGGTGTCCTCTTGGATGACCCTTGATTAGTGTGTATGTATTGAAATGTCTGTCAGCATTTCTTCCTGAACACCCTCTCAGACAAGCGTCTGTTTGAGACCAAGAGGAAAGACCAGCTAAATGCTCTGAAGAACCTGGTGGAGCTCAATGACATCAACCAGCAATATAAGATCATAGACATCATGCTGAAGGGCTTGTTTAAGGTACCCTGGCTCCACTCCTGTTTAACTTCCCTTCATGCTGACCATTAGCTAGAAACAGGACGTTGTGGCCTTAGCGGGAAGTAATTGCGGTGTTAGTTTCTTAGCATGTTTAGATTATTATGATCTCATGAGTAGGCAAATAAGGCCACTTGCTAAGTAGCCGGTCACTAATAAGACTAGAGTAACCCGGATTTAGCTTCCAAGTCTTCCTATTGTGCTTGAGGCCTCACTGTGTATACTGTATTCTTCCCAGATAACTACTGTTTGATTCCCAGAGGACATTTCTGCTATGTTGTATCTGCTGGACAACTATGGTGGTCAACCCACAGTGGGCAATCTACATTGTGTGTGTGTGTTCTGTGAAGGTGTTGGAGGACTCGAAGGCCGTCCTTATTGCAGCCAACATGCAGGCTGATGATCCCTTCCCCATGGATGACAAAATCAAAGAAGGTCAGATCATGGACCATTATACCGTTACTACACTTTGCTCTCTCTCCTCCCTCTTTCTCACTCGATGCTAATCTGATTTGTCTGTCACCATCTTGCTTTTTTCTCCTCTTCTGCCTCCTCTCTCCCTCCCCTTTTCCCTCTCTCCGCCTCTTACGTTTTCTTACGCTCTTTTAGTATGTCTGTCTGCAGTGATTTACGTTCTAGTTTATTTCCTAAGTATGAAATGTAGACTACTCTCTTTCTCTATCTCGCTCCATAGCCTACTCCCATGTGGTGGAGAACACGGCGTTCTTTGGGGACGTGGCGTTGCGTTTCCCACGTATCGTCCACCACTACTACGACCGTAACCCTGATTGGGGTGGCCTTCTGCGATGGGGGCTCCGCTTCTGCAACCTCACTGGGGTGTTCACCGGGGGGGCACACCAGCATGTTCTCTCACTGGTGAGACGGGGATAGAACTGGGAGGATATTCTGGGGCATAGAGGAAATGTTTATGCTTTATTGAAAGTCAACAGGTGTAATGTATTATAAACATATTGTAAGCATACCATTAAACAACGAATGTTTTCGATGTGCCTTTTTCTATGGATTCAAAATGGCGGATGTCTCTCAGATGTCGCAGGAGTTGGGAATAATAGAGAAATCCCCAGACTTCACCAACCCATACCGCACTGAGAGAGACGACGTGAGTAACACACAGTGGCTCTCAGCCTCTGTAACCACATTGTACAGTATCACAGTGAAGCCTATCAGACAGACTTGGAAAGCGTGTTCTTTTAAGGCTTGTTTAACAAAGAACTTTGACTATGTTTGAAAGCTTGACTATGTTTGAGACAAGCATAACATCAGTAAAACTCATACTGACTGCACCTTTTGCTTTCCCATCCTCTGCTGTTTGATTCTCCACACTCCATACACCTATTATTAAAAATGCCTCTCTCAAACACGTTCACACGCTCTGCTTTTCTCTGGCGCAGGTGCTTCACACTGCAGAGGCTTTTCAGAAGATCCTGAGGGAGGAGGAGAAGAGGAGGAGGAAAGAGGACAAGAGGAAAGAGATTAGGAAAGGGCCCCGCATCTCCCGCTCCCGTACTGAGCTATAGTACTTTACCTCAACTCTTGGAGAGAAATGGAGAAGAGAAGGAAAATGTAGGGGGATGTCCTGAGTCCTAGATTCAGTAATGAAGAGGTTGGGTGTTGGAACCGGTGAGTTCTGTCAAAGGGATAAAGTGGTAGCAGAAAATTTGAGGAAACTAGAAGTGTTTATGTGGCGCAGGAACAAACTGGAGAGAAGGAAAGGCGGTTGAGCTGTATCTGTGGATTCAGACTTACTGTATACAGAACTGTGCCCAACCTGCAGTTATTATGAAACAAAGAAAATACAGCTAGCACTATGTTGAAGATTTAATAAAGAATGCTCATTTTCATAACTAGATTACATAACTGTACTTTGGAAGAAACAGCAAATACCCAATATGTTATCTTTTTTGTGAATAGATTGAATACAATTTACTACCATACAATTGTTTTGATGATGGCATTTGTACGTATGAGTTGTTTACATTCCCATTCAACAAGCTTTAAAATATAAAACTTGAATATGTTGAATTCTGTTTAAGTTTTCCTTTCGCCTTCTCCGGAGTTAGCAGATGTATATAATGAGATTTTATGAGTTTGTTGTTGAATGGTCCTACTCTAGGTGTATCATCTTGATTTGTGGTGTTGATCTTGAGCACAGAACCATTTTTCATGATGTCTGCCACTTGCTTTCCCAGAGCCGAATGCTTTCTTAGCTCTGTCTGTCTGTGTGTGTGACTGTCTGCATGAGTGTTAAATGGGGTTTGGTCACTTTTTTATGATTTTAAATGAAACTATTTTACATATTATTTTGTCTACAATTAGGGAGGGATAATGTCTTAGAGCTGTGTCTTTTGGCAACCACTCATCAGTTTAAACTTCTATATCATGTCACATTTGTTTCTGTCCATCTGATGGCCATTATGAAATGTCAGAACAGCAGTCACCTAGAACAATGCCTTTAAAAAACATCTATATTTTGGCATATCTAGGGAAGATCTCAAATCCATACTCGTCCTGTCTCCTCAAAATCCATTCAACCAGAAATCCCTCCTCTGACGACCACCTATGGGTTTTGAGAAAGAGGGAGGATGCGAGGAGTATGCAATTGAGATATTCCCCTAGTGTTTTGTTGCCTCTTGACATTTTGAGGGAAATTAGCTCATTTTAATGCAAATAAGTTATATTCAATATACAGAGGTGATGACTTATGATTTGCTAGAGTTTTGTAAATTGACTTTTTTTAATGTATGTTCAGAGCAGTGCAGGCTGGTGGGAGGAGCTAAAGGAGGATGGGCTCATTTTAATGGGTGGAATGGAGTTAATGGAACAGAGTTCACAGGTTTGTGTTTGATACCATTCCAGCCATTACAATGAGCATGTCCTCCTATAGCTCATCCCACCAGCCTCCTCTGGTTCAGATTAAGAGTCTCATTTCTGAGAATTTACTATCGTGAGTAGATTTATCATACATTTAAGTTTAATAAATTACAAATAAATCACTCAATCGCCGAAGATTTTAATAAAAGTCAGTGTAATGAAATCAGAATGCGGAACATTTGCCACCAGACGGCGCTAAAGATGCCTCGTCCCCATACTGTATTTATTTATTTATCTTGCTCCTTTGCACCCCAGTATCTCTACTTGCACATTCATCTTCTGCACATCTACCATTCCAGTGTTTAATTGCTATATTATAATTACTTCGCCACCATGGCTTATTTATTGCCTTAGCTTACCTCATTTGCACTCACTGTATATAGACTTTTTGTTTTCTTTTTTCTACTGTATTATTGACTGTTTTGTTTATTCCATGTGTAACTCTGTTGTTGTACGTGTCGAATTGCTATGCTTTATCTTGGCCAGGTCGCAGTTGCAAATCAGAACTTGTTCTCAACGAGCCTTCCTGGTTAAATAAAGGTGAAATACTGTTTTTGGTTAAACTCGTTGGACTGTTGCCGAACAGAAAGTCATCTCCGCCATAAACACTTCACCAACGCGACACAACAAGCCCGAATGTAGACGTGAAGCTTAATCAGACAGAGATCATGTCTAATTTCGTGGAATCGGGTAGGCCAAGTTTTTTTTTCTTCATATTTGACAGTTTGGAACATAGCATTTAGATAAATTAAAACTCATGCAAATCTAGCTAGCTAACGTTAGCTAGCAGCAAGCTGTGAACAACAGATGGCTAGCTAGCTGACGTTAGCTAGCTATAGTCTTTCTTATTTATACTTTATTCAAAGAATAGGAAATAGTTAACCAACGTGCTATTTGAAGATTGATCTTTTGGCAATGTTAAGTTCATGATTGTGTGGTCTCTAGTCAACGTTAATAAAGAGTGCTGTTTTTCACAAGGGAAAACAAAGCTGAACAATCTGCGGCGTAAATTAGTTGAACATTCCTGACTGTTCATCACCAGCCTGTCGAAGAATGGTGTGAGGTCAGGCCTACACCAAGTTATGTAATGCACAGTGGATAGATTAGGCTAATTGCTTAAAACTGTATAAATAGTAGGCCTAGTTTCTCAGAACGAGCGTAGTTTGCAGACTGTTCAGCTGAAAACTGCACATATGAACCTAGCCTAAGTAATGTCACAATCAGCTGCTTGTCTGTCAACCAATTATTTATATATAAAAATAGATTACTGACGAGCGCTGTTTTGAAACCATTTTGGCACTTCACCAGTGTAAAAAATATTTAGGAAGCTACAGAAATACGTGTATTGTCTACATTTGTTTTTCCCACGTTTATTCTATTAGACACATTAATGCATACTTTGAAATTATATTATGTAAGCTAAATATAAAACATTTTCCCTAAAGTCCAGGTAGCAGATAATGGACCCTGTCATATATTTATGTAGTTGGTGCTGTATATTTAAGCAATAAGGCCGAGGGAATGTGGTGTATGACCAATATACCATGGCTGTGGGCTGTTAAGGACGATGCAACGTGGAGTGCCTGGATACAGCCCTTTGGCCATGGAGGTTCCTTACTGGTTACAACATAATTAGAACAGTGAACAAGTCATTTTGTGTCATACCATGGTGTAAGGTCTGATATACCATGGCTTTCAGCCAATCAACATTCAGGGCTCAAATGACCCTGACTATCATAAACTGGGGGGTTCAAGCCCTGAATGCTGATTGGCTCAAAGCTGTGCTATATCAGATCGTATACCACCGGTATGACAAAACATTTATTTTTACTCATTTTACTTCTAATTACATTGGTAACCAGTTTATAATAGCAATAAGGTACCTCTGGGGTTTGTGGTATTCATTAGTTGCATGTTTTGTCAAAAAAAAAAAATAATGTTTTGGACTGGTGCCCGACGGAGCATTCAACTCAATGCATCGTCAATGAGCGCTGATGATTTCATCAAAAGCATTACAGTGGCTTGGAAATACAATGCCATTCTAAAGGAGGCAAATAATTAGTAGGAAAACCTTTCGGCATCATTTTGATGTCACCAGATGGACTTCAGATGCAGTATTTGTATTTATTATTAAACCTTTATTTAACCAGGAAGGGCTCATTGAGATTTAAAATTGGGGAAGCACACCGGATTTTAGCTTTTTTTGACAAACTTTCCTAGCTAATGACACATGGTTTGATGCCATTCCATTCGCCGCCATTCCACCCATTATATTGATCCGTCCTCCCCTCAGCAGCCTCCACTGATATAGACTCAATGGTTGCTAAAATGGGAAGAGGGAAGTCCATGATAGGGCGTTGCTCTGCCTTGACATTTCAGTCCACCAGACAAGTCCTACAGGCCCTAGTTTTGTCGCACCTAGACAACTGCCAAGCTGTGTGGTCATGTACAGCAAAGAGGGACATAGGTAAATTGTATTCGGTCCAGAACAAAGCAGCACATAACGCACTTAGATGTACACAGAGGGAAAGTGTCAGTAACATGCATGTCAGTCTCTCCTGGCTCAAAGTTGAGGAGAGATTGACTGCATCACTATTGGTCTTTGTGCGAGGTATTGATGTGTTGAAGGTACCGAACTGTCTGTTCAAGCAGTTGGCACAAAGTTCAGACACTCATCGGTACAACACAAGACATGCAACCAGAAGTCTCTTCACATTCCCTAGGTCCAGAACAGAGGCTGGGAAACGCACAGTATTAAATAGAGCCATGACTACATGGCTAGAAATAAAACCAAATAAAATAACACCTTACTGCACACAGGGGACTGTGAAGAGACAGTCATTTGATATACAGTGCCTTCGGAAAGTATTCAGACCCCTTGACTTTTCCACATTTTGTTACGTTACAGCCTTATTAAAAAAAATATTAAATTGATGAGGGAAAAAAAACAATCTTCACACAATACCCCATAATGACAAAGCAAAAAAAAATGTTTTTTAGACATTTAAGCTAATTTATAATACATTTTAAAAAACATCTCATTTAAGTATTCAGACCCTTTACTCAGTACTTTGTTGAAGCACCTTTAGCAGCGATTACAGCCTCAAGTCTTCTTGGGTATGACGCTACAAGCTTGGCACACCTGTATTTGGGGAGTTTGTCCCATTCTTCTCTGCAGATACTCTCAAGCTCTGTCAGGTTGGATGGGGAGCGTTGCTGCATAGCTATTTTCAGGTCTCTCCAGAGATGTTTGACCGGGTTCAAGTCAAGACTCTGGCTAGGCCACTCAAGGACATTCAGAGACTTCTCCCGATGCCACTGCTGCGTTGTCTTGGCTGTGTGCATAGGGTCGTTGGCATTCAGGCCAAATAGTTAAATCTTGGTTTCATAACAACAGAATCTTGTTTTTCATGGTCTCAGATTTATTTTGGCCAACTCCAAGAGAGCTGTCATGTGCCTTTTACTGAGGAGTGGCATCCATCTGGCCACTCTACCATAAAGGCCTGATTGGTGGAGTGCTGCAGAGATGGTTGTCCTTCTGGAACTTACTCCCATCTCCACAGAGGAACTCTAGAGCTCTGTCAGAGTGACCATCGGGTTCTATGGTCACCTCCCTGACCAAGGCCCTTCTCCCCCGATAGCTCAGTTTGGCCGGACGGCTAACTCTAGGAAGAGTCTTGGTGGTTCCGAACTTCTTCCATTTAAGGATGATGGAGGCCACATTTTTTGGTACCCTTGTCCAGATCTGTGCCTCGACACAATCCTGTCTCGGAGCTCTACGGACAATTCCTTCGACCTCATGGCTTGGTTTTTGCTCTGACATGCACTGTCAACTGTGGGACCTTATATAGACAGGTGTGTTCCTTTCCAAATTATGTCCAATCAATTTAATTTACCACAGGTGGACTCCAAGTTGTAGAAACATATCAAGGACTATCTATGGAAACAGGATGCACCTGAGCTTAATTTCGAGTCTCATAGCAAAGGGTCTGAATAGTTATCTAAATAAGGTATTTCTGATGTCTAAAAATCTGTTTTCGCTTTGTCATTATGGGGTATTGTGTGTAGATTGAGTGAAATAATTGAATCAATTATAATAAGCCTGTAACGTTACAAAATGTGGAAAAGTGAAGGGGTCTGAATACTTTCCGAATGCACTGAATGTAGGCTATGTGTGATGTTTTAAACGAATGCAGTTTAGTCCTTGACCAGTAATGTACTATATTATATCATGTTCCCGTTGGACCCCAGGAAGAGTAGCTGCTGCTTTTGCAGCGGCTAATGCGGATCCCAATAAATACCAAATCCTAAGATCTAAAACTAAACTTTCCCAATGAGTACAATTCACAATACACCCCTCCAAAGAAAGCCTGGCTCCTCTTTCTGGAACGCCACCATATCCATGATGGAATACATGGCTGAATTGTTGCGTTTCGGTTTAGCCATCCACACACACAGACAGTTTCGGTCCCAGCCACAGGGCTCTAAACAGAAACAAATATTTTCCCGTAGTACAAGCCTATCTATAGTATGACAGCAGTTAGCTACCAACAGCTGGCAGACATGTTAATTTGGTTACTTTAGCAGTAATCATTTGACTGAAGCCCTCCTTTCATTGTTGATAGCCATGGAATGTGCCCCGCAGATTAACAAGTAGATGCCAGATTTGCTCCTTTCATTCTCACAAATGCATCCCACTTTTTACGAAGTGTTTAATTTGCGTCGCCATAGAGGCATACTCACATTTGCGTAGTAAGTGTTGCTACACCCTGCTACCACACAAAGCTTGGCCATCTTGATGAATAGAAATGCAATTGCTAGCTAGCTCCATACCACTAACACACAAGTTATGTTTTTTTATTATTATTTTGACCCACGAGTACATGAAGGCTGAGCATGCGTTTTGATTTCCTCACTGTGACGCTGACCGCGGGGAGTTGTTGGATTGTTTCTGAAGTTAGAGCTGATTTTGAGAGATCCTCTTTAACCCAACTTTTAGAACAATATTACAGTATTATAAAAATGTATTTAAGAGTTTGTAATTTGGCAAGGTTTTCTTGGGGGCCTCTAAGTTACTATTATATGCGTTTCTGTCATTGAAACTATTTCTCAATGACAGAAACGCATATAATAGTAACTTAGAGAAATAGCTGCTACATGCCTTTAAAGTTTACTTTAAAAAATATATATAATCTTACTTTCCCCACTAGAACAAAAAATACTTAAATACATGTAATTTTGTCCTAGAAACATTTAATTGAAATACTGTAGAAGTCTATTCATTCCTATGAAGGATTGCTTCTTCTGGGGAGTGCCAATATGGCTGACCGGTGGCTTCAGAGCTTCTCATTGGCCAATACATATCATTAGCAATCCAGGGATATATATGTAGCATTGGCATTGATGTCAACATATTGTTTTTATATGATACATGTATTTTCTATTTGTTTGCTAAATCTGCAGCTAATAATACTGTATATCTGTTTTGTGTCATTAGAAATTAAACTGTATTTCCATGTCTATCCAGGAAGGAGAAGAGGGGAGGGAAAAGACCCAGATGACTTTTCGGAGAGCAAGGAGGAGGATGTGTCCTTAGCCACAGAGCTCCGTCTTGTCCTGATCGGAAAGACAGGATCAGGGAAGAGTGCCTCTGGGAACACCATCCTGGGCCGCAGGCACTTCCTGTCAGAGCTCAGCGCCAGCTCAGTCACCCAAGTCTGTGAACAAGGCAGCGCAGACCTGACTGAGGAGGAGGAGGAAGGACAGGGAGTCAGGAGGAAGAGGACGAGAGTGGTGGTGGTAGACATGCCAGGTTTTGGAGACACACGCTTCGATGCTGAGCAGACTCATTCTGAAATAGCCAAGTGTGTGGCACTGTCTGCCCCAGGCCCCCATGCATTCCTCCTGGTGATCCCACTGGGACGCTACACTGAGGATGAGGACCGAGCCGTGAGGGACATGGTCCGTATATTTGGGGAGGGGGCGGTCCATGACCACACACTGGTCCTGTTCACTCGTGGTGATGACCTAGAAGGGAGGGGGATGGAGGGGTACCTCGGAGCCAGCGCCCCGGTGGAGCTGAAGGCCCTGATAGAGAGGTGTGGGGGCAGGTACCACGTCCTCAACAACCGAGACCCAAGTGACCTGCACCAGGTTGTAGGGCTGCTGGAGAAGGTGGAGAGGATTGTGGAAGAGAACAATGGAGGCTTCTACACCAACACCATGTTCAGAGAGGCAGAGGCTGCCATCAGGGAGGAGCAGGAGAGGATGGTGAGAGGGGAGGGAGAAGGCAGTGAGATGACGGACAGGGAGAACAAGATAGCCAAAAGACGGAAGTGTGATCTAGAACGGAGTGGGTGGGATGAGAGGAGGGGGGCAGCTGTGGGAGGTGCAGGATTAAGGAGGAGAGACCTGGAGGGATGGAAGGTGGAGAGGTGGACAGAAGAGAGGAAAGGAAGTGCAGTTAGCCTCCCGAGGGACAGAGGGGACAGGTGGAGGGAGTTGTTCAGGACCAGGTGGCGGGGCAGCGACAGGGCCTTGATCAGGAGGCAGTCTTCCCTCTCTGCCCTGGGGCAGATCAGGAGGGAGGCTGCCCTTTCTGAGAAGGTCCTAGAGAAAGTGAAGATCCTGGTGGCTGCTGGAGTCACTGGCATGGTCGTGGGGGCAGTGTTCGGGGCGGCTGCCCCTCTAGCTGCAGCGGCGGGAGCTGCAGCCATGGGGAACACTGTGGGCTTTGCTGCTGGGCAGCTGGCTGGGATGTCGGTGGCAGGCGGCACAGGGATGGGAAAAGCTGTGGGCGCCATAGTGGCAGCAGCCGCAGGGAAAACAGCCATGGCTCTTGGGGCAGCGACCGGAGGAGTGCTGGGGGGATCTGTGGGCGCCTTAGCTGGGGCAGAAGCTGCCAGTCCTGGGGCAGCTGCCTTGGATGCTCTAGGGCAGGTGAGCCTGATTGGGACTGCAGCAGTGGGAGTTGCAGCAGGGGTGGGGGGTGCCATGGGGGCAGGAGCGGCCCTGGGGGCTGCTCTGGAAGGTGCAGCTGTCAGCACAACTGCCCTGACAGGGGTGGGCACCGCAGCAGGGGCAGTAGGTGTGGCTAATGCTACTACTATTGGCTCAGTAGCAGCTGGGCAGCAAGCAGTGGCCACTGGGGGCAGTGTTCCAGCTGGAGCTGTTCAGTGTGCAGCCGTCGCTGTGGCAGATGGGGTGGCTGTGAGTGGGCTGCTGGTTCAGGCCAGTGGGGTGTGTGGATCTGCAGGGCGGGTTGTTTCTGGTGCCTGGGGCTCCATGGGAGCGACAGCGTGCATTATGACAGCGGTGGCAGAGATAGGCAAGGCTGCAGCGGGAATTGCCCTGGCAGGAGGGCTGGTGGTGAAGGTAGTGAAGGAGAGGGTCAGGAACGGCAACAGCTCAGCAGACGCCAACTACACAGAGAAAAAGTCCTATGAGATCTACTGGAACAAATAAAGGACAGTTAGTTGAAACACCACCAGACCACAGAAGAAAAGGACACTCTCAGGACCTTTCAAAATGTGGATTCAGGTTCAATCATTAAGCAACTTATCACAATCATCAATAAAAGCAGATGACGCATGTCTTTGTTCCTTTTACTGGCAGTGGATGGTGTGATTTCCTCTATTCACTGTTACTTCACTGCAGAAGAGCTATAGTTTATTATCTTCCCACAATATTAATGAACTATCGTTTTAGCTTTGTTCAAGCACTTACCGTGGTTATTTGAGCTTTTTGGTATGCACTTACACTATTTGTATGGTTACTTGTGATCCTATAGTTATTTTTAATTAATTATAGAATATGGTTTTCCACTGTATTCAATGAAATGAGTAGTTTACTGTTTTAATGAAAGACAGTTATCTATTTCTGCATGCAGATTTTCATTAATCCACAGATATAATCTACGACGTTTTAGTCAGGTCCAGTATTACAAAACTTTTTTTTTGTTCTTATTCACAACTGAAATGATGTACTGTACTGTATAACACACATTTCACATTATGTATTCAGTTGCAGTGTTGTGGCTTTTTGAAGGGGAAAGAATTGAAATGCATAATAAAATGAAATCTGATAAGAAAAATGTCTGTCCTTGTCATTTTTTATTTTATACGGATCAACATTAATATTGAGTGCACAGAATAAATAAGAAATCACTGGGATTAATGCAAGGATGTGGATTTTAAGAAATAGTATGTCACCCTCAGCTCAGTTGACAAATCAGGGAATTAGACTTTAGGCACACACAGAAGTCACTGTGTTTAGTAACAGTACTGAATCAAATCAAATGTTATTTGTCACATGTGCCAAATACAACAGGTGACAAATGCAAAACCTTACAGTGAAATACTTACAAGCCCTTTACCAACAAAGCAGTTAAGAAAAATACCTAAAAAAAAAGAAATAAAAGTAACAAATAATTAAAGAACAGCAGTAAAATAACAATAGCGAGGCTATATACAGAGGGTATCGGTACAGAGTAAATGTGCGGAGTACCAGCTACTATTTCATTTATCTTGATATCACACTCCAGTCGTAGACATACCATCAGTCATGCAACAAGTAACTTTTTTTTTATGAAATAAGGCAGTATTTCTTGACTTTGTTGAAAATCTATATAAAATGTTACTTATGTTTACAAAATGTAACTAATGTATTAATACCTGAGGTCAATTTCATACTAACAACTGGATTTTTTTTCACACAAACATGAGAATATTAATTTGTAATTAGTTAACTTTAAATTATTATTGTGTAATTCATGTCCTGATGGTAGGCGTAACATCTGGGGATAGCCATTACATGAATAATGTTGTTCAGATGGGACGGGCTCATATATAAAGTCAAATCTGATTAAATATTTATTAGGGTGAATCTCTTTGAATGGGCTCTTTTTTAAAGGAAGTTATTGGGCGGAGTCAATGCAAATTTCAAGAAATCTTCTGATCGTTGACGTACTGTCAGGCCACGATAAAGATGACATTTCTATTGGACAATGGTGCCTGGTCTCACGACAACAACAGCCAGGATTAAGCCAATCAGGAGTCGTCCTGGTTCACAAACGCTGTTTGTAAATGACGTAGGGAATGGAAAACAAGATGGCGACGTCTAAATTGTAAATGTGTTTATCTAAAAAGAAATCGGCCTCTCCGAGGCATTGGTGAGGTGTTACCTGTCCTCTGATAGTTTAATAAACTTAGAGCTAAAATAAAGTAACCTTATGCGTTGTTAACGCTTCAAAGATCTCTGGACATCTTGGTTCTTTCCTTCAGCAACCTCCGGTTAAAGCCGGTGAGGCGAAGTTCTGAATTTCATTATGGACAGTAACGTTAGTGGGGAGTATATCTCGACCATGGAAAATATGGATCCGACTTTGTCAGAACTAGGAGACGAATTTACACTGGGAGACATCGATGGTGAGTTACTATTTATGTCATAATTGATAAGAGAATATGGAACTATGGTATGTGTTTGTCCACGAAAGTTTGTTGTGTCCTATTTCCGCTTTCTGACAGTATTGTGTGCCGCGGTAAGGCCGGGAGTCTGGCGATTTGTATCATGTGTCAAGCAAGCCCGCTTGTACATATAGGTACTGTAATTTACACTAGCTAATTATGATGCACCTCACATTAAAATAGTATATAAATAATTATATAATTTCTGTCTGTGTCAAACATTGGCAGTAGGGCAGTGTCGTCAACCATGAAACTATTGTGGATGCCATAGGATTGGAACTTGTTCACCCTTTATTTATCGGGGCGTTGCATAGGATACTTAGATACACTTAGCACGCCACAATTTTACATTTCTAAACAATAGTTTGCTTAAATGATTCTGTGTCACTGATTTAATATTGCTATCGCATTTTACATCTGTGAAGATTCAAGCATATTTTAAAGGGGTGGTTGGCCTACAGCACAGTGGTCATGCAACAGTTTAGTGTGTGCGTGTGAATAAACAACTCCTCAAATGTAACTGAGTGTGACTCAACTGTGAGCTGTGTCATTCAATTATCTGTAGGCAAAAAGTTACTTATACTTTCCCAATGGCTTATTAGCCTAGTTTTACTTGCTTCCTATTTATCGACGTTCTTCATTACATTTTGTTCTGAGATGTTTTTTTGTCATGCTTGTCTACCTCTTTCCTGGCTGTCATACCATTGAGGGTTTGTTCATCAATAATGGAGAAAAAAAGTGACTCACAATGTCTATTCATAACTGGCCCATCATTAATACCCCTTCTGTTTTTTGACGGGGAAGACATGTCCGCTTCACCCTGCTCATTCATAGGCTCAGCACATTGACTCAATATGGAGATAACATCACTGTTCCCATCTTATCAAAACAGCAGTTTTACCCTTGGCACACTGTGAAAGGATGGAGCTTTGTGATACTGGTATCATCCCGGCCCTACTATCTAGACTTTTCTCCCCACTATTCCCAATGCAGTAGCTGCTCTGGTTACATAACCTATTTTCTCTGCTCTGAGCAGCCCTAGGAAACTGTCCCTGTTTGACAGTTTTAGTCCTTTGTGTCACAATTGTCTAGGGGCTTGGGGCTCTGTTTTGTTTTGTGCCTCTGAAAGCCAACCCCCTGTGGAGCCCGTGCGCATGTACATGTGAGTCTGTCTTTGGTGTGGTCGATGAAGCAGACAATTCCAATGAATGATTAATATTAGACGAGACACATTCTTTTTTTCCAATACTTTTTAGAATGTGAGATGGACCCTATAAGCCATTTCTTCATCAATCGACCCATAGCCTCTACAGTAATGTTATTTATTTATTCAACTTTTATTTTTTCAGGGGAGCCCAATTTGAGACCAGGGTCTCATTCCCAATGGTGCCCTGAAAACAAACTACTCACATGATAATTCAATGCTAGCATGCTAGTAGATACCCATAGACTTATAGTCATTAATACCTCTACCACAGTTGCATGCAACCTGGTATCAGAGCATTTCATATTATTCTGTACGTAAATCCGAGTGATCACCATTTAGTATTATAGAATAATGCCATAAGGAAGAAATAGGCTATTTCAGTTTAAGGTCTAATCTTTATTACACACTAATAAATATAATTATTATTTATGAGGTTATGTTAAATTTTGTTATATTACATTAGAATCCCAATGGAATAGTAGTTGTTCAATATTGTCCATATTGTAGGACGTATAGTATCCTACGTCTTGATTGCACTAGTATGCCTTTACCGGTTTGGTATGATATATTACTTTCGAATACTGGTATAAGGGTTGTACAGTATCATACATTTTCAACAACAGATTGGTCGTACAGTGTCCAATGTTTTGAATGCACCCGTAAAATGCTTTGACCGACTCAATATTGCTTAACCCGTTCCTCTGTGACCGAATTTAATATAACAATGCAGATGAGATTTACAACAATCCAAATAACTTTGTTCAGGGTTTACATTTTACCCGCTAATGGGGTAGATTGTGGGCCAATATGTAATGCATGTTATTTTTTTATTCTGTTTTATTTGCATGTAATGTTTTTATGGAGGAGTGAAGATTAGACCTTAAACTGGGGGGGAGGGGAGGGGGACTACCTCTACCTTCCTTCATACTGGACACAAAGACATGCAAATGGTATCCATGAGTACATCTGACTCTGGGGAAGTAGGTAAAGGTCATCATTGCCAAAATCCCGAATTATCCCTTTAACAGAAGTGAGATGTTGGAAGCTTGTGCAGAATAGCTTTGTAAACTAAAAGGAGAAATTAAGTGAATTACAGGAATTGAGGTCCAGCTGACCATCTGATAAAGGATGCAGTGATATTAAACCTGTCACCTGTGATAAAGCATAGCAGGCTATGGTACACTGCATCTGAGGGTTTTAGAGTAGTGGCTGCAGCGTTCTGATAAATGGTGTCACCATGATCATAAATGGGAGGACGATGCATTTATTGGCCTAGGTGTCTAGCCTTTATCGCAAGTGTGAGTTCAAGGTTGCAGCCCCTCATTGATAAGTGTGAATATTCTTTAACCCCGATTCTCCTAGCATCGTTATCTATAGATGGGACACTTTTTCCTCCTGTTACAGTGGAATCTATAAGACCATGCCAAAGTCCTTTGAAGCCCATGCTTTCTGTATAAGGTGACATGTCTTTGACGTTGTCATTAGAGAAGGGATTTTGGCAGTATTGCTAGCAGCAGCAGTTTTAAACTGGACAAAATGATTTTGGCAAATGTAAAGCTGTCATTTGAGTAATGAGAAACTCTTCCCATTGATCACAGGCCTGTTATGCACCCCAGACAATGGTAAACCACATGAGAATATTTAGCCAACCTCTGGATTTGAGAGATGGCATTCCGGCATGGTTGAGACGTGGTCTTACGATAAATGGACAAGTGTTAAACACACCCTGCAGTAGCGGGCGTTAGAAACAGTTTCAACATGTAGGCTACTCTCATTTCTTGCAATACCGGTTTGAAACTACTCGTTTTTTTTAGCATATGCAACTCCACAGATCTTATCAGTACAAAGCCGTCCACAATCCACCAGTAGCTGAAGAAATGTTCTTACCAGGATGCTCTTTTACCTCGTTCTCATGGTCTCTCAGGGCATCTGTACCAGATTACCATGTCATTTTTCAGGGCTAGTCGTTGGAAGGCTTTCCTATAAGCACTAGCTGGCTGGCGCTCTCTTCCTTGACTCTGTGCCGGAACAGTAGCAGCGTATCAAACCAAGGCCACCACTCCATAAACCTCTTAATTCCTTCAGTGACCTTGCCCTGGCAGTAAATAGCATTGTCACTGTTGTAAATCTCTACTGGAGGTCACTGTGGATTCTCCTCTTTCCTGTGATCTCTTCACTCAAGGCCAGTTTCTAATGCAGGTCAATAATCTACAGTGCCTTCAGAAAGTATTCACACCCTTGACTTTTTCCACATTTTGTTGTGTTACAGCCTGAATTTTAAATGGATTAAATTGAGATTTTGTGTCACTGGCCTGCACACAATACCTCATAATGTCAAAGTGGAATTATGTAGTTTCTTTTAAAAGCTGAAATGTCGTAAGTCAATAATTATTCAACCCTTTTATGGTAAGCCTAAATAAGTTCAGGAGTAAAACATTTACTTAACAAATCACATGTTTAATGGACTGTATGCAATAAGTGTTTAACATGATTTTTGAATGACTACTTCATCTCTGTACACCACACATACAATTATCTGTAAGGTCCCTCAGTTGAGCAAACACAAATTCAACCAAAGACCAGGGAGGTTTTCCAATGCATTGCGAAGGACAGCTATTGGTATACATTTTAAAAAGACATTGACTATCCCTTTTGAGAATGGTGAAATTCTAATTACACTTTAATTGCATGAGGCCAATGGTGACTTTAACAGTTAGTTACAGAGTGATAGAACACTGAGCATGGATCAACAACAGTAGTTACTTCACAATACCAACCTAAATGACAGTGTGAAAAGTAGGAAGCCTGTACATCAGAGTACCACTACATATTTTCAAGCATGGTGGTGGCTGCATCATGTTATGGGTATGCTTGTCATCGGCAACGACTAAACAGAATAGAGCTAAGCACATGCAAAATCCTAGAGGAAAAACTGGTTCAGTCTGCTATACGACATTAAAACGAATCATTTTGGGCAATGATAGGAACTCCAGGTCCAATTCATTAAGGCAGGCCTTTGAAGCCGTTAGAAAAGTCCCTAGTTGTGGATCTTCCCTTGTGACAGGTTGTACGGGCCAGTACATCACTGGGGCCAAGCTTCCTGACATCTAGGACATACACTGCGTGCACAATTATTAGGCAAATTGTATTCCTTTGGATTAATTTTATTGTTGAACAAACACAATGCTCTCAGTCAATCCAAAATGTTATTGAACCTCAAACCTGAATGTTAAACAACGGAAAAGTGAGTTTTGTTTTTTTCAGGGAAATATAAGTGTGCACAATTATTAGGCAACTAAATTACAAAAATAATTTCTCTCAACTCACTTGTTTATTCTCCATTTTTAGAGTAAGTGTAACAGATAAGTAACACAATGACAATTAACATTTTTGGCCTTTCAAAAATATTCAATGACCAATATAGCCACCCTTATTTTCAATAACTGCCATGAGCCTTCCATCCATGGAGTCTGTCAGTTTCTTGATCTGTTCATGATCAATTTTTGCTGAAGCAGCAACCACAGCCTCCCAAATGCTGTTCAAAAAGGTGTATTGTCTTCCCTCATTGTAAATCTCACGTTTGAGAAGGGCCCACAAGTTCAATAGGATTTAAGTCAGGGTCATTATTCAGGCATCTTTGAGGCCCTTGCTGGCTAGCCAAGCAGTGGAGTACTTGGATGCATGTGATGGAGCATTGTCCTGCATAAAGATCATGGCCTTCTAGAATGCTGAGGACTTCTTCCTGTACCACTGTTTGACGAAAGATTCTTCCAGAAACTGGCAGTAGGTTTGGGAGTTGAGTTTCAGTCCATCTTCAACCCGAAAAGGTCCAACTACCTCATCCTCGATGATAGCAGCCCATACTAGTACCCCTCCTTCACCTTGCTGGCACCTGACTCAAAGTGGTGCCCTGTGTCCATTACTGATCCAGCCACGGGCCCATCCATTTGGTCCATCAAGAGTCACTTTCATTTCATCTGTCCATAAAACCTTTGAAAAATCTGTCTTCAGGTATTTCTTTGCCCAATCTTGACGCTTCAACTTGTGAATCTTATTCAGTGGTGGTCTTGTTTCACTCTTCTTGACCTTGGCCATGTCTCTGAGCACTTGACACCTTGTACTTCTGAACACTCCAGGTAGGTTGCAGTTCTGGAATACGGTGGCACTGGAGGATAATGGGTTCTTGGTAGTTTGATGTTTAATTCTTCAAGTCTTTTGCAGTTAATTTGCGCCTTTTCTTCCCAATGCGTTTGAGCCCCAGTTGACTATTCGCAACAAAACGTTTCAATGTCCGGTGGTCACACCTCAATAGTTTAGCCATTTAAATAGTGTCGCAGCCGTCTGAAAGGCATTTTACATTTTTGGCTTTTCAGTGTCAGTTAAATTTATTTTTTGGCCCATTTTACCTGAGGTAATGAGGCTGCCTAATAATATGCACATCTTGATATAAGGTGTTATTCACTTTTGCCACACCCTCCCTCATTACACAAATGCAAATCCCCTGAAAATGATTACATCCAATAAGCATTCAAGTTTATATGGTTGAGTTGGAAAATGTGAATAGAAACAGTAAGATCAGAATACTTACTTGCATAATTGTGCACGCAGTGTATATACTAGGCAGTGTCAGAGGAAGGCCCCAAAAAATGGTCAGACTCCAGTCACCCAAGTCAGACTGTTCTCTCTGCTACCGCACTACTGGAGCGCCAAGTCTAGGACCAAAAGGCTCCTTAACTTCTACCCCCAAGCCATAAGGCTGCTGAAAAACTAATCAAATGGCCACCTGGGCTATTTACATTGACCCCTCCCCCCTATTTACACTGCTGCTACTCAGTCACTTTACAAATTACCTCTACCCCTTGTTACACACACCCTGCTACAACTCAACTCTCCGTGGTGTGAAAGAGGTATGGACTGTAGGTGTGAGTAAGGATGACAGAAAGGCAGAGAATAGCATTTACAGGGAATTTATTCCTTTGCACAGTAAGTTTAGGGAAAAGGGTCTGGACGGAACCAAATCAAAGAAAGTAAATATCAAAGCCCCCTCTCCTACCTTACCTGCCTACCCACTACTTCCGGTAACTAACTAGCACCACCTGGTGCACTAACCAAAATACAGGGGATGGTCCGCCCAGGTCTTTCCTAGTGTGCATAGACAATAAACTACTACGGGTAATGTATGCCCGCGGGCCTCTTGCCTAAGCACTCCCTAGGTGCCTTCCCCCCTGGGAACAAATGAAACAGAATAACAAATCTACAAACTACTTCACAACAAAATCTTAGAAAACATTAACCCAGGACATTAAAGAAAACTCTCTGAGCACCAAACACAGAACATAACAATAAGCTTTCTCAGCAACAACTAACTCAGTACATACCCAATTCTCTTTCTGAGAAACAACCAATATATATATATATATATATATATATATATATAACCCTCTGCCATCAACCTCTTCTTTCAGCAAATATCCCCTTTCTGCAATCATCTCCCTTCTGAGCAACAGAACACTGGCTTATATAGCTTTAGGTGGGGTTGGTAATTGGAGACAGCTGCGTCCTGACGAGGGGGCGGGGTCAGCTCTCCAATCAGCAATGGGGCTGACCAATCAGCTGCTTGGAGAACTTCAGGAAGCCATTACCTGAAACACACTCACAACTACACAAACTACAACACAGAAACTGGGGAACGTAACACCCCTGCACATTGACTCGGAACCACCTGTATATAGTTTCGTTATTGTTATGTACATTTCTTGTTACTTTTTGATTGTTTTACTTTAGTTTATTTAGTAAATATCTTATTAACTCTCTATTTCTTGAACTACATTGTTGGTTAAGAGCTTGTAAGTAAGCATTTCATGGTAAGGTTCTATTTGGCGCATGTGACAAATAATATTTGATTTGACTCCAACAATGAAGCCCTACCTCATTAGAGGGCCATATTAACCAATGGATTATGTCTAATAAGCCAATTTTATGCTAACTATGTAAAGTCAAATTTGTTGTCTATTCAATCAATTGCCATTGCACATGATTTTATGGCTAAGAATAAAGTGCATTTTAGCTCACCCACAACCAGAGACTCATGAACCCCTTGAATTATTCTCTCTCCTCAGAGATGCTCCAGTTCGTCAGCAACCAGGTGGGGGACTTCCCCGACCTCTTTGAGGACCAGATGTCCTCTGCAGGCTCCCTACAGAACGGTGCTGGGGCCACCCCACGCCCACCCCCTCAAGCCCCACAGACACCCCAGACCACTACCACAGTTTACCAGAACAGCAACGTTACCCTCACCCCCACCCAAACACTGGCCCCCCAGTCCCTGCCCCTCACCCCACCACAGACCCCAGTCCAGACGTTCTCTTCAGGGCAGCATCAGATCCGCGCCCCTCCCCTGCTCCAGCCCCGGCCCCAGATGCAGGCCATCCAGCCCCAGCCCCAGCAGCAACCCACCATCCAGGTCCACAGCCAGAGCATCCCCATGCAGACGCATAGCTTCCCTGTGCACACCCTGGTCCAGACCCACAACCAGGCTCTGCCCATCCAGTCCCAGGCCCAGACGGTGATGATCACATCCAACGGCGGCCAATCCCGCTTCATCCAGAACCCTGTCATCTGCCACCAGAGTCCCACTACAAGCTTCCAAGGTTAGAGCAACTTTTTAAAACATTTGACTGAAAAGATTAGGTCACTGGGAAACGCTGGTTATTCATTAGAAATGCACTTGAAGATGTTTATCATGTGAAGATATTCAGAGCCCTACTTGTTTTTCTATATGAATGGTGCTCTTTGACAATGTATCCTTACTACATATCTCTCTTTTTCCCCACAGTCCTCCAACCGCAGATGCAGAGCATAATGACGTCACCACAGGTTCAACCCATGACCATCCAGCACCAGAGACTACTGCAGACGGGCCAGACCATCCAGACTCTCTCCACCGCGCCTACAGTCCACACCATGCAACAGCAGGTTCAACAGGTACCCGTGAGTATCAAGCTTCATACTTTACAATGTTTGAGTCCCTAATCAAAACTAGCTGCGTCCAATCTTTATAAAGTCTCTCTAAATACGTGCAGATCCTAGCATGTTGTAACCATAGACCTTGTGTTGTGTATGGCATCACTGGATGTAACTGATCCAGTGTCCCTGGTCTCTCTCAGCTTCTGGTCCACCAGCCTCAGATTCTGAAGACAGAGAATCTGGTTCTGACGACCCTGAAGCCTGACGGGACACAGGTTCTGTCCACCATGCAGAACCCTGGGATCACCACCTTGACCCATCCTATCCAGACACAGACTCTACAGGTACCGGTAGGTCTCTATACTATCTGTCTGCTTCGCTCTCTCCCTTTCTATTCTCTCTGTTCAGGGTCTAATGGGGACGGTCACAAAGACCCAGATTAAACCTGAACTTGGACTGAAAATTACTTTAAATAGAGATGAGAAGAGAATTCCATTGAATATGCTTCTCTGCTCTGTCCTCCATAGTATCTTAGCTGTTTCCTATGTCACCACTGACTTTTACCTTAACTCTTCCCTCAGACTCTGATGGGCAGTAACATCCTGACCACTGTGCCTGTCATGATGGGGGGCGGAGACAAGCTGCCCATCAAACAGCTGTCGTCAGGCACCTCCCACTGTGTAGGTGGGAACAGGCAGGTGATGGACCACGGGATGGGGATGGTGATGGGTCCAGGGGGGGTGATGAAGGAGGGGGAGAGGAGAACCACCCACAACATCATCGAGAAGAGGTACCGCTCCTCCATCAATGACAAGATCCTGGAGCTGAGAGACCTGGTCATGGGCGGCGACGCCAAGGTCAGGAAAACCAAGTGATACAATAATCCAATATTGACTATCTTTGACCTTACAGGAACAGTGGGTTTAGTTTTATTTTGTGGTCCAAGTCCGATAGAAACTTAGAGAGGAGCATGCTAGAACAATTTGAATGTTTCACAGGTGTCAAACTTAATTAGGCTATATGCTAAACAACAGACTTTTGGTATTTCCTAGAGTGCATGGAAGTCAGAGGAATGGAGTTGTACCTATAGGGCACTCTTACCAAATGAACACTGACACATTGCTAATGTGTTTGTACGCAGATGCACAAGTCAGGAGTGCTGAGGAAAGCCATCGACTACATCAAATACCTGCAGCAGGTCAACCACAAACTACGGCAGGAGAACCTGGCCCTCAAGATGAACAGCAAGAACAGTAAGTCCCCCATTTACTAGTTAATCCATCACAACTTCAGTTCATGAACGGGCCGTAACGCTTTGGGCTCTCTCCCACTTCCTCTCTGTCAGAGTCAGTGGTGCTGTCTGACGATGTGGAGATGAAACCAGAGATGCTGATGATGTCACCTCCAGCCTCAGAGTCTGGTTCAGGATCTCCTCGTGAGTTCTCTCCATACTGCATCGACTCAGAGCCTGGCAGTCCCTTACTGGACCATGAGCAGGTACTGTGAGGATGATGATAGCCAAGGAACTGTGATGTTTTTGTTGTTGTGGAAATTGTTTGAATTGAATGTTGCGAAGGTTGAACACTTACAGTGGGGGGAAAAAGTGTTTCATCCCCTGCTGATTTTGTACGTTTGCCCACTGACAAATAAATGATCAGTCTATAATTTTAATAGTAGGTTTATTTGAACAGTGAGAGACAGAATAACAACAAAAAAATCCAGAAAACCGCATGTCAAAAATTTTATAAAATGATTAGCATTTTAATGAGGGAAATAAGTATTTGACCATTCTGCAAAACATGACTTAGTACTTGGTGGCAAAACCCTTGTTGGCAATCACAGAAGTCAGACGTTTCTTGTAGTTGGCCACCAGGTTTGCACACATCTCAGGAGGGATTTTGTCCCACTCCTCTTTGCAGATCTTCTTCAAGTCATTAAGGTTTCGAGGCTGACGTTTGGCAACTCGAACCTTCAGCTCCCTCCACAGATTTTCTATGGGATTAAGGTCTGGAGACTGGCTAGGCCACTCCAGGACCTTAATGTGCTTCTTCTTGAGCCACTCCTTTGTTGCCTTGGGCATGTGTTTTGGGTCATTGTCATGCTGGAATACCCATCCACGACCCATTTTCAATGCCCTGGCTGAGGGAAGGAGGTTCTCACCCAAGATTTGACGGTACATGGCCCCATCCATCGTCCCTTTGATGCGGTGAAGTTGTCCTGTCCCCTTAGCAGAAAAACACCCCCAAAGCATAATGTTTCCACCTCCATGTTTGACGGTGGAGATGGTGTTCTTGGAGTCATAGGCAGCATTCCTCCTCCTCCAAACACGGCGAGTTGAGTTGATGCCAAAGAGCTCCATTTTGGTCTCATCTGACCACAACACTTTCACCAGTTGTCCTCTGAGTCATTCAGATGTTCATTGGCAAACTTCAGACGGGCATGTATATGTATTCTTGAGCAGGGGGACCTTGCGGGCGCTGCAGGATTTCAGTCCTTCACAGCGTAGTGTGTTACCAATTGTTTTCTTGGTGACTATGGTCCCAGCTGCCTTGAAATCATTGACAAGATCCTCCCGTGTAGTTCTGGGCTGATTCCTCACCGTTCTCATGATCATTGCAACTCCACGAGGTGAAATCTTGCATGGAGCCCCAGGCTGAGGGATATTGACAGTTCTTTTGTGTTTCTTCCATTTGCGAATAATCGCACCAAATGTTGTCACCTTCTCACCAAGCTGCTTGGCGATGGTCTTGTAGCCCATTCCAGCCTTGTGTAGGTCTACAATCTTGTCCCTGACATCCTTGGAGAACTCTTTGGTCTTGGCCATGGTGGAGAGTTTGTAATCTGATTGATTGATTGTTTCTGTGGACAGGTGATTTTTTACAGGTAACAAGCTGCGGTTAGGAGCACTCTCTTTAAGAGTGTGCTCCTAATCTCAGCTCGTTACCTGTATAAAAGACACATGGGAGCCAGAAATCTTTCTTATTGAGAAGGGATCAAATACTTATTTCCCTCATTAAAATGCAAATCAATTTATAACATTTTTGACATGTGTTTTTCTGGATATTTTTGTTGTTATTCTGTCTCTCACTTCAAATAAACCTACCATTAAAATTATAAACTGATCCTTTCTTTGTCAGTGGGAAAATGTACAAAATCAGCAGGGGATCAAATACTTTTTTCCCCCACTGTACATAGTAGAACTATTCTCTCTCTCTCCTTCTCTCAGGTGAAGAGTGAGCCTGGCTCACCCTCTTCCGTGGGAGTGATGGATCGCTCTCGTCTCCTCCTCTGCGCCCTCACCTTCTTCTGCCTCTCCCTCAACCCCCTGCCCTCTCTCCTGGGATCTGAGGCCCAGGGCAGCTCTGGCTTGACCTCTGCACACGGAGCCTCCAGGACGCTGTTCTCATTACCCAGCCAGACCCAGAACTTTGGTCAGACCCTTAGACTGACCATACAAGTCCTATTGCATACATACATTCAAGATAGGCTATTATAATCAAAGTCATTATTTTTCTTAACAGTAAGAGTTCCCGGTTGGGAGTTGTTTTGAGGATGTATTGGAGTATATGTATCTTATACTGACTCCTCCCTCTTTCCCACAGCGACCTGGCTTTGGTGCCTGTTGCCATGGTTGACGGTGTGGATGTTGAGCGGTGTTGGGGCAGTGTGGGGCTGTGTTAAGGTCCTGTACCTCTGGGAGCCTGTCACCCCCCTCCACTCGCCCAAATCCGTCTCCTTCTGGAGACAGCGTAAACAAGCAGACCTACATCTCAACAGAGTGAGTTCACATCCCTTTATGTCTGAAGGATTTTCCCCTACCTTATTTTTTTTCTCTGTACTTGTGTTTGAGTATCTCCTTTAACTGGTGCCCTAATTGGGTAAAACCATCTCCTGTGTCTATAGGTACATGAATGCCAAGTTCCATAAGTATTCTTATATATTTTCCCACCTCTCCACTCCTACAGGGTGACTATACAGCAGCCATGGCCAGTTTGAAAACCTGCCTGTCAGTCTTGACCAGAGCTCTGCCCACCACCAGTTGGGACCTCCTCTTCTCACTCTCCTGGAACCTGATTCGCTACTGTCTGCATCACCCCACCCCTCTGGGCTGGCTTGTTCGCCAGGTTGGTGGGAAGCACAAGGGGGAGGAGTCCAAGACCAGCTCCCGGGACGCAGCTCTGGTCTACCATAGGCTGAGCCAGCTGCAGCTCACAGGTGACTACAGTGAATAGTCTAGAACATTGAGCCTAGGTCAGTATCATCAGTAATGATCATTGTAAACACAATAACATAACACAGTAGTACCCCATCCTCTGTCTGGAACTTCTCTCTCTCTGTGTAGGGAAGCTTCCCCAGCGCAGTGGCCTGTGGGCTCTGTCTCTGTCTATGAGTGCCGTCAACCTCAGTGAGAGCGCCCAAAGCAAGATGGCCCCCGCCCAGCAGGCCCAGATCTATGTCACCGCGGCAACAGCTCTGCGCACTGTACTGGGCCACCACCTCTCCTGCCTGCCTGTGAGTGTCTCAGGGCATCCCTCCATCCTCCATTACTAACCCTCCACATCCCTCCATTACTGCTATGGTAATGATATCTCTGATACTATCCACTCACTGTCATCTTTCCCCACATGTCTGTGTCCCAGGGTTACCTGTTGAGCTGTGCTGAGGGTGTGGCCAGCCAATCAGACTCCAAGCCCATCCCTGACTGTCTGCACTGGCTCTTCACCCCATTGGGCAGGCAGTTCTTCCTCAGCTGTGATTGGTCTGTGAAGTCTGAGAGCAGAGAAGGCGTGTACACTTCCCAGAGAGACCCAGGTATGAACAATAAAGTCGACGGAAGAGCTAATAGTGTATACAGAAATGCCCTCATGCAACAATTAGGCCTTTTAATTATCTTTCTTTCCCCTCCTTCTTTCTCTCTCTTCCTTTAGCTGACCCCATCGCCCAGCTGCATCGTTGTTTCTGTGAGAAGCTGCTGGAGAGAGCTGTGCACTCCCTCATCCAGCCCCACACTGACACGGAGGCAGGCAAGCCCAAGAACGACTCGGGGTAAGGCCAGGGTCCTCACAGTGCCCAGTCACTCTCCAGTTTAACTATGCAAGTTGTTTACTTTACTTTGTTTTCTTCTCTCTCTCTCTTTCTCTCAGGGAGTTCTCCAGTGCCTTGGAGTTTCTCCAGCTATTGAACAGCTGCACAGAGGAGTCCTCCTCTCCTCCCTTCCCAGCCCCACCTAATCACACCACCATGCCAGGTACTGGAATGCACACGTTAGTGTCAACCTAACCATGCTCTGTGTGGGACAAATTTCTCTCATCTTTGTTTCCTACGAGATGATCTGAATGTGAATAGATTTATTTTCTTCTCATATGTAACTTGAACACTAAAGATAAACTCTTTACGATTAACCTAATTGACTTATTCAATATAACATGTGAACAATTTTTGCTAGACCTCTTGATGCCACAGTTGAAGTCTAATGTTGTCATGTAATCTCTTCTCTGCTTAGTGGCAGACCCAGTGAGTCGCTGGTGGGCATTGGTCCTAAAGGCTGCTGCCCATTGGCTGCAAGGAGATGATGTCGCTGTGAGGTCACTGCTGGCAGAGGCAGAGCGCATGCCCAGAGCTCTCCATACCCTCGAGTCAGTATACTTTGTTTATGTTGTGTGTGTTTTATTAGTCATATGTGAGCAGGATACACCTGGTACACACCGTCCAAAGAAATGCTTACTTGCAGGTTCCTTCTGGGCAATACAATAAGAAATAATAAAAGATAAGAACAGGAACACAAAGTAAATGGCTCAGTAGAATACAATAAACATTTTAGTGTAAGTATAATACAGGAAGGTATAATTTAGAGTCCAATATTTACACGTGTTTTGGGGAAGGGGGGATTCTGGGGCATTATTTAGTCATCTTAATAAGAGTCTGGTAACATCAGTTGTGTGCTAAGGTGTGGAGTATAAGAGCAGGTGGTCTCTGAGCCTGTTGGTATCAGACCTCATGCTCCGATACCGTCTGCCTGACAGTAAGGGAGTGAACAGCTCGTGGCTGGAGTATGTGGGGCCCTTGATGATGATGCGGGTCTTCTTCATGCACCGTTTTCAGTAGATGTCTTGGCAGTGTGGGAGCATGGTCCCAGTGATGTGTATGTAAATGACATTATGTTGTTTACCCTGCAGTCACCCGTTGCCCAAGGCTGTGCTGCTGCTGTGTAAGTCAGTGCAGATGAGCCTGTCTCCTCTGAAGGGAGAGGGGGCGGTGGCCTGTCTGTCTCACTGTGACAGGGCCAGCAGCTACCTGCGCACCAGCATCTCTGTTCCCCTGTCCGCCCAGTCTGGAAACTGGCTCAACAAGGTACTCTCCCAAAATGCGGGTGTTTAGGATGCAAGTGAATATGCACTCTCTGTGATTTCTAGTTGAACCAACTCTAACGTTTGTGTATATACATGTAAAGGTTGTAATGGAGTTTGGTTGATTCAGTGTTCTTTGGTCATATTACACACACACACACCATGAACAAACATACACTGCACACAGTGACAGTTGCATGGGTGCTCGTTTGACTCACAAAAGCACAGGTACAAGCTGACTCTAGCTAGGTATAGTAGAAGTGTGGGTGGTAGGGGTTGGCTGTGGTGCATTGTAGTTGCATTGCACTGGGCTGCAGGATCATGCAATGTGTCTGCAGTGCAGTACAGAGGCCTCCCGAATCTGCAGGCACCTGCAACACACCATATCCAGGTCAAGACACTGCTTACGGTGCATGTACTGTCCCATATGCCTCTTAGTTTCCATAACTCATTGTGTAGTCATTTATTACGTAGTTCAACAGTTTATTTTATGTCTGCCTTACTGTTGTCTTTCCTATACCAAGGGGGTGGAGCTCCTGGTCTGTGACCTCTTGCTGACCCTCAGGACCAGCCTATGGCAAAGAGGAAGCAGCAGCAATGGGGAGCCAGGCCCCGCCCCCAGCTCCCAATTGGCTGGTTTCCAGCAGGACCTGAGTTCGTTGCGAAGGCTGGGCCAATGCTACAGACAGGCACAACACAAGGTAACTAGGGCTTCAGACCTGCTGGCTGGTTCATGGATTATTCATGGCTATCTGTGGTGTAATGATGTATGTTCCCTCTGTTGTCCTCTCCCAGGTGTTCCTGCATGAGACCACAGTGAGGCTGATGGCTGGAGCCAGTCCCACCCGCACACACCAGCTACTGGAGCACAGCCTCCGACGCAGGACCAACAACCCTGGGTACACCACGGGTAAGGACGCCCACACTTCAATTATTATCATGAATGATACCATTTGAGGTTGATATCAAATGTGTTTTTGATGTCAAATTAACACAAATGTAGTGCTTTCCACTCAAATGTACTGACCTTCTTTCTGTACTTTTTCCTCCTCCCCTCTTCTCCTCCTCCGCCCTGCAGCAGAGGGTGACTGTGTTCTGGGTGAGCGAGAAACGGCTCATGCCATCCTGCTGGCGTGCCGCCACCTACCCTTACCCCTGCTGACCCCACCAGGGCACCGCGCCCGCCTGCTGGCCGAGGCCAAGCGCACCCTTGAGCGTGTGGGCGACCGCCGCTCCCTACAGGACTGCCAGCAGATCCTGCTCCGCCTCAGCGGGGGCACCACCATCGCAGCCTCCTGATGATTCCCCCTCAGACAGATCTCAGATCAGTTAGACCCACACACATTAACGCTGACTACTCAGAGTACTGATCAGTGGTCAGTGATGAGTTATTCTTCACCACATATTAGAAATTAGCCCACTCATACAGATCCCAGAACAGTCACCTAGCCCTACAGACATAGCACTGATAAATTACTAGTCAGCCATTTCCACACAGCATCTAATAGTCAACTACGCAAACAGTCGTATCTCATGGACATATCCCTGTACAGGAGAGACACCAAAAGGGACCTTCAATCTTCACACTGCCAGCCTGAACATTGACTACTGTTAACATTCTGGCAGTGTCATATTTACTGTCACACACACCCCCATACCCTCACAGAAGGAGATTGTATATAATGCAGCCCATACACTGGACCACTGCACATGGTTTCTCACATGCTCACTGGTATAATGCTAACACTGTAATGTTGCTAACACTGCTTAGCGTAGAGAGAATCTGCTTATAGGCCCCAAAGGGAAAAAGGACCAAAATGGCTGCCATTGGGTCTCATCCACATACAATTCAGTCTCTCTCTTTGCTTGGCTAATCAGCCAACAGCTATTTTGAATTGTGCCCCGCGATGAATGGACCTTCATCCAGAAGAGGTTGTGCTCGTCGTGTCTAAAGCTCTATAACAGAGCTGTAATGTCACAGGTAGATGACTGTCTGCACAGTCACTGGCATTCCACATGTTCTAGATGCTAAAATGTCATGTACGTTCAAGCTTCACAATGATACATTTTAAATGTATGTATTTTTGACAGCCCAATACAATAGTTCAACGCAAGGAGACCGACTGTGGCTTCAGTGCATTCTAGCTTTGATAGTCACCCTCTAGCCTCTACTGTACAATGCAAAATAACTTGCTTCTCACAGTACAGTGCAGAGTAGTATCTATTTATATCTACCTCATTGACTATACAATGCCAGTGTACTCAAGCGCAATATACTGTAGTACCACACCAGTTGGCATGGTGACAGTAGCCGTACAGTACACAGAGCATCTTTATTTAGACTCAGCAGTGCAATATTAATGGGCCAGCACTGTAAAAGTGCCATTCATTTTTCAGTAAAAAAAAAGGTTAATGGATTGGAGAGTCACCCTAAATGGAAAATCAAAGCCCAATTCTTTATACAGGTTTAATATACATACAGACATACATACACAGTCAGTCGCATACACAGTATCACAATCGTGATTGTATATATATTGTACATTCTCTAGCCATGTAGAGACAGCAGTCTTGAATAGAATGAAGCAGGATGTTCTTACGTATGCGAGAGGGGAAACGAATGGGTAGAAAGAAGGTATCATCAACTCTGTAGGAAGGTTAAATGGTTTGTGTATTGGCCACCAGCCAGGGGCCGGAGTGAGTTGACTATGTTATTGACCAAACAGTTCGGTCACTGTCGCTAGTAAGGTTGACTCTGACCAATCTGATTGGGAAGCTCTCGAGCATAATGTCCTTGATGTAGTTAAAATAATTAAGTTTTCAGTGTCAGAGCTATCATTGTGGAATCTGTCCAATTGCTTTTAATTGTATTGTGTGTTGGCTAGACTTTGTCACTTTCGTCATTCTCATCGTTGTGTTCTGATTTTCTTATTTAATGGCTGTAATATTATACATGCTCAGTTTTTTTTAGAGCAATCTTGTTTCCTTATTGTTTTATATTGTCAAGGCAACCTAGGGATATAAACTGCTGGAGTGTGAAGGAGTGACTTTTTAAAAATTAGGATAATGGAGTTATTCTAATATTTTATGCAGGAAGTACTGTTGTCCATCAAGTCATTAGTATGGCAGTTTTATAGGGCATCATTATTTGGCACAGTGTAGTGTTTTTGACATGAACTCCAATGCACAGAAATTTGTTCATACACTTTACCATAATATGAGAAAGACCTACTGTATGTCTTCCAGTTCAAGCCAGCCGTATACACCACAAGATGTCAATTTACCCAACCATGTCCCTTGTATCTGTGCCGTTATTTCAGATTGAATTCATCAGACTGGTTAGTGTGGTCTAGTAAGTGCTGCACAACGAACCATCTGCAGTGAATGGACTTACTACGATTTATAATGTTACAAAATGTCTCATCTAATGTTTTCCCCTCTGTATGTATTGTTTTCTGGATTTCTATGTATGATTTTGTTTTAATAAAAGATGACCATGGACAGCATGTGTGTTTGTTCGTGTCTTATTTTTTAAATTGCTATAAATGCCAAGCAGAAGGAATGCTACAGTAACAATGTTTCCAAAACATGATTTCTTTTAGACAGAACACTGTTAAAGCAGTGTTAGTGTTCTGCATTACGCTCACACACTCATCTTGATCCTTATTAGGTGTTTCACTGGAACTAGCGACTGGGCTGGTCAACAAAACTACACTGGTACTGTTTATCCACCTGAAGGTGGGGGAAGAAGACCACCCACACTTTACTATACTGGTCTCTTCCTGCTTTCTTGGCTAGTTGCTGGTTCCTTCTCTCTGCCCCTCAGCTCTCTGCCCCAGTCCCTGGCCTTATTATTGAGCTCATGATGTATGTCCCTCCTTTTCTGTCTCCATCTCCCCTCGCTGAAATCTTTTCTTTGACTTGGGCTGAATAGTGAGTGGTGTCTTACAGCCACTCCCCACAGTAGAAATAACTATTGTGTCTCAAGACTTGCTCTCTGTATTAATCTGTAGGAATGTCCTAGCAGACTGTGGCTCCCAGTATTCGATTACCCGGTTTCATGTTCAGAGTGGAATGTGGTCTCTGTTTTGAAACTCGCACAGCTACATACATTATCAAATTTGGGTTGGTCACACTGCTCTGGGGTAAGCAGTGTCCACCAAACAGATTATTCCATCCTCGTAGGCTTTGGTTTCAATAGTGCTACATTCTTGATAGCGGCCAATTGCTTTGCGTATTTTCAACAGATTGTCCATAAATATGTTGGCAATATTAAAGTCGTACACTTATCAATGTTTAATGTAGGCACGGCAATGTTATTTTACTTGCATCAGAATTCTGAATAACTAACATTTAATTTCAATGCACTTTTTTCAATTACTCTTCTCGAACTGGGCATTGGAGAGAATGGCCACAATTTCAAAGAACAAAAGTGCTTGGGAGGTTGTCCCAGTCGGACCACATTGTATGATGCACACAAAGCAAGGACTTTTTAAGCGAAAAGCCAGCTGAAAAACAAGCTCACGTGTTCTCAAAATGAAAAACATGAAGAACTGGAATAAAAAGGAAAAGGGGAAGCATGAGAAATTTAAACCTGGATCTAAGAAAAGAGAGAAATGTGTGGTCATGTTCAACGATAACGAGCGACAGTGAGTTTGGCACATTATAAACAGCACAGGAGTCCCTCAACGCATAGGAAGCTAACCTTAGTTAACTATAGAGCATATCTGGCTAAACATGCTAGATTGCTAGGTAGGTCTCATTTACATGGTCAGCTTGTATGATATGCATTCATTGTTGATAGAGAATCATAAGCCAAATCATCCTGCCTCTCTGTCTTTGAGAAATGTGTTTAGTGGACCTCTAAGTTGTCATTAATTCTATCAGTTAAGTATTGGTGAATGCAAGAAATTGACCACAAGTGACTTGTCATGAATGTACTCATCAATTTGACTTATCGTATCTCCTGCAGGGAGTATCTGACAGGATTCCACAAGAGAAAGGTGGAGAGGAGGAAAGCGGCAGTGGTGGAAATCCAGAACAAGATAAAGGAGGAGCAGAAGAGAGTCAAAGAAGAGGTAAACACCGGCTAAGAGAAAGCACAAGATTAAAACCCAAGTGTTAATTAAATAGACATGGTGTGTAAAACTTGTCACTTTAGTAGAGTTTTTGATGAAGGGAATACTAACAATGTGGACAGAAGGGGGCATGAAACATATTTACTCTTTAATTCCAGAGACACAAGGAGTATTTGAAGTTGCTGCAGGAAAGAAAAGAGGCTCTCGGTGAGTTTGAGCGAAATAATTAAACATGTCAGCCAGGCTTGACAGAATATTGTTGGCTGCCTTCACTTGCCCTTATCTGTGTTTTCAGGATTAACCAGAAGCAAACATGTAGTGTCAATCCATTTCATCTGCTTACTTACTCTTATTGTTATGGTTAACTCTCCACAGATGAGGATGATGATGAAGAAGATGAATTGGAGGATGTGATAACGGGCACAACCGAGTCTGTACAGTACGATCACCCCAACCATACTGTTACCGTAACAACCATCAGTGACCTTGACCTCACGGGGGCCAGCCTCTTTACGCCAGCAACCAATCAGGTAAAGCATTTGTTGCTGATTTCCACGTCCCATGTTCTTATGTTTTGAAATTGTTTTTCTGAAAGGTATTCAAACTGTACATTTTCTTTTGAAGGTTACTGAGGACGGTGAGGAGGAGAAGGAGGTGGAGGAGCAGGAGAAAATGAGCGCTATGCCAAAGAAATCTGGGAATCCCATCCTCAATAAAAAGTATGTTCTGTTTATCCTCACTCACATTTAATGAAAATCACTTGTACTCTTTCCTTGTGTTATTAATAATGGTCAAATTCACTGGAGGATTTAAAAAACGGGTAATCATTTATGCAAATTGCATTATTCCTCAACAACTGTGCAATATACCCTGCTAATGAATAGTAATGAGCCCCCAATTCCTGTTCTATTCTCATTCTGTATTCAGTTCTGACAGTCTAATATGATGCCTATATAACAATATGAGCACTGTGGTGGCAAGTTATTCTCACACGTTATTATCCCACCTTCTCCCTCTCTGCAGAATCTGCTCACTGAACGCCTCGCTCCACGCTCACCAGACGCAGCGGAAGGGAAGCAGGAAAGGGAAGCAGGAAGGCAAAGGACGAGGCCGGCCAACAGACAAGAAGCCAGGTGCCACAGACAAGAAGGGTAGAATTGAGAAGAACAGAGTTGGGAGGACCAGCAAGAAGCAAAGACGCAGACTGACTGGGAAGAGGGTACATCACAAGGACTGAGAGTTATGAAAAAATTGATTTGCAGTGTCTGTCTGGCCTCTTTGTTTGGTCAGGATCCTAAGCAGCCATAATGGACATTTAGAGTTTCTATGGTACCAGTTGGGAAAGTCTACAGAGCAAACAAAATCACAAATACACAAACTGCACATATTCATTCTCATTGAAAGCCAATGTCTGCTCGATCCAGAGCGGCCGTTTCAAACACTGTTTTGTCTTAACCAATTGGACACGGCCTGTCTGTTTCCTTTGTTATGCTCTCTCCTTTCTACATGTTTGTTTATACTAACTGCTTTGGTATGTTGTATCTCATACAATGTGTATATGCTCAAAGTTTGATTAAAAGAAAAGAATATATAGGAATCACTTGCTTTAGTATTTTTTTATAAACCATTAGTCTGTGAATCCCTCTAGTTCTATAGCCTATTGTTTGATAGGAAACCTGACTCCTCAGTCAACATCCTTTTCAGAGCATCAGAGAATAGATCTTTACGTGTGTGTTTCTAGACATTATAGTACCCCATGCCCTCATTTGTTTGATAGATTTCAAGAAATGTTGTATAGTCAAGGATCTTAGTGTATGCTAATCTCATACCTTAGCAGTGTTTATTTATTTACACTAACCTGAGCTAACGCATGCCATCTGTCACAAGCAGTTCATTTTGCTTTCTAAAGCTCATGATATCTAATACAACCTTCAATAGAGTAACTGTCATGCAACTGACTCCATATTGGTTCTAGGTCTGGCAGACTGATAGGTTCTCTGTAATGTTAAGCAGAGCCAACATGGCAGTCAGAAGTGCATCAGTTTCATCCATTGTCGGAACAGCCAATCGGATCCATGTAAGAGTAAGAGCCTCAGGGGGATTGTGAGCAGGGGAAGAGGCATGTGCTGGGGGTCTGATGGACACTATATTATCTTTCTCTAAATGGAATATTCTCAGTTTAACTGACGGCTGAGAACTCTTCTGTCAGGTATCGTTGAAAACCTCTTCCTCTCAAATTTAAAAGAGAATAATTAAATGGAAAATAATACACATTAAGAAATCTAGAAATTCTTTGACTTGTATTTAGATTTTCGTGGCTGAAATGTTTTTAAATTGGGATGTTACCGAAGTGCTCTCGGTGACGTTTAGTAATGATATTAATGATATGCTGGAAAGACTTCTATCATCTTCCTTTCTGTATTGTGTTTCACTATATCCTCTTGTATAATTAGTTTTCACTTAGCTTAACTGTTCCGTTTAATCGCACTAACCATGAAATAATAACTCTTGTGGATCAAATATGCTACAGCATTGCTTCCATCTCTGCTACATCTTCCTACTACAGCTACACTGTAATAATATCCCACCAATGTCTTACACTGTGTACATTTCATATACATTTTGAACGGATTTTAGCTGTTTTTTTCTCCTTATGGACTACTGTATATTCTTTTGAAATCCACAATTTTTCCTGAAGTACTACTGGTACTACTGTTTTACTACAACCACCTTTTCTACTTTGTGGTGTTTTAGGCTCATTAAATACTGTGTTTGGTTTTATCTGCCTTTACACCCTGTGTTGTTCCTCAGTGTTCTCCGAGGGGTGCGATGAGTGAGCACCTGCCACCTCTGGACACGCCATGCCCCTCTCCGGCGATGACCTTATCTGTCCCAAGTTCCAGCCCAACATCTTCGACTCCTCCCGTTGCCACGACTGCCTGCGCCAGAAGCACCTGCACTCGGGCACGAGTACAGGCACGGGTACAGCCGAAACACTACAGCTGAGCCTCACAGCGGAGAAGGAGCCAGGGCAAGCCACTGGACCTCCACCAACACTACTACCAGCACCACAGGCAGTGGAGAGAAATACCAGTGCCAAGACAGAGGGAGAGGGGATTAGAAGAGTGGTGAGTGATAGGATTATCTGGGCCTATACAGACAGGTGGAAGGTAAGATATGGGGTCAGGGAAAGGGTCAGATAGACATTGAGGTCAGACAGTCATGGATCAATACACAAGAAGAAGTAAGGGAGATGGCTGAGTGGTAATGTTGACTTTGAGTCTACTTAAACTTTGGCTAGCAGACTATAGTTTCGGAAAGGGAAGCTACTATATTTAACCAGTAACACTCAGTGCTGAAGATGGACTACAAAGTGCTCAGTAACAGACGTTGGTGAGGTATGACCCTGTGTTGCGTGCTGAGTGTAGTGAATAAGGAGGAACGTATGAGGAAAAAAGATATGAAGAGGGCGGTGAAGAGAATGCTCCCATTACAAATGAATGAAGGGAGATCATTTACTGCCCTTTTGGGAATCACTGGTAACATTATACATGAAGGCAGGTTACAGAAAGCACCGGCCGGCCCACTTCTACACATAGTCATTGCAAAGGCACATTCATTTATGAATGTGCCTTTGAGGACACGACTGTTTATTGGTAGCATAGCACTCTCCTTGTTTTGCCTTTGATTGCCACAAATTAGGCAAATATACATTTTGTGGAAGTCAGATCTTATCTCATTGTTTTTCATTGCTGTATTACATTGCAATACCTTTTGTATACCTACCTAGTACTATGATATTATCAAGTTGTTGTTGATATTGCTATTAATTCAAGTCAAACTGAAGATTAGAATATGTATTTTAAGACAACCCGGAAGGGTTGTATATGTCAAGAAAGAAACTGCTATGAAATAATAATGAGGAGAACTACAGTCTAGGTAGAGTTACAACGGTGTAACTCTAATCGAGCGACAGACAGAACGTGTGAGTATGAGAGGGACGTCTTAAGGAACAGAAGGGTGAGACAGAGGGGAGACACTATTCATGAACTTCCCCATATGGACATGGATCTATAAAGAGAGACTTGGAGGTGTTGTGTTCAGGTTTGATAATGATGACTGTGTTAAACCTGTGTTCATTGTTAATATGTATCTGTAAATGAATGAGGCATTGTAGGCCTAGTGAGTTACATTGTGCTAGTTCCAACAAAACCTTTAGTTTCTATGGCTGCTCACTCTCTTATCTTGTCAGTGTTTGCTTTTCTCTCATAGTACAAACAGTATTTGTCGGTGTCTGGTATTTGTATTTTGTGAAAATGGACATTGAATTTCATTTAACCAGAATTATTGACAATTGCAGAAAGTGCTAGTTAACATGGTATTACACTTCAATACATTGTCATCTGTAGCCCCATTGGCTGATGTTCTGTTTTTGTTTGCCGTATGTTGTGATTGGTCTGTTTGTTCTCGATGACCTATCAGGAGGACTCTGATGGCCTGTCAGTGGTGAGCAGCTTCTGTGATGTCAGCGGAGATCAGCTGGGTTACGAGGAGAGCTCCTTGTGCATCCTGAGCCCTGACTGTGACCTCTACATCTGTGACGGAGACGACGACGACAGCACTGACAGGTTCTCTTCAGAATCTATTGGCTCTAGTGTGTGTCTGAGATAGAAGCTCCACTAAGGAGAAATGTTTAGTACAAAATAATGTTTGTTTTCTCTATACACTTGTGTTGAGATATCGTTGGAGACTTGGCATTTTATTGAGCTTTATATTTAGGTATTTTGCAGGGGGGAAATTTCATTTACGAACTAGGCACAAAGAACTTCAAACAAGAAACTCATTGAGCATGCTTTGTAAACCAAGTAGTCAATGAGCCTCATGTTGCGATTCTAGAGGGACAATATATACAGTTGGAGTCGGAAGTTTACATACACCTTAGCCAAATACATTTAAACTCAGTTTTTCACAATTCCTGACATTTAATCCTAGTAAAAATTCCGTCTTAGGTCAGTTAGGATCACCACTTTATTTTAAGAACGTGAAATGTCAGAATAATAGTAGAGGGAATGATTTATTTCAGCATTTATGTCTTTCATCACATTCCCAGTGGGTCAGAAGTGTACATACACTCAATTAGTACTTGGTAGCATTTCCTTTAAATTGTTTAACTTGGGTCAAACGTTTCGGGTAGCCTTCCACAAGCTTCCCACAATAAGTTGGGTGAATTTTGGCCCATTCCTCCTGACAGAGCTGGTGTAACTGATTCAGGTTTGTAGACCTCCTTGCTCGCACACGCTTTTTCAGTTCTGTCCACAAATCTTCTATAGGATTGAGGTCAGGGCTTTGTGTTGGTCACTCCAATACCTTGACTTTGTTGTCCTTAAGCCATTTTGCCACAACTTTGGAGGTATGTTTGGGGTCATTGTTCATTTGGAAGGCCCATTTGCGACCAAGCTTTAACTTCCTGACTGATGTCTTGAGATGTTGCTTCAATATATCCACATAATTTTCCTCCCTCATGATGCCATCTATTTTGTGAAGTGCACCAGTCCCTCCTGTAGCAAAGCACCCCCACAACATGATGCTGCCACCCCCGTGCTTCACGGTTGGGATGGTGTTCTTCGGTTTGCAAGCCTCCCCCTTTTTCCTCCAAACATAACGATGGTCAGTATGGCCAAACAGTTCTATTTTTGTTTCATCAGACCAGAGGACATTTCTCCAAAAAGTACGATCTTTGTCCCCATGTGCAGTTACAAACCGTAGTCTGGCTTTTTTATGGCTGTTTTGAAGCAGTGGCTTCTTCCTTGCTGAGTGGCCTTTCAGGTTATGTCGATATAGGACTCGTTTTACTGTGGATATAGATACTTTTGTACCCATTTCCTCCAGCATCTTCACAAGGTCCTTTGCTGTTGTTCTGGGATTGATTTGCACTTTTCGCACCAAAGTACGTTCATCTCTAGGAGACAGAATGCGTCTCCTTCCTGAACGGTATGACGGCTGCGTGGTCCCATGGTGTTTATATTTGCGTACTATTGTTTGTACAGATGAACGTGGTACCTTCAGGCGTTTGGAAATTGCTCCCAAGGATGAACCAGACTTGTGGAGGTCTACCATTTTTTTTCTGAGGTCTTGGCTGATTTCTTTTGATTTTCCCATGATGTCAAGCAAAGAGGCACTGAGTTTGAAAGTAGGCCTTGAAATACATCCACAGGTACACCTCCAATTGACTCAAATGATGTCAATTAGCCTATCATAAGCTTCTAAAGCCATGACATCATTTTCGGGAATTTTCCAAGCTGTTTAAAAGCACAGTCAACTTTGTGTATGTAAACTTCTGACCCACTGGAATTGTGATACAGTGAATTATAAGTGAAATAATCTGTCTGTAAACAATTGTTGGAAAAATGACTTGTGTCATGCACAAAGTAGATATCCTAACTGACTTGCCAAAACTATAGTTTGTTAACAAGACATTTGTGGAGTGGTTGAAAAATGAGTTTTAATGACTCCAACCTAAGTGTATGTAAACTTCTGACTTCAACTGTATACTTTCTCACTCCCTCATTCTCTCCCTCTCTCCACCATTATATCACCATCTCCTCTTCACACTATCTCCTCTTCCAGCTGTCGGGACCAGAGTGTCTACGCTGATCTCAGTGGCTCCATCAGTGCAGAGGACCACTATCTGTCTCTCCGGCACCGCTCAACCCACCTCACCATGAACCACCTGGACCCACCACCGCACCGAACCAACCCCAATGCCTGGATGGAGGAGGACAACAGCAGGGGCAGGATTGGCAGACACTCAGGTGAGGACTGCACTTAACCACATGTATCCTATTACAGCCATAGGTGTTATTTACATGATGATGTTGTCAGGTACCTGTGTTCAGGTTGAGGTGGGACTTATTGATAGTAGTGTGGAAGTATCTTGTAGAACTGTGTTGTGGACGTCCTTAGAACTCCTTGGAATGTATCAATAATTACAGTGTTTAGTATACCATGTGATGGAGTGTTTTTCTTTTTTAGGGTTAAAAGAAGAAAGGAATCGTGAAAGTGGCTACTTCTCTCTGGGGAGGGCAGGAGGAGCCCGTTCTCTCAGGGATCAGAGCCCTCCTCCCGTTTACCGCCATTCAGAGAGGGGACATCCCCTCTACAGCAACCGGAGCCCTGAACCCAAAGCTACCATCCCCTTCAGGAACCCTAACCTGGGGCTGGCCTCGGAGAGGTTAAACCCAGAGATACTAAACCCAGACCTGCCTCTGGAAATCCCTGAACCTCCTGACGCATTTGATCTCACCATCGAGGTTGAGGCTCAGGTGGGCCCTCGCTCCCCAAGCCCCACCCCTTTTAAGATAGCAGAATCCCTGGCCTCCACTAACCGGAGGGGTTTCAACAGCTCATACAGTAGAAGAAACTCCCCTTCCTATCAGGAGTCTGGGAAGTTCAATTCATCGAGACAAAGCTCCTCTCTGTCCCGCTCCTCTTCACCCTTACGAAACACCTCCCCATTCAAACGAAGTGAATGTACCACCTCCCTCAATAGGCGGGGCTTAGACTCTGAGGGCTGGTCTCAGGGGTGGGACCAGACTTCTAGAGGTCCCCCCCAGAGCTCTTATGGACGAGGTGTTGATATTAGAGGCTTGAATAAAAACGTAATATCGATGGCCAGTTCAGTTGGTTCCATATCACAGGTCAACTCTGTTGCATATTTTAAAAGTGCATTGCGCAAGAATGAGACAGACAGCTCCTTAAATGGTCGTGGACGTGACACTCGAAGCTCCGCCCCTTCAAGGAGGGGTTACGAAAGCCCCAGACAATCTCTGGTCCGCAAATCTGAAACAAGTAACTCCTTAAATGGCCATGACAGCAGAAGCTCATCTCCCTCGAGGAGGGCTTATGACACCTCCAGCCAAACCCTCCTTCGCAAATCTGATGGGAACAGCTTGATAAATGGTCATGGTCGTGAAAGTCACAATTCCTCTCCTTCGAGGAGGAGTTACGATGCCACCAGCCAGTCCCTCCTTCGCAAATCTGAAACAAACAGTTCTCTCAATGGTCATAGTCGACACGGCGGCCGGTGTGGCTCTCCCATTAGGGAGGGTTATGATGCCGAAAGACAATCTCTGCGGAAATCAGCTTCTCGGAATGACTTAAGTGTTCATGCCTATGAAAGTAGCTCTTCCCCTTCTAGACGTGGCTTTGACACTCCTTGTCAATTCCTGCTTTGCAAAAGTGAGACAAGTGGCTATGGAAATGGTCGAGGTCGTGACAGTGGAAGCTCCTCTCCCTCTAGGAAAGGCTATGATACCCCGAGCCAGTCACCTCCGCGCAAAAGGGAATCCAACAGCTACCTGAATAGTCAAAGTCGAGACAGTCGAAGCTCCTCCCTTTCGAGAAAGGGATATGATCCCACTGGCCAATCACTGCTTTGTAAATCTGAGACGAACAGCTCTGTCAGAAGTCAAAGTCGTGATCGTCCTACCTCCTCTCCCTCTAAGAGAGGCTGTGATACCCCGAGCCAGTCATCACTGCGCAAAAGTGAATCCAAAAACGACCTGAATAGTCAAGGTCGAGACATTCGGAGCTCATCCCCTTTGAGAAAGGACTATGATGCCCCTGGCCAATCACTGCTTTGTAAATCAGAGACGAACAGTTCTGTCAGATGTCGAAGTTGCGGTAGTCGTAGCTCCTCCCCTTCAAGGAGGGGCCATGACACCCCCGGCCAATCACTACTGCACAAATCTGAGAAGAGTGGGGCCCTCAATGGTCGGAGCCATGACAGTCGCAACTCCTCTCCATCCAAAAGAGGCAGTGACCCACCAGGCCAGTCACTCCTCAAGAAAACCATCAGTGGTGGTGACTCCAGCCTCTCTTACCAGAGAAAAAACCCTTCCGGTGATGCTCGGCCTGACTCTAACCCCTCCCCTGGCGCCTGGCGAGGCTCCACCCACTTCCTACATAGCACCTCCCCATCCAGAGAGGGCAGAGAGAACAAAACATCTGCCCCCTCTCAGAGGGCCTCTGCTGTCACCTGGGAAACCACCAGGAGTAGCAGTAGTAGGCAGGGTCTGGAGACTCGTAGCTCCTACCCAAACACAAAAGGATTGACCAACCGCAACCTAAGTCCCTCCCCTCAGATGCAAAGGCACACCTCGTCCCAGAGTTCCATGGAGTCCTCGGAGTCTGGCCAGTTGTCCGGGGAGTCAACGGAGAGGAGTAGGGAAGAGTACGCCATGATGGCTGATCTACCAAAAATCAAGCCTGTCCTCCAAAGGGAGCGGCTTGGTCATGTGGGACAGACTCCAAACCTACCCTCAGGGAGACAGGAACTCTTCAAACCAGCAAGGTTAGGGTTTTCCATTGTTGACCGCAAGGTAATGCTGTAATAGGAAGTTGTAAGTGGTTTCTCCCTCTGTATTTCAGCTGTGACATCAGTATTGCGTCACTGACAGTTTTTAAATTATTAATATGTTGTATCTAAAGTCACGTGTCTGATGTTTCAGCCACTCCCTCTCCAAGCATCCCTCCAGAGAGTGGCTAGATGACTCAGGGGACCTAGAGAGAAACCACATTGAATGGAAAAATGGCAGCAGCGGTAGACTATCTCGAGCACACTCGTCCACCTCTTTGCACATGCAGGTGGGTTGTTCCGCCAATTCAGTGCCTTTTGAGAAGTGTACTGTAACTTGGTCAAAATAGACGTTTTATTTCACCTATTTTTAACATTCTTTCATAAAGAGCACATGTTCAACTTCATGAAAAACTAGTTTTCCCATCTCAAGAGGTTAAATAAAAAACTATAGTAAGTGCCTATTAAGTGCCAAATAAAGTAACAGGGTTGACCATAACCGGGTTGACGATTTCATCTTAAATCAGCCATAAATCCCCTTGTGACAGGGGGAATGGAAGCTTGTTGTGTGCAACACGGAGTGACAATTGAATACAAACATAAAACTGTGTAGCCTGTCTCTCTATGGGTTACAGGGTTGATGTGTTACGCTCAACCCACCCAGTTTTACACCACAAAACACCAGAAACATTTACACTAATAATTACAATCTCATCCTTCACAGAGGCCCAGCAGCCCCACTATAGAGGAGGAGGCCAGTCCATGGAGGGCACAGCATAGCTCTTCCTTGGAACAAATGCAGGTACAGGTCTACTTGTGTGTGCTTTCTGTAGCCTATATCAAATTGTACATGTTTTATGGAGGTTGTCTAATTTAATGCAGAAGGCGGCCCATGTACACAGGTCATTAGACTCATTTTCCTTCAGTTTACATAAACTAAACTTCCTCTACTAAGGGCCATGGCATGTATATGCCTTTTCTCATTTGGGTAAAAGTCTGTCCTCCATCCTCTCTCCTCCGTGATCCGGAAACCGTTGTGGCTGAGGAGATGTCAATTCGTTAGTAGGCGAACGGAAGAGTGTCCTTCTCGATAGCCACCTTTCATCGAGGATAGTCATGTGTATCCTACCAGAGTCCTTCGCAGAGGAGTTTAGAAATCTGCCACATCCCCTTTGAACCAGCTTTCGTTTTGTCAGAGGAGAAAAGCATGCACGTGTTTAAAAACAATATACTACATATCGTTTTCTCTATACATTCTACACATTCCCTCTCTTCACTGCCTCTCCTCGATTACCTTTTACCTTTTTCAAAAGGAGGTGAGAGAGGATGGAGGAGAGAGGATGCAGAAGTTGAGCAAATCCAATTGAGAAAAGGCCAGAGTGCACATTCACCTGCCCACATCCAAACTTCCTCCAATCCTATTATAGAAGGGCTTTTGCGTCTTTAATATTGAGTATTCTAGTATTCAACATCTAGTATTTATTTACTCACACGCTTATTAGTGTACAGTATATCTAATCTGAATGTTTAGTTTTACAATGTTTTCCTCCTGCATGCAGTCTAATTTGTTTACAATGTTACAAACATATATCGGTCTATTTATTCAGGTTATGAATTCAAGAACTTGCGATAAACTGCTTTTATAAACTGGTATAGGTTTGCTCTGTTCAATTCAAATGCAGTGTGACTTCAATGCTTTCTTTTATCATTCCTAAATTTAATTCAGACTTTGAAGTATGCCGGTGGGTTGTAGGTCTGTTTCTTTCACCTGAACCCTTCATAGAGTGAGCTTTGTCTACAGTGGGCTGCTGGGGCATGTGTTTCAAATTCTTGGCCTGGAGTGTAATCATTTGTCCAAACCGTTGGGAACGTTTTGCATCTAAAACGAGAGTTTCTATTGGACAAATGCAGGTAGGTCCCTCCCGTATGATACCGTTTGCTACCGTTTAATAAACGTTTTGCATGAGAATCGGCGTAAAATAGCCTCCTAAGCCTTTATCCTAGTCAGCATAAAGAATCTAGCTACTCAACTAAGGAATGTCATAAATGCTTTGATGTGTATTTTGGTAGAAGCTATGTGGTCTGGAAGTAGGTGTCATTGGTTGCTTTTTTGGCAGTGTACAGTCTATATTTCAATATTCAAGTGTTCTGAGAATCCTACTGATCACTTGATTGGTTAGCTTGTTTGCTCAAACGATTCTTACAGATCCGCCCAGGAAGTGGTGAACAGGGCGAGAGTGCAGAACGAAAAACATCGTAACAAACGGCAAGAAAGTTGTGAAATGTTGGCTTTCAAGAGTTGTATGTGTCAACGATGTCTATGATCTTCAGTTTCTGTTGAAATAGTCCATGGGAAATGTATTTGGTCGATAAGATACGGTTCACCGACCAAGATGGGTAGAAATGGCGGGGTTTGTTTTATTTTTTAGCCTTCCTGCTAGGCAGACAAGTTTTTAAGCGAGCGGGTCAGCAGGTAGAAAGCTGAAGCAATAATTATTCTACCCCGATCACATTGGTACCAAATAAACTTGTTGGACGAGTAGGCTATTGCAACAATATTTTTTTATTTGAAGTGTATACTTGTTTTTCTCTCAACTGCCTCCTGGGTCCTACGAACATGACGGTACGTTTGCTCTTGTGCCTTGGTGCCACTACTTGAATTACATTTACATGTTTTTGTGTGCCTATAACTGAACCGTGTTCCAAGGCAATGTTGCAAGAATGTTTAATTGTTCGCCGCAACCACTACATGGAACATTGGGGTTAAAATGGTTACATTTTTATTCGAGGAGTGGGTGTGTCTATATTCTTATGTTTCGTGGCCTTTAATTCTTTGTTTTATAGTTTGTTTTCTATACATCACGCTATGTTTTTTGCGTGCCTGTGATTTGTGCCATTGCCTAAATGTATCAGGGCTAATCAAACATGTATGCGTATTGTATTTATGTAAGCGCATTAGGGTTATCCAATTGTTTACAGTTCTAAGTGTCAATTAAATTGGAGCAACATTGAGCTCCATATGTTGACTGTTTGCATGTGCAAACGAACACCTCACCCCAATCGTTTGTTTTGTTAGATCCCTTAATAATTTAGAATATTTGTAATTGGCCTTTGAGGAATCTATAAATGCATGATTATTTAAACAACAGTTTATCCCTTCAAATGAATAAGCAAGTGTTTTTAATGGTATACTTCTGTGTGCGGGTGGGTCATCCTCATCCTGGCACTTCGGAAAACGTTATTTCAGCAAATAGACGTCAACAGCTTGTCAACGATGTTTCATGTTGTTGCCAACGATTCGTTTATTGCATCTAATTTCACAACTATATTAAAGCATTTGTAGGCTAAATGCTTTGAGACACACATACATGCACCAGTATGCTCATAGTTACAAAGATGACACATTTAATTATCATTAGTTAACTCATGGGAAGGTCGTTCTAAGTCTACCTCATGCTGTAACCATACATCTGCCTGTTAATGCTCCTCAGACCTTGTAATGGTTTGGCTGGAACAATGCACAGTGGTGGTTACAATGTGACAACTTATGAGTTCCAGTGAGAACAGGCAGTGATGCCAGGTAGAGGGGGAGGGTTGAAGGAGATAAAGACCCAAACTGAGGAATGTAGATGGAAAAGTTTCCTGATCTTGATCCAGGATCACCTCCTCTGTAAAGTACCTCACAGGTTTTCCCCAGTTCCCATCACCCTCAAACTGTAAGGATTCCTAGAAATAGTTGAGGCTGCAGTGGTTAAATGTCAGTAACGTATTAGTCCGATTTTTAAATCTATAATCCATCTTTGAACCCTAGAAGCTGTTAGTATTAGTGATGTTGATGGTGAAACCTGGGGTCTCATTCTGACTGTAGATTTAATGACCTTGTACATCTCTCTACACAGACATGGGGAACTAGAGCAGAAGACTATGTTGATTATGTTACTGTTAGCAATCTTTGTTTTTCTGTCATCACTCAAAGGCGTGCTTTTTTTGTTTCCTGTTGCCTTTAACACTTCTAAAAACCCTCAACTTCCATGTCCTCACACATTTGAATGTACACGCAGGTGTTTGTCATGGTGCTCTAACTGCATGAAACGCCTGTTGTTCTTTGTATTGTGAACATCCTACGCTGGCATCCTTTGTTCTACTTTTGTGTTTGTCTCACTTCTTCAAAACGGTTCCGTTAACCCGACACTTTGTCTTCTTTCCTTGTAGCCCGACCTCCTTAACTTCAAGAAGGGATGGATGTCAAAACTGGATGAGAATGGAGAGGTGAAGTCATGTTTTTTTCTTCATTTCTTATGACTTTCTTTCTTGTCTTATCTAGTCAGGAGTCATGTATCACTTGTTTATCTGTTTTCTTGTTTCTTTCTAGCTCTTCTTCCCTTCTGGTTTCTTGTTTGATTCCTCGCCTCCTTTCTCTCTCCCTCTTTCCCTCTCTCCTAATGAGAAAGCTTGTGCGTAAGGCGATAGCTGCAGACTATCCATGTTATCCCAGTAATAGCTTGGTGTGCCCAGGCAGGCACAACCAGTATGTTCTAGCAGGATAAGACTGAGTATGAAACGTCCTCATATGAGCTTGTGGCTCATTGTGTCATCTATGTGCTAGGTTTGTATGTTATGAGTTTGAACTCATTTTGAATTCACCGTACAAACACTCAGATGGCCCATACATCACTTTAAGCACTGTTATTATACTGGTCATAATGTCTTAAACACTGTGTACTCCATAGGTTTCATTGGTCCATGTTAACTTGATTTGAATGTCTTGCTGTTAACTGTCACTTTGCTGCTTGTGTGCATTAATGCATCGGATAGGTCAAATAGTGCTGGTTTAACTGGTGGCCTGTGTCTGTCTGCAGTGGAAGAAGCACTGGTTTGTGTTGACCGATGCTGGTCTGAGGTACTACAGAGACTCTGGGGCGGAGGAGGTACGTTTTCAATGGCTTCAAAGTTATTTTGACTATTGCAATAATTGTCTTAGGGATACATTGTGAGTTATTGATATGTGTCTGAAGTCTTACTTGTTTGTTCCTAACTGTGTCTTACAGAAGGAGGATCTGGACGGGGAGGTTGACCTGAAGTCTTGTGTAAAAGTGTCTGAGTTTGATGTAGAGAAGAACTATGGATTTCAAATACAGGTGTGTTTTTCACTGTTCCAATTATTTTCTATGTTGTGAGGATGATTGACAGGTATTTCAATGATCTCTTTCCCTCACCACACCCTTTCCATTTCTTACTCTACTCTTCTCTCCTCTCTGTCGGTCAGACGAGGGAGGCAGTTGTCACACTGTCAGCTATGACTGCAGGGATCAGGAGGAACTGGATTGAGGTTCTGAGGAAGTGTGTTCGGCCCAGCAGCTCTCCAGACCTTACACAGTGAGTTCCTCCTCCCTCTGTGTCCCAGCTGGCAAATACACAAGTCACATAAAGAGGCCTATTGTTGTCTTATACTGGTGTACAGGTGGGCTACTAAGTCCTTGGGCAGTTGTGGATTACTTCAAGTCTCATTAATCATTTGTAATGTTATGTTGCTTACATAGTGAATCACCAGGGATTTCTTTTATGTAGTGATATTGAGTGATGGGGCTGTTGCGGTGACCATATTACGGCCACACCGGCAGTCATTAGTCATGACCGCAGTAAAATTCCACGTGACAGTTGAGTCACGGTAATCTCCTCTTATGCACTTGGGACATGCTTGGGTAGTACCCAAGTTCCTAACAACCATCAGGTCCTAATGGCCTGGTGCTCAGGGCTCTATAGTCCCTCCAACTACTCTGACAGCAATGCAAACGCAGTCAAAAATCACATCAAACACTAATCATCAAAACAGTCTCATGCTTTTAGAACTCACCTCACTGTGATGATCAATTTGAAGAAAGAAGTTCAACAGCAGGTCGAAACAGAGTAAAACATGGTCATTGTGGATGTTGGTTCAAAGCCTAACACAAGGAAATGGACAGCGCTTTCTAAGATTCATTCACAACACCCATACTCATATTTGCGCTTATGCATAGGCCTATATGAGCCCAAGCCGGAACAAAAACCCTGAATTAAAATTGATTGAGCTGTTATACAATACATAACCTACTGCATATTACACATGGCAGAAAAACATTTTAAAAAATGATTTAAGATGTATTTGGTACGGAATTGGTCTAGCCTACAGAATACTCACTTGATGAGAGATCGGTTGTGCAGCCTGAGGCAAGGAGCACACTGCAAACTTTTTTTTTGCTACTTTCTCAAATCCTCAATAGCCTGTAGTCTCATCATGCAGCCCGTATATGTTTTGATTTCTAATGAATTCTAAGGTTTGTATCATTCACAACTAAAGTTGCCAAATAACTATAAATCTAGTGTATAGGACCTGTTTCAAATGATCGCTTTTAAGCTCATATGCGCACTCGTTCCGAATGGGGAAAAATATACTTTCTATTTTATTCAGCTAAGTTAAATTGTATTCTTCTACATATAAAATGATGGCACGGGACTTATAAGCATATCTTGTCAGCTAAATCAACAAGTCTATGTCATGGAGCATAGCCAGATAACATGCAGTAGGCCAACTTGTATTCTGTTCTCCTGAAATGCATGTTATCTTGTTTCTTTAGACCTGACTAAAATAAATAATGGATTATTGTGATGGTGTATGTTAAATAGATTTATTACTTCATTTTTATGTAGATGTTCCAAAGGTCTGCATCAGTGGCTTGTATGTGTGGAAGCCAGGAGATGCTAAATGTGTTTGTTAATTAACGGTCAATTACCGTGAGACAGGCAGTCTTTTGCATGACAATAACTGGCTGACAATAACTGGCTGACAAAATGTAATGACGGCCACAGCCCTATAATACTGTCACTTTATCAATCTGCGCTCTCCCTCTGTCTGACTTGGTCTCTCCCTGTCCTTCCTCTCCTCCAGACTACCTGACAGCAGTAGTGACAAGGAAAACTCTCGCTCCCTGGCCTCCACTCATCGACCACCTTCTCGCCACGGTGATGCTGGATCAGAAATCACCACCTCCTCTGTACGCCGATTTGACTGTGTTGAGCTGTCACCAGTGCCCGTCCCCTCCAGCCCTCTGCCAGCCACTCAGAGAGAGGCAGGGGAGGGGCAGGGCAGGGAGCACGCCCAATGGCAGGAGGAGAGGAGCAGAGATATGACCAGTAGCACATGGGAGCAGGTCCTGTCGAGGAAAGGGCCGGGTGTAGGCTCAGATCCCAGGATAAGAGCCGAGGAGGAAATTGAGAAAAAGTGGGCAGAGTTTGAGCGGCTGCCATTAAAGGAGATGAGGTCACTACTGCCAATGGGCTCACGGTCCAGCCATCCAGCCAATGAGGCGCTGCAGAGGGAGGTAGTGCATGGAGATGTTTTTCAATTTGCAAACACAATAAATGAATGCAAATTTAATCTTCATCTAGATGATTCATCTACAGATGAAGTTTAACTCTTTAACACTAGGCTTGCTCTATTATGCATGCAGGATGGTAATCAGGCCCTCTTCAGTAATACTGACCCTGTCAGTCTTCAAAATACCAAGGCGGAGGGTGTAATGGGGGCTTAGTTAGCAATACCGGTTTCCCCGGAAAAATAAAGTAAGACGACATTTCTCTGGTTCTAGAACTGAGTTTATCAGATGTCGATAGTGGAAACACTGCTGAAAGTCTCATTCCATCTTTGAGTGATGTGTCATGTGATAACATTGTATAGTGTGCTGTTGACTACTGTGTCTTCACAGGGGTAGTTTTAGGACTCGTGCAGACCATACAATCATATCATGGGGTTGCGGGAATCTGATCCAGATGAATTTACTCCTTGCACTGTCCCTTTGTCTATGACCGATACAGTCCCTAACATTGCCTTTGAGACACATGACCTGCATGATGTGTGGGATTGATATGACTGCATGGAATATGGCATTCAAATCCCCCATCACGACTCGCATGTCAGTTCGGTTCAACCCAGTAATTACATACCCCGCCGCCTCTCTTTTTCTTTCAGTGAGCTTTACCGCCTCTATACCTTTGTGACACTCAGGTGGCGTCTCTGAGGCAGCAGCTGGAGCGTTTGCAGGGTGGAGGATGGGGTGGGGGGAGGGTGGGGGGAGGTAGCTGTGGTCGGGAGGCTACGTGCGGCCGCAGCCTTCAGGCCATGGAGCGGGCCCACAAACAGGCCCTGGAGGAGCTGCAGAAGCAGCATGCCCGTGAGACCCGAGAGCTGGAGAGGGACAGGGACCGGGTGCTGAGGGAGGAGACCCAGGACACAGCACAAGGTCATGGGGTCAAGGGTCAAAATTGTGCATAGATGTCATTTGCACGCCAATTCAAGGATTTTTGTTGTTTGAGGCATGTGACGTCAGAATGGAACAGTCAACACCACAGCATTTCATGGGGTAATACAGTTTGTTTGATTTTAGATCCATTAACATCACATCCTCCCCTTTCTCTCGGTGGTTTAGTTATGGAGACACTGAAGAAGGCCCACAGGGAGGAGCTGGAGAGAGAGGTGGAGAAGGCAAAGAGGCTTGGTGGAGGGAGTGCTAACACACAAACTCTACGCACACAGCAGCAGTGAGTGCTCAAAACACAACCCGTTCCTTACACACACCTTTACATACATAGTACACCCTTTCTTTGTACCATAATTTTAGGGCTGGGCAGTGTACCGTTATTTGATTATATACCGGTGTTGATGCACAGACCGGTTTGGGTTTTTACTTTACCTTCTATAACGGTATTTGAATATTTGGTTTGTTAAATGTGATAAGCAACTCCATGTGTAATGTCCGTTTTTCTAGTTTACTCAGTTTGCTACTTCAGTCGTCTCACTCCTGCTGCTACATGCCGCTTCCCATATCAAACCCTGCTCCCTGTCACTCAAGGAGAGAGCAATTGCTTAACCATGGAGTCACAAGCACTTTCTTTCCATTCACTTTGCAGTCTGCATGGTCAGATGGCTGCAAGAAAATGTTGGTGACGATGTTGCTTTCCAAAAAAAAAAAAATATTGGCATAATCTCTCAAGGAACTACACTGGACCTTGTGCAAACTGGAAAATGCATATCCCAAGTCCGCATTTATTATAGCTGGGGACTTTTAATAAAGAAAATCTGAGGAAAACGCCACCGAAGTTCTATCAACACATCGCCTGCAGTACTCGCACTTTAAAAACTCGAGCATTGTTACTCTCCCTTCCGGTAGGGGCTACAAGCCCTCCCCCGACCTCCCTTAGGTAAATCGGATCACGACTCCATTTTGCTACTCCCTATAGGCAGAAGCTCAAACAGGAAGTACCCGTGCTAAGGTCTATTCACTGCTGATCTGACCAATCGGAATCCTTGCTTAAAGACTGTTATGATCACGCGAACTGGGACAATGTTTGGGGTTGCCTCTGAGAAGAACATTGACAAAAGGCACCTAAAGGACTCTCAGACCATGAGAAACAAGATTCTCTGGTCTGATGAAACCAAGGTTGAACTCTTTGGCATGAATACCAAGCGTCACGTCTGGAGGAAACCTGGCACCATCCCAAAAATGTCTAAAAACCTGTTTTTGCTTTGCCGTTATGGGCTAATGTGTGTAGTTTGAGGGATTTAAAAAAAATATGAAGCAATTTTAGAATAAGACTAATGTGAAAAAAGTAAAGGTGTCTGAATATACTCCGGACTCCAACATTGCTCATCCTAATATTTCTTACTTGTTAGATTTGTGTGTATTGTTAGATATTACTGCACTGTTGGAACTACGAACACAAACATTTTACAGGTTACTGAATTTAGCTCTGCCTGAAGTATCCCCTCCAGTGCATTTTACCACTAAGCCTATGGTCAGGGATGGACAAAAAGGACAAAATACAGATACAAAATACCATAAAGGTCAATATATCAAAATAAGCTACAAAATACCTTTTTATTTTTGTAATGTATGTCATTAAAATACATGTATTTTAAAATACAAAAATGTACTTGCAATTAGCTGACCCGAACAGCAACAACATTCTCAGTAAGGGTTACAAAAACATTTTACTTGCCATGACTGATATGCTAGTTGAGCAAGTCACTCTGGATAAGCGTGTCTGCTAAATTACCAAAATGTGTAAGTGAAAATGAACATGCCAAAATAAACTGTGAAGCACACTGGGTGTTATTTTTGGCCTTGTTTTGGGGTGGAGCTCAATAGAATAATACTCAGCATGCTTTGCAATTGTTAATTTGTATATACATTTCTATTTAGTTAATTTATCAGATGCTCTGATCATGCTATAGTCATAACATTTTGTCACGTGCTGAGTACAACCTGTGTAGACCTTACTGTGAAATGCTTACTTACAAGCCGTTACCCAACAATGCAGTTCAATGCAGAAAATATTTACGAAATAAACTGAAGTAAATAATCAACTAAAAAGTAACACAATAAAATAACCATAACAAGGCTATATACGGGGGTAAGGGTACCGACTCAATGTACAGGTTAGTCGAGGTAATTTGTGCATGTACAGTGCCTTCGGAAAGTATTCAAACCCATTTACTTTTTCCACATTTTGTTACGTTACCTCCTAAAATGGATGTTTTTTTTTTTAATATATAATTATCAGCACTCTACACAAACTACCCCATAATGACAAAGCGAAAACAGGTTTTTAGACGTTTTTGCATTTTCTTACAAAAGTATTCAGACCCTTTGCTATGAGACTTGAAATTAAGCTCCGGTGCATCCTGTTTCCATTGATCACCCTTGAGATGTACAGGCTTCCTTTTCATTCTGTCATTTAGGTTAGTATTGTGGAGTAACTACAATGTTGATTCATCTTCAGTTTTCTCCCATCACAGCCATTAAACTCTGTTTTAAAGTCACCATTGGTCTCATGGTGAATTCCTTGAGAGGTTTCCTTCCTCTTCGGCAACTGAGTTAGGAAGGATGCCTGTATCTTTTGTAGTGACTGGGTGTATTGATACACCATCCAAATTGTAATTAGTAACTTTACCATGCTCAAAGGGATATTCAGTGTCTGCTTTTTTTTTAACCATCTACCAATAGGTGCCCTTTACGAGGCATTGGAAAACCTCCCTGGTCTTTGTAGTTGAATCTGTTTGAAATTCACTGCTCGACTGAGGGACCTTACAGATAATAGTATTTGAGGTAGTCATTCAAAAACCATATTTAACACTGAGTCCATACAACTTATTGTGACTTGTTAAGCCCAATTTTACACCTGAATGTATTTAGGCATGCCATAACAAAGGGGTTGAATACTTTCAGCTTTTTCTTATTTTATTAATTTGTTAAATTCTAAAAACATAATTCTACTTTGACATTATGGGGTATTGTGTGTAAGCCAGTGACACAATTTAATCTATTTCAAATTCCGGCTGAAACAATGTGGAAAAAGTGAAGGGATCTGTTGCGCATACAATGTTAATGAACATGACTTTTGTGTGTCAATTATGATTTTTGCATTTGTGGTTAATGGGTGTGGGCAGAGGTTTCCATCTTAACCACTGTTGTAGCAAAATGTCTGTACCAAACCACTTTTGTAGCAAACCACTGTTGTATTAAACCACTGTTGTACCAAAATGAAAACAGAATTACTCAGAACAAAGCACACCCACCCTCACCACCATTTTCACGGTTAGAGTTTTTTGGAAGCCTGCATGTTATTCATGTAATGGTCTGCCATGTAAACACAACCTGGCTGCTACTGTTTTGACTGTGCACAGCCAGTGCAGAGTGTCAAGTTTTCTACAGAATATCAGTAGTGTCTCCAGTTTTGCTTTTAATCTCAGGCATAATATTGTATTTACTGTAATATACAGTTTCTATAAATTTAAATGTTTGTATCCTCTCACGTCCCCACAGGTTAGAGACCCAGGCCCTGCAGAGGGAGCTGTCCGGCCTGTCTGAGAGGTACTCCCAGAAGTGTCTGGAGCTGAACAGGGCTGAGCAGAGCAACGGGGAGAGGGAGAAAGACATCGCTCGCAAGGAGAGAGAGCTGGAGCAGCTGAGGAAAGAGAACCAGGTGAGCCAGGAGTCTGGAGGTCTTTATCATCTGCTCCTGTGCATTTAACCTACTCTACCCTAACACTTTTGTTATAGACAAGCAATGCCTATCTATATGATGCATTCAGCGGTTTGTCAGTATGCTCAATACTGTCAATGTTTTCACCTTTCAGGACCTACAGGCCCGTTTGACAGAGGAGATCAGCCGCATGCGCTCCGTCGTCATGGGCCAGGGGTCGGAGGGCGTTTCCCATGACAACCAGGACAGGCCGTCCTGTGAGCTGGAGGTGGGTCAGGAAGAGGGGAGGAGATAAGATGTAGAGAGCCCCTCAACCATAACAAGCCTCTCTACCTACAACAATGACATAGGGGGCACTTGTCTCATGTTTGAATAGAAAGGGAAGGTATTATGAAAGGCAGCGTGGAGTTAGTTGGTCACTATGTAGGGCAATGCCTTGAAGAAAGTGTGTGGTGTGAATTTTTACGTAAATGCATCATTGACTGCACACTGAAACACACTGCCCCCTGTTGGACGCTGTGCCCCATGGAGACACCAAAGGTGTTTTTAACACACAAGTGAATTTATTAAAGGGTGACTGCACTTCCTGATTTGGCCTCGTTTTTAGATTTGGTTCATTAAGTAATGCTAGCGGCCATGACTGAATTCAACCGAGAGTTGTTTTGGGGTGTGGTTTGATGTGGGTGTCGTGTGTGTTCGCAGGTGGGAAGAGTTATTTATTTTGCCAATTATCTTCAGTCGGCTATTGTGTGACCGTGGCAAAATTGGTTTGACTTTGGATAGCCTACCTCCGGGGCTAGTTGAATTTCTACAATTTATATTTGGAGGTTAAGTCATTGAAATTTGGAGCTATTGGACTTTTAACATATCTTCCCATGTACATTGTGTAATTTACCGATGGTCCCTAACAAGTCAACCCAAAGTTACCACAGGCATTACGATCGGGTTGCGTGCAGCTGTACACCGAATTGATGATTACCAGATGTGGACAGGATTGAAACAAACCCAACCTTCATTTATGCTGAGTTGCGGTTAATAAAGACGAGTCTCACAACTCTGTTTTGGATGAGACTGACTTTATGACAAATTATTCTATTTACACTTTTTGTAGTCAATTTTGACAGAGTAAATGTTTCTTCAAAATAATACGTTTTTAGGGACAGTTGCTCTTTGTCTGCTCAGTGTCTTAGATGTTGGGTTGATCACTCTTGTTAGCTTGTAATAATATTATATTTTGTTTTGTCACAGGTTCTTCTCAGGGTGAAGGAGAATGAGGTGCAGTACTTGCACAAGGAGATCAGCTGTCTGAGGAACGAACTTCAGTTCCTGAACACGGTACTGGTTCACTGTGTATTTGTGTGCAGGCATAAAGGTCTGTTTTCATCTGTTGACGGGTTGGCTGACAACGTCACAAATGATGCGTGTGTATCGATGTGGCCGGAAGACATGCATTATAATTCTGAACGGTCAGATAACTAGGGGCATGTCCATGTAAAAGGACCCATAAGCACCAACGTGAAGTTCATAGGACCATGTCAAATGAAAGATAAGAACCTATATTTTGGGGAAATTAATGCATAAACCAGGTTTCCATCCAACCTTTTTATGTGAGTTAAAAAAAACAAAAAACATTCACGACAGGCCTGATGGAATACAACATTTTTTTGGTAAACTTTCCAAATGTCGACACAACAAAATACACTAGACAAGGTGGCATCTTTTTGTGTTGGTAAAATGACGCAAGAAACGTCAGTAGAAAAGCTTTTATGCGCCAATATTGCTACAATATGGAAGTAAACCTGGAGTCATGTGATGACGTGTGTTCTTCCTACAACGACTCATCGGGAAAGCATGCTGTTTAGTAGGAAAGCATGCTGTTTAGTAGGAAAGCATGCTGTTTAGTAGGAAAGCATGCTGTTTAGTAGGAAAGCATGCTGTTTAGTAGGAAAGCATGCTGTTTAGTAGATTAAATAAATGACCAACTTCAAAGTGTGGTGAAAATGCAAGGTGTTGAGCTTTATGCTTGTTTCCAATATTGAGGGTCTTGCTCTGGTGACATGATCGTCGATGCTTGGCTGTTTGACAAATTGAAATTCTCACTCTTTTGTCCATAATAATCTCATAATTTAGGGTAATCTGCGAGCTGTTGGCTAGAGCGCATTTGCCAATACCAGAGTGGGTACACTCGCTATATAACGCACAAACTTTTAGTGAGAACCATCAGTAGAGTTGAAAATGTGATGGAAACGCATTTAACTTGTATTTTTTATTCAGTACCGCAAAATATATTTTTATGTGCATTATGTCATCACGCGCACACAGCCGTTTATCAACACAAGTAAATTTGATGGAAACACTTCTCTGATGGGAAAATGTGCATACTCTTGTTTCTATGCATATTTTTGAATATTCACATTACAATCTGTCGCCAATTTGATGGAAACCTAGCTATTGATACATTTTCAACCGTTTTCCAACTTAAAAATGTGGCATAAGTGAAGGTTTTGATTTGTGGATAAACAGATGGAAAAGGGGTCTTAGAAAACATCTACCAGAAAGTCTTAAAAGGTTTTAGAAATACATAATCAAAACACAGAATGTTGAAGACCCCTGCCAACTAATATCAGCACTTTGTTTCATTTTGGAGAAATTGTTTACCTTCTGTAAGTCTAGGGAATATTGCTTTGTAGTTTCATTACCAAAAACTAAGATTTTTTTCTAATTTCTCTCCCTCATGAGCAGGGAAGATGAAAGTTCATACAGTGCATTTTGGAAAGTATTAAGACCCCTTGACTTTTCCCACATTTTGTTACCTGACAGGCTTACTCTACAATTGATAACATTTAAAAAAAAATCCTCATCAATCTAAACACACAATACCCCGTAATTGTTTGCCGTGAATTGTAAATAAGAATTTGTTCTTAACTGACTTGCCTAGTGAAATAAAGGTTCATTAAATAATGACAGGTGTTTTTGCAGGTGTTATAAAAAAAATAAAAAAATGCATAAACGGATATAGTTAGGTATTCAGACCCTTTGTCATGAGACTTGAAATTGAGCTCAGGTGCATCCTGTTTCCATTGATCCTCCTTGAGATGTTTCTACAACTTGATTGGAGTCCACCTGTGGTTCAATTGATTGGACATGATCTGGAAAGGCACACACCTGTCTATATAAGGTCCCACAGTTGACAGTGCATGTCAGAGCAAAAACCAAGCCATGAGGTCGAAGGAATTGAGCTCTACGGACAAAGACAGGATTGTGTCGAAGCACAGATCTGGGGAAGGGTACCAAAAAATGTCTGTAGCATTGAAGGTCCCCAAGAACACAGTGGCCTCAATCACTCTAAAATGGAAGATGTTCGGAACCACCAAGACTCTTCCTAGAGCAGGCTGCCTGGCCAAACTGAGCAATCGGGGGAGAAGGGCCTTGTTTAGGGAGGTGACCAAGAACCCAATGGTCACTCTGATAGAGCTCCAGAGTTCCTCTGTGGGGATGGGAGGACCTTCCACAAGGACAACCATCTCTGCAGCACTCCACCAATCAGGCCTTTATGGTAGAGTGACCAGACAGAAGTCACTCCTCAGTAAAAGGCACATGACAGCCCTCTTGGAGTTTTCCAAAAGGTACCTAAAGGACTCTGACCATGAGAAACAAGATTCTTTGATGAAACCAAGATTGAGCTCTTTGGCTGAATGCCAAGTGTCAATTCTGGAGGAAATTGGGCACCATCCCTACAGTGAAGCATGCTGGTGGCAGCATCATGCTGTGGGGATGTTTTTCAGCAGCAGGGACTGGGAGACTAGTCAGGATCGAGGGAAAGATGAACGGCGCAAAGTACAGAGATCCTTGATGAAAATCTGCTCCAGAGCACTCAGGACTCCAGAATGGGGCAAAGGTTTACCTTCAAACAGGACAGCAACCCTAAGCACACAGCCAAGACAATGCAGGAGTGGCTTTGGGAGAAGTCTCAATGTCCTTGAGTGGCCCACCCAGAGCCCAGACTTGAACCTGATCAAACATCTCTGGAGAGACCTGAAAATAGCTGTGCAGCGACACTTCCCATCCAACCTGACAGAGCTTGAGAGGATCTGCAGAGAAGAATGGGAGAAACTCCCCAAATACAGGTGTGCCAAGCTTGTAGCGTCATACCCAAGAAGACTTGAGGATGTAATCGCTGCCAAAGGTGCTTCAACAAAGTACTGAGTAAAGGGTCTGAATACTTATGGAAATGTGATATTTCCGTTAACTTTTTTTATACATTTGCAAAACAATTCTAAACCTGTTTTTGCTTTGTCATTATGGGGTATTGTGCATAGATTGAGGAAAATGCATTTTAAAATAAGGTTGTAATGTAACAATGTCGGAAAAGTCAAGGGATTTGAATACTTTCCGAATGCACTGTAAGGAACAAGTAATGGTATACCTGTCAATTAGTTATAGTGATTTTACTGATATCAATTTTGTTCTGAATTAAGTGGTTAAATCTCGTTATTACAAAAACAATCTAACGTAATTACTGCAACTGAATTTGCTATAATGGACAATTGGAAGTCACAAATAGGGCTGTTGCGGTGACCGTTTTACCGCCACACCTGCAGTCATGACCGCAGTAAAATTCCACGTGACCGTTGATTCACAATCTTCTCCTCATATGCAATCTATACGTGCTTTGGTAGTACCCAAGTTCCTAACAACCATCAGGTCCTAATGGCCTGGTGCTCAGGGCTCTATAGTCCCTCTAACTACTAACATCAATGCAAATGCAGTCAAAAATAACACAACACTTATGATCAAAACGGTAGGCCTTTTATAACTCACCTCACTGTGATGATCAAGTTCAGCTGCAGGTTGAAAACGTGCAAAACATGGTCATTGTGGATGTTGATTCAAAGCTTAACACAACGAAATGGACAGCTTTTTAAGGTGAAGAAATTCAAAACACCCTCATATGCATAGGCTGAATTATGATTGTCATTATACAATACATAGCCTACCGCATATTGCCCATGGCAGAAAAAAAAACATAAAACAAAACAGATGTCCCAAAGATGTTGCTCTAGCCAATACTCAAATTAAACACATTTGAGTAATCACCTTTGAGTGGACTGTTATTATACATACTGGTTACCTTATGCTGTTCTCCAACATGTCTCCATGAGTCTGGGAGAGAATGACTAGCCCTAGGCAATGCAGTTGGTTTATTGATTGTGCAGGGCTATTTTGAATAGCCTAGTAATGGGGATTTATAGAGAATCTCACCACCATGCGTTTCCATCTCCTCCTCTCTCTCCTTTTATTCCTTTCTCGAGCGCGCAGAGGGACTGTCAACAGTTTAATCAAATGCTTTGTTGCGAAAACATGTTACTATCGATGTTCCCGAACAGATTTCACTTGGTTTCCCAAATGTAAGCACTGGGTAGCTGCAGGAACAGGGTTGGGGAGCCCATGGCATACAGAGTACTGGGGAGCCCATGGCATACAGAGTACTGGGGAGCCCATGGCATACAGAGTACTGGGGAGCCCATGGCATACAGAGTACTGGGGAGCCCATGGCATACAGAGTTTGGGCAGAATATCACATGTTGCTCAGCGAGAGCATGCTCCTCAAACAGTGTGAAATAAGTGTTGTGATATTTACTTCTCAGCTGCTCATATTAAGCACATGTTCTGCTGTAAAACCGAAGTAGTCTACCCGTCATCACTGGCAGGCAAGCGTGCAGCCTCCATTCACTATTCAAGTGCAGACAGATGTCTTTTCCCTCTGTTCCTTCCCATTTGATAATGTGCCGTTCTAAATTAAACTAATTATACATATTAGTAAAGACTAGCTTCAATTTAGAATAGTCTGATGGGTGAAAATATGATCACCTTGAGAGAACAGCTGTGCAGACTGAGGCGAGGAACAGAGCACAAGCTTTTATTGCTACTTTCTCTAATCCTCAATAGCCTGTAGTCACATCATGCAGCCCATATGTTTTGATTTGTAAGACATTCTAAGGTTTGTATCATTCACAACTAACATTTCCAAATAACTCTAAATCTAGTGTAATAGCCAGATAACATGCAGTAGGCCAACTCATATTCTGTTCTTCTGAAATAAATTGTCTTCATATGTTTCTTTAGACCTGACTAAAATAAATGGCTTTATTGTGATAGTGTATATTCAATTTATTTATTAGATGTAGATTTTGCAAAGGTGCACATCAGCGGCTTGTATGCAGCTTGGAGGTCTGGAGATACTAAGCGTGCGTGACAATAACCTGCTGACAAAATGTCATGACCGCCACAGCTCTCGTCACAAACCAGTTGGCTCACCTGCTACTGTTTTCCCTTCCACTGGTATTCTGTTATGTTCAGCTCATAACTGTTTTACTTTGTCTGGTGGTCAAACCAAGCGTGTTAAAAATGTCTGTCTGGACAAGCTCTCTCTCGTTAATGTCACCTCGCCCAGCTCTTACTTACACCTACTCATGAGCCCCCTCTCTTTCCATTAACTGTAACTAGCATCCTCACCCACTGAGCACCGACCGACACGGGATGTCGAAATGTATGTCCGCAGATGGGTTCAGATTTGGTCCGGCCCATCATAGACATATGTTTCACAAGTTTGGATAGTACAGTGAGTAGAACAGAGTGCAGTCAAATACAATACATTTATTTAACTAGGCAAGTCAGTTATGAACAAATTCTTATTTACATTGACGGCCAACACCGGCCAAACCCGGACGAAGCTGGGCCAGGGACCCATGATGTAATTTCGTTATCGTAATTTAGTTAACAGATGTAAATCCACTTCACTTACTGTAGTTCAATAACCAAAATAAACTCAAGGTGCCATGTCATAGCTGACACCCCAATCTTTCAATCTTAATTTTGGAGAAGATATTTAAGAGTTTTGAAAGGGGTAAAAAAAATAAAAACGGAATAATTCAGTTACTGTGTAATTGGCAACGACAAGCTGCCATGTGGGGAATCACAGGTGGCTCGTTTCTGCTCGGTATATCTTATTGATACCATGTTTTGTTTTGACTGATGTCATGTCTATGCTAATATGGCTAGAATTTGCTAGCTAGCCAACAACTGTAACAATGCATTTGAGACAAAATAGTTTACATGTTGTCAACAGTCTAAGCAACCCTGTTCCTGGAGTGCAGCAGGTACTGCAGGATTTTGTTCCAACTAGGCACCATACTTGACCAACTGAGCTAATTAATCAGCTCGGTGATTGCCTAAATTCAACACACCTGGTCTTCAGGTCAGTTCAATCAAAAACAGGTGCCTGCGGATCCTTTCTGTTTTGCCCCATAGCTGCACACGTGTCGGTTTTGTTTCTAAACAATGTGTAGCTGGAGACTACTTTAACTCTACACGCAAACTGGAATGTTAATCTACAAGTTAGCAAAGCTGTCTTGTGTGGTTGATGGCTCCAAGTTAATCACAAGAGCAAAGAAACAAGTCCTCAGGCTATTCTGTCCATCCCAACATTGTATGTCTGCCCAGAGTGGAAGAGGTATACTTTGTCCATCTGATAAACCTGTCTGTGTGCCCTTACCCCTATAGGAGAAGCAGTCAGCCTGTGAGCGGTATAAAGAGGTGCACGGGGAGCTGAGTGGTATGAAGAGCAGGAGCGAGCGGGAGATCCAGAGCCTTAGGGAGCACCTGAGATTGGCCATGGTTGCCCTGCAGGAGGGCCAGAAACTAGGCAACAGCCTGGAACACTGAGACACCGCCACAAGGGCTCTGGCTCAGAGACACAGAGAGGTATAGACGTAGCTCAATATTAAGAGATACATAGTCATGCTCACACAGCTTTTAAATAGTTGATTACATCGATCTTCTATGAAGAAACTAATTGCCTAATATTGTTTTTGTTTTTCTAGTTGTGTGGACACAATGGTGACTGAAATGGGAGAGGAGCAGAAGTCTTCGCACCAGAAGATGCCGGCTCGGGGACCACAATAGTGCCTTAGCTTTTGATCATTCAGCCGATGAGCGACATAGACTAGTATCAGCTGATCGGTCATATTACACTGGGTCGCGCTAATTTTAATCTGCACTTTTTAAACTTTTTTCTATTGTTGATGTGCGAGAGTGAGTGAATGAAAATATTGGTCTGAGAAACTGGATTATTTGTGGGAAGACTGTTGCTGTGATGTATTTGTGACCTGAAACAGCACTGGATTACCTTTCTCTGCATACCTACCTACATGTAGACCTACTATTTACATGTTGACAGTAGCCAACATATAAACAGTTGGTCTACGTGTTGGCTACTGTCAAAAGCTGAATAAGGATGCAGGATATAATTCTCGCCAAAAACAAAACTATTTTCATTTGAGCATGGATTTGTACAGACTGAGTCATTCCATGCCATATCAGCAAGTTATGAAACCCACCATCTCAGATTATTCCGAAATAGTTTCTGTAATTGGCAATGGGTAAGATTGACATTCCTGAAACATTATTTTGTTGAAACTTAATTTTATCTCTGAGAAACGTAAGTGATTGCACCCAAATTGCCACTTTATTTTTATATAGAATTCAAGGATTCAGATAATATTCAATAAATATAGTTCCCAACATCCGATTTGGACCAATCTTCTTCCTACTAATGAGTAAGACATGGGGAATCTTATAACATTGTCAAAAGCCACCCGCGGACCCACCACATCACATGCCAATCCAACCCCAACAACCAGTAGATGGTATCAGTTGTCTGTTTTAACAAGTAGTATGAAGCTGCTGCTTGGAGTACTGCTTCTCCATACTATGTAATGTATTCCCTAGGAATCTGGTGATTTTTCTTATCCCTCCCTGTTCAGAGAAATGAATAATTGAAGTTACTTGCATTATTTACCATAAAGTAGTGTGAAAGTACTAGGTTTTGACCACTAGATGCCGTGGTCCTGCTATACTGCCGCACTCATCAATTTTGCTGGTCTCTTGTGTTTATTAAATAGATCACAACATTTCCTTTGCAACTTTGTAAACAAAACCAATAGATTTGGCTCATTATGAAAATACATTGTGTGGTCATCTTCAATTTCAAGCCAGTCCTCTATGAAAGCAATTGAGTTTGTCATTTTATGCTTAATATGTGGCCAGGACACTGCCCTCTTGTGTGCGGTTCTGGATTAGTTCCTGTTAGACCATTCCCGGTGAACAAGAAAACCATTTAAGCTATAGAAGTTCTAATGGTTTCAATGTTATGGTCTTCAATGGTATAAGTCTCAAACATACACTGTATAGTGTTTTGTAATGGTATTGGTTTGGATTTAATGCGAAATTTCACTAATCACAATGCTGTTTCCTAATAATTTTATTGAAAAACTTGACTGCAATGTATTTTATTAGGGTTGTCACATTTTAGTCCCTAGCCCATTTCTCCATCAAAGTTTTGGACTTGTAGAAAAAGTATTCATATGAGAATTACACCATAGGGATAGCCCTAAGAAAGCTGCCACTTGTTGGAATATTCAAGGAACTTGTTGAACATAGCTGGAACTGTATACTGGTTGTTGGGATGGTATTGTTGTGGGGGTGGCTTTTGACATTTTTTGGGGGTCTTACTTATTGGTAGGAAGAAGTTTAGTCCAATTTGGGCGCAATCAATTAGTTTAATTTATGAGATCAAATTATATTTAAACAAAATAATGTTTCAGGAATGCTAATCGTATCTCTTACTAACTACAGAAACAATTTCAGGACAATTTGAGAGGGTGGGTTTCGAGCCTTTTTGTTGTGCTGTTTGAAGTGGAACGACCTTAATGTTGTATATCAACAATGGTTGCTCAGTGATTGTCATTGTACGCATTTTACTTCGCAAACCTATTTGTCGCTTTATTCAATGTAATATCATCTTACAATGTGGGTCTCCATTGTGAACATACACTTTTACAACTATTTACCATTGGGATTGATACAGAGAAGTTGGTTTGGTACTGTAAATTCCTGGGAAGCCAAATTGGAATCAGTCATTCCTCTAGTGTGTAGATACAAGTCATCTGAATGTGTGCTTTTTGGTTTATATAGTGCCTTCTGTGACTGGAGAGTTGCTTGTAGAAGTTCGATGAAATGTTGTCTCGCAAGAATTCTTGATTTTTGATGAGGCTAAGAAGATGCATGTTGCGATTCTTTACCAACATCCGAACATTGTGTAGGCATGATTGTTTGTGCCACAAAAATGTCTAGTGTTGCGTCAATGAGCCAATTTTTTTTTTTTTTATATATATATATATCATGTATTTTGTGAGATGATAAAGTAGACAAATGTCTTTTGACAGTGTTTTTAATATTTAATGTAGGGCATGCGATATCTTTGTAAAGTACCCTCGTTTTACAAGCAATAAAATGCATGTTTATACAGCCGTGTGAATCATCCATATTCAGCTGACTTACACTAGTCTCAGAACTCTGTACTAGGCCTAACTCGTAATGGTTTATAGGCTAGTCTAATGGCATGAGTGAGGTCGGGCACTGATGTTGGGTGATTAGTCCTGGCTCGCAGTCGGTTTTCCAATTCATCCCAAAGGTGTTCGATGGGGTTGAGATAGTGAGCCCACATGAAGCAGATAAATGTCCCCCTCCTCGCTAGGTGGCAGCACTAATATATGTTTCAAATCAGATTTATAAACAATACTAACTAGAGAAGAAGATAAAAGAAACAAACATGGCGTCCAGTGCGGCGACCCGGACAGCCGCTGGTGCTGCTAAAGTTGTCAAACCGATTTTCAGCAGGGATCTGGATGAAGCCAAGCGCCGAGTTCGGGAACTGTATCGTGCCTGGTACAGAGAGGTTCCAAACACAGGTAAAACAAGCGCTCCCTTTGTATCAGATCCTCACGAGCCGGATCCCAGCGTCAAGGTCGTGTTAATACAGCTAGCTAACGTTAACTAGCTGTAAGGCACACTCTAGCTGCATATTTATTTAGCTCATTGGCTACTTCTCTTGTCGATTTAAGTAAGCTAACATATACTTTCAATCTAGGGCCAGACTTAGCTAACGCGATGCAACCACACCGAACAAAAATATAAATTGCAACATGTAAAGTGTTGGTCCCATGTTTCATGAACTGAAATAAAAGATCCCAGAAATGTAACACAAATTTGTTTACGTCCATGTTAGTGAGAATTTCTCCTTTGCCAAGATGGTCCATCCACCTGACAGGTCAAGAAGGTGATTAAACAGCATGATCATTACACAGGTTCACCTTGTGCTGGGGACAGCAAAAGGCCACTCTAAAATGTGCAGTTTTGTCACGCAACACAATGCCACAGATGTCTCAGATTTTGAGGGAGTGTGCAACAGAGCTGTTGTCAGAGAGTTTGTTTATTTCTCTACCATAAGTCGCCTCAAATATTGTTTTCGAGAATTTGGCTGTACGTCCAACCGGCCGCACAACCGCAGTCCACGTGTAACCACACCACACCAGCCCAGGACCTCCACATCCAGCTTCTTCAACTGCAGGATCTGAGACCAGCCACCTGGACAGCTGAGGAAACTGGGTTTGCACAACTGAAGTTTGTGCCGAAATTCTACCAGAAACTGTCCCAGGGAAGCTCATCTGTGTGCTTGTCGTCCTCACCAGGGTCTTGAGTTCTGCGCTGTAACCGACTTCAGTAGGCATATGCTCACCTTTGATGGCCACTGGCACACTGGAGAAGTGTGCTCTTCACGGACGAATCCCAGAATCCCAGTACCGGGCAGATGGCAAACAGTGTGTATGTATGGCGTCGTGTGGGAGAGCAGTTTGCTGATGTCACCAATGTGAAGAGTGCCTCTTGGTGGGGTTATGGTGTGGGCAGGCATAAGCTACGGACACTGAACACAAATGCATTTTTATCGATGGCAATTTGTTTGGACCGTGATGAGATCCTGTCGTGCCATTCATCCACTGCCATCACCTCATGTTTCCGCATGATAATGCACTGCCCCATGTCGCAAGGATCTGTACACAATTCCTGAAAGCTGAAAATGTCCCAGTTCTTCCATGGTCTACATACTCACCAGACATATCACCCGTTGAGCATGTTTGGGATGCGCTGGTGTACGACAGCGTGTTCCAGTTCTCACCAATATCCAGAAACTTCGCAAAGCCATTGAGGAGTGGGACAACATTCCAAAAGCCACAATCAACAGCCTGATCAACTCTGTGAAGATGTCGTGCTGCATGAGGCAAATGGTAGTCACTCCAGATACTCACTGTTTTTCTGATCCACATCCCAACTTTATTTGAATTCTTTTTCATTTTAAAGGTGTCTGTGACCAACAGATGCATGTCTGTATTCCCAGTCATGTGAAATCCATAAATTACGGCCTAATTTATAACAATTGGCTGATTTCCTTATATGAAAAATCTTTGAAATTGTGGCATGTTGCGGTTTATACTTTTGTTCAGCGTACTAGCTAAAGCTACATAGATAGTCGATGAGCTAGCTAGCTAGTTTATCGTCATTAACCACTTTTTACTTTTATGAATGGACGGTACAATACACATCCTACATTTGCAGATAGGCCACATGATTAGCAATTTGATAAGTAGGGAGTGTGATAAGTAAATGCATTAATATGTGCATTTCTTTGAGCTTGTTGTGGGAATTTTATAGGATGACATCTTGTGTTTTGTCCCACAGTGACTACCTTTCAGCTGGACATCACAGCTCGCCAGGGAACAGACAAAGTGAGGGAGATGTTTGACAGGAACAAGCACGTCAATGACCCCCGTGTGATTGACATGCTTGTCATTAAGGTTAGTCTACTCTGCTCCCCAGTCATTTTGCTCTCATGCAGTTAGCCTAGTTTCTTAGTGGCACGGTGGGTTAGTGTTATACTGCCAGACCGAGATACAAACTGTCTAGATAACTGGGATGTCATGCTCTACATCATTTTACATGTGACACATCCAAATCGTTCAAAGAAAACAACTTTGACGGGAATATTTACAAAGCTCACTGGTCACGTATCAAGTGTAGTGAGTGATGTTTTCTTTGCATACTTTTGGTTACAATAGGGTAAGATGGAGCTGCAGGAGACCATCAATGTCTGGAAGCAGAAGACTCACATTATGCGGTATTTCCATGAGACGGAGGTACCACGCCCTGCGGACTTTCTGTCCAGATTTTATGTTGGACATGACAATTGAACTGCTCCCTGTACTTTCCACCCTGTTTTGTCCAGTGTAACAGAGGCTTCCCCTTATTGAACTGTAAATATACACATAATACCCAATCTTGTCAAGTCCTCATTGTACAATGTTTTTACATTTTGTGAAAACAGTCATGGGACTGTTACTTCCCAATTGAAGTTAGAAGGCTCTCCTTGTGCATTGCAAAGCTATTTCTCTGCGTTGCCACAGTACAGATGCTTTAATGTGATACAGAAGTGTTTGTGCAAACTAGCCGTTATGATCACCAAGTTCAGAAGATGGATGCTGAGACCATTGCTCATACCAAAGAATGTCAGTATGGTTGTCATGGACCCTGTGTTTACCCTGAACCCACTCGAATGCAATAAGTCAGTTATTAGTTGATAAGCCTCTGAATAGTTTGTGAATTATCGTGAATGACATGCCACTGGAGGACATTACATATAGGTCGACTTTATTAGATCAGTTCATCAAAAACAAATGTAACAGGTTGGAATAAAAAGCACCAAAGGTTAACCTATATCAGAAACCAGATAAATAGGAACACCTATGCAGGACTGTCACCTGATTAAGGCCTTCCCAAATAATTCAATATCCCCAGAATGACTGAAAACAGAACAAATATTTCCAGCAATTTAGACGATATCACTGGCTAAATCAAAAGCAACTTCAACTGATCCAAGGGTTTCCTCTTGCACATTGATTTATTTTATTTAGTAAGACTTATCTGTGCAGGTAAACGTTATCACTAGGGAGGAATTAGTTCTATCACTTCTCTAAAACAGCTCTGTATCCAGGCAGGCACACATCACAATGGATGGGGAGGGAAGCACCAGAAAGGCTTTGATGAGTTTGAGATCCTCAAGTCTTTTCAGCTGTCACACGTCTTCCCATTGTCTGAGTGGCGACACATTACCCTCTGAGGGAGAACACAGTAGAACACAGTAATAGGCCTCACCTTCCCTGAGGTCAAATGTCATCTTTATTGCTTATATGTTAAGAGACCAATTTTCTAAAGTTGATTTTTATTGATCATTATACATACATACCCAGGTCATATGTTGGAGCATTCAGTCATCATCGTCATCATCCTCAGGGACGAAGATGTCATGCTCTTCCAGCAGCGCAGCAAAGTTCTTGCTGATCAGAGTTCCGACGTACAGGAAGGGGATCACAACCACAGCAATCCGGAAAAGGCCAAATGAGGTCTGGATAATTGTCAACAATTCCATCACAAAAACATATCTATGTTAGCCTGAAATGCTGTGTGAATTTATACACAATGACAACCAGGATAAAATAAAAAATGAATGTCAAATAATTTACAACATGATGCATGCTTTACACATTTAAACATGTATTTATTTATAACACATCCAGTGAAATGGAGAGGTGTAGGCTCACAGAGATCCTACCTGAGATGAAACATTCCTATTAAATTAATTAAGTTATAAGATATAATTACAAATCTTGCCTGGCCATTTTTTCATGCACAAATACCTTTCAGGCACCTTCACTAAATCCCCCCCCTCTTTCATTTCATAAATGACCTGCGCATATTTTCACAAGAGAGCACTCACCTTCTTGGGTTTTGGCAAAATACCACCTGATGCTGAGTACACAACTGTTCGGTACTGAGATAGTGCCTCTCCGAAACCATTAGCATAAAACCCAGAAAATGTTGGTACACGACTGTTTTTCAACACCGACAGTCCGGCCTGACGAACCAAGACCGACGCCATCTTCCAAGCCTTTGACGCACGTATCAATGCGGAGAGATCATTTTGGATGCACCCAAGCACCGCCCCTGAGCCTGCGCCCTCCTTTTACTCGAATATTTCTCATGATTAATTAACAGTGTTTTTATGTTAATCTATTGCGAACGGAGCTGAATCCGTAGTACAGCTGTAGTACAAAACACAAAAGTTGTAGCAGCGAGAATTGCAGCAGTACATTTATTTATTCATGTGATCTGTAAATGTTTTCTAGTATTTCAGCAATATTAATATTTACAAGTACCAATAGCAATAAGATGCACAGTTACCACACATGGCACTCAGTAATAATGTATCATCACTACAATAGTTATTAAGGAAATGTAAACCTTTCAGTAAGTAGCATATCAATAAATACTGTAGGCGAGAGTGGGGTAAACTGAGCCATAAGGTTACATTAGCCACCCCTTGTTTCTAAGAAACCATACAACAACATTAATCATGTGACTAAGTAGCAGAGGCAAACAAGGTCTTATCTGAAGTCAGTCTGAGCTTGCAAAACATATCAAGAATCTCACAGACCAGTTTCATGGGCTTAGTACACAATTGTTTATATATTTTTTTGCATTCATGGGCTATGTAGCCTCATGCAGAGAACTTGCCTATGAATTGGCACATGGAAATGACATCCCTGTCGCTGACAACTGGTCAAGAAATGGAAGTGTTAATGATATTGAATAGAGTGATCTATATCTGATTGTAGGCATACATTTCAGATATACAACATACCACACCCCATTCCATGAATTAAACTTTGACCTACCAGCACCCACTTACCCCAAGGCAGCTCAACCTACCCTGTCCCCTATGCATACCCGGGGTAAGTTGTGCCAAGAAACCACTTTTTTTTAAATGAGCTGTTTTCAAAACTTAAATGTTTACATGAATTCTGATTATTTTCAGGGATACACAACATCCTGAAATATATGTAGATGTCAATGTTGGAACAAATACTGTATTTTTCTTGATGTAGTGATGTTGAATGTAAAAAAATGGCTCAGCATACCCCACTCTCCCCCACAGCCAAAATATGTACAGACCCCCTTTACATAACTGGGTAATTCTGCTTGAACACAGACCTCAATTGCTTGATCTCCAGAAGTATCTTCTATGTACTTACTTACATATTTTGATTTCCATTCACCCCAAACAAGGTAAATAGTCATTGATATATTAAATTCAATATTCAATAAAAAGGACATGTCATAAATAAATAAGTCAACTCATAATATATACACATATAACAGAAATACAGCAAAATAAATATTTTTCAGCAAGTGAGATGAGTAATAATAGAAATTAAAATCGTACTTTGGACAAAAGTGGAAATGTAAACAGCTTGAGATAAATCTCCTTCACTTGGTGTGTATCATAGTGTTTCACAGGTTTGGTCCTGCCAGTGGTTTCCCTCTGATCATGTAGAACCAGCGAGTGAAACTACACAGACACCACAAACATCATGTCATATAAAGCATATTCTGGACATACTTAGCTATGTTCCCTCCCCTTTTTACCTAATGGTTTTTGAAGGTGAGATGCCTGAAGAACTTGTTTATCTCAAATACTCCAGGTCTGACTGGTACCCCTGCGGTGCTGCTCTCTCCCAGCCTCACAATCTGTCCAGCAGTGATTGCTGCCCTGAGGCTCATGCTCTTCACCACCCGCGACCCAGGCCCCAGGCCAGAGGTAGGCCGGGAGGACACAGTAATGTAGGAGGCATCTTTCTGCGGCTCCTGGTAACTCACTAAGACAGAGAAAAGTGGAGAAACAGTTGATCAGCAGTGCTACTAACAACAGCCATAATCATATGCACAATTATAAAATAATAAATACAGCACAGCACGCATCACCTGCAGCAGTAAGAATGGTGTCTGTGGTGCTGGCGAGCTCCAGAAGGATTGTGGGATATGCAGGATGTAACATGTACAGCTTTCGGATGACTGGCATGGCTTGAACCGCCCCTGGTGCCACCTGTTAACAGAGCAAGATTTAAAATAGATTTCAGCTACTGATCTCCATAGTACGACAGGCACAAATATGTAATCCTTTACCTATTGGGTTGGGGTTAATTCCACAAATTACAGGAGAGACCAAAAGGGACTTTCTATCTTCCGACTGCCAACCTGAACAGTGACTATTAACATTCTGTCAGCAGGGTTCGGGGTTAATTCAATTCTAATTCAATTCTCTCTTCCTGTAAATTCAATTTAATTCAATAAAAATTCAATTTCAGTCAATTATCCAAAGCGTCTGCTAAATGACTACGGTCAGTCTTTGAATTCAGAGATAATTCAATTCCTCTCAATTCCAATGCTAGGTAAATTCCAAGAATTGAATTCCCAATTGAATATTATCCCCAACAATTCCACAAATTTTTTTTTTAAATTAAATTCCCTCAGGCTTTCAGGCTCATCACATCCATGTTCATATAGCCTAGTTATACTGGAAATATAGAAATACAAGTTTAAAAGATTTTAAACAAATCCTGCAGTACATTTTTCAATACTAACTGCATTAATTCCATTAACTGGAAAATGTACAAATATTAAATTCCAAAACATTTTTACAATTCTAATTCAAACAGTTCAAAGTTTAATTCCAATTCCATAACTTGATGATTGTTGAATTCGAATTGAATTCAACATAAATTCTCCACTTCATGAGTGAATTCAAATATTTAATTGGAATTTCAAATTAAATTGGAATTGACCCCAACCCTTGTGCCTATACCACTGAAGGATGAACCAACATAACACGTTCTCATAGAAAATGTATTCCTGCTCCTTATAAGGATTCAACAAGGGACTCACAGTTGTCTTGGTGAGGTTCTTTGATGGTCTGACAGGGTCACCGGCCCAGAAAAGGAAAGCTGATTGACCAGATGTCATGATTGAAGTACCTTCCAGGTCAAGGCGTGGACAAATAAACTCTGTCTCCCACAGACTACGCCCACTGGCTCCATCAACCACCTGAACCTAAGATCACAGAGAGATGGATGGTCATCTTTGTAAATATGTACAACTGTCTGAGAAGTATAATAGATATAGGTGTAAGTGTTTGTAGAAGGAGATTATACTTTTCTCATTCTAGGGGCCCCAGACTTCTGTATGAGGAGATCTGGGATTCCATCATCGTTGAATTGGCCTGGTGCTGGACGACTGAGACAATGAAAAATGATTCAGGTTATTTTAGCTTTATAACTTTATAGGACAGGGGTTTTCAAACCTCTCCGTCGGGGATCCCCAGTCGTTCCATATATTTGAACTATTCTAGAGCTAGCACACCTGATTCAACTTGTCAGCTAATTACCAAGCCTTGATTAGGTCAAGTATTTGAGCTACTTCAGGGCTACAACTAAATTGTGAAACTTCTGGGGGTCCCCGAGGAGAGGTTTGAAAACCACTGTTATAAGGTATTACTTTACTTTATAGTTTTATATATTGATATTGATTACTGCATTGTTGGGAAAAGAGCTTGCAAGAAATGCACTTGTGCACGTGACAATAAAACTTGAAGCTATCACTTTTATGCTTAGTCATATACACCCTAATGATAAACTTCTCCATATATCATGGTGACCATATTTCCTACCTGTGTATGGCTGAGGAGGTAAGAGTCCACTCGGTGTGTGCGTCCTTCTCTCTCAGCACAGAAAGCTTGCTGGAGAGCTTGCCACACACCAGCACCCAGTCACTGCGGCTGGAGTTGAGGTTGGAGATGGAGTCCAGACTGTTGTGGTTGTTACACAAGCCAGCCACTAGGGGGACCAAGAACTCCACTTGCTCAGTTCCACTGGACAGAGAAAGTCAAACAGTCGTTCAAACACGCACTCTATTGTAATTGTGTGACCGAGCACTTTCTTAGCCTTACCCGGAGATGTGTATGAGGGAGGAGTTGGTTTTCCTAAGCTTCTCCCAGCCGGGGTCCTTCAGTCTCAGACCAGGGGATATGGGTGTTTTTCCAGTAGCCCGAGTGTAAATATCTCCCAGGGATACAGCCTCTACAGTGCCTGAGTTAGTATAGCACATACATTATCAGACATTTATTAATTTCAGATGAGAAACAGATTTTTCAAAGTCACTGTGCTTGATATAAAATGAATCCCTTACCTAGTCCAAATAGAATGTAATATGCCCCCAGCTGTGTCTGATGAAACAGGGGACCAATCAGCTTTCCAGAGACATTAAAGGTCGTGACGTTAAAGGTCACGGGATGTCCAAGCAGAGCTCCAGTCAGCCCAGACAGCAGGAGCAGTGAGAGGTCAGACACCTGAAAATAAGTTTGAGACAGTTTTATGGGAGCATTCTAGACTGACTGGAAAATGAGTGTTGTTAACACAGTGACTGAAGATTTGGGAGTATGGTCTATATTGTAATAATAATATGATTTATATAGTAACAATTGTTTTATTACAGCAATAAATATGTATCGGTGCCAAGCCAGAGATTGTCATACCTGGTCAGCAGGTAAAGTGGCAATCAGCAAGTCAGGAACAGAGTCACCTTGGAGATCTGTCAGGGAAACTGCCTGGGACTGGATCTCCCCTGGTGCTACCGACCACAGCTTCTTCCCTGAGGAGGGAAATACAATAGGTTACTCCTTACTGAACATTAAACTATTAACTTCAACACATTATTAATACATCTACACAACTGCTAAAATGTTCCATTAAAAGCCATCATTTTCTGTGGTTGTTGTCTGACCTGTGGTGCCGTTGACAGCAGTGAGGTGTGCAGACTCGATGAGCAGACAAACGGGGCCACTAGCTCTGTCTCTCTGGCCAGACAGGGGAACGGCGCTGTTGGGGAGGGCTCTGAGGGCAGCGCCCCCTGCTGGCAGTGGTGATGGGTGGGCTTCGTACTGCAGCCCACACTGGATGGACTCCACAGGTTCCCTGAGGACCCTCCTCCAAAGCACCTCACCACTGAATGCAGATAGGGCCACCACACTGTACTCTGGGAGAGACAGAGAGGGAGAAAGAGAAGGGGGTAAAGGTGGGTGGGGTTTATTACGTGTGGCAAATTGTGTGTTCTCAGCAGTTTACTGGGACTAGCAGGATTAGATATGGAGATGAATATTACATAATCACTGGTAGATTTTTATGGTGTACAGTGAGGAGGTGGGATTGAGAGAGAATAACGCCTAAAAATGAGGGTTCAAAATGTCCTCTTCGTTACTACGACAATGTCCCTTGCTGTTTCCATAGATACCTTTGTTGTTCCCCACAGAACGGGAGAGATGGGTATTGTTGCTCTTTTGAGTGACTCCTATTAGCACATCCTCAACTGAGTCATTGTCAACATCCCACAGTGCAAGAGGAGGTGGGGTAACACCTAAAGAAGAAGAAAAACACTGTTACAGATAGGAACGGTTTGTAACTATTATTTACTAAACTAGACCTGCGGTTGCTTTGCTAACATGCTATTATAATAATCACGGTAATGTGTAATCATAGTAATCCAGACTGTGTAATATCCACCCCCAGACAAAGACAGTCAGCTAAATCTGAGTTTTGTGTTCTCAACTGCTTTCTCATACAGTTGACTTTATTGTAATGTTGACTGTGTGCTTATCTTAATCTAAAGCACTAGTCTACTCAGAGTCTGACCAGTCGGACCTGACCTGTAGTTTTCTCTTTCTCTGCTGTGAGAGAGGTGTATTGGTATCAGCAACCAGCAACATACAGGTAAACTGTAGTCTGTTATCATGTGTATTGTTTATACATTAGACTCCTCACTCACCTCCCACATGATCACCCAGCTCTTTCTCCCACTGCGGCCGTTTGTCCAGTTCCCCATGCTGACAAGGCACCAAAAAGGCACACAGCAGCACCACCAGCATGGCACAGACCAGAGGCACCAGGAAAAACGCTGCCCGGATGGCTCCCCTCACCTTAGCCTTCTTCCCGTCCGGGTCAGCACTGGCACTGACACCCAATCCAGGGCCACCAGAGGCCCCAAGCCCCCCTCCATCCTCTACTCCCTCATCCCTGTTTGTCTCCCTCTGGCTCCAGTACTGCATGCCCTTCTCCTCTCTCTCCTGCCTCTTTTTTCCCGGGAGCCGTTCTCTCCACTCATCGTCCTCCTCCTCTTCCTCCTCTGCCTCATCTTCATCCCCTACGAGCCTCCCTGTTCTGCTCCCTCTCAGCTCTGAGGTACCTGTACCCATGCAGTTGCCCCTCCCCAGGCCATTGCGGGGATAGTTGAGGACCAGGTCGTCCTCCTCGCTCTCGTCCTCACTGTCGGCCTGAGTGAGGGGGTCATACTCTCCAAGCTCCGAGCCCTTCTTCCCTGTGAGGGATATACACACAAAGACACGGTTAACCTTTTACTGCAGTGGGCTAAATCAGGGTCACACAGAGTGTTTCTTGGTAGTCTTAAACAAATCTACTATGAAACAAAATAATACACCTCACACACATGGTTATGGACTTTAAAAAATGAAGACACCTGCACATGGCAGATATAGAGTTGAAATGTATTACATTTTGAGTTTGCATCCCCATATTACACTTTATATACGTCACAGAAGACTGAAATATAACAAAACCATATGACATAGAAACACTGGATAATGTTTATTAATTATGACATTCTGAAAAATATGAATAACATTCCTCCCTTGAGGCCACCAGAGCTCGATTTGGTCATTTGACTGCAGGACAGAGGTCTACGGATCTGTTCCGGAAACAAGGCCCAGGTGAAAATTACAATGATCTGATAGAGCATGGTGGTGCCTGATAGAACGATAGGCATCCCAAAAGGACAGGGAAGTTACTCAAATATTGTTTATTTTAACACCAAATTAATTATGGCCTACCCTGGTCCCAGATCTGTTTGTACTCTTGCCGACTCTTGCTCATTGTTTGGCATGACAATGATTGCCAAGTTAAATGAATGACCCCCATTACATGGCCTTATTTGTAGTTATTTGTTGAACACGAGATTTAAGCAAGTAGCTAAATCCGTTAGAACATTATTGACAGTGAGCACTGAGCAATCAAGCGACTTCGATGTGGCACCTTACTGTACTGTACAGTAGTTAGCTAGTGCGCCACATAGGATTGTGAATGATGCAATGTTTTTCTATTAAAGCTTGAAAAGAAACGAAATATCAAACATTGAAAATAAGTATGGTATTTCACCTCTCAATTCTGGACTGTCATTAAACAAATAAAAACATTATTTTGTGTTATTGCAATCAACATTACTGTAACGTTAGCCACAGCTGGCTGGCTGTTATAGCTAGCTCACATGAGCTAACAGAATGACACCAAAACAACATTGAGACACGACTGGTACAAAGACTACACAACATCATTTTCACCTAATCAACCATTATATCTATTTCCCAAATAATTGCAACGCGTCTCTTACCAGGCAATTTGAGAGCACGGGACAAAGCTGCAGCCATTGCAAATTGTAACGGCGCTGTGCTGCAGAATTGACCCTCTCATCCGACGGAGGCGCTAAAGAGCTGCTCTGTGTGTGTGTGGACGTTTCGGGACTGTAGCGAGTGCATTCTGGGATACAAAGTTTTTTCTTACCAAACATAGTCGCAGAGAGGAAGAGGCTAAGTCAGTAGATGCAATTTAGCAGTGGGGTGTATTCATGAATGCCGGCCAAAGCCGGACGACGCTGGGCCAATTGTGCGCCGCCCTATGGGACTCCCAATCACAGCCGGTTGTGATACAGCCTGGAGTCGAACCAGGGTGTCTGTAGTGACACCTCAAGCACTGAGATGCAGTGCCTTAGACCGCTACGCCACTAGCAGCAAAGGGGGGACCAACTCCATATTAATGCCCATGATTTTGGAATGAGATGTTCGACGAGCAGGTGTCCACATACTTTTGGTCATTGGTATATGTTGTCGTTTTTCCTGGCTTGGCTTTCCCAGTGATTTTACCCACGCACCTCTACTGCTCTTTAGTGGTTATAACTACCAGAGATGGTTAGACTCTATACCGCCTCTGGTTATTACCCCTCCACGAAATGACTGAGAAACATAATTAACCATTTTACTGACTTTTATGGTGAATTAATGGGACCTTGTTTCATTACGGACTGGAAAGGAGGCTACAAAATACAATTTTGTAGTTGATATTATATTTCACCACGAGAGACCTTTCACATTGATTCATCTAATTTTTCCTGTGTCCAGCTCTGCATGGGAAGGTGTTTTACCACTTGGCTGTGGGAGGTCTGGTAGTGACAGTAGGATGGATGAGGGAGGCATGCGTTGAGAAAATACAGATATGGGACACTAATACAAGGCATCATACTTAGTCAAGCTCACACATGGTCAGGAAGGAAAATGATATGACAAATAATGATCAGTTAAAAATCATCACTATATCTTGCCCTTAACACCGACACACACACACACACACTGATTCACTCTGCTCTGTATGCTTCTATAACTTTATAGTGACATTTTGGTTTCAGTGTTCCTACCTTTTTGTTTGGCCTACCATGTTTTGTAAATATATATACAATACTGCCACCTCGTGGCACAAAGTTAAATGCACTCGGGTTTTGGTGGAAATTCCGGAAACAATTTATGGTCAATAACGAGGTTTCCATCGACAACAGATTTTCATGTGAATATTTTAAAATTCGTATAAAGAAAATATGCACATTTTCTCACCCGTGGTGTTTCCAAGAAACGGACTTGTTGCGGATAAAAATTTGGGCATGATGACGTATTTTAATACTTATTGGAAAGAAGCATCAACATCACCGTGCACTTTCACCACCCTGTGAAATTCATCATAAATTATTTAATCTGTAGCCTAATAAACTGCATGGTTTCCCGAGTCGTAGTGGGAGGAGCACCCACCATGTTGACATTGTGTGACTCCCAAATTTAGTTTGATATGATGGTTATTAGATCAATATTTGCGCATGAAGGCGTTTCCACAGCCATTGTACCCATAATTAATTTGACCAACAAAAAAAGATCACACCATGTAGAAAGGAACAAATGACCTGTCTGCATTTATACAATTGTACCGAAACTTCCTGTTTCCATCACAGCTTTCGGATTTTTTTCATAGGGTATGACTTTACTCATATAAAAACGGTGGATGGAAACGTAGTTATTATCTAGGTTTCCATCCAATTGGCAACAAATCAAATGTATTTATATAGCCCTTCTTACATCAGCTGATATCTCAATGTGCTGTACAGAAACCCAGCCTAAAACCCCAAACAGCAAGCAATGCAGGTGTAGAAGCACGGTGGCTAGGAAAAACTCCCTAGAAAGGCCAAAACCTAGGAAGAAACCTAGAGAGGAACCAGGCTATGAGGGGTGGCCAGTCCTCTTCTGGCTGTGCCGGATGGAGATTATAACAGAACATGGCCAAGATGTTCAAATGTTCATAAATGACCAGCATGGTCAAATAATAATAATCACAGTAGTTGTCCAGGGTGCAACAAGTCAGCACCTCAAGAGTCAGTTGGCTTTTCATAGCCGATCATTGAGAGTATCTCTACCGCTCCTGCTGTCTCTAGAGATTTGAAAACAGCAGGTCTGGGACAGGTAGCACTTCCGGTGAACAGGTCCGGGTTCCATAGCCGCAGGCAGAACAGTTGAAACTGGAGCAGCAGCACGTCCAGGTGGACTGGGGACAGCAAGGAGTCATCATGCCAGGTAGTCCCGAGACATGGTCCTAGGGCTCAGGTCCTCAGAGAGAGTGAAAGAAAGAAAGAGAGAATTAGAGAGAGCATACTTAAAATCACACAGGACCCCGTATAAGACAGGAGAAATACTCCAGATATAACAGACTGACCCTAGCCCCCCGACACATAAACTACTGCAGCATAAATACTGGAGGCTGAGACAGGAGGGGTCAGGAGACACTGTGGCCCCATCCGATGATACCCCCGGACAGGGCCAAACAGGAAGGATATAACCCCACCCACTTTGCCAAAGCACAGCCCCCACACCACTAGAGGGATACCTTCAACCACCAACTTACCATCCTGAGACAAGGCCGAGTATAGCCCACAAAGATCTCTGCCACGGCACAACCCAAGGGGGGGCGCCAACCCAGACAGGAAGACCACGTCAGTGACTCAACCCACTCAAGTGACGCACCCCTCCTAGGGACGGCATGGAAGAACACCAATAAGCCAGTGACTCAACCCCGGTAATAGGGTTAGAGGCAGAGAATCCCAGTGGAGAGAGGGGAACCTGCCAGGCAGACAGCAACAGATGTATATATTCCCAAATCAGCATAAGTGAGTATATTTCCACCAAACTGACTTGTTGAACATTAAAATCAGAACGTGATAATGTAGTGCACACAACATTAACTTTTTATGTACCTGCTACAAGACCATGGTGCTTGCCTACGGAGCTGTGAGGGGAACGGCACGTCAGTACCTTCAGGCTCTGATCAGTCCCTACACCCAAAGAAGGGCACTGCGTTCATCCACCTCTGGCCTGCTCGCCTCCCTACCTCTGCGGAAGCACAGTTCCCGCTCAGCCCAGTCAAAACTGTTCGCTGCTCTGGCACCCCAATGGTGGAACAAGCTCCCTCACGACGCCAGGACAGCGGAGTCAATCACCACCTTCCGGAGACACCTGAAACCCCACCTCTTTAAGGAATACCTGGGATAGGATTAAGTAAGCCTTCTAACCCTCCCCCCAAAAAGATATAGATGTACTATTGTAAAGTGGTTGTTCCACTGGATATCATAAGGTGAAGGCACCAATTTGTAAGTCGCTCTAGATAAGAGCGTCTGCTAAATGACTAAATGTAATTGTAAAATAAAAATCTAAAGTTCAATGTGTTTTCATCGCATTTTCAACTACAAATAATTTTGTCACTAAAACTGTTTGTTAAATAGCAAATGTGCCTACTCTGTCTTAATTTTTTTTTAATGATACAGTATGACATTACCCGCATAAAAACTGCTGATGGAACGTGGTTAGAGAAATAGAAGGCAGAGATGTTCTTTATGTTGAAAAAGGTTTTGGAGAAGGTGCAGTAAGTACTATTATAGATTCCTGACATTCTATTTTTCTGAAATTGTACGTTACAATCATGGAAAATATAATTCCATTCTGGTTCTGTGTAACCTTGTGTCAGTATCCTGAAAGAGGTTCATATTTTACATTAGAGGTCGGGCAGATCCATGTCCCGCAAGGCATCTCACAAAGTAGGTGAGTCACCTAAACAGGCGGACCTGTACCCGTTCAAAAATTGATCTCGCAAATCTAGGCGAGGACACGGGCGTCACCCCGCGTCGTTATTTTCCTTACTCATCAGTTTAAGGCATAACCAATCGATGGTCGAGGGCATTACCTACCTCTGTGTGCAGACTATTACACTCATGGTGTTTACCATTGGCGTTCACTTCAAAAAGTATAAACCTACAGTTGCATTTTATTTTCTGAGCGCATTATGTGATACATAATTGTACGTTTTCATTCCTCAATTTAGTCAGGTAAAATATAGCTTTTCTACGCGATTTTACTTATTTACACTGGTTTCAAGCGATTTGGAGCGCAAAGGTTGATGGGAAAGTTAAAACGTTTCTTTTACCCCCGGCATTTTTTTTTTTACTTCGTGAAGAGCAATCGATACCAGAGGTCTCTAAGGCTGTGCAATTTATTTATATTTGTTTATGTTTTATGTTAAAAGTATCATGTTTTGTTAATTGATAATGACCAATTGCATTGATGTGATCATTGACACTTCACATAACCTAATAGGCCTTTAAAACCATATAAAATATGAATTTCTCTTAAAATAATACACTCTGGTTTTTAGATCTTGCTAAAACAAATGTAAGAGTAAAATAGATCTGTATTGGTATTTCAAACAACATATATTTAAATTGTATACGTAATTCTATTATGGTGTCAACAATGTAGTTTTTCAAGGAGCTATTATTTTATTGAGTTCGCCATTTTTGATCCAACTTGCCTTCCATAGTCTCTTCTCGTTTTTCTCTGTCCAGTTACGATCACTCACGCGTTTGAGTCAAATAAGATGGAAGATATTTCTTTGGACGAAGTGATACGTCGACGCGGTTTCAACAACAAAGAAACAGTTAAAAGGTATTAATTTAGCAATTTATGAGTTTGAATGCAATTTATGAACGTTATGCCTTGAGTTGTATCATTCAACGTAATGAAGAAATTCATTTTCCAGAAAGCCTCGGCTATTTCAGTTCCTCAGCGGTCCTTTTTCAAGGCCTGTACTCCCGGTTGGATTAGCTACAATCATGTAGCGAACGTTACTATCTATCGCTACACTGCAGACACTGATTTCCCTGATATCAATGAGTCAAATACGCGCATCGAGCTATTTATCAGGGCTTTGTTTAACTAGTTAGCTAACTAGGTAAACAATTTTTATCAGCATTTGATGACGGTAAATTAGCTATCGACCAAAAAAATAACCGAATAAGGTAAACAGTTCGCTGGAATGTACGTTAGGTAGTTAGCTATAAACTAACAATGGTTACAAACGCAGAAACGTACAGCTAACGTAGCTAGTTAGTATACCTATAGATATGGTATAGAGCGCGAGGCAGTCTTGTAGATCCTCTCTACCTAGAGCCATATGTAGTCAACTAGTTGTAGCCTAGTCCTCCATTATCTAATATTCACATTTTGGAAAACACAAGGAGCGCATATCAGAACAGCTAACGGGGTGGGCATAATTTGTGGAACGTTCCAACAGTAATCTGTTCCAAAAACTTCATAAATAACAAGGTTGCCAACAAACAACGCATAAAATGTTGTGTAGCGGCAGAGTAAGATAGGGAGTGGGCAATTTTGTTACATTTTTCACTCACCACGTTTATTCCGAAAAATGTCTGTCCTCACCCAGGTAGCCTATGGACAAACATTAAGAATAAGCTACATGGTGAGTTTATGCCTATTCGGCAACTAGTTATCTATGTGAATTGATCATGCTACGCTGTATGCGTTTGTTGGCATCCTTGTTATTTACAACGTTTTTGGAACAGATTCCTGTTGGAACGTTCCACAAATGATTCCCACCCCAGCTAACGTTATAGTATTTGATTTTGTATATCGCTTTGAGTATACCTAGAGCCATACTGAATGTAGGACACAATCAAATACTATAGCTGGTCTTATACGCGCTCCATGTGTGTTTTGCTAAATGTGGATATTAGATCATGGAGGATTAGGCTACAACTAACGTTAGTTGACTACCAATGTCGACCTCTTCCTCTTGTCTTTCAGGCCTATGTTTGGCAGGGGTGCTGGAGGGGTCGGGAGGACCTTTGATGCCCGACAGAAAATTGGGATGACAGATGTCAGACAGAGACTTGGTGGAGGAGGAGGAACTGGTAACCAAAAACCAGACCTGGCATGCAGGGCAAATAGCTTTTCAGTAGTATCAAATATTCAACAGAATGACTTTGTTGGAACTCAAACAATTTTTTAATTCTGAACAGCTTTTGGAGCAATGCTCAAGGTAATGGGTGAAATAATACATGCCCCAGCCTTTGCCAGAGTTAAAGCAGGTATTTTGTGTGAGGACCTGCCTGTTGCCCTATTGAGAAGTAGAGGGATGTATTCCATTTGACAGATTGATTTTGTGTCAAGTGGACATGAAAAATGCTTATTGAGACTTCAAGAGATCTGATCTGGATGTCTCTCTTATCTAAGCCCCATTTACAAAATAATCTTTTGTTTCAAACTACACATTTTACTGTTGGACTACATTACGTTCTGTTAAGCATTCTTGCAAGTCAGATCAGACATTGGAATGGTTTCTTGCCTTCTGCTCACTCTTGTCCTGCTCTCGCTTCCTCCAGCTTTTCAAGTGAAGGATGCCAGAGAGAAACTTGGCCAGAAAGATGCCCGCTTCCGAATCCGTGGCGGAGGAGGAGCAGGTGGGGTCCAGGATGCCCGACAGATGATCAACTCACGGAAAGGAGGACCGAATACATTTAATGTTACCCCACAGAGTTTACAGCAGATACCAGCAGCACAGCTACAGACACATGTGCAGCAGATACAGATACACACTACCAACGACATTGCCAGTGCAAATGCAAGGCAGTTTACCCCCAACCTACAAGGAATGAACATTAGAGCTGGGGTTACGCCACAGCTGGGGGGTGCTAAGAGGATGATGGATGCTCGTGATAGGCTGAGCCTCAAGAGGAGCATTGGAGCTCCACCAAGCCAAGGAATGGCAGCACCCATGAAGATCACCAAAACCATCCAGGTAAGTGATCAGGCTGACAGTTGGCTCCAAAGTGATAGTAACCACGGGTCCAGGATCTGCTCTAATGTTATCCAGGCTTAGCTACTAGATAGAATTGACCCACTTGTCGCTCAAGATGTGCACGGATAAGAGAAAATGAAAATTCTTGCATTGTTTATAGTGGTAAAGCATAGCCTCACTCCAAACATAGTTGCTAGCTGAAGTTAATTGGAAATTTAGTTAAAAATTCAACTAGGCTTATTTGCTATTTAGTTATTGGTAGCATGCTTTGAGTCAAATACATTAATTCACCTTCTGAATAATGATTTTATTTAACTTTTTTTTAGCAGCAAAGGCCGTTTGGGATGTCAAGTGGGATCCGTATGAACATGCCAAGCAGGGGTTCCCAGGTAAGGGACATATTTTTTTTTTTTTTTGAAAAGATAAGAATCAGAAGTTAGATGGCAGAATTGATTCAAATGGTCTTAGATAAAAGTTTTCTTTAGAGTATATCAACTGAATTTGGTTGATTTCTGCTGGTCATGCGCCACTGCAATGCATATGTGAGTGAGTAACGTACCATCTCTCCCTCAGTCTTTCTCATGTGATGATGACATCCCTGGCAAACAGATGAAGACCACTACTGGCAACCATATGCTGCAGTCACGGGTGTGAAGACTATTCTAGATTTTCTTAACTTTTCTCTCTTTCTGTTGCTTTTTCCTAAATTATATGTATCTGTAATTCTTTATTATTCAATGTAAATCGAATATCCCTTTAGTACTGCCACACTGGCTGTATTAGTGTCTCACTCTCAACTTTCCATTCATTCACTGAAAAGTTTCAATGCTTTCTCTCTTTCTCCAACAGCCTGGCACCCAGGGCTGCCCTTTCTCGATGTCAGCCCCCATCACTAAAGTAGTCAAAAACGATGCGTACACCGCTCCTCGTCCCCCAGTGCCTGTGGCACCCACAAGGCCCAACCCTAGTGTGGGGGCCTCCCGCTCCTCTGCTCCCGCCTTACAACCCATCTCCAGGACCCTCCAGCAGACAGGGCCCACAGCGGAGCCCAGCTCTCAGCCTCCTCCACCCCCACAGGTCAGTCTCCACATGTCCCTTCACCCAGCTACTGGAGCTACTTCACCCAGCTACTGGACATATAAGGTCATCTCTATAGGAATGTGTTGGTAGGGATGTTAGTAGATACCTATAGACTTCTAGTCATTGTGCTAATGCTAGTTATCATTGGCTCGCAAAACTACCTCTAACTTCATACTGGACAGAGACATACAAATGGTATCCACAAGTTTATCTGACTCTGGGGAAGTAGATAAATGGCCTCCTTGTCAGAATCTCGAAGTATCTCTCTAACCCAGTATCTCTCTAACCCATTCCAGTCCTCGGAGTCCTGATTGGTGTCACAGTTTTGCCCCAGCTAACACACCTGACTCCAATAATCACCTAATCATGATCTTCAGTTTAGAATGAAATTTGATTAATCAGCTGTGTTTGCTACGGATGGAAAAAGTGTGACACCAATGCCCACCCCTGCTCTAACCGGTTAACAAGTGGTCAAATTTGTTCCAAACAGTACAATAATGTGACCAACAGAAAATGCTTTGCATGTGTAAAAGGAACTGACATTTTTCATATGAAGGAAAGCGTCCAGGTTTCAAACAATTAAGTATTACGTTTTCAACATGTAACTGCCACCAGCTCAGATTGCAAGGTGGATGAATGGAGAGGATGTGCACTTGTTTTTTTTAACCATGCCAGATTGGCTACTCTGGTTGGAAAGCAGTGCGGTTTGCTTCATATTAGGAGTTAAGAAATACAAATAGTGGTAATAGAAAGCTGGGATCCTCCTCTTTTGAATATACACACATCAACACGCGATTGCATTTAGAATTGTTCCGCAATGACTGGGCTTATAAGAAAGTCTCACTCCAAGCAGGTAGCAACCAGCTGCGAGCGCTCAATGCCCGACAGGTGATATTCTGCTCAAACTAGGTTCTGTATGCGGTGCGCATTTAATAAATAAGATGCATAACGAACTAATGAAAACGCCAATTTAATTCCACTAAGTTATGCAAATGAAACTATAGACTGATAAGCATGACCGGTCAAATATATTGATGGCGGCTAACCGACTAACGGTCAATTGCATCCGTTTTTTTTTAATCTCAATATCAAATCATTTCGGTAACAATTAAGTGCCTAGTGTGAAAACAAACATTTATTTTTAGCAAAGAGCAATTTCTCAAGCAAGAATTTTGCCAGGACTATCTGGGAGAGCTGAGTGAGGAGGGGAAAACTGAAAACTAGCTGTTGGCAGAGAGGTTTGGAACTCTGTCTATTGACTAATTTACTGCATAGTGAGGTCACCAGGCAGGTCAAATCTCCATCCCACCTCAACAGGCTGAAATTTCAAGCGGTCTTTTCAAATGGCTCCTACACTAAAAAGCCATTATAATTTTCACAGTATTATTCCAACTTCATAGTTTGGAAATGTATATAAACCACAGGAAAGTCACATTTTGGACTGCACTGGGCCTTTAACATCACTAGTTGGCAGCATAGTAAGCCTCGGGGTCAGTAATCAACCTACTTCTCTCTTGTTGACGATAGATTTACGTAAAGCCTAGCATTGGCTTGTTGTGTTGGTGTGAGCTGTATATGTATTTGATTGTAAAATGTTTTGGTGCACCCCTTCCAGCCTTCCTTCAGTCCTCTGGAGGGGACTAAGATAACAGTGAATAATCTGCACCCCCGTGTCACTGAAGAGGACATAGTGGTAAGTGCCTCGCGCTGTTCAGTTCTCTGCTGTTTTAGATTCTCTCTCTCTAGCTGTGTGTGTAAATTGCAGACCTGCTTACGATGCAGCCATGACTCATTTAGCACATTCAACTGACCTTTTTCCTGTGTTCTTGTGACGGTCCACAGGAGCTGTTCTGTGTGTGCGGTGCCTTGAAGCGAGCGAGGCTGGTGAAGGTGGGGATTGCTGAAGTGGTGTTTGTGAGGAAGGAGGACGCTGTGAGCGCCTACAGGAAATACAACAACCGCTGTCTGGATGGTAAGGGCATTTAGCAAGGGCAACATTTATTTTAAGGCTGAGTTTTTTTTGGTAACCAGCCTCTGGTAATGATGCAGTTGATGATGAATAGTTATCTGAAAAGGCATTGTTTTTACTTTCTTAAATCTTTATTCATTCTCTTCCCAAGGCCAGCCCATGAAGTGCAATCTTCACATACAGGGGAATGTCATCACTTCAGACCAGCCCATTCTTTTGTAAGTCTTTCTCTGTCTCTCTGTTATATTCATATTTCTCACTGCCCCCTTGGTTGCGTTGCATGCAAATCAAACTTTCCGGTATTAAATTGTAGTCCACAATGTGCATGATTTCTTCCTTTCCAATTGCAATGCACATTGTCTTTCAGCATCACATAAAATCCTCTTTCTGTCTCACAGGAGGCTCAGTGACACTCCAGGCAGTGGAAGGAAAGAGGGTCTGCCCCTCTCTTTGTCTCGCCCCGGGGGTCGTCCAGCCTCCTCTCAGCCCACACCTGAGGTGGATCCCCAGACCATCCTCAAGGCCCTGTTCAAATCTACTGTCCAGACCCCCTCTACCACAGAGTCTCCCGGTTCACAGTGCACAGCCTTCCGCATTAAGATATAACTTTCTAGTACATCCACACACATACATGTCACACAACACAATATATCCACCCTCCTGTTTGACAGAGACATCTACTGACATCATCAAATAGCATGATACTGTATTTGTATAAATTTGACAGATCATTGGCAGGTTGTAACATCTAAAATTAACACACTGATGCCGTCGTCCAGATTTTTAGGAAAGAAAACATTTGTAGCCCCTGCGTACTACATAGATGCATGTCTCATAACGGACCAATGTGAGGCAGTCTGATTTGTTCATTTATTGTTTTAATCAAATTTGGTCGGGTGATAAACTGGACAGTTGTGGGTATTTTTTTTAATCACATGGTTCACTTTTACAACTGTTCAAATAGTTCACATTGAACACCCCTCTTGGAATCATGAGATGTTTTGTGCTGGTTGGAGTCCTGCCCCCCCCCCCCAAACCGATGGTGTCACTATGACCTGATGCACGAACCCATGAAGATACTTGTACTGTGAACTACAGGCAAAGGTGGTTCTTGTACTGGACATAATATAAAGTTTGATTTCAGAATGACTTGTACACATGCTTGTATTCCATTGTGGTATTTGGTTTGCCGTTCTCCTTTTTGTGGCATTCAGGTTGTTCTATGCTTATTTGTGGCTGTTATTTGACTCTTTATTGCTTTTTGCGCAGCGTAGAGAAGTTATGCTAATTTTCTCAATTTATGTTCAACTGTCTGTAAATTGCTTTTTACAGCTGCCTTTTATGTCAGTCATGAAGATATGGTAGGGAGGTCAGATCTATGTACAAGTTAATTACTGCCAATAAATATGTTGCTTTATAAAGATGTGTCCATATTGATGTGTGTGTGTATGTATGTAATATATATGTATATGTGTGTATATATATATGTGTATAGAATGTGATTATATATATACAAAATGATAATTTTATATTGGTTTATAGCCTTATTTCTCAATAGAAATTTGATAATTTTGTATTAGTGTCTTTATGTTTGTCTGCTAGACCGGGGTTCACAAAACCTTTTGGGGCCGGAGATCCCTTTTGTGATAGCAAATTCATCAGGGACCCCCTCATAAACAGATTACAATGCGAGTGCAATTTAAAAAGGGCTTACAAGGAGTTTTACATTGTCTGCTGTGCATTGCTGGGCGAACCAAGTCCCTGCATTGCTGGGCGAACCAAGTCCCTGCATTGCTGGGCGAACCAAGTCCCTGCATTGCTGGGCGAACCAAGTCCCTGCATTGCTGGGCGAACCATTTAAAAGACCCTGCTCTTGGCATCTGAGAGAAAATGTAGCAGTTTTAATTTTGGCATGGGGCAGACATGTTTGTTGTTCCAGCTTTAAAGCTATTCTGCAATTCTACACATTTTGCCATGAGGCAAGGAGCAAACTGCTGTTTTAAAACTTTAATTGGGGAATAGTATTAAGTTTAAAAATGTATAAATGTTGGCGTACTGTGAATACCAATATCCCTGAGCCTCCCTTGGCCCATGTTGCCCAGGGTTAAGGACATCAATTGTAGATAAATACTATTACATAGTGTTCTATTACATACTTTACATTTATTACACCGATCCCTTGGCCAAAAGTCATATCTGTTAGTAATATTCATTTAAAAAAATGAAATGTTAAATATGTTGATCTGGCCGCGAACCCCTGCAGTACACCTGGACCCCATTTTGAGAACCCCTGTGATAGACAGCTAGAGCCTCTAAAAAGTAGGATTAACATTTTTGGTGGGGGGAATTTGTTTTATGCATATTTAGACTACAACCAATTCATTTCTACTTCCTGTGTGAAAGGTCGCAAAGAAGATGGCGCCGTCCAAGAAGAAACATGCCAGTCAGGCTTGTGTTATTCCAGGAGGTTTTACAGGTAACCATTGCTAAAATAACTCACGTAAACGGAGAATGTGATTTAAAAAATATAATTTTGGGTTTGTTAGTTCGATCATGATCTCATTCTGTTTCAACCACGCTAGTTTGCTTCTAGCTAGCTAACTCCACAAGGTATGTCGAACACTCAATATAAGCTTGCTTCAAGACCAAACTTTGTAAACACACGAGTCTTATGTTCCTTATGGTTTTTAACGATTAAAATCGGGCAACTTGATGTCTGTATATTATTTGGACTGCATTCCCTAATACTACATAATGTAGCGTAAGCAAAGATTGTCTACTATGTTTTACTCTCAGGCTAAAGCCATTAGTAACCTCTGGATCTCCATGGAGTTGTAGACAATGTATTAGGACCTACCTAGACAGATGTTTGACTGTATTTTGACTGAACCACTCTTCTCAGTGCTTTCTCTACAGTTCAGTACTGACAGTGTTGCCCAGCACAAAATATGTGTAAAAGAGCATCGGGTGCGAGCAGAGAAAACCACACAAAGACCCCTCGACAGAACACTGTTTGTCCTTAACATTCCCCCATATTGCTCTGAGGTACGTTTATGTTGTGAAGACTGTCAATTACCAATCAGTGTGCATGTGATTGTTGTACTATTAGCAAGTCTACAGAAAAATAAAATGTTTGTATTACAGCTGTCTGTGGCCAAATAAGGTATACATGTACTAATCTCTTTCAGGGTGTCATAAAGGAGCTCTTCTCTCAGTTTGGTCCTGTTCAGTCTGTGGAGCTGAGGGAGAAGCCAGGGTCCTTTGAGCACTCAGGACCCAAGCTGGGCAAGTATTTCACCCCAGCACAAAAACAGGTATGCCCTGAATCCAGACAACAAAGCTCTGTGTTTAGATCAGATTGATTATTGAAGTGCCTATGGACACCTTTTCAGTATTGAGCCTTTTATGTTTCCATTTCCTACAGGGGTTCAGAGTGGGTTACATCGTGTTTCAGAAGGCCATCAGTATTACAGCAGTGAAGTCCCATCCCCATGATGTCCCATTGGTTGTTTCCACAGAGCAGCGACCTGTGTTGACAGGTCTTCAGAGTGAGTGAGCTTTAAAGTGCTCTTCTCGATGCTTGGTCTTTCTTTTCTAAATGTCGGCAGAATGTATCAAATTGGAAAGACATTTCACCCAGATTTAATACAGTATTTGACATGCCTCTCACGTCTCTCGCTTTTATTTATTTGCCTTTAGAATGGATTCATCAGTACAAGCAGTCATTTGCTCAGCCAGACAAACTACAGGAGGCAGTTGACACCTTCATGCAGGATTATGATAAGAGAAAAGAAGAGGTCAGATTCTCCCCCTGTATCTCAATCTCAACTCCTCATTTTGGTATTTCTGTTAACATTTATTTTTCTTACCCAGGAGGCAGAGCGACAAAAGGAGGAGGCTGAGGAGCAGCTGGAGGATGAGGAGGGCTGGGTAAAAGTTACCAGGGGTAAAAGCGGGACCAAGACCCGCCCCCACAGTGAGCTATCCAATAAGAAAGCTCTGCAGAAGGAGAGCAGAAAGAGGAAGCGAAAGGAGCTCATGAACTTCTATACCTGGCAGCACAGGAACACACAGAAAGAACGTAAGTTATTATGGTTCTAGTCATTTGATCACAACAGTAGAAGCACAATGTGTGGTGAAATCGTTTTATTCTTTAGTGCAAAACGTTGTCAGTCATTCTGGCTTCACTGCTAACTTTGTCCATATTACTCAGTCACTCTGCGTTTTGAAAAGGGTTATTGTCTCTTTCAGACATTGCTGAACTGAGGAAAAAGTTTGAGGAGGACAAACAGCGAATTGCTTTGCTAAGAGCACAGAGGAAGTTCCGACCTTACTGAATCAAGTTTCTGAGATTCTCCCCACCTTCCTGGTTTTTAAACCACACCATTGATGTCAATAAATAAGTGTATTCTGTTTGTATAGTTCTTGTTTGTCACTGATACAGTAATTTATGGAGTCTTCAAGTTTGATTCAAAATTTGTGAATCAATACCTTAGGATCACTTCACATTTTCCAATAGACACCCTTGTATTCTGCCATTTCTGGGGCTGTAGGATAGGAGGCTTTAATATCTGATATTTTACGTTCAGGTGCAGCGCTATGCAGCCAGTTTGCCTTGGTCACGTAAACTGAGTATGTGATGCATTGGAATGCACATGGCCAGTGAAGGTATTTAATGGTAGTTGAAATAAATACCAATTGTAAATAAGTGTTCATAGAGGTGCTTTATTGGGCTTGTTCAACCTGCAGGCTAGTCTCATTGTTTCTGGTTTCCATTTCCACGTCATTTTCTGCCACTTGACAACTCATCGACCGCGAAGAGAACAGGAGGAAGAACAGGATGGAGGTACAGATGACTGTGACAGAGTACATTGACACCTGAAATGCTGAGGGCCGCCAACAAGAGAAAATGTTAGTGTCAGTTTCATTCCACTCATACAGTAGCTGTGGGGTAAGTTGAGACACATTTTGGGTATGGTTTCCTAGAAACAAGGGTACCATTTGAACAAATATTTAGGGAGATGTAATTTCATGGAGTGTGAAGAAACCACATGGAAAGAGGTAAGCAAGTTATGATCCTTGTATCTCAACCAAAATAGATCATTAAAGATTGTTCTATACATCAGTTGGAGTCTAAGCTTCAATGTGGTCCTAAACCTAGCATGAATGTGCATCCTTGTAGTTGTGTGGGTTAATATAGTAAAAATGTTTGCCTTGGAGTAAGTTGAACCAACGGCAAGTGAGAAAATGTAAGAGTTCTTCCCAGGCATACTGCAAGGCATTATCGCTGGTATATGTTAAGTGTAAAAAAAGTACAACGTTAGGTGTTAAGCCTGTGTTGAAATATGCTTAAATTTATTAAAAGACAAAGCAGTTGTGATTGGGGAAATATATACAGGATTATAAAAAGATGGTAATATTTAATTCAGTACAAATGTGTAGGGGGGGGGTCAAGCTGTTTTAAACTAACGCTTAAATTCATTCTGATAATTTCCAGGGATACACATCCTCAAATAAGTAGATATCTTTGTTAGAAAGAATACTACATTTCCCTTGACAGTGATGTTGAATGTAAAAAAAAAAGTCAACTTACCCCACTCTCCCCTATTTGGAATGTGCTTACCTATATTCAGATCACTATGATTCCCTTCCTGTTCAGAACTGTTCTGACCCAACAACACAGGACCAAATGAGACTAACTGGGAGACTCGATCTGACCCAGACTCCCTCCTCGCCCTCTCACCATCAGGTGCTGGATGGAGGAGGATGAGACAGCATGACTATTGGATGAAATAACCCAATTCAGTGTTAGGGTGAATGTAGAACATAGGGACCTGAAACACTCACAGGTGATGGAGCAGTGTTGTTTACACTCTTCCTCCTCTGTGCAGATTTCCACCCAGCAGTAAAAGTACACCTGAGAGACAAGATTCAGTAATCAGTGTTTTTCCCCCCCAACCCTGGTCCTCCAGTACACATTTCCGCTGTAGCCCTGGACAAAACACACCTCATTCAACTCATTGAGGGCTTGATGATTAGTTGAATCAGGTGTGCTTGTCAGGGCTACAATGAAAATGTGTACTGTTGGCATCAATGGCCAGGGTTGGGAAACACTGCAGCAGATGGAGGACCAAGAGATCTTTGTTTAGACAATTTATACTAAACAAAAATAAACATAACATGCAAAAATTAACAATTTTACTGAATTACAGTTCATAAGGAAATCAGTCAATTGAAATAAATTAGGCCCTGATCTATGGATTTCCTATGATTGGGCAGGAGCGCAGCCATGGGTGGGCCTGGGAGGACACAGACCCAGCCAATCAGAATTAGTTTTTCCCCCACAGAGCTTTATTACAGACAGAAATACTCCTCAATTTCATCAGCTGTCCGGGTGGCTGGTCTCAGACGATCCCGCAGGTGAAGAAGCCGGATGTGGAGGTCCTAGGCTGGTGTGGTTACACGTGATCTGCGGTTGTGTGACCGGTTGGACATACTGCCAAATTCTCTAAGACGGAGGCGGCTTATGGTGGAGAAATAAACGTTAAATTCTCTGGCAACAACTCTGGTGGATCTTCCTGCAGTCAGAATGTCAATTGCACGGTCTCTCAAAACCTGAGACATCTGTGACATTGTGTTGTGTGACAAAACTGCACATTTTAGAGTGGCCTTTTGTTGTCCCCTGAACAAGGTGCACCTGTGTAATGATCACGCTGTTTAATCAGTTTCTTGATATGCCACACCTTTCAGGTGGATGGATTATCTTAGCAAATGAGAAATGCTCACGAACGGGGGATGTAAACAAATTTGTGCTCAACATTTGAGAGAAATATGCTTTGTGTGTGTATGGAAGAGTTCTGGGATCTTTTATTTCAGCTCATGAAACCAACACTTTACATGTTGCGTTTATATTTTTGTTCAGTATAATAGCAAAATGTTCAGATTCTTCAGATAAATAGGATAGATCTTACCTCCTCCACACTGGGATTGCCCGTCTCAGGGTCCACAAAGGAAAAGGTCTTGACATCAAACCTCCTGACCTGGGAGTGAGAGGTTGTCCTCCCCTGACTGTCCACTGGGATAGAACTCCTCACGTTGTCCAGAGGGTTAGGACAACTGTCAGGGAGAAGGATGGGAGTGAGACTACTAAACAGTGATTAATCTTCAGTCAGTATAGGAAAACTTGCGTCTCCCTCCCTCTCACCCATCATAGAGTAGTGTCCATACGGAGTGTCTGGAGGCAGGGTAGGCGAAGCAGTCCCGCACACGCAGGGAGAGACTGGGGTCAGGTGAGGGTGGAGCGATTGACACCTCCACATACACAGGCGTATGCAGATACAGGGTCAGGGGCAGCTGGTCCTCAGGGAGGAAAGAGGTAAAGGACTCATCTGGAAAAAAGAAAAGGGCGAGGATGATGGAGGTCTACCAGTGTGTGAAGTGACAACTCGATGCCATATACTTGCAGTGTTTGGATTTGGCATCCTTTGCTTGGTCTGTGGAAACCATATTGTTTTACTACAGTACCTGTGGCTATTCTCATCTGCACTCGGACAGTCCCCAGTGCAGTCACAGGTGGAGGGTTAGTTGGGTTTAAGGACCACAGATCAGTGTGGAGGAGAGCTGACCCCTCATATTGACACTGGACCTGCAGACTACAAACCAAGTCTCATTCAAAACATTTACTCCATGATAGTTTCAAGCAATTAGGTTCTGGCTAAAGCCACGAGATGGTAAAGTAGTCTAAATTGTAGTGCACTGTCCACAGGCAGGAAGTGAAATAAGCAGCTACCTGAAGGGAGAATGTTTGCCTGTAATCTTTGGATGCAGTTCCTCTACCTCCACCTCATAGCTTACAACATCCCCATTCACCTGTAAATATAAGAGGGGGAACAAGGTATTTTAGCATACCTAAGAGTATTCAACACTGCAAGAAAAAGCAGCATTATACTACTACAGAGGCATTCAGGACAGAAGTATACTACTGTAGATTAGGGCAGAAGGTAAACTAGACCTAATGACTCACCATCATCTTTGTGCCACACTCCCTCACCCCGATTTTAAAGACAGCTGTATCTGCAGAGGTAGCTACAGGAGAGCACTGTGGCTGACCCTTGACGGCAAGGTTGTTGGGGTTGATTGGGGGGTCAGTGTCTGTCGCCTTCACAGAGAACACAAAATGGCCATCCAGAGAACAGGCTGAGAGCAAGAGGAGGAGACAGAAACAAGGAGTTATTCTTGACATTTAATCTCACCACGACAGTCACTATCCCTCTGCTGATACTTTCTTTCAGAAGCATGTTCTCCATTGTACAAAATACACACAAAACTAATTCCATTACTGTTCATTCTGTAATAGCAAGTTGAGTCATGATCATCATAGCAGCATCCCAGTTTGAGACAGTCATCATTGGAGACATCCTGGGGCCCACAGTCCACACGCAAAGCTCTATGGATGCTGCATTTTCCTGATCGTGCTGAAGGAAAGTAAATTGGAAGAATGACTTTTACAGAGGTGGTACTAAAGGGCACTGCAATCACTATGTGTGATAAATCATCTAAAATTCACTCCCTATAAAATTATATGAACTCACAGGTGCGACCGATGATGGGTTTCTGGGCCGTCTTCTTGAGTAGGGGGCAGCTAATATTGACCCTGTACCATTGATCCCCTGCGTCCAGCTGTACTCTCAAAGACACAACCACTGTGTCACCCTAAAGATAAACCAAAGTGGTTTGATATGGCAATCAGTAGGTTGACACACAGACCAAGACCTCTCAATGCAATGAACATCAAAAAACATTACCATACCTCAACCTGTGCGTAACAACTGTCATATCGACTCTGGAAAGAAAGGGTACCATTCTTTTCTCCCCTTCTCACTCCACAATGTTCTTTGGCTTTTGGCACAGGCACACTGACTCCATACCTGTCTGGGGAAAATGAGCTCAACCAGTATACCATACATTCTAATTAAACAAACAAAATCTGCAGATATAGAGGGCTAAAATATGGCTATTTACCTTTTACGCGTAGGTTATGAAGAACCGCTTGACCGAAAACTGCGCGTATTCGTCGGGCGGTGCAGGTGACTCGAGGCAGGGCATCTTGTGCTCTAGTTTGAGCGGTTTTCTGCAGCACGAGAGTTGAAAGGCATCGGTAATATGGCGCAAAGAATGCAAAAATTACACAAATCATAAGTAGCATTGTTAGGCTACAGGTTATGCTGTGTTTTAATTAGTTAAATGATTCACAATTGAACAATATAACTGTGACAAAAGCAATATTTTGCGCGGTATTTGTGTGGTTTCTTTGTGTAGTGAAGACACGTGTCTTGCAAGACCAGTAATTGGAGTGATGAGGCAGGACATTGCGTCAGGCTTTGTTAGCCCACAGGTGATTAAGTCAATTATCACAGTCTGACTGTATATAGGCCTGCTGTATGTAATACATCCGTGACTGAATGAATGATAACATTTCATTTTATGAATACATTTGATTTATTATTAAAGGATCCTTCCAACTTTTACCTCATTGTTTTCTTTAATAGCCTACTGTGGGGAAAAGGCAATTATTTTCACCTCAGGGTCAGTAAATGCAATTATTAAATAACAACCTCGATCCCCTTCTTTTCTCTCACAGTCGCCATGCTCATTTCTCAGTCCCTATGGCAATGCTTGTACCGATTGCTTGTACCCACCTATTCTATGCTATGAGGCTTTTTAACATGAGCACTTATATTCATTGTTGATGTGCTGCTTTTAATGTCAGTGTGTCCTTTGTTGTGTTTTATTGTGTATTTATTGGTGGTGTTATGTATTGGCTGGTTCAATCAAATGTGCCCTTTTGGGGATTAATAAAGAACTATCTTAATTTATTACATAACCAGGCCCATCTTCTTGCTACATATTGGAAGCCACAAAATGAAATAGAATGTTGTATATTTTTTCTATAAACACTGTGTTCAGTAGGCCTACTGTCACTGTGGCCACGCATGGCATTGTCCCCCATGTAATGCAGACACAGAACAGGATGCAAATAGCTATATAGGACAACGTTTGGAAGTCTACTTTTTGCATGTAGCAATTTGAGAAAGATCGTAGAGCAAGATTACTTGTAAATTCATGTGATCCACATAATTGCAGCTAAACTAAAAGATGTCCCACTGAGAAGAGACATGCCTCATGTCAGTTAAAAGTGGAATGGACATGATATACACATAGTTAAACTAAGTGATGAGAAAATGTATTCACATTTCGTTTTTTTTCCTGTATTCCATCCTTTTTTTTGGACCATACATAAGCCATGAATAATGAGTCATAAACAGATTACACAATTGGCCTACTAGCTTTTCCATTACATGTGTTGGTTGTACAAGCAGAATTATATAATCCAATTTGGAATATATAGCCACCCATTAGATGTTCTAGTATTGGACTATGACTGAGAGGCAAACTCGAAGCACATTCTATAAAAACATAAAATAATGGATGATATTTAAGCAATAATTAATCATATATGAAAAGCATTTACACTCCTTAGGCCTACTCAGCTCTCTTCACAACCACAATGCTGTATTATTTCATCCAAACCAATCTCAAATATCCCACCTAACCTCAACACACCAGAATTATATGACAATCTCAATTCAAAGGCTTGTTGACAATATGGAAAACAATGTTGGCAAACAGAACATTGCAGTCACAGTACATAAAACAGCTGATCCTGTGACGTAACACTGAGGTTTTTGGGGCATTCCTCTCATTTCCAGTGTGTAGCTGTACCTGACGAAGAGTACATTAGACTATCTGAACATGGCTTTAAATCGAAATCATTCTCAAAACGGAGGAGTTTTGATAAACAACGACGAGAGGTTAGTGAATCATTAATCGCCACGAAGCTCACTTTCTAAAGGTAGCTTAGTTACCTAACTCGCAAGTTAACGTTAGCTGTTATGGTAATGTTAGCTAGCTAGCTTCCGTAGATGGTGTTAATCTAGCCAATGTCAGTTAGCTACTTGGGTTTCTTTTTTCATTCCGCAAGCGCTATTTTGTAGCGCTAAAGTCGTTATCTAGTTTAATTATTTTTAGCTAGCTAACTGTTAGCTAGCTATCAGTCAGCAACGTCGTTGTTGTTGGCCTTGCTGGCAGGAAAAGCTACCTAAGTACCAAGTCAGCCAGTCATCATTACGCCTTTGAAACGTATTAAAGCTAACGTTAGCTAGATATATTTTATTACTTTAGTAAAACTAGATATACAAGTAAGCTAGCTAAATAAGTTTGCTTTCTAGGGAGGTAGACTGACAGCAAAGTCAACAAAGAGAGCGAGCCCGCCCGCCTCTACTACCACCTGAGTCTAAAGTAAACGTTGTGACTGAGTTTTAGGAAGTTGATAAAGTAACAGGAACTTACGAAATTTACGAATAAAAAAACTTTTCATAATAGTTCGATTTGACACATTCTGGAAGTATCAGATTTAACCAACCAACCAACCAGTATGTGAAATGCCAATGGTAGGCCTATGTGAAATAATGTAGACCATACAGAATCACCCTATGTCCATTGACACTCGGTTCTGCTACGATTCTACGACAGTATTTGTCCTATGGAGGACCTATCATACATACTATACCTATTTGTCTGTAAATTCACTGTATCCTCCACTAGTGTGTTGAGGGAATGCAAGAATGTGGAGCTGTCCTTCAGTGATGTCACCAGCAAGACAGACCTGCTGAGGGGGACTAAGAAGGGGACTGTTTACCTCACTCCATACAGGGTATGTTTATTATCTGACCATGCTGGTCCTATGTGCCTGTTGGAAGACAATCCTTTTTCTTCTATGAGGTTTAATAGCGGTTGGCATCCAATAAATGTTGCATTACCGTCACCTACTAGACTGGAGTATAACTCCCTTTGCTTAAAAAAAAATAGATACAAAAAAAATCTACAAATACCCTACCATCTAACCCTACACTCACTAAAAACCCACCACCCTGCTCCACTATTTAAATCTATTTAGTCCTACCTCAGGTCAACAGCCTGAAAAAATGGGAAACCACCACTTAACACACCCTGTAACTCTTCTGACGTCAAGTCTCACACACCCAAATACATCTCTGCAGCTGCCACCACAACTTCAATTTTCTGCGACTTACGTTCCATCCCTGCAATATAGTGGATAACCATTGCTAAAAATCCAATCTTACTGAAACATATCACTTTTTAGCCTATCCCTCTATACTGGTACAGATCTACTACTCACGCCACTCCTCTTAGGATCCCTCCCCCTTGACCCATCTTCCTCTACTTTCTTCAGTGCCTCAGCATACGACAACTTCTGCACTACTCTAACCCTGGAAACCTCAACCTGCCTCTCTCACACCGGACATTTCTGATCTCCAGTCCCATGGGCACCCCTAATGGGCACCCCCAATGCTACATATTCCTTTGTTTCATGCCCTTCTCACACTTAGGAATCTCCCTCCTACACACTGCTGCCACATGCCCATAAGCTTGACACGTAACAATGTAATGTATTCGGCACAAAAGCTTTTATGGGCTAACTTGTATATCCTAACATCACTTTGTTGGGAAAAGACTCAACATCAAAACTCAAAATGGGGCCTCCCGAGTGGTGCAGCGGTCTAAGGCATTGCATCGCAGTGCTAGAGGCGTCACTACAGACCCGGTTCAATCCCAGGCTGTGATGCAGCCGGCCATGACCTGGAGACCCATGAGGCGGCGCACAGTTGGCCTAGCGTTGTTAGGGAGGGTTTGGCCGGCATGCCCTTGTCCCATTGCGCTCTAGTGACTCCTTGTGGCGGGCCAGTCGCCTGCTGGATGGTGTTTCCTCCGACACATTGGTTGGGCTTGCTTCCGGGTTAAGTGAGCAGTGTGTCAAGAAGCAGTGTTGCTTGGCATGGTTGTGTTTGAGGATGCATGGCTCTCGACCTTCGCCCCTCCTGAGTCCGTAGGATAGTTGCAGCGATGGGACAAGACTTTAACCACCAATTGGATATTGAGAAAAAGGGGTAAAAAGTTTTTCTAAAATACTAATAAAAACTCACAAGGACATACGACTCTTCTGTTTCACTACTCATGCCATCCTGTCTGCGTCGCATCAAACGACAAGTATCACAAACTGGAAGACTACCATTGCTCTGCGTCCCATCTCATTGCCCTCTTTCTCTCTGTTTGTCCTCGTTTCAGTTGGTGTTTGTGGCCAGTAATGCCAAGGACAGCCTGGGGTCTGTGATGTTCCCGTACTACCTGATGAAGGGCTGCAGCATCGAGCAGCCAGTCTTCGCCGCCAATTACATCAGGGGCACAGTGTCTGCTGAGGCTGGGGGTAGGCAGTAGTTTGTTGTCCTCCCGTAGCATTCAACACCAACATGAGGAAATAACTGTAGAGCATGCAAAGTGTTTATGGCCTCCAGTCCCAGGTATGGCCTCATGTGTCCTAGGAATACATGCAGAAGTAAATCAATGACGCAAGGGTGATTTGCCAAGGCCAGATATTTTCCGAGGCTGACATCAGTCTGTAAACCACAATCTCATTTTACTTTACAATGTCTATGTGTCAAAGTTTTTAGCAGCAGTTGTAGAAATTGAAGTGTGACATCTCCTCCAAAGCACTGATTATAATTCAATATCAGACGTGCATTGTTCAATGTTTTGACACTACTTTCTTTGGTTTCAGGAGGCTGGGAAGGCCAGGCTAGCTTCAAGATGTCTTTTTCCAGTGGGGGAGCCATCGAGTTAGGTCAGCACCTCTTCAAACTGGCAACAAATGGTAAGTAATTTCATGACTGCCATGTTTGTCAGTACAGAGCCTATTTGTCATTCAACATACAGTATCTGCTTTACTCAGTTTATATCGTACAATTAAGTAATTCATTAAACATGTACGTCACTAAAGCATTTCCTAGTAATACTGTCAAAGTTTATATTTGTTATACATGTTACTCTTTTAGTCCAGTCTGTATTTTAGGATTTACCCTTAACTTTGTTTTAGCATCTCGTGCCCCTCCTGCTCAAAACGGAGGTGCCTCCTTTGGCTATCCCTCTCCTGGAGTGATGAATGGCTACGGCCCACCACCTGTTCCTCAGAACTACCCGTATGAACCCCCACCCCAGCAGAATGGTTTCTACCAGGCTCCCCCAGGCAACATGGGCTATCCCTACCCTATGGCAGCCGCAGGTTTGTTATTAAAGAACTTTATCATCACTATAAAACTGTTTGGGTCATAATAATTGACAATAAAATGCTGTGATGCTAGCAGATTAAATACGGAAATATTTTGGATAATGCCTCCATTGTTATGAGTGTATGAATTTTATTGATTGGTGTCAATATTTCTAACTACTTCAAGTAAAGATGTGTCCCCAAGGCTGTTATGAGTATTTTAGGTATTCTCTCTTGTGTTGCAGGAATGTACCCATCTACCCCTGCCTACATGGCCCCACCTCCCCCCTATCCTGGGCCCCCCCAAAACTGGGCTGCTCCCCCTGCAGGTTTGTCTCCCTGTCTGTCTCTCTCTGTATGTCTGCATCGCTGCATCTGTCTGATCCCATCAGTCTGCCTCAATATGAAGCACATGACGCATGGCACTGAGAAAGGAGTGCTGATGTCGTAACCGGTACACATCATATTAAAAAGGAGAAACAAAGAAAATACCTCTCACCCCTAGTCTCCCTTACCCCATGAAACAACCCAGTTGGCCTAAACTCAGTACTCCTCATTTACATGTCAGTTGTGTGTCTATTTGTGGGTTTTGGAGAATTGAAATAGAGTTGGAAGTGTGCATAATTCTGTTTGGAAAAGGTCTTGTCACGAGTATCCTGCTGCAATATACTGTGCTAAGTGTGCTCCATTGTCTCTCCTACTCTACAGTTACAGTAGCATGTGCTTCTGTATCAGTTACTGTACATGTGCATTATTCTCCCCTCATTTCTCTGTCTCTCCCTGATCCTCAGGTAATGCCAAGGCAGCAGAGGCAGCAGGCAGCGCCTATTTCAACCCCAACAACCCCCACAATGTCTACATGCCCATGGTAAGGGACCTGTTATTCTCTCCATGTCCATTCAGTGCATGCACTTTATGCTGTGTTGATGTTTTTATTTCAGTATTTTTAAGATATTCTATTGCTGTTTATTCCCACATAGGAACAGCCTCCTCCCTATGCACCTTCTGCCCCTCCTGCTCCTTACCCAGGCTATCCAGAGAAGAACAACTAAAGCTCAATAACCATCATCCACTAATAAATGCAACAGCAAATTATTAAGGGGATGATAATTATTAGACTGGAAAGGAAAGTATAAAGTACTACATTGACAAAAAGGCAAGATTATTTTTCTGGCAATTCACACAAGTAATTTTGAGGCACAACAATATTGGGACATTTTCAAATGATGAATGTTTCCTTTTAATCATGAGTAAAGCTTTATTTCACCCCCTCAGTTTATTTAATTTTGTCAATTGCCAAGTTAAATGGTTATTCACGTAACAGATAAGTATTCAATCTTTTCAGTTATCATGGTCGGCTCTCCTTCAGTCTGTTAGAATGTGGAACTGTCCTGTACTTAGGAAAGGGTATCTAACTGCCCTGTTGAGTTGAAGTACATGTAATGGGCAGTATGAGGAATGTATAGGCATTAAATATTTACAGCATTTTTTTAAATCCAGAGGTTTTATTACCAAAATACATTTTATAACAATTTTTGATTAAAATTATGATGCTTATTAACAAAACGACAATTTCTATTCCTACTAGTATTGTAAAGTATTTTTACATTCACGTTCACAGTAAATGTTTCCATTGTGTTGGTGCGTGGTTTAAGTTTGTTCCAGAGAGCCTTGAATGAAAGCTGAAGTTCCCAGTGCTCTCAATGTACACCATACCTTTCTAGATTATTTCTGGCTTTTTATTGAAGGAAGTGCATGTTGTTTTGAATATGGCAATTGGATGGAGTACTGACATGTACCGCTACATATGTGAGATTATTGGTAATGTGCAATGTTCCTAGATTTCACAAATAACTTGTTGAACCTAGAGATGATAACTGGTCACATGAATAACCCATGTCCTAGTCGAACCCTGTATATTGTATTGATGAATGCAAAGCCCGGCTGAAAGCAAAACCCTACTCTGTGCAATTACACAAGTGTGGGGTTAGTAGGCCATGTATTTATTTAGCCGCTAGCCCGCTACACAGTGCTTTCTTGCAGTTATGACGAATTAACCTGTGAAAACCACTAATTTATTCCTGATTTAAACTGAGTTGTAGTGTCTAACAGACCATATAATTGCTCTTTTCTCAGAGTGCATAGAGAGGACATTTTGTACTAGTTTTAGGTTAGAGGTTTGGTTGGTTTTAATTATCTGCTTAAATTAATCAAATGTCTGAAATATCTTGTTTGTAAACCATATTCCTTATTTTGAGTTCTTCATATTGATTCAAAATCTAATAATAAATAAATGTTTATGTAAAACTTATCTAAAACAGTGGTGTACCAGTATTTTAAGCATTCTTTTGTTTGTATAGAACAAAAAAAAAGGAAATGTCAGTATTGCACAAAAAAATCGTATTAGTAATACCTTGAATAACATATTATGATATAAAACGCTATCAAATCCTGACGATATCGTCACTCCATATTTTCACAGAAAATCACACACTATACAGAGGTATTTCAAAATACAGTTTCAAGAATCATAATAAGTAACATTACAATTCAAAGACTCCAAATACAAGCACACCAAAACATTCACTACACACAACTGCTGTCTTAAAGTTTTCATGTCATCATCACAGAAGGATAAGACATCTCAAATGATAACACTTAAGGAATGACTAATACATTTCTCCTTCATACCCTCCCCACCAACTAATTCATACTAAGGAAAACATTTGACTATCACTACTTTATGGCTCAATTCCTAGTTTATTTCCAATTCCCTCCCTTGGGAAAAGGAATTGTGCTTTTTAAAACTTAATTTAATTACTTATTGAATACTTAACTGTCATTTTTTTGTTTTTATGGTGTGTGAAGTGAAGCAACATTTAATTAGACTGCTGAATGTGTACAGCCTGATTTAATGTGCTTTTCTTTCAAGCACTATGAAGCATGTTTTAAGGGGAGTGTCAACCCCTGGGTGTACAAAATAAGAACTTGAGTTAATGATGTACCACCTATAACACACAGCGGTACTTTGTGGTTAGTGGCTTCTACCCCTAGACTACTTACTATCCAGTTACTGATAATGGTACCGTACTATTACTTTGGGCCAGTAACTATGTAGCCCGCTGCCCATCCCTTCCCTTTATGACCTTTCAATAGTCTAAAACTCTTCTTTGCATCACCTCTCCTTCATTTGTACTGATTTGAAAACAAATCCCCTGTTGAGTTGCCATATTATTTTCACATATCCTATTTTTTGGGGATGAAGATCAAGATGTGGAGTGATCAGTGAAGACGAAGGAGAGGAAGTGACTATAGATTATTATTAAGAGTCGGTCTTAATGCTTCCCTTATGGCTCCTCCTGTAGGAACCACACCTCGTTGCGTCGGCCGTAGGGTTTCATTGGCGGATCGTAGGTGCAGCAGAAGTACTGTTTCCGCTGAAAGGGGGCAGTCTCACCAAGAGTTTTGGTTAGGCGAGAGGCCTCTGCTCGGTACTCAGTCTCCCCTGCGAAGCCTCCAAACTGCCTGTGAAAAGAAAGGGTAGGTGGATAGGAAAGGAGAGATAAAGAGGATATGTGATCAAATCATTGAATATGAATATTAAATAATTTTTTTATCGTAAAGAATTAAAGAACAACGTGAGGTGAAGACTGCATGGAGACACCCACAGTGAGTAGACAGTCATGCCGGGTCGATCCTCGATTCTGATGGCACTGTCGATGGGCACAGGGGGACTGACTTGGTAGTTGGTGGGAATCCTGAGGCTAACCACCAAACGGCGTGACATCACACCATCGTCCCTGGGATACACTGTGATGATAACCGGTGCTGTCGTCCCCATTGCCTCCCCTTGGAAAACAAAGAAACAGAGGACAGATAGAGGGGATAGCAGACAACTTATTGCAACAGTCTTATTATGTGTGCATCGAGTTCATTGCATCCTCTTTGGCCCAGTTTCAAACTGACCTCTAGCATCAAACAGAGTAGATACTTCTTCAGTCACCCTTGAAGATCTGAAAGTACTGAATAGGTGCCAGTAACATGGTAATAACACTATCAAATCCTCTGGTAGACTAGGAAGAGTTTTCACCATATTACTTGCTTACATCAATGCAATACTTTCAGATATGCATATTACATCGGTGGCTCAATTCAATCCGTAGCGCTTAAGACCTGCGCTACAGCGGTTAATTAAAAATTTAAAGGCAATGTTTCCACATTCACGGTAAGCGCTGCATATGTCGGCTCAATCAGAAATTCCCTTCAAATTTCAATCGCGCTATAGCACTGAACTTCAGCAATATGGATTGAGTCGAGCCCCTAGATCTTTCTGAGCTTAGGGCTCATTAAAGATGTGTCCACATATGAAGTCCATTGACTGACAGGACAAGCCCTGCTCTCTGATTGGCTCACCTTGGTCGTTGCTTCCCCCAATGTACACGAGAAGCTTCCTCACTAGCTCCCCCGTCACCTGGTCAAAGGTCCGCCCCTCTGAGCTCACTGAGGCATACTTTGCACCATCGTACCTCCGCACCTCGTAGCTGATCCCCTCCTGGGGAAGAGAGCGGGAGGCAAAACGTGATTCACCAATGACACACATGTTGACAAACTGTTCAGAGGGAAGGACACCACACACTACTTGGGGGTTAGAGGGGGGTGGGGCTGGGGGTGCTGTGATTGCCGATATGCAATGGGCAGAATCTGTGCTCACTGATGCCGGTGAAACACTTGGAGTGGAAACGAACAGAGGACAGCCAAATGCCCCCAGAAAAGGATCTAGATCAAAAATATTACGCTAATTTGATTCCAGTTCTTTCCTGCTCTGCTCTCAGGGCCCCGCAGTGTTAAATGAAGCCTAAAGAGAATAATGGGACAGAGATGCCTGTTCTTACATAAGACCAAACCATAGGCGCCGCACACACACACACATGGCAGAGTGGGGTTAATGCAGTGTGTACACACACTCACTGACTTGCTGCCTGTTCTTATACATGTTATGATGTACTTGTCCTAAGAGGAAGGCTTATGCTGCGAAATATCAACCATTAAATAACAGAGGAACGTTACGTTTCACAATAATCACTCATTCCATAACCAGTCTTGAGTAAATCTGTTCCACTGAAAGGGACCTCAATGTAGGCCACATTTTTGAAAGCACCAATTTTTTTTGTTCAGACCCATTCCACTAAGTTATCCCTTGTTTTAAATCCCTCACGCTGAATACGAATGCCTGCTACATGACTAGACATATAATGTAAATACTACATTATGCACTGAAAACACTATTTAAAAGTAGGACTGGATGACAACATAATGATGTTTGTTTCCAATATTAGCGTTGTTTTCCTAAAGAACTTAAATCTGCTTCGTGTTTTGTTTCCTTGCCGCGACACTACCGAGTATCGCTATACTGGTATCGTCTTGGCCCTAGCAACAATATTGATGTGTGATTCATTGTATTGATTGATACAGGGATTGAACTGTGTTGCTGAATAGCTAAAAGATTTGTAGCTAAAAGGTTTATTTTAGCAGAATTGTCTAGACTAATAATTGACTCCAGCTGGTCTAATTGGGATGTCGAGAACTCGTTCATAGTGCATCTGACTAGTGTTTGGTGTTCATATTGATGAAGGCGTTGTGGCTGCAACCCATCCTTGAGACTGTGGAATAAATGTAAATGTAAGGCTCATAAGAAATAACTACAGTCAAGATGGGATGACAGTAATGCCATATCTTTAGCACGTTTTCTTACTTCACTGCAATTATGCTATGATGTGTCACTGGTGTCAACTGGCCCATTCCCATTGTGTTGTTCCACATTTTTTGTTATTTTGGCTCTGTACTCCAGCACTTTGGATTTGAAATGATACACTGACTATGAGGTTAAAGTGCAAATAGTCTGCTTGAGGGTATTTTCATCCATATTGGGTGAACCATTTACATACAGCACTTTTTGTACATAGTCCCCCAATTTTAGGGGACCAAAAGAATTGGGACAGATTCACTTATATGTGTATTAAAGTATTAAAAAGTAAAGTATTTACAAACATTCTATTCTTATTTACAATAATAATGATCAAAAAGTGCTGGAGTACAGAGCCAAAACAACAACAAAATTCACTGTCCCAATCCTTTGGAGCCCACGGTATATGTCACTGTGACCAACGTTAACAATACATGTAGGTGACATGTTCCAACAGCAATAATTGAACATTCTGTTCCTGAGTTCAGTCTAAAGGTGCAATTAGCGTGTGTGCTTAGCTGGAATCCTGCAACCTTCGTATATAATTACTCTGTGTCTCAGCTGGGTAGACATGGGCCATAATTATTGTGGACGTGCTAATATTAGCAATTCATTTCATATTCAACCTGCTCTCTTTCTTTTTCTAACTTTTAAACAAATGGTTTTAATTGGTTTGAATGTCACCACACAATGTCATGTGAAGTTTGTAAACCTCTCACACAGAGAAGTTGACATTTCAATCTTACATGACAACTATGGCCACTATAACCATTCAGTTGGCTTGGAGTATGAGCCTGTCTTGAGTATTAAGAAACAGACAATGTGCTGTCATTATATAATAAGCATATTGTGCTGTCAACTTGTCCATCTAATCAAATGTCTTGTCATTACTAAACAATGCATGGTGCCAAGTAAGATCATTTCAGAGGAATTAAAACATTGCGTAATATCAATACTGTGAAGATGAAAAAAACATGAAAATAAAAAGAATAGCACCCGCCTCTGTATTGGTAAAAAGCTAAGGAATGGGGCTGGAGAAATGTAACCGCTCTCAAATGCACAGACAGACAAAGGACACAAGGACTGACCATCCATGACATCAAATGATAGTTTAAACCATGTTTTGAGGCTATACAGTGTTTGTTTACATTTATGTTGTTTACAAACATTGGGGTGATGGGGTATGACAGTTGAGGATATGACAGTTGAACCAAGCTCATGAGGCATTTATTTTATGTTCTTCAAGAATCAATGTGTACATATCATTAATTTATAAGTCCAAAAATGGATGTAACTACTAAGGATCTCCTTCCATTTCTAAGCCATTTGTAATATGAGAGGGCCCACCAAGCTCTCTGTGTGTGTGTGTGTGTGTGTGTGTGTGTGTGTGTGTGTGTGTGTGTGTGTGTGTGTGTGTGTGTGTGTGTGTGTGTGTGTGTGTGTGTGTGTGTGTGTGTGTGTGTGGAGACAGTTCATCTGTATTCAGTTTTAATTAAGAGTGTATGATGTCAGACTCAATTTCCTCTGATCGTGTGTCTGTGTGAGATTTCAGTGTGATCATTTAGTCTCTCGTGAAGGTAACAGAATTAGCACTGACTGACTTCAAATCTGCCAATAGCCTGTCTACTGCCTATTTAATGGCCACTCATGTGCCTATTGATACAGTGTCTTTTTCCTATTCCTCAGTCTTTTTGGTCATCTGGTTGCATGTTATAGATTGAAGTAGTTCCAGATTCATGATCAGTCTTTTTGTCAGGCCAATGTCTGTAGATGTGACTGTCAGTGTCACCTGTATGGTCAGTGTAGCAGTATACACAGTGGTGCCACTACTGAGGTCATAGGGAACACACACAGAGATCTGCCTCCACCCTCTACTGCGAACTCACAGGTGCCAGGAGGTAAGGTGTAATTAATAATGGTTGGTTTCAAAGGGTCAAACACTTTAAAGGTATTGGCATTACAGAACCCTTAAAATGCATAATACACAGGCCTACGCATAATCAAAATAGATTTTTCTTGAGATCATGGTAGGCTGGGGCCAATAGGCTAGTTTCACTCCAACCAAAGTAACTAATTAAAAATGTTTTAGAATAAAAAAATATTTGCGAGATACTGAAGAGATCTGTCTGTAATGACCAGTTGTTTTATGCACCAAACAAGACGGAGGTGTACAGTGGCGCGCGCGATCAAGTGATGCAATGCTTGACTGACAGACACACACACTAAAGTTGAAACTGACAGGTCAAGGTGTATCCTACCTTGGTCTCGCTGCTGAGCAATTTGTAGTCCGTTTCTTCGGTGTTCCCGAAAATTGAATTCTTTATCATTCCAAACATCGCGCTCTGACCTGGTCACCACTCTGCTGCGCGCGTTGTCCCTTTATACTATGTTATGTTGCCGCCTGTGTTTCCTTTGTGAAATAACTTGTTCTTATTTCATAATCGAGCCTACCTTCTTATTTATGTCCAACTTTTAAAATCACATAAGGAGATTCACTTAAAATATGTTGTACACTCCTTTCCTTGATCCTCGGCCTTATTGGACAAATCAAATCAGAAGCTATATCTATTCACGTATTTATATAATATTGTTACCTAGTAGTGCAACTAGGTTGAAATAGTGAATCTTGCTTCTAGCTCACTAGACGAGTTGACGAATTACAGCCACACGAATATAAACAACTGTCTCCGCCCTCCCTTCCCCGCCTCCACTCCTTTAAAAAAAACATTTCCACTTAATATCTAGCCAACTTTTCATTCACTTAACATTAATGATTCCCACCGATTATAATGCACATTATTGCAGGCGGTAACATGATCTAGTTTATTTAATTTGTATTTAGATCTCCACTGCGTAAGGTTATACTTGCATTAAACATTCATACACTGAAAACGTAATGCAGCGGTGTAGCCTACTGTATGTAGTAATATAGAATCGTGATTGAAATGAGAACCTGTCATTCGCTTTTCACATACCACCTCAAAACATACACATAGCAGTGACACGCTTGTGCTTCTCGCCAGCTGTGTGTCAAAGTAATTCCATGTCTTGGTATGCATGGAGGAGTGGGGTGTAGAGACGCGTGTTATTTTGCGACTTTATAAGAATATAATTTGACGCTATCTGTTGGTGTGCCACTATGCATTACATTCCCACTGCATGCATGTGGACGGTGGGTGCTGCCGCGCATGTGCAAGCATATTTATTGTCCCTATGTGTCACAGTGTTCTGCGTAGCTCTAGGGTCAATCTATTTAAACCCACACAGAAGACAATCTTAGTCACCGTGTAACAAATGGAATGGGGAGAGTTACACAGCTACAACTAAGAAAAGGGGATGAATAGAAGAGCATGAATAGTCCAATAGGGGCAGAGTTAATGACGAGGCTTTCTTTTTGAACGATAATCCAGGATGAAAACATAGCAAAGGGCAAAGAACGAAAAAAAAAAACAGTTCCCAGAAGGCAATACATGTTACTCGTATAAAACAATATATAGAAAAAGACTGCAGAGAAAAATGTAGTGGCGTTGGTTGAAATGCCAGTTGCCATGGACACAATGAAACAAATTAATCTGCCAGTACAAAGCAATACAACTCCTATCTGCTGGTAATACTCCTCTTATAAAACGCCCACGAGACAAAATAAAGCATGTTGTTATACTTCTCTTATCTATGTTGCATGCCCTAGCCTTATCTAAGACCTTTTCTTTATTTCACTGTTGGCTGGTCTTCACACTGTTTAAACCACTGGCCAAAAGGTAGTGAAGAACAAAACATTTAAAATACCAAAGGCCACGCAATGATCCATCCATCTGATTTATCATACCCTCTTTGTAATGTTTAATCTTTTAATTAACCAGGAATTTTAATTGCCCGATGTCCTTTAAAATATACAAATGACTGAGTTATCATCGGTTTTATCTGCCGAGTATGAGTGCTTTACCTGAACATCATACATTGCTACAAGGAAACCTTACTGAATTGAGGTCAAAAGGGATATCATTACTTAATTGGTTATGTTTTATTAGCAGATTATTAACAGGCACTAGCAGCATACGGATTGCAAGAAAAAAGTGTGATGTCATGCTGACCCGATAAAAATGATTAATACTTTAATTGGCTAAATTTGTCCCATTGTATTTACAAAAGATTTTAATTACAGCTATTGTCTTGACACAGACATAGAAAGTGAGGAGTGGTAGGGAACGCTGGGAATCTCATATTTCTAATAGCTTTGATCCTCCCTTGTATAATCACAATTCACAGTCCTTGTTCGTCACAGCCTCATCTCTTCCTCTGTTTTGTAAAAGAGCAAAATAGCATTAGGTCCAGCGTGATGATTACAACCCTCTGGTGTTGTACGAGAGTCTTCTCCCATCCCTTCTCTCACTTCTCCCAGCCCTTCCCTCCAGGCTGGGTGGGCAGCCTGAGCCCCACAATTCCTGCCATCTCCTCTGTGTCACGCTGCCCTTTCCCATGGTACATGTCGTAGAGAGCCAGGTGTTGCCGGGTGGAGGTGAGCAGACAGAGGTAGCTGTGCGAAGCATGGAGGGCCTCCTCCTGAGCACGACAATATCTCTCCCCAGTGATCTAACAAAATGGGCAGAATTAAGATAAAAAAGCATGCATAACAATGACACCAACATAGGACTAACGTCACCATCTTGAAGGTGAATTTATGCAGCAATTACACTTGCAAATAGATATGATACATTTACTAAAGAAATATAAAGTGCCTAGTGAAAGTAACACCCCCTTGTCTTCACATTTTGCTGCCTTAAAATAAAATCTAAAAAGGGATTACATTAGATTTTTTCCCCCTACAGTACTGCACAATTTCAAAGTGAAAGAAAGTTATAGAACATTTTCCAAATTAATAAACAAATACAAGATGTCTTGATTGTGTGTCTTCACACCCCAGAGTTAACCTCTCTGCGAGTAAGGCTAGTTTCCTGAATTTCCGCCTGTCTGAAGTGCCCAAAGTAAACTGCATGTTACTCAGGCCCAGAAGCTAGGATATGCATATAATTGGTAGAATTGGATAGAAAACTAATAATGTCTGCGAGTATAACAGAACTGATATAGCAGGCAAAAATCTGAGGAAAATCGATCCGGAAAATTTGTTTTTGGAGCTCCGAATGACTTCCAATGCAATGCTATTGAAAGATCTAATTTCCACCTCCCAGATTGCAGTTCCTATGGCTTCCAGTAGATGTCAGTCTTTATACAAGGTTTTAGACTTGTTATTTAATTTTTTTTAATTAAGAAGTATTTGTAGTCTTTCCAAGTTGAGCGCCAGGGCAAAAGTAGTCTTTTTGCACACGTGAACGTGGGTGCGCTCTTTGTTCTTTTCCTTTGCCATTGAAAATAGTAATCTCCGTCTGAAATATTATCATTTATTTAGATATTAGACAACCTGAGGATTAATAAAGAACATCGTTTGACTCGTTTGGACAAACTTTGCTGGTAACTTTTTGGAATCCTTTGTATGCATGTTGAAGGACTGGATTATTGAAATCAATGGCGCCAACTAAACAGCGTTTTGGGGATATAAAGAAGGACTTTATCGAACAAAACGACCATTCATTGTGTAGCTGGGACCCTTGGGATTGCAAACAGAGGAAGATCTTCAAAAGTAAGTGATTTATTTTATCGCTATTTGCTATTTCGTGACGCCTGTGCTGGTTTGGAAAATATGCTAATGTGAGGCGTTGTCCTCAGACAATCGAATTCTATGCTTTCTGCTTTCGCCGTAAAGCCTTTTTGAAATCTGACAACGCAGTTAGATTACCAAGATTCTAAGCTAAAGAATCATGACACTTGTATTTTCATGAATGTTTAATATTACAATTTTGTATTTGGCGCACGCCGATGTTGTCGAATTTGATCCCGCTTAGCGGGATCTTGGTGGAAGCATCATTGGCAACCATTACAGCTTTGAATAACTTTCATTAAGATTCTACTAACTTTGCACAACTCTTAAGGTAAAAATACTGCATAGCCATAGTTTTTAAATCAACATTTCTCAAGCCCAGTAAATTTGGTTGTGAATCATTGATGGACAGCAATATTTAAAATCTTAAATCTGGTTAAAACAAATTAATAAAAAAATCTAATGAGACAAGTCAGGACTGAGACTAGACCATTCAGGAACAATCAACCACTTTTGAAAGCCATTCTGGTGTGTCTTTTGCATTAAAATGTTTATTTGTCCCACTAAAAAAATAAAACTCCACTCCAGGGTTAGGTTTTCAGAAGACTGAAGTGGGTTTTTCTGTAGCTTTTTGCCTGGGCTGTGCTCCTTTCATATGTCTTTTGATCCGAACAAACTTCCCAGTCCCTGCCGGTGACAAGCATACCCATAACATGATGCTGCCACCACAATACTTGAAAATAGAGATGGTTTGACTCATGACGCAACAGGAAGCGGGATTAGTCGGACCAGGCAATGTTTTACCACTGCTCAATTGTCCAGTGTTGGTGATCGCGTGTCCACTGGAGCCGCTTCTTCTTGTTTTAAGCTGATAGGAGTGGAACCCGGTGTGGTCGTCTGCTGCAATAGCCCATCCATGAAAATGAGTAGTAGGTTGTGTAGATCTGTTGAGTTCAGAAATGCCGTTCTGCACACTTTGTACTGTGCCGTTATTTCCCTGTTTGTGGCCCACATGTTAGCTTGCACAATTCTTGACATTTTCCTTCAACCTCTCATCAATGAGCTGTTTTCGCCCACAGGACTGCCCGCTGACTGGATGTTTGTCACTCCATTCTCAGTAAACCCTAGACACTGTCATGCGTGAAAAGCCCAGGAGGCCGGTCGCTTCTGAGATACTGGAACCGGTGTGCTTAGCACCGACGATTATACCATGCTCAAAGTCGCTTAGGTCACTCGTTTTGCCAATTCTAACGTTCAATCAATCCAACATTAAAATGAATGCCTTGATGCCTGTCTGCTTGCTTTATATAGCAACCCATGGCCACGTGACTCACTGTCTCTAGGAGCTAACCATTTCCTTGAACAGGGTAGTGTACCTAATAAACTAGCAACTGAGTGCATGTAACCCGAGGAGTTGGTAGAATATTATTCCAAATGATTCACAGCTGCCCAAGGTGATTTCACCAAGTATTAACTCAGGGGTTGGTGACTTGTCCAACTTATATTTTTTTCATTCTTTCAATTTGAAAATGAGGAGTAGGTTTTTAGATCTGTAGAAAAAAAATATTTAATCCATTGTTAGATTGAATTTTAAGGCAGTAAAATGTGAAAAAAGTTCAAGGAGGTGTAGACTTTCTAAAGGAAAGGGGATACCTAGTCAGTTGCACAAATGAATTCATTCAACTGAAATGTCTCCCGCATTTAACCCAACCACTGAATCAGAGAGGTGCGTGAGGCTGCCTTAATCGATGTCATCGGCGCCCGGGGAGCAGATGTTGGACACTGTATATTTTTGAATACTTCAAAAATATACAGACTATATGATAACAGAGTCTGGAATCAACAGGATCCTGAACAGCTTCTACCGCCAAGCCATAAGACTGCTGTTAGAGTTTTAACTCTGAGAATTAGAACCTACGGACACTATGAAAGCTCAAACCAAGTTTATTCTTCCCAGAGTATCAATACAGCTGCATTAGACAAAGACATTGTATACACAAGCACTGATATTTAACCCTTCCTCCTAGTCTCCTCCTACACAACTGAACAAACATTGCATCTTTATTGCTAGGCAGGAAACTAAGTGATATGGGCCAGAAACTTTTCTTTCTCCCGTAACGTGACCTGACCTCAACCCCCTTCATCACTAATCCATGGCTTTCTCCCCTTATCAATGCCTACCATGTGATCGCTTTCCCTACACTCAGTACATTCCAAGCTTAATTGCACCCACTATATACTTTCCTCCTACAGATAACCATTAACCTCTGGTGTAGCCCCTCGGCTATGGCAACCCTCCGGTCTCTACTACAACTAATGATTAATAACATTTAAAGTTCAGAAATCCAAACCTATCACTGCTAAATAGCTCATCAAATGGCTACCCGGACTACCTGCATTGACCCTTCTTTGCACCGACGATGCACACACTGGACTCTACCCACACACACTTACATCCCAACACACACGCACACTGATGCCGCACACAGACTTTCATACTCTCCACATAGCTGATGCTACTGTCTATTACCCATCATATTGCTTAGTCACTTTACCCCTACCTATATGCAAGCTACCTCAATTACCTATTACTCCTGCACATCGACTCACGGTACTACTTCCTGTATATAGCCATGTTATTATTTTTATTCACAGTGTATTTATTCCTCGTGTCAAAATGTCATTAACTTTTTTTTTTTTTTTTTTTAAATCATCTTTCTCTCTGCATTGTTGGAGAAGGACCTGTTGTTCACAAAGCATGAGAAATAACATTTATTGGGAAAAAAAATGGCTAACTTTACGTTGTATACTACATCACATCTACTAACTAAAGAGGATGTAGTCAGTGGGGTCAGGGTGAATATATAGCCTACTGCATGAAGAGAGGATCGTGTCCCATCTCATGGTTGGGCTATGGCCTTACCATTTTGCCTCGTATTCTTGGCCAATGTTTGAATGAAGCCTACATTTGTTAAGTTGATGTTGTTTGAATGGTTGGTAACACATTTGCCAAGAAGAAAGGAATGCTATGATTGGTATAGCTAGCCAATCTAATCTTCTTCCCCAGGCCCACTGTTGCAAAAAAATCCACCAACACCCCCCAACATCAGACCATATTCAATGACACTCACAATATGACAATGCCTGTCAAACAGATATTCAATTCAATTAGGGATGCACGATATATCGGTGAACATATCGGAATCAGACGATATTAACAAAAACTAGATATTGGTCGATTTATTTTAACACCAATGTGCAAAACCGATGTCAAAGCTGACGTGCATACCTATATAACGAAGGTACATGACATAATGACGCCACGTAAAATTTTGCGCTATAAATGCAACAGGCATTCCTAAACTAGCCCACAATGTCTGCTGTGTGTATCGAGCAAGTCGAGCAGTCATTTGAAAGAGTAAGAAAATTTCAGCGAGACAACTCGAAGGCGAAATCCATTAAAGCCAAGATAATGGAATTCATTACCCTTGACTATCAACCGTTCTCTGTCGTGGGTAATGTTGGCTTTCGCCGACTGGTCGAGCACCGGTACACACAACCAAGTGCGCTATTTTTCCAGATTTTGCCCTACTGGAGTTACATATTAATAGCATCACTGCTATTAGCTTCACAACATACATACTGTGGAACGCCGTTTGGGTCTTTGCGTGTCAAAAAAGATACAGTAGCACTGTCAAAGCTGTACAGAAAAGTCTGCAAACAAGCAAACACTGGCCACGAACGATGTGTTTACAATACCGCGTTGGTAATAAAGCATAATTTGTTCGACCGCAACTTCTGGGGTACCTAGCTAGCACCAATACAACCAGCCTGAAATCAATGACCAGTAGAAACTGCAGTCATTTTCATTATTCTTAGCAATGATTTAGGAATCCTTGTAAGTATTAGCTAAGTTGCCACTTGTTGTTCACCTATTGAAATTGAACTTCAGTTCATGAAAATAAATTGCTAGCCAGCTACTTAACTGTTGCCCAAAGCTAACGTTATAAGCAGCCAGCTTACTTCATCTGGCTAGTGAGGCTCGACCGCTGGGTTATGTGTTGTGAAGCTAGCCACAATAAGGATTAGGCACAATAGTGGAATTAGCGGTTTGCCTTCAAAATAAAAGTATGTCATTCACAGTGATGCAAATTAATACAAATAGTAGAAATATGCCATACTTTAATTTTGAAGGCTAACCGCAAAGTCCACTATTGTGGCTCCATCCTTATCGTGGCTAGCTTCACATAGATGGGTCCAACCACCATTAATCAAATAAGAACTGTCTTATAAATGACGGTTATTTTAGATGACACCTAGCTATATAGTTAGCTAGCTAACTATATAGCTACTGAAACAGATGTCGTTTTGCTATGTTTTTGGGGAAGAACATTGTTTGCATCCATGAGCTAGCTAGCTTTTTTTATGACCAGCAATGTAGGTGTGTGAGAACTTTAACCAGCATCATTGCATATGCATCGATGAATCGTTGTGACATATGAAATACGACTGATAGTGTAATGTGACGTGCAGTCAACCTGATTGGTCAAATAGTGCTATTTGACGTATCATTTTTTGACACGCGTTCCATAGAAATTCTGGGTGAGAATGAAACAACTGAACAAATGAACAACGAAACAGCAAGTAAGTGAAATAAATAGGTTTTGATTATGTTTTACTGGTAATGGGGGACATACGTCAATGTCAACAAAATAACTTGTTGGTCAATGTGTGTGTCTGTAACCTTTATTTAAATGTGAAATATTGTGGCCTGCTGTTATTTTCAATTTGTTACCTAGTTGTTATCCTGCCTTTTCAGGGACCCCAGAGCTCCAAGCGTCTGCTGTTGAGAATCACTGTACATTTCTGCACTGCTGCAGCAAATGAACATTGACAATGGTTATTTATTATTATTATCATCATCATCATCATCATGCCGGTAGTCCTGCAATATCTAGGCCTAATAATAGTGCATAGGAGGAAAAGTAGCACTAATGTTAACGTTAGACACACAAACTCGCGACGGTCACCTTGGCTTGGTTAGACAACTACAAGTAACGTTAGGGTCAATGATACTAACCTGGTGCTGCCATTGGATAACGTTAGCTTATCACTGTAATTTAGCAAATTAGTCCCATAAGAAAGCCACCAATGCGGCTTATTCTTGAAGACAACCCGTTCCAGGATGGCTAAATTGTGGCTGGGGTCGCTAACACATTTTTAACCACGCAAACTAGCTAAATTAGCCACATTCGCTTACGTTACCATGGTGGATAGATGTCGTGGTTCCATTAAAGTTGTAGCTAGCTAACCTAATTTACTCATCAACATGACTTACCTGGTTTTTACGGAATTGATCTAAAACATAATTGTATGTCAAAGATTGTTTGTATTTCGGTCCTTTAATCGCTCGTATCTCCTTCAGGATCCCCCGGCAAATGCGTAGAGGTGAAGACAACGACGCCATGTTGGACTGGCTTGTTTGGGTGCGCACCGATGACATAAATCATTCGTGCTCACCTACTACCAGGAGCACAAATAATGACATCACTTTCGTATAGTAATAATTAAAACCTTCAAAATAAAAGCCCACGTTTCAAACCATGGCAAATATCGATAACTCATTCAAAAGATATTACACTCAGTGGACAGTGTTTTAGGTACACCCATCTAGTACCGAGTCGGACCCCCCTTTGCCTTCAGAACATCCGGAATTCTTTGTGGGCATGGATTCAAGATGTCAAACAAATGTATTTGTCAAATGCGCCGAATACAACAGATGTAGACCTTACCGTGAAATGCTTACTTACAAGCCCTTTACCAACAATGCAGAGTTTCAAAAAAGTAAATAGGAAAATGTGTTAAATAAACTAAAGGAAAATAGTAAGAGAATAAAATTAAAATAATGAGGATATATATGAGGTTAGGACATCTACTTTGCGCATGACACAAGTAATTTTCCCAACAGTTGTTTACAGACAGATTATTTCACTTATAATTCACTGTATCACAATTCCAATGGGTCAGAAGTTTACATACAAAAGTTTAAAACCCCCACAAAACAGTACAATTGGTCAGGAGTCCGTAAAAATACGGCCATCCCCTCCGGAGCCATTCTCTTTTCTCTGTGAAGTACCGGGCGCCCTGGAATGGGTTCAAACGTTGCTCAATTTGTTTCAAGGTACCTAATGTGTGCCAGGAAAACATTCCCCACACCATTACCCCACCGCTACTAGCATAGCCGAGGGAAGTAGTTTGGGGTCTATATCGGTCCGCTAATTCAGGACTAGTAAAGTATCACTTTTGTGATATTTGAAAAAACGAAATGTATTTGTATTTGAGTGTTTACCAGCATTTTTAACTTGAGTATGACATTTATCTGCACAAACAGTTCATCTGGTAATACTTGTTGAATATAAAAAAGCTTGTTTTCCAATTTCTTGAAATACTTTGCAAATGCAACTTATGTCTATGTGTTAACTGAAATGGTCTATTCATTCCTTTTACTAGACACTCTTATCCAGAGCAACTTACAGTAGTGAGTGCATACGTGTTCATTATTTTTCGTACTGGTCCCCCGTGGGAATCAAACCCACAACCCTAGCATTTCAAGTGCCATGCTCTACCAACTGAGCCACATCATCACATCACATCATCACAAACCACTTGATGTCTCAATGTACTCAATTACTGTATTGTGCGCTGTTTTTCTTCATGGTGATGGAAAGTCTACAGGTACAAACCTAGATGACCAGCCAATGTACAACACAGTAATGTACATTTACTTTTAGTGGTTTGTAAGGATGATATATTAACACTGCACAAAAAGTGGTTGTTTTTCCATGTTATTTTATGAAGAAAAATATTACATTTGATGTGGATGTTTTCTGTCTTTGCCCATAACTTTTGATGTACATGTTTGAGGACAGGGTTTTGTTTTTTCTGGATTCCATTAGAATGACAATCGCAGAGAAATGGACAGGGCAACAACTCTTACAATTCCAATTATTGAATCCTGCAAGATACTGTTATTAATTATACAACTACCTTTTTTGCCAAAGCAGAGATGATGAATTATAATTTTTGGCCTGCGCTAACGACGGTCCGCTGATACTAGTAAAGGCCCAGTGCACTACTTTTGTAAAAACATATAAATAGCATCACCCCTACTTCTCGCGGCTATGGCTACCTCTCACCCGACTTACTGTCCCCCCTCTCTACATCCCTCCACTGAGAAAAATGTCCAGACAGTCTTCCAGCTGAAGGTGAAACTTAAGTCACAACTCATTATTTCTGCCTCATGCACCAATTCATGTTGTTACTCTATGACCAGAGAAGGTGAAATATTCCTCGATATTATAAAAGACACAAGTCGCTAATAATAACGCAAGCTTATTAGAACACTTTGCTATACTCATTTAGGTGCCTATAGGTGCACTTGATTTGCTCTGTGATCATGCCGGGTAGGCGGAGTTCTATCTTCAGACACATGAAATGGTTCAAACTGGGAACACTTTGCCTTCGGCGCTAGAGCTGCTGAATTGCACCTACTGCCAATAGCACAAACTGAATAAAAAAAATAGGAAAGCAAAGCTTTATCGTAGTTTTTTTACAGAAATGTTTGGTGATTAACTAGGAATGCCTTGGAGATCGACCAGTTGATCGTGATCGACCGGTGGGTGACCACTGCCCTAGACACTGTTGTGCGTGAAAAGCTCAGGAGGCTGGCAGTTTCTGAGATACTGGAACCAGTGCGCCTAACATCTACGATCATACCATACTCAAAGTTGCTTAGGTCACTCTTTTTGCCCATTCTAATGTTCGATTGAACAGTAGCTGAATGCTTCTATGCCCATCTGCCTGTTTGGTAAAGCAAGCCACGGCCACCTGACTCACTGTCTGTAGGAGCGAACCATTTTCGTGAACGGGATGGTGTACCTAATAAACTGTGTGCATTGTAATCAATGGCCCCTTTTATGGTGCTTATTGGTTTATTCGGATCCCCATTATTGCCGTGAATTCGTTTTGGACTGTGGAGAGACCCCACAAGACATGCCACCAGGGGTATGTATGGGTGTCTGAGCTGCATGTTATTTGACTATGAAGACAATCTGGAATTTTCATTACAGTTGTGGAAGAGGAAAATGTATTTTGTTATATTATATGGCCTGAAGAAGGTGCAGGCCATCCTGTTCCTCTTAGTTTCTGTAAGATTGCTAAATGGCAAGGTTTCAAGTTGCCCTTTAAGTTTTTGTAGTTTCATGGTTACAGTTATCCTATGATGTGTGGGAGAGTGGCCATGTCCTTGATATGATTTGTATTTCTCTTTCTCTACTATCTGTGGTGACAAGCAGAAGTACCGGACTAATTTGAAGGCTATGTGAAACACCCCACCCATCCGCGCTCTGTATAAGATGTCTGCCTGTGGGAACAAATAGCGAATTGAATAGATTTCCCCACGTATGTTCAAATAAAGCTTTTGTATATTGAGATTGGACTGCCTTATGAGTGGTTTTTCCACCACACAGTAATATTTCTCATAATACAGTGCCTTTAGAAAGTATTGATACCTTTTGATTTATTCGATTTTGTTGTGTTACAGCCTGAATTCAAAATGGATTAAATAGATTTTTCTTCTCACCCATCAACACACAATAACCCATAATGACGAAGTGAAAACATGTTTTTAGAAATGGGTGCAAATTTATTGAAAATGAAATACAGAAATAGATAATTTACATAGGTATTCACACCCCCTTTGTCAATACATGCTAGAACCACCTTTGGCAGTGATTACAGCTGTGAGTCTTTCTGGGTAAGTCTCTATGAGCTTTACACACCTGGATTGTACAATATTTGCCCATAATTATTTTCAAAATTCTTTAAGTTCTGTCAAATTGGTTGTTGATTACGGCTAGACAACAATTTTCAAGTCTGGCCATAGATTTTCATGCAGATTGAAGTCAAATCTGTAAATTGGCCACTCAAGCACATTCACTGTCTTCTTGGTAAGCAACTCCAGTGTACATTTGCTCTTGTGTTTCAGTCTATTGTCCTGCTGAAAGGTGAATTATACTCCCAGTAACTGGTGGAAAGCAGACTGAACCAGGATTTCCTCTAGGATTTTGCCTATGCTTAGTTCCATTCTGTTTATTTTTCATCCTGAAAAACTCCCAGCACATAATTGTCACAACGTCCACAGAAGGTGGCGCTTCTCCCCGGTTGGGCGGCGCTCGGTGGTCGTCGTCGCCGGGCCTACTAGCTGCCACCAATCTATGTTTCAGTGTCTGTTGGTTATGTCTGTATTTGTACGCACCTGTTCCTTGTTAGTAATTAGTGGGGGTGTATTTAGTTTGTCGGTTTGTTGTTTGGGATTTGTGCGGGATTGTTTTCATGTAACGTTGTACGTAGACAGGATTGTTTTTTGTATTGTTCGGTATTCACAACGCTTTTTGGATAGGCATTAGGGTTGCCGGGCTGCGCCCCGTGTATTGGATTTTGGAGCTGTTCTCCTTCAGTTCTGTGGATTATTTTTTACCCTGCCTTGTCGTTGTGATTCCTTTGGACTTTATTAAATACGTCTCTTATACGGATCTCAGTCTCCTGCTATTTTTAACAACGTGACAGAATCCCGCACCCTCCAGATGGAGTCAGCAGGAGCCGAATCACCGTCCATGGCCGAACAAATCTCACAACATGCCAGCCTCCTTCAATGCCTGGGCACGGCCATGGATCAGGTGCTGAACCGTTTGGAGAACTGGGAGAGAGTCGCTCCCTCACCCCCATCAGTACCTACACACCACCCTGCGCCCCTACCAGCAACCATCGAACCCAGCACGAGTGGGATCTGGATCATGCCTCCTAGGGAGTTCGATGGGACGGCCGCCGGGTGCAAGGGGTTTCTCCTTCAATTAGAGCTGTACCTGGCGACCGTTCGGCCCAGTCCCTCGGATGAAGAGAGGGTGAGCGTCCTCATCTCCTGCCTCACGGGTAGAGCCCTAGAATGGGCCAACGCAGTCTGGGAAGGCCCAGACGTGGCTAGAGGTGACTACCCGGAGTTCGCCCACTCCGTTTCCAGGTGGTATTCGATCATCCCCCGGAGGGCAAGGCGGCGGGTGAGCGATTATTTCATCTGAGGCAGGAGACGAGGAGTGCTCAGGACTTTGCCCTAGAGTTCCGGACTCTCGCCGCCGGATCGGGGTGGAATGAGTGGGCCCTGATTGACCACTATAGATGTAGTCTTTGTGAGGACGTCCACCGGGAGCTGGCTTGCTGGGACAATTCTACCACCCTGGACCAACTTATAGACTTGTCCATCAGGCTGGACAACCTACTGGTTGCCCGGGGACGTTCCAGTCGGGGTCTGTTTGTTCCACCTCCCAGGCCTCCTGCTCCTACACCCATGGAGATAGGAGGGACTGCCACTAGGAGGACCGGAGGGAGGGGCCTCTCCTGCGCCCATTGTTGTCGTAGAGGACACACTGCAGACCGGTGCTGGAGAGGTCCACCCGGGAGTTCAGATGGCAGGCAGAGCACCACATCGACCCCCCCAGGTGAGTCAGCACCAGTCACACCCAGAGCCCTCTGTCGATCACATGTACACCTCTGTTTGTTTTCCGGAGTTTTCCCCTCACTTCCAGTATAAGGCACTAGTCGATTCAGGCGCAGCTGGGAGTATTATGGACCATGGGGTCGCCAAGAAGTTAGGGATTCCTCTGGTTCAACTGGACCAACCCTGCCCCGTGTACGCCCTAGATAATCGACCACTAAGGTCCGGCCAAGTAGGGGAAGTCACAGTGCCACTAGTCATGGTGACGCGGGGGGTCATGAGGAACGTATCAGCCTGTTCCTCGCCACTCACAACCCTAACATTTCGTGGAGGCAGAGGGCTCTTAAGTGGTGGTCAAGGGAATGCTCAGGCAGGTGTGTAGGAGTTTCCATCGGTGCAACCACGGTGGAGAGTCCAGACCCAGTCTCCACAGTGCATATTCCCTCTGAATATGCCGATTTGGCTATCGCCTTCTGTAAAAGAAAGGCGATTCAATTACCCCCTCATCGACAAGGGGATTGTGCGATAAACCTCCAGGCTAATGCGGCCATTCCTAGGAGTCACGTGTATCCTCTGTCTCAGGAGGAAACAGCGGCTATGGAAACATACGTTGGTGAGTCCTTGAGACAGGGATACATTCGGCCATCCAACTCACCCGTCTCCTCAAGCTTCTTTTTTGTGAAAAAGAAGGAGGGAGGTCTGCTCCCGTGCATTGATTATAGAGGTCTTAATGCCATCACGGTGGGTTTCAGTTATCCACTACCTCTCATTGCCACGGCAGTGGAATCTTTTCACGGGGCGCGCTTCTTCACAAAACTAGATCTCAGGAGCGCGTATAACCTAGTGCGTATCCGAGATGGAGACGAGTGGAAAACCGCATTTAGTACCACATCTGGCCATTATGAGTACCTCGTCATGCCGTATGGGTTAAAGAATGCTCCCGCCATCTTCCAATCCTTTGTAGAGAGGTTCTCAGAGAACTGCTCGGTCAGGGTATGGTGGTGTACATCGATGACATTTTGATCTACTCCGCCACACGCGCCGCGCATGTGTCTCTGGTGCGTAAAGTGCTTGGGCGGCTGCTTTTTTGCAGTATTACTTTAGTCCCTTGTTGCAAACACAATCCATGTTTTGGAATATTTGTATACTGTACAGGCTTCCTTCTTTACACTCTGTCAATTAGGTTAGTGTTGTGGAGTAAGTACAATGTTGTTGATTCATCCTCAGGTTTTTTCTATCACTGCCATTAAACTAACTGTTTTAAGTCACTATTGGCCTCTCCTTCAACTGAGTTAGGAAGGATGTCTGTATTTTTGTAGTGACTGGTTGTATTGATACACCATCCAAAGTGAAATAAATAACTTCACCGTGCTCAAAGGGATATTCTATGTCTGCTTTTTTTACCCATCTACCAATAGATGCCCTTCTTTGCGAGGCATTGGAAAACATCCCTGATCTTTGTGGTTGAATCAGTGTTTGAAATTCACTGCTCGCCTGAGGGACCTTACGGATAATTGTATGTGTGGGGTACAGAGATGAGGTAGTCATTCAAAAATCATGTTGAGCACTTATTGCACACAGGGTGAGTCCATGCAATTTATTATGTGACTTGTTAAGCACATTTTTACTCCTGAACGTATTTAGGCCTGCAATAACAAAGCGGTTGAAATACTTATTGACTCAAGACATTTTAGCTTTTCATTTTTATTAACTTGACAAAATTTAGAAAAATATAATTCCACTTTACATTATGGGGTATTGTGTGTAGGCCAGTGACAACAAATCTCAATTGAATCCAATTTAAAATCACGCTGTAACACGACAAAATGAGGAAGAAGTCAAGGGGCGTTAATACTTTCTGAAGGCACTGTAACTTGAAAAGAAGCAGTTAATCTCTCGTCAACCCTCAACCAGGAAAGACTGGCATGCATGTTGTTGATGATAGTTCTGTATGTGCAGTTAAGGGCAAGGCGTGCTGCTCTGTTTTGAGCCAGCTACAGCTTTGCTATGTCTTTCTTTGCTGCGCTTGACCCTATTACCGGACAGTAATCAGGACGGGACAAGTCCAGAGCCTGAACAACTAGTACAGTTGATTTGTATAATAAACGCTGAACAAATATTTACATTTTAATTTAAAAAAATACAAAAAAATCCCTCACCAGATACAAACATCAACTTACAGACGCACACAAACAACGCCCTAAATTGTACCAATTTGTTTTTCGCCCATGCTATTTAAATATTTAAATAACAAATTATTAGTTTTTTTCTACTGTGTTAATGATGGTGGATTGATTTCCACGTTTTTATTATATATTTTTTTAAGATGAGTGATGAGAAGAGAATCTTCCAGCCCATTGGGTATCTCACTACACCCCCATATGCCATGTCTTGAAATATGCAGACAGACGGATTAAAAGTAAGTTTACATTGTAATACTTCTTACAGCCAAATGTCTAGCTCTGCCCATAACTTTTTTACTTCATAGCATTCCTAGAAACATGGATTACTGAGTCATGGATTACAGTTATTTTTCAGTCTTGGTTCCAATAGTTTAGATTTTTTTTCTAATAGATCGTCAGATGGATATGCTCTCTGCAAGGTGTTGAAATAAGATTCCCTCAAAGTTGCTCTGATGTCCAAAATATTTCATGATGTGTAAATGTTAAGATTATTGTTATTTTTTGAATATACTGCTAAAAAAAATAAAGGGAACACTTAAACAACACATCCTAGATCTGAATGAAAGAAATAATCTTATTAAATACTTTTTTCTTTACATAGTTGAATGTGCTGACAACAAAATCACACAAAAATAATCAATGGAAATCCAATTTATCAACCCATGGAGGTCTGGATTTGGAGTCACACTCAAAATTAAAGTGGAAAACCACACTACAGGCTGATCCAACTTTGATGTAATGTCCTTAAAACAAGTCAGAATGAGGCTCAGTAGTGTGTGTGGCCTCCACGTGCCTGTATGACCTCCCTACAGGGCGTGACAGTACCCCCCCAAAGGTGCGGACTCCGGCCGCAAACCTGAACCTATAGGGGAGGGTCCGGGTGGGCATCTCCTCTCGGTGTAGGCTCCGGTGCGGGATGCAGACCCCCCTCCGCTTGGGGCTACCCCCACTTTCGTGGAAACGGACCGTGGATCGTCGCCGGAGGCTCCGGACCGTGGGTCGTCGCCGGAGGCTCCGGACCGTGGGTCGTCGCCAGAGGATCCGGACCGTAGATCGTCGCCGGAGGCTCTGGCTTGGAACCCCCGCTGGAGGCTCTAAACCGCCGACCGTCGCTGGAGGCTCTGGACCACGGACCGTCGTTGGAGTATCCGGACCGGGGACCGTCGCTGGAGGCTCCGGACCGGGGACCGTCACTGGAGGTTTCGTGCCGTGGATCGTCACTGGAGGCTCCGGGCCATGGATCATCACTGGAGGCTTCGTACGTGGAGCCGGAACAGGTCTCACCGGACAGAGGAGATGTACTGGCAGCCTGATGCGTAAAGCTGCCACAGGGCTTACCAGGCTGGGGAGACACACTGGAGGCCTGGTACGTGGAGCCGGAACAGGTCTCATCGGACTGGGGAGAAGCACTGGAGGCCGGGTGCATGGAGCAGGCACAGGATATACTGGGCCGTGGAGGCGCACTGGAGGTCTGGAGCATAGGGCTGGCACAACCCGTCCTGGCTGGATGCTCACTTTAGCCCGGCAAGTGCAGGGTGCGTGCACAGGACGCACTGGGCTGTGAAGGCGCACTGGCAACACAGTGCGTAGAGCTGGCGCATGATATCCTGGACCGAGGAGGCGTACTGGAGACCAGGAGCGCTGAGCCGGCACAATCCGTCCTGACTGAATGCTCACTTAAGCCCGGCAAATACGGGGAGCCGGCAACGAGCGCACCGGGCTGTGAATGCGCACTGGGGATACCGTGCGCATCACCGTATAACACGGTGCCTGACTGGTCACACGCTCCCTATGGTAAGCACGGGGAGTTTGCTCAGGTCTAAAACCTGACTCCGCCAATCTCCCCGTGTGCCCCCCCCCCCAATTTTTTGGGGGGGAGCTGCCTCTCGGGTTTCCTTCGTTGCCGTGCTAATTCCTCGTATCGTCGCCGTTCCTCTCTTGCTGCCTCTATCTCCTCCCTTGGACGGCGATACTCCCCAATCTGCATCCAGGGCCCTTTGCCGTCCAGGATCTCCTCCCATGTCCACTCCTCCTGGCCACGCTGCTTGGTCCGTTGTTGGTGGGATGTTCTGTAACGCTCGTCGTTAGAAGGAGAAGTGGACCAAAGCGCAGCGTGGTAAGTGTTCATGATAATTTATTTCAAGAAACACTCAAACAAGAATAACCAAAAACAACAAAACGAAAGCAAACAGTTCCGTCAGGCACAGACACTAAACAGAAAATAACATCCCACAAACACAGGTAGAAAACCGTCTGCCTAAGTATGACTCCCAATCAGAGACAACGGTAGTCGGCTGCCTCTGATTGGGAACCACACTCGGCCCAAAAACAAAGAAACAGACAACATAGACTTTCCCACCCGAGTCACACCCTGACCTAACCAAACATATAGAATAATAAGGATCTCTAAGGTCAGGGCGTGACAGGTGGGGTAATTGGTTTTAGCGAAAATAAATACAAAACATTTGGGAACCATACCATTCTGAAAAGGTTTATTCTACCTGTAAGTTTTATGGGAAGATTGTTCCAGTTAAAGATCTGCTTTCATATTGTTAAGTAATGGAATAAAGTTATCTTTATATATTTGTTGTTTGTTGTCACTTATTAAGCATCCACCTTAATTTTATGTCCTGGGATTTTAGAGTATTTTGAAAATGTTTTTAGTAAAGGGGGCATTGAGTTTTCAATATTGGTCAGGTATATCAGGAGATCATCTGCAAATAAGTTGAGTTTATATTTATGTTTACCAATAACTATTACGTTTGGGTCCTATCTAATTCTGTCTGCAAGTGGTGCAATTGCCAGTGCAAACAGGAGGGGGGTGAGGGGACATCCCCGTCTTGTGCCCCTTTCTAAAGCATTTTCATTAGATAATGTATTATTTTTGTATATTTTTGCTTTAGGACATTTATTTATTATTTCAGCAGGAAAGTTGATAAATCTATATCATGTTTTTTTTGCGTATTGTATTAAACTGAAACATGTTCTTGTATTTGTTTGTAAGTGTCAATTTTTACTAAACCCTTTTTTATATGTATCAAGTCTGGTAAGACTTTTGCCATTCTATTGCTTATAAGCTTTGTTATTATTTTATTGTCACATTTTATTAAACTTATGGGTATATAATCAGTAGGGGACTCTCCACATTTTCCTGGTTTTAATATAACTGAAATAACAGTTTGATACATGGAACTAGGAAGTACTGAATTGAGCGACATGCGTGTTGTCATTTGTGTAAATAGGGTTACTACTTTGTCCCAAAATGTTGAGTAGAATTCTATGGGAAAGCCTTCCATTCCTGGTGATTTTTCTCCGTATTAATGATTTAACAGTATCTAATATTTATTTTTAGGTGATCTCTGTTTTTGGTGTTGAGTCTAAGAAGGCTATAGGATCCATCCAAGTGCTGTTTAATTCTGATTTATACTGAACAAAAATGTAAACGCAACATGTAAAGTGTTGGTCCCATGTTGTATGAACTGAAATAAAAGATCCCAGAAATGTTCCATATGCACAAAAAGCTTATTTCTCTCAAATGTTGTGCACACATTTGTTTACATCTGTATTACTGAGCATTTGTCCTTTGCCAAAATAATCCATCCACCTGACAGGTGTGGTATATCAAGAAGCTGGTTAAACAGGATGATCATTACACAGGTGCTCCTTGTGCTGGGGACAATAAAAGGCCACTCTAAAATGTGCAGTTTTGTCACACAACACAATTCCACAGATGTCTCAAGTTAAGGGAGTGTGCAATTGGCATGCTGACTGTGGGAATGTCCACCAGAGCTGTTGACAGATAATGTAATATACGTCCAACCGGCCTCTCAACCGCAGACCAAGTGTATGGTGGTGTGTGGGCGAGCGGTTTGCTGATGTCAACATTGTGAACAGAGTGCCCCATGGTGACAGTGGGGTTATGGTATGGGCAGGCATAAGCTATGGACAACGAACACGGCTTTTCTCTATTCTCTCTGTCTACATTTGTAAAGGTAAAGTTGAGCTTTTTTTGTTTATGTATTTAATATATTTCAGGTCCAGAAGATATGCTCTGTTCATTCTCCAAATTCTGTCGCTAAGTGTATTTTATATTGGTGTAATTAAGCATGATACAGGAGAATGATCAGATATCATTATATCAGACATTTTTGAATCCAGTAAATTGTTGAGTGCATTTTTGGAAATAAATACCCCTCCCCATCTTCACAACAACTTTGTCAATATGACTTGACCGTGGTAATTTACCATCCAATGTTATACCTAGGAGTTTAGCTTCCACAACGTCCTCAATGGTCACACCTTTTATGCACAACTCCAGTTCAGGTTTTAGAAAATGTTTTGAACCAAATACAGTGCTTTTAGTTTTAGATGGATTTACTGATCAGAATGGGTGATAAAAAAAGAGCAACGACCCAAGGCAACTGCTCTGAGGGACACCGCACTGTACATATCTGATGCTTTCATTGAACAACACTCTCTGGGTTCTATTGGACAAATAACTCTTTAACCATGTGATCGCAGGTAGCAAATTCGTTTTTTCAATAACAATCATCAATAACATCAAAAGCTGCACTGAAATCTAACACAGCTCCAACTATTATTTATTTTAATCAATCATCAGTGAGTGCAGTACAAGTTGAGTGCCCTTTAATATATGCATGCTGCAAGTCAGTAGTTAACTTGTTCTCTGAAAAAAAGCATTTTATTTGGTCAAACACAATTCTCTCCAACAGGCAGAATACTGACTGGGTGGCTGTTAGAGCAAGCAAAGCATGCTTTAGTATTTTTAGGCAATGGAATTACTTTAGCTTCCTTCCACGCCTGTGGACACACATTCCTTTAGGCTTTAGGAAATATGGGTGCAGTACAGTCTGCTACCATTCTCAATAGTTTCCTATCAAGGTTGTCTATACCTGGTGGCTTATCATTATTGATGGATAACAACAGTTTTTCCATCTCTCCCACACTAACTTGACCAAATTCAAAACAGCAATCCTTTCATTATTAGATCCTGTGACGACCCTCCCACTCTGTCTGCCGAATTCTTTCTCTTTGCTCTTGTTTTCCTTATTAGGATGTTGGTGGCCGGAGCTGGGAGGGTCGTCAGCGAAATGGGACACACCTGGGCCCGGGTGTGTCCTGGGATAAATAGACCTTTTCCCCATTCATTGAGAAGACTCTCTCCTTGCAGACACACTGTTGGATTTTGGTTGCAGCCTTTTTGTGGCTGTTTGTTTGTTTGCTTTGGCACCCTTCAACACCCATCATTATCACATCTATGCATGCAACCACTCACTTACACTACTGACTACATACACCATTGTTTATTGTATATAGGTTACTTCAGTTATTAAATAGTAGCACCCCAAAATAAGAGACTTTAGAATAGGTAGGTGAACTTGCAACCACAACATAGAGGTTGTGCACGGAATTATCTAAGTGCATTTCAGAGATGGCCAGTGTTATCCAACACCTCCCCCATAGGCAGTCCTGTATTTTCTGTAGATGTTATATCCTTGTGTTGCTACTGCTGTATCATCAAAGAAATTATCTAAGTGAGTTTCAGAGATGGCCAGTGTTATCCAATGTAAGCAAGTTATTTATCTCATGAACCTTATTATTTCTTAGGCTACATACACTACATTACCAAAAGTATGTGGGCACCTGCTCGTCGAACATCTCATTCCAAAATTATGAGCATTAATATGGAGTTGGTCCCCCCTTTGCTGCTATAACAGCCTCTGCTCTTCTGGGAAGGCTTTCCACTAGATGCTGGAACATTGCTGTGGGGACTTGCTTCCATTCAGCTACAAGAGCATTAGTGAGGTCGGGCACTGATGTTGGGCAATTAAGCCTGGATCACGGTCGGCATTCCAATTCATCCCAAAGGAGTTCGATGGGGTTGAGGTCAGGGCTCTGTGCAGGCCAGGCAAGTTCTTCCACACCGATCTCGACAAACCATTTCTGTATGGACCTCACTTTGTGCACGGGGGCATTGTCATGCTGAAACAGGAAAGGGTCTTCCCCAAACTGTTGCCAAAAGTTGGATGTACAGAATCGTCTAGAATGTCATTGTATGCTCTAGCATTAAGATTTCCATTCACTGAAACTAAAGGGCCTAGCCCGAAACATGGAAAACAGCTCCAGACCATTATTCCTCCTCCACTAAATTTTACAGTTGGCACTAAACCCAGATTCGTCCCTCGGACTTCCAGAAGGTGAAGCGTGATTCATCCCTCCAGATAACACGGTTCCAATGCTCCAGAGTCCAATGGCGGCGAGCTTTACACCGCTCCAGCCAATGCTTGTCATTGTGCATGGTGATCTTTGGCTTATGTGCGGCTTCTTGGCTGTGGAAACTCATTTCATTAAGCTCCCGATGAACAGTTATTGTGCTGATGTTGCTTACAGAGGCAGTTTGGAACTTGGTAGTGAGTGTTGCAACCAAGGACATATTTGTTTTTAATATATACACTGCTCAAAAAAATAAAGGGAACACTAAAATAACACATCCTAGATCTGAATAAATGAAATAATCTTATTAAATACTTTTTTCTTTACATAGTTGAATGTGCTGACAACAAAATCACACAAAAATAATCAATGGAAATCCAATTTATCAACCCATGGAGGTCTGGATTTGGAGTCGCACTCAAAATTAAAGTGGAAAACCACACTACAGGCTGATCCAACTTTGATGTAATGTCCTTAAAACAAGTCAAAATGAGGCTCAGTAGTGTGTGTGGCCTCCACGTGCCTGTATGACCTCCCTACAACGCCTGGGCATGCTCCTGATGAGGTGCCGGATGGTCTCCTGAGGGATCTCCTCCCAGACCTGGACTAAAGCATCTGCCAACTCCTGGACAGTCTGTGGTGCAACGTGGCGTTGGTGGATGGAGCGAGACATGATGTCCCAGATGTGCTCAATTGGATTCAGGTCTGGGGAACGGGCGGTCCATAGCATCAATGCCTTCCTCTTGCAGGAACTGCTGACACACTCCAGCCACATGAGGTCTAGCATTGTCTTGCATTAGGAGGAACCCAGGGCCAACTGCACCAGCATATGGTCTCACAAGGGGTCTGAGGATCTCATCTCGCTACCTAATGGCAGTCAGGCTACCTCTGGCGAGCACATGGAGGGCTGTGCGGCCCTCCCCAAAGAAATGCCACCCCACACCATGACTGACCCACCGCCAAACCGGTCATGCTGGAGGATGTTGCAGGCAGCAGAACGTTCTCCACGGCGTCTCCAGACTCTGTCACGTCTGTCACGTGCTCAGTGTGAACCTGCTTTCATCTGTGAAGAGCACAGGGCGCCAGTGGCGAATTTGCTAATCTTGGTGTTCTCTGGCAAATGCCAAACGTCCTCCACGGTGTTGGGCTGTAAGCACAACCTTCACCTGTGGACGTCGGGCCCTCATGCCACCATCATGGAGTCTGTTTCTGACCGTTTGAGCAGACACATGCACATTTGTGGCCTGCTGGAGGTCATTTTGCAGGGCTCTGGCAGTGCTCCTCCTGCTCCTCCTTGCACAAAGGCGGAGGTAGCGGTCCTGCTGCTGGGTTGTTGCCCTCCTACGGCCTCCTCCACGTCTCCTGATGTACTGGCCTGTCTCCTGGTAGCGCCTCCATGCTCTGGACACTACGCTGACAGACACAGCAAACCTTCTTGCCACAGCTCGCATTCACGTGCCATCCTGGATGAGCTGCACTACCTGAGCCACTTGTGTGGGTTGTAGACTCCGTCTCATGCTACCACTAGAGTGAAAGCACCGCCAGCATTCAAAAGTGACCAAAACATCAGCCAGGAAGCATAGAAACTGAGAAGTGGTCTGTGGTCACCACCTGCCGAACCACTCCTTTATTGGGGGTGTCTTGTTAATTGCCTATAATTTCCACCTGTTGTCTTTTCCATTTGCACAACAGCATGTGAAATGTATTGTTTATCAGTGTTGCTTCCTAAGTGGACAGTTTGATTTCACAGAAGTGTGATTGACTTGGAGTTACATTGTGTTGTTTAAGTGTTCCCTTTTATTTTTTTGAGCAGTGTATATATTTTTTTAACACGCTTCAGCACTCGGCGGTCCAGTTCTGTGAGCTTGTGTGGCCTACCACTGAGCAGTTGTTGCTCCCAGATGTTTCCACTTCACAATAACAGCACTTACAGTTGACCAGGGCAGCTCTAGCAGGGCAGAAATTTGACGAACTGACTTGTTTGGAAAGGTGGCATCCTATGACGGTACCACGTTGAAAGTCACTGAGCTCTTCAGTAAGGCCATTCTACTGCCAATGTTTGTCTATGGAGATTGCATGGCTATGTGCTCGATTTTATACACCTGTCTGCAACGGATGTGGCTGAAATAGCCGAATCCACTAATTTGAAGGGCTGTCCACATACAAAAGTATGTATAGTGTATATTAATATGGGATATTCTTAGCCTTTTCCAGGCTAGCTTATCAGAGATAGACATAATATGGAGGATAAAAAATATTGTTTGCCTAATCAGGTGTCAGTGTTGTATGTGTGTGACCACGAGTGCATTTTTTACCCCATTTTCTCCCCAAATTAGGTCCCTTGGCTCATCTTTGCAACTCCTCAATGGGCTCGGGAGAGGCGAAGGTCGAGTCATGCTTCCTCTGAAACATGATCCACCTGGCCACCTTCTTCTTATCACATTGCTTGCTTAACCCGGATGTCAGCAGCACCAATGTGTTGGAGGAAACACCGTTTGCCTGGAGTCAGCCTGCAGGCACCCAGCCCTGCCACAAGAGCATGATCAGCCAAGGAAAGTCCCACCAGTCAAACCTTCCCCTACCCCGGATGGGCTGGATCGAATCCCAGGTTGTAGTGGCACCTCAGCACTGCAGTGTAATGCTTTTGACCGCTTGGCCACACAAGATCTTATTTTACCCATTCCATTGGCCGTAATGCATATCACTGTATGTTAATTACATATTGTCTTATAGATTCCCATCTAACGTCCCATCTGAATGATGCCCCCTTCACTTCCCTGGGGCATTGGGATCTCCTTAGACTAGAGGGAGTGCCCCCCACTGCACCATCAACACCACTTTCAGCAGGATCATGACCTGTAACCACAAAGCGTCTCAAAGTTGGAGTGCTGATCTAGGATCTGTCTATACAAAATTGTATTTATACTGAAGAAAATATAAATGCAACACGTAACAATTTAAACAATTTTACTGAGTTACAGTTCATAGGAAATCAGTCAAATGAAATACATTCATTAGGCCCTAATCTATGGATTTCACATGACTGGGCAGGGGTGCAGCCATGGGTGGGCCTGGGAGGACATAGGCCCACCCAATTGAGTGCCAGGCCCAACCAATCAGAATGAGTTTTATTATAGGGGGCTTTACTATAGACAGAAATACTCCTCAGTTTCATCAGCTGTCCGGATGGCTGGTCTCACGTGCTTACACGTGGTCTGCGGTTTTGAGGCCGGTTGGACGTACTGCCAAATTCTCAAAACAATGTTGGAGGTGGCTTATGGTAGAGAAATTAACATTCAATTATCTAGCAACAGCATGCCAATTGCACACTCCCTCAGAACTTGAGACATTTGTGACATTGTATTGTGTGACAAAACTGCACATTTTAATGTGGCCTTTAATTATCCTCAGTACAAGGTGCACCTGTGTAATGACCATGCTGTTTAATCAGCTTATTGATATACCACACCTGTCAGGTGGATGGATTATCTTGGCAAATGAGAAATGTTCATTGACAGGATGTAAACAAATTTGTACACACAATTTGAAAAAAAATAAGCATTTTGTCCATAAGGAAAAATTCTGGGATCTTTTATTTCAGTTCATGAAACCAACACTTTACATGTTGCATTTATATTTTTGTTCAGTATATTATGATCTAAAATTCAAGACTGATGCTAGATCAGCACTCCTACTCTGAGATGCTTTGTGGATACAGGCCCTGGTCTCATCCAGGGGCCGACCAAGACCAACCCTGCTTACCTTCAGAGGCAGGTGTTGGGGTTCGTTCCTTGTTAATCATTGGTTAATTGGTGAAACTAGCATTCAGACAATATCTTTAAGTAAATCATTCATTCATTTATGCAATTGCAGACAGAACTTGACAACAGGAACATAGCACGCATGTTTCCGAGTAAGTTCTGCAAAATATAAAAAGGTTCCAAGTTGCTTTTATCAAGGTTGTAGTCTAACCTCTGTGATGCAACTGCCTACATCATTACCTTCTACTCATGAGACCAAAACCATGCTTACATAGTTATATATACACACAAGAGTTTTAGTGTTATCTAAAAGCTTAGCAGTAAATGTCCAAGTTGATTTATAGTGGAATGTCTGACGAGTCTCTTATACTCCCCTGCAGAGTTCTGTCTTCACAGTCACACATTTCAGACAGTTTCTTTATAAAAGGCAGAGATTAGAAAAGACTGTGGAACAATATTAAACCTCTATAATGAATATATAGTGTTAATCTGTAGTCTAGGACCCTATAAATGTAAGGAGGGGGGGGTCTTATAATCCCTCCCCTTCTATTAATACAACATAAGCATAATCAATTGTTATAATACATCAAAAATTTGTTACATCCACTATCATGACCCCTAGGCGAACCCCTGACACAAGCCAGTGGGATTCAGGGTGGTAAAACAGAAACCATTTAAACGCTTTGAAAATGTCATAGAAAATATGTCACACCTGATTATATCGGTTCGGTCAATCGAGACCATAACTTAACCAGTTCTGGTCACGCAGCTATAGCATTTCCTTCTGCCATTTTGTACCACCGAGCCAGCATCGGGGAAGCAAACAGTAGAACATGGTGCATTTCATTAATGTTTTAAAGTGCAGTTTTAGGAGTTTAGGGCTTCTGACTCAGACGGTCAGTGCCTAGCTACCATATTCCCACTTAGGTAGCCCAGTGCCTATGGAGTTGGACCTGTAGCTGAAAGGTGGCTGGTTCAAATCCTGAGCCTAGAATTTCTTTGGGGAGAATTGATTTGGCAACTGGAGAGCTGCTGTGTTCACATCCTAAAGACATTCCCCTACCTTAGGGCCCTTGAGCAAAGCCCTTAAAGGAGAAGTTCACTTAATTTGAACCAAATCAAATTTTTTATGTAAATGGCATGTTATAGAAGCGCTGAGACACTTGTTTTTGAGAAATGTACAGTATATCACCTCCAGCGATATACTTCCACATGCTCATTCAGCAGTTATAGGGGCAGAGATGGGGGGGGGGGGGGAGCATTTCCGTTGTTCACTGTAACATATGCAGTAATGATTAACATATTTTTTTTTTAGGTAGATACACCAACAGCAAAGAATCATTACCTGAAAATGCAGCAGGATTGCCAGATCTGCAATGAGACTAAGTCAAACAGCCAGCAGCTGAGCGTAAAGCACCTAATCAGAAACAATAGCGAGAGACAGATCCTCTTGGGATTTGCATCTTTACAAACCTAAATAATAGTAAATAAAAGTAAACTGTGTGTGTGTGCACGCGTTTATATGTGTATTGATGTCCTTTGTGTTCATTCTCACCAGAATAAGAGGGAACATTCAATTGTCTGGTGCCTGGCTGGGGGAGGAAGGAGCTAGACCTGTTGGACAAGCACTTGGCTGCCATGCATCCTGCTGTTGTAAGTCACACACCTTTTTGCAGATCTTTCAGTCCCCCATTGACTTCCAATCAAGTGCTTTATGCAGTATAACTTACATTTACAGGATGTTAAAGTCGTTAATCTCCTAGCAAAGAGCGAGGCAGCCATAGATCTCAACCTTCAGCTCCCTCCACAGATTTTCTATGGGATTAAGGTCTGGAGACTGGCTAGCCCAGTGCTTCTTCTTGAGCCACTCCTTTGTTGCCTTGCCCGTGTGTTTTGGGTCATTGTCATACTGGAATACCCATCCACGACCCATTCTCAATGCCCTGGCTGAGGGAAGGAGGTTCTCACCCAAGATTTGATGGTACATGGCCCCGTCCATCGTCCCTTTGATGCGGTGAAGTTGTCCTGTCCCCTTAGCAGAAAAACACCCCCAAAGCATAATGTTTCCACCTCCATGTTTGATGGTGGAGATGGTGTTCTTGGGGTCATAGGCAGCATTCCTCCTCCTCCAAACACGGCGAGTTGAGTTGATGTCAAAGAGCTCAATTTTGGTCTCATCTGACCACAACACTTTCACCAGTTGTCCTCTGAGTCATTCAGATGTTCATTGGCAAACTTCAGACGGGCATGTATATGTATTCTTGAGCAGGGGACCTTGCGGGCGCTGCAGGATTTCAGTCCTTCACGGCGTAGTGTGTTACCAATTGCATTCTTGGTGACTATGGTCCCAGCTGCCTTGATCATTGACAAGATCCTCCCGTGTAGTTCTGGGCTGATTCCTCACCGTTCTCATGATCATTGCAACTCCACGAGGTGAGATTGACAGTTCTTTTGTGTTTCTTCCATTTGCGAATAATCGCACCAAATGTTGTCACCTTCTTACCAAGCTGCTTGGCGATGGTCTTGTAGCCCATTCCAGCCTTGTGTAGGTCTACAATCATGTCCCTGACATCCTTGGAGAGCTCTTTGGCCTTGGCCATGGTGGAGAGTTTGGAATCGGATTGATTGCTTCTGTGGACAGGTGTCTTTTTTACAGGTAACAAGCTGCGGTTAGGAGCACTCCCTTTAAGAGTGTGCTCCTAATCTCAGCTCGTTACCTGTATAAAAGACACCTGGGAGCCAGAATTCTTTCTGATTGAGAGGGGGTCAAATGCTTATTTCCCTCATTAAAATGCAAATCAATTTATAACATTTTTGACATGCGTTTTTCTGGATATTTTTGTTGTTATTCTGTCTCTCACTGTTCAAATAAACCTACCATTAAAATTATAGACTGATTCTTTCTTTGTCAGTGGGCAAACGTACAAAATCAGCAGGGGATCAAATACTTTCCCCCCCCCACTGTAATTCCTATTTTCACCACCTCTAATGAGATGGGTGTGCTTGATATATGTCGCGTCAGAGCTTCTCAAAATCAGGGGGCGTGGTCGACAGTGCTGTCCTCATCTCTCCCGTCACATCCAAACTGGATCGATATTTGTTTTTAATGCAGAGAGCACTGAATCAGCGTACTATGAGTTTAAATGCTCTGAGGAAGACAGCACAGTATTCCCTTTGAGTCAGGAACCAGAACTTCTCCATGTATGGGTTGTCTGAGGCATTTGGTCACGACAACTCGATCAGCTGTTCGATTTCACTTACCGGCATGTCAACAGAGCCAGGATCACAGTCAAACGGATTTTGCTGATGCGGTCACTCATCTGCAGAATTTTTTGTATTTCCCTGCATGCTTGCGTTCAATTTGTTCAGTTCCCCAAATAATGTATTACATTCTAGTCATTTAGCAGACGCTCTTATCCAGAGCGACTTACAGTAGTGAATGCATACATTTCATAATTTTATTTTAAATTTTTTTGGTACTGGCACCCCGTGGGAATCGAACCCACAACCCTGGCGTTGTACACATCATGCTGGCGTTGCAAACACCACGCTCTACCAACTGAGCCACAGGGAAGGCCATGTATGCATGTCTGTTACATAGGCAAGGAGACACATTTTCTTTTCATTAGACCAAGTCAGCAAAGGCAGTTTGTTTTTACATCCATTGTGATTGATAACAGTTGCTCCAAAATTGCTGGCCATCAACCTCCTCATGGTTTGCCAGTTGGGGTTAGCACGCTGTCCAACTGTTGCCTGCCGTATAGCCTCCTGCTGATCCACCGACAGTGCCATGCCAGCCAGGATCCCTGCATGCCCCAGGTGCCCTTGTTTTTTAACAATGTCCGGTACAGACAGGGAGGGTAGTGGTTGTTCTGGCTCAGGTTCAAGGAGACATGACATTCCACTGAACCTGCCCCGGAGATGGTTCCTTAGACACTGAAGAACCTTGTCTGTGGGCTCTCGGGACAGAGGGTTGTAGTCTTCAGCCGGGTACAGGTCCTCCACTGGACTCCACCTGGTTGGGCATGGCTGGCTTCCTCCACTCACATTCCAAATCCATACAGCCGATATTGTGAACAGGAAAAATAGCCAATGTGGCCACATTTGCACGTGGTAGAGAGAATCCCCTGGTCACCTATAGAGACCTGCCAAGAGGAACGAAGTTAAGAGCCACATGCCTTTCAATGCATGACTTAGAAGAAATGCATTTCAAAGTGTTCAAAGAAATGTGCTATGAAAATAAAGTTTGATTGATGACATTACAGCTGTAGAATATTTAATAAAACTGTAATTTTCACAAGGACAAGTGCAGTTCCCCCATGGAAAGTTATATAAATTTGTAGACGCATCAAAATGTTGTCTTTATTTCCCCTTTTAGACATGCGGAACATCAGGCTCACCCCAGAAGAAGCATTGCATGATCAACGCCACCCGTAGCAAGGAGATCTGCAGGAAGTGATGAACTCTCTCACTCTGGGGTAAGACATAATTTAAACCCCACAGATATAAATTCTCACTGTGCCCATGAAAAAATGCCATTTCAATTGTGTTGTACTAATGAATGAAACTGAGGAGATGCACTCAGACCAGCCTTTGTGATTGAACTTACGTTAACTATTTTAGTTGGCCGCTTTGAGCAAAACTTTAACGTAATTATAGCCCATTCTAAGAGCCTATTGTTTGTGTATGATCTTTATTAAATCATTCACTTGTTTTTCAACAATGTCAGGTACAGGCAGAGATGACTGGAGCCTTCAGCAAGTAAGACACAGGGGTAAGAAATAATTTGAACATCACAGATATAAATTCCCAATGTGCCCATGATAAAGTTAAGTACATTACTTTAGTTGGCTGCTTTGAGCAACACTTGTATGTAATATAACCTATTCTGGGAGCCGAGTCTGTATGATCTATGTGGAATATTTTGGGATCATCGGCTTCTCTGAGAACAGGTACTGACAGGAGGAGCAATATTAGTCTGCCAGAGGTCATCACGCTGGATGGAGATGGTGATGGAGGCTTTGGTGGTCCACACAACAAAGAAGCAGGTGTCTCTTCCAGTGATATGGAGTTGACATTGGACCTGGTGCCAGTAAGGATGGTCTTCACCGAGGCTGTAAAAACCTCCCTCCTTGATATCGAAATCCTTCGACTTCACTGCCTCTTCAATGGTAAGGTCCCTTGTACCTGTTGGATTCTAGCTTGAAATATACTTATTCATGTTATTATACATGTACAGTAATCAATATGTTGGTGTCAATAGAGAGCGGATAAAAACTAGATGTTTGGAAAGTTACTGACTGAGGAAGGGGGAGTGCAGATAGTTTACATTCTGTAAAAACACGGTGTTGTTAAATCTCATGGATCCTATGGAGGGAGGCAAAGGGCAACAGTCTGGTTTCAGTCACTGATCAGGTAGGACAGCCGTGCATTAGGGAGGAGTGAGGAATTCAGCCCGAGGTCAGATCAGGTCAGGTCTGATGAATTAAGGAGCAGTCCTATCCCACACACATTTTTTCACACCCACGAAGGTTCTAGCATGAGGCAGGCCATGACTACACAAGTGAAAGGAACCAGTTCAGTTCCTGCCTAACAACGGAGATGTATTGGCTGTCTAGATGTGCAAGGAGTTGACTCCTAGTAGGAGGGTATAAATATATGTGTTTGCGTAAACATGTCTTTGCAGTTGTTTGACCCAGTGGGGGAATAAACTTGGCTTGAGTTTTTATTCTGTTTGTTTAGAACCTAACACACCATAGGGACACTTGAGCTCCACCACTGCTGTGGTGTTCACCAGACCATCTGGTCAGACACCCAGGATCCCAGACCCTGTGACGCAAAGCCCTGAATGCTCCACATCTCTCTCTGTAGCCATTTTGAATGCCTTTAAGCCCTTTTCTTCGCTATCTGTGCCCCACTTTACAGACAACACCCCATCTAACGACTGAACACCTTGAAATGCATTCGTGGTAAGAAATGTGCTATATAAATAAAGTTTGATTTGATTAATGTCATTACAGCTGTAGAATATTTAATAAACTAATTTTCACATAAGGACAAGTGCAGTTTTCCATAAACTGAATTGATAACTTGGGATTTCATCACTTGACATATCAATCATATAGTGGGAAGGATCTTATAAATCAAGACAATGCATGTACCACTCTGAATAAATAAATACTGTGCCTTTGAAAGTGTGTTTCTGGTCATGAAACTACAATACAGGCCGGATGTCTAAAAGCTCCTTTCATAATGTCAATAGATTTTTAGATTAATTCTTATCAATGACATTCTAGAACTGAGTTATTACTCGAGGTAATCTGCTTAATGATTAATTAATTAAGTGGCTTTTTCCTTGTGTAATGTTGACAGATGTATAGAAAACATTGTATTGCTAAGATGCTCAAACTGAACTTAATCACTACACTCACTGACACAGAATAAACTTTCTGTCATGCTGGTCATGACCAAACCGGTAAATTGCCCCTCACTATAGCTGCACTTCTCCGCATAACCACACTTTTAATGGTCTTCTCCCCTTTTAATGCTCATCCTTGAAAATTGCCATACAATCTAAAATAGACACCAAAGTAGACATACTGTACAAACAATTATCTAGGCTAAGTAAAACAAAATTATTTTTGGACTGCTCTGCTACATAGGCACTGACTACACTTTAGCTAAGACAGAGAAAGGGGAAGCAAATTCATGGATTGGGCACAGGAGGTCTCTAGGTACAAAGGTCTCCGATTGCCCTGGTGAAGGGTAACCGGCAGTGTCAGCTAGAGGTGACATGCAGGGTCTTCCTGCAGGAATTTGTATTGAGAACTCACCTTGTTAGAGAGAATTACATGGCTATCAAAACGTCACGCCAGGGTAAGCCTAAACGGAATACATACCTTATATGAAGTAGTTCTAAAATTCCAGATGGCAAAATGAATGGGGACAGAGTGGCATCAAATCAAAGGCACTCCTTCAATATAAAAGTTGTTTTTGACTAAAATGAAAACGTGTCAGTTTGTCACTTTCACAAGAATGGAGTAACAACATGTTCAGCATTGCCTCAAATCTAGGTTGTGCCTTTAGATTGAGAAAATGATCAACTAAGGATGAATTTTTCACTTCAAACCCTTGCCTGGTCTGTTTCACAAGCTTTCCCAGATGTCTCACTATGTTGCGCCTCCGGGTTCAGAAACTCTGTGCGAAGGCTGTTCTCAAGGTAGGCCTGGTCGTAGCTAAATACAGTATGTTTGAGTCGTGTCGGGGACAATTTTAGCTAAGGGAGAGATCGAAATGTACACAACAGTTACCCAGAGGACAATGGGGGAGGGTCATGCTTTTTCAATATCAGTCAACGGGAGGGTTTAGTATTTTTTACATTTAGTCCAGGGGAGGGTCATCTAATTTATAATCAATTAAATGTCATATTGCTCAGGGTTTTAGAATTAGTTTCTTATTATAGTATCTCATGGGCTCCCGAGTGGCGCAGTGGTCTAAGGCACTGCATCTCAGTGCAAGAGGCATCACTAAAGTTCCTGGTTCGAATCCAGGCTGTATCACATCCGGCTGTGATTGGGAGTCCCATAGGGTGGTGCACAATTGGCCCAGCATCGTCCGAGTTTGTCTGGGGTAGGCCATCATTGTAAATAAGAATTTGTTTTTAACTGACTTGCCTAGTTAAATAAAGGTTAAATATTAGAAAATAAATCATGTGCCCGATGATGCCCCTAATATCTGCTGGGCAGCAACATCAAGTGTGCCTAGTGTGGTCTCAAAATCTATCCATAGGCTACAGGCCTAGGCTATATGAAGATCGTGCTCGGAGAAGCACGTTATATTTTCTTACAAAATGTACTTTAAGTTTTTGCGTTGCTGGGATGGTGTATATAAAACTAGGCTACACTGCATTACACACTACAATGGATAGGCGTTCCCAATCAAGAGGCCCGGCCTGCCCTGCTCTTGCTGATGTAAACCCTTTTTTACTGCCTAGCCAATCAATGACTGTGCTGTGTATGGTGGCACTTCAGGAGGGGAGTCAATTTGTAATTTAAAAAAAAAAGAATCAATATCTGTGCGTGCGGACGAGGCCTACGGATGTCCTGTTCAATTTGAGAAGGAGAACATGAAGACGAGAAGGAGGACCAGAGTAAAGACTGCTACGGCTATAATCAATGCTCATAATGAAGCAATTTATTGGAGTTATTGACTTTACAATACGCCATATGACAAATTTACATAATTTTGAAGAGGGAAAGTATTCCCGAGAATATATAGTGCATTCGGAAAGTATTAAGACCCCTCAACTTTTTCCACATTGTTACGTTACAGCCTTATTCTAAAGTTGATTAAATCGTTTCCCCCCCCCCCTCAATCTACACACAATAGCCCATAATGACAAATAAAAACTGAAATATCACATTTACAGAAGTATTCAGACTCTTTACTCAGTACTTTGCTGAAGCACATTTGGCAGCGATTACAGCCTCGAGTCTTAGATATGACGCTACAAGCTTGACACACCTGTATTTGGGGAATGTCTCCCATTCTTTTCTGCAGATCCTCTCCAGGTCTGTCAGATTGGATGGGGACCGTCGCTGCACAGCTATTTTCAGGTCTCTCCAGAGATGTTCAGAGACTTGTCCCGAAGCCACTCCTGCGTGATCTTGGCTGTGTGCTTAGGGTCGTTGTCCTGTTGGAAGGCGAACCTTCACCCCAGTCTGAGGTCTTGAGTGCTCTGGAGCAGGTTTTCATCAAGGCTCTCTCTGTACTTTGCTCCGTTAATCTTTCCCTCAAACCTGACTAGTCTTCCAGTCCCTGCTGCTGAAAAACCTACCCACAGCATGATGCTGCCACCACAATGCTTCACTGTAGGGATGGTGCCAGGTTTCCTCCAGACCTTACGCTTGATTAACGCTGAATCACCTCTGCCACATTCAATTGTCTGGTGCCTGGCTGGGGGAGAAAGGAGCTAGACCCGTTGGGTAATTGTCGCCGAATTACCTCTAACAAATAAAAATCATCAAGCTTTCATTTCATTCATCCTATATTGACATCATGCATTTCACCAATAGCCCGTTACGTATTTTCACCAAACTAGGATCCGACTATGTCATATTCAAAGTGTATATCTATATTTTAGATTGAGTGAGGTGCCACTTACTTGTTAGAGGGAAACCACACCAGTGAATGCCATTTAATTACAGACTTAGATTAAAACGGGTGTCTGCTAACCTTTTTTTTTTTAATTTGGAGCTCTGGCACCATGGTGTTGGCGGTGGCACCATCCTCCAACCGGGGTTGACACTCACTCCTGGCAAACTCGCCAAATGTTGGGGTTTGTTCCTTGTTAATCATTGGCTAATTGGTGAAATTAGCATGCAGACAATATCTTTAAGTAAATCATTCATTCATTTATGCAATTGCAGACAGAAGTTGACAACAGGAACATAGCACGCATGTTTCCGAGTAAGTTCTGCAAAATAGAAAAGGTCCCAAGTTGCTTTTATCATGGTTGTAGTCTAACCCCTGTGATGTAACTGCCTACATCATTACCTTCTACTCATGAGACCAAAACCATGCTTACATAGCTATATAAACAAGAGTTTTATTGTTATCTAAAAGCTTAGCAGTAAATGTCCAAGTTGATTTATAGTGGAATGTCTGACGAGTCTCTTATACTGCCCTGCAGAGTTCTGTCTTCACAGTCACACATTTCAGACAGTTTCTTTATAAAAGGAAGAGATTAGAAAAGACTGTGGAACAATATTAAACCTCTATAATGAATATATATATTGTTAATCTGTAGTCTAGGACCCTATAAATGTAAGGAGGGAGGGGTCTTATAATCCCTCCCCTTCTATTAATACAATATAAGCATAATCAATTATTAGAATACATCAAAAATTTGGTACAGCCCCTATCATGACCCCTAGGTGAACCCCTGACACAAGCCAGTGGGATTCAGGGTGGTAAAACAGAAACCATTTAAACGCTTTGAAAATGTCATAGAAAATATGTCACACCTGATTATATCGGTTCGGTCAATCGAGACCATAACTTAACCAGTTCTGGTCACGCAGCTATAGCATTTCCTTCTGCCATTTTGTACCACCGAGCCAGCATCGGGGAAGCAAACAGTAGAACATGGTGCATTTCATTAATGTTTTAAAGTGCAGTTTTAGGAGTTTAGGGCTTCTGACTCAGACGGTCAGTGCCTAGCTACCATATTCCCACTTAGGTAGCCCAGTGCCTATGGAGTTGGACCTGTAGCTGAAAGGTGGCTGGTTCAAATCCTGAGCCTAGAATTTCTTTGGGGAGAATTGATTTGGCAACTGGAGAGCTGCTGGGTTCACATCCTAAAGACATTCCCCTACCTTAGGGCCCTTGAGCAAAGCCCTTAAAGGAGAAGTTCACTTAATTTGAACCAAATCAAATTTTTTATGTAAATGGCATGTTATAGAAGCGCTGAGACACTTGTTTTTGAGAAATGTACAGTATATCACCTCCAGCGATATACTTCCACATGCTCATTCAGCAGTTATAGGGGCAGAGATGGGGGGGGGGGGGGAGCATTTCCGTTGTTCACTGTAACATATGCAGTAATGATTAACATATTTTTTTTTTAGGTAGATACACCAACAGCAAAGAATCATTACCTGAAAATGCAGCAGGATTGCCAGATCTGCAATGAGACTAAGTCAAACAGCCAGCAGCTGAGCGTAAAGCACCTAATCAGAAACAATAGCGAGAGACAGATCCTCTTGGGATTTGCATCTTTACAAACCTAAATAATAGTAAATAAAAGTAAACTGTGTGTGTGTGCACGCGTTTATATGTGTATTGATGTCCTTTGTGTTCATTCTCACCAGAATAAGAGGGAACATTCAATTGTCTGGTGCCTGGCTGGGGGAGGAAGGAGCTAGACCTGTTGGACAAGCACTTGGCTGCCATGCATCCTGCTGTTGTAAGTCACACACCTTTTTGCAGATCTTTCAGTCCCCCATTGACTTCCAATCAAGTGCTTTATGCAGTATAACTTACATTTACAGGATGTTAAAGTCGCTAATCTCCTAGCAAAGAGAGAGGCAGCCATAGATCTCAGTGAACTGAGGTACTCCAATCAGCCATAGGGATGATCTCCGACCTGGACCTCCTCCTTCACACGCTGCTATGCTGTTAGACGTAGACTTAATGCCAGACACAGCCTCCGACAGCAGCCCTGAGAGGGAGTGGAGATCTCATTGCCACCTTCCCCAGACAACCAGATCCCGCTGGGCTGACCCAGCCGCCAACAGGAAGACCAAGAGGAAGTGTCATCTTCTCATGATGTCAACGATGAAACAGACCGTCCCCCACCGGCAGCCCTCAAACCAATGGTCATGCAGCCCTCCACCCTCCCCTCCAAGAGAGGAAGGAAGGTTGAAAAGGCAGCAGACCCTCTTGAAAGTCTACAACGCCAAGCTCACAGATTCTCATAGGCAGCCCTCTCTCAGCGGTAGGGAGAATGTGCGGCAAAGTAGTGGTGATGGTTAGGGTTTAGAGCAGGGCTTCCCAAACTTTTTTGGCCCATGACCCCACTTTGATATCTGAACATTATTGCAACCTCAACCATGTGAAAATACATACTGTAACTAACAGCCAATTTTTACCTTTTCTTTTACTTTTTTTTTAAAACTTAAAAAAATATATATATATTTAAATTGGGGCTATGGCAGTCAATTGAAAAACATTCTTATTGTATTCTCAACTCACCACAATATACTTTGAATTTAAGGCTATGACAGTCAATTGCAAATGAGTCTGATATACAGTGGGGGAAAAAAGTATTTGATCCCCTGCTGATTTTGTATGTTTGCCCATTTACAAAGAAATGATCAGTCTATAATTTTAATAGCAGGTTTATTTGAACAGTGAGAGACAGAATAAGAACCAAAAAATCCAGAAAAACGCATGTCAAAAATGTTATAAATTGATTTGCATTTTAATGAGGGAAATAAGTATTTGACCCCTCTGCAAAACATGACTTAGTACTTGGTGGCAAAACCCTTGTTGGCAATCAGAGGTCAGACGTTTCTTGTAGTTGGCCACCAGGTTTGCACACATCTCAGGAGGGATTTTGTCCCACTCCTCCTTGCAGATCTTCTCCAAGTCATTAAGGTTTCGAGGCTGACGTTTGGCAACTTGAACCTTCAGCTCCCTCCACAGATTTTCTATGGGATTAAGGTCTGGAGACTGGCTAGCCCACTCCAGGACCTTAATGTGCTTCTTCTTGAGCCACTCCTTTGTTGCCTTGCCCGTGTGTTTTGGGTCATTGTCATACTGGAATACCCATCCACGACCCATTCTCAATGCCCTGGCTGAGGGAAGGAGGTTCTCACCCAAGATTTGATGGTACATGGCCCCGTCCATCGTCCCTTTGATGCGGTGAAGTTGTCCTGTCCCCTTAGCAGAAAAACACCCCCAAAGCATAATGTTTCCACCTCCATGTTTGATGGTGGAGATGGTGTTCTTGGGGTCATAGGCAGCATTCCTCCTCCTCCAAACACGGCGAGTTGAGTTGATGTCAAAGAGCTCAATTTTGGTCTCATCTGACCACAACACTTTCACCAGTTGTCCTCTGAGTCATTCAGATGTTCATTGGCAAACTTCAGACGGGCATGTATATGTATTCTTGAGCAGGGGGACCTTGCGGGCGCTGCAGGATTTCAGTCCTTCACGGCGTAGTGTGTTACCAATTGCATTCTTGGTGACTATGGTCCCAGCTGCCTTGATCATTGACAAGATCCTCCCGTGTAGTTCTGGGCTGATTCCTCACCGTTCTCATGATCATTGCAACTCCACGAGGTGAGATTGACAGTTCTTTTGTGTTTCTTCCATTTGCGAATAATCGCACCAAATGTTGTCACCTTCTTACCAAGCTGCTTGGCGATGGTCTTGTAGCCCATTCCAGCCTTGTGTAGGTCTACAATCATGTCCCTGACATCCTTGGAGAGCTCTTTGGCTTTGGCCATGGTGGAGAGTTTGGAATCGGATTGATTGCTTCTGTGGACAGGTGTCTTTTTTACAGGTAACAAGCTGCGGTTAGGAGCACTCCCTTTAAGAGTGTGCTCCTAATCTCAGCTCGTTACCTGTATAAAAGACACCTGGGAGCCAGAATTTTTTCTGATTGAGAGGGGGTCAAATGCTTATTTCCCTCATTAAAATGCAAATCAATTCATAACATTTTTGACATGCGTTTTTCTGGATATTTTTGTTGTTATTCTGTCTCTCACTGTTCAAATAAACCTACCATTAAAATTATAGACTGATTCTTTCTTTGTCAGTGGGCAAACGTACAAAATCAGCAGGGGATCAAATACTTTTCCCCCCCACTGTAATTCCTATTTTCACCACCTCTAATGAGATGGGTGTGCTTGATATATGTCGCGTCAGAGCTTCTCAAAATCAGGGGGCGTGGTCGACAGTGCTGTCCTCATCTCTCCCGTCACATCCAAACTGGATCGATATTTGTTTTTAATGCAGAGAGCACTGAATCAGCGTACTATGAGTTTAAATGCTCTGAGGAAGACAGCACAGTATTCCCTTTGAGTCAGGAACCAGAACTTCTCCATGTATGGGTTGTCTGAGGCATTTGGTCACGACAACGCGATCAGCTGTTCGATTTCACTTACCGGCATGTCAACAGAGCCAGGATCACAGTCAAACGGATTTTGCTGATGCGGTCACTCATATGCAGAATTTTTTGTATTTCCCTGCATGCTTGCGTTCAATTTGTTCAGTTCCCCGAATAATGTATTACATTCTAGTCATTTAGCAGACGCTCTTATCCAGAGCGACTTACAGTAGTGAATGCATACATTTCATAATTTTATTTTTAATTTTTTTGGTACTGGCACCCCGTGGGAATCGAACCCACAACCCTGGCGTTGTACACATCATGCTGGCGTTGCAAACACCACGCTCTACCAACTGAGCCACAGGGAAGGCCATGTATGCATGTCTGTTACATAGGCAAGGAGACACATTTTCTTTTCATTAGACCAAGTCAGCAAAGGCAGTTTGTTTTTACATCCATTGTGATTGATAACAGTTGCTCCAAAATTGCTGGCCATCAACCTCCTCATGGTTTGCCAGTTGGGGTTAGCACGCTGTCCAACTGTTGCCTGCCGTATAGCCTCCTGCTGATCCACCGACAGTGCCATGCCAGCCAGGATCCCTGCATGCCCCAGGTGCCCTTGTTTTTTAACAATGTCCGGTACAGACAGGGAGGGTAGTGGTTGTTCTGGCTCAGGTTCAAGGAGACATGACATTCCACTGAACCTGCCCCGGAGATGGTTCCTTAGACACTGAAGAACCTTGTCTGTGGGCTCTCGGGACAGAGGGTTGTAGTCTTCAGCCGGGTACAGGTCCTCCACTGGACTCCACCTGGTTGGGCATGGCTGGCTTCCTCCACTCACATTCCAAATCCATACAGCCGATATTGTGAACAGGAAAAATAGCCAATGTGGCCACATTTGCACGTGGTAGAGAGAATCCCCTGGTCACCTATAGAGACCTGCCAAGAGGAACGAAGTTAAGAGCCACATGCCTTTCAATGCATGACTTAGAAGAAATGCATTTCAAAGTGTTCAAAGAAATGTGCTATGAAAATAAAGTTTGATTGATGACATTACAGCTGTAGAATATTTAATAAAACTGTAATTTTCACAAGGACAAGTGCAGTTCCCCCATGGAAAGTTATATAAATTTGTAGACGCATCAAAATGTTGTCTTTATTTCCCCTTTTAGACATGCGGAACATCAGGCTCACCCCAGAAGAAGCATTGCATGATCAACGCCACCCGTAGCAAGGAGATCTGCAGGAAGTGATGAACTCTCTCACTCTGGGGTAAGACATAATTTAAACCCCACAGATATAAATTCTCACTGTGCCCATGAAAAAATGCCATTTCAATTGTGTTGTACTAATGAATGAAACTGAGGAGATGCACTCAGACCAGCCTTTGTGATTGAACTTACGTTAACTATTTTAGTTGGCCGCTTTGAGCAAAACTTTAACGTAATTATAGCCCATTCTAAGAGCCTATTGTTTGTGTATGATCTTTATTAAATCATTCACTTGTTTTTCAACAATGTCAGGTACAGGCAGAGATGACTGGAGCCTTCAGCAAGTAAGACACAGGGGTAAGAAATCATTTGAACATCACAGATATAAATTCCCAATGTGCCCATGATAAAGTTAAGTACATTACTTTAGTTGGCTGCTTTGAGCAACACTTGTATGTAATATAACCTATTCTGGGAGCCGAGTCTGTATGATCTATGTGGAATATTTTGGGATCATCGGCTTCTCTGAGAACAGGTACTGACAGGAGGAGCAATATTAGTCTGCCAGAGGTCATCACGCTGGATGGAGATGGTGATGGAGGCTTTGGTGGTCCACACAACAAAGAAGCAGGTGTCTCTTCCAGTGATATGGAGTTGACATTGGACCTGGTGCCAGTAAGGATGGTCTTCACCGAGGCTGTAAAAACCTCCCTCCTTGATATCGAAATCCTTCGACTTCACTGCCTCTTCAATGGTAAGGTCCCTTGTACCTGTTGGATTCTAGCTTGAAATATACTTATTCATGTTATTATACATGTACAGTAATCAATATGTTGGTGTCAATAGAGAGCGGATAAAAACTAGATGTTTGGAAAGTTACTGACTGAGGAAGGGGGAGTGCAGATAGTTTACATTCTGTAAAAACACGGTGTTGTTAAATCTCATGGATCCTATGGAGGGAGGCAAAGGGCAACAGTCTGGTTTCAGTCACTGATCAGGTAGGACAGCCGTGCATTAGGGAGGAGTGAGGAATTCAGCCCGAGGTCAGATCAGGTCAGGTCTGATGAATTAAGGAGCAGTCCTATCCCACACACATTTTTTCACACCCACGAAGGTTCTAGCATGAGGCAGGCCATGACTACACAAGTGAAAGGAACCAGTTCAGTTCCTGCCTAACAACGGAGATGTATTGGCTGTCTAGATGTGCAAGGAGTTGACTCCTAGTAGGAGGGTATAAATATATGTGTTTGCGTAAACATGTCTTTGCAGTTGTTTGACCCAGTGGGGGAATAAACTTGGCTTGAGTTTTTATTCTGTTTGTTTAGAACCTAACACACCATAGGGACACTTGAGCTCCACCACTGCTGTGGTGTTCACCAGACCATCTGGTCAGACACCCAGGATCCCAGACCCTGTGACGCAAAGCCCTGAATGCTCCACATCTCTCTCTGTAGCCATTTTGAATGCCTTTAAGCCCTTTTCTTCGCTATCTGTGCCCCACTTTACAGACAACACCCCATCTAACGACTGAACACCTTGAAATGCATTCGTGGTAAGAAATGTGCTATATAAATAAAGTTTGATTTGATTAATGTCATTACAGCTGTAGAATATTTAATAAACTAATTTTCACATAAGGACAAGTGCAGTTTTCCATAAACTGAATTGATAACTTGGGATTTCATCACTTGACATATCAATCATATAGTGGGAAGGATCTTATAAATCAAGACAATGCATGTACCACTCTGAATAAATAAATACTGTGCCTTTGAAAGTGTGTTTCTGGTCATGAAACTACAATACAGGCCAGATGTCTAAAAGCTCCTTTCATAATGTCAATAGATTTTTAGATTAATTCTTATCAATGACATTCTAGAACTGAGTTATTACTCGAGGTAATCTGCTTAATGATTAATTAATTAAGTGGCTTTTTCCTTGTGTAATGTTGACAGATGTATAGAAAACATTGTATTGCTAAGATGCTCAAACTGAACTTAATCACTACACTCACTGACACAGAATAAACTTTCTGTCATGCTGGTCATGACCAAACCGGTAAATTGCCCCTCACTATAGCTGCACTTCTCCGCATAACCACACTTTTAATGGTCTTCTCCCCTTTTAATGCTCATCCTTGAAAATTGCCATACAATCTAAAATAGACACCAAAGTAGACATACTGTACAAACAATTATCTAGGCTAAGTAAAACAAAATTATTTTTGGACTGCTCTGCTACATAGGCACTGACTACACTTTAGCTAAGACAGAGAAAGGGGAAGCAAATTCATGGATTGGGCACAGGAGGTCTCTAGGTACAAAGGTCTCCGATTGCCCTGGTGAAGGGTAACCGGCAGTGTCAGCTAGAGGTGACGTGCAGGGTCTTCCTGCAGGAATTTGTATTGAGAACTCACCTTGTTAGAGAGAATTACATGGCTATCAAAACGTCACGCCAGGGTAAGCCTAAACGGAATACATACCTTATATGAAGTAGTTCTAAAATTCCAGATGGCAAAATGAATGGGGACAGAGTGGCATCAAATCAAAGGCACTCCTTCAATATAAAAGTTGTTTTTGACTAAAATGAAAACGTGTCAGTTTGTCACTTTCACAAGAATGGAGTAACAACATGTTCAGCATTGCCTCAAATCTAGGTTGTGCCTTTAGATTGAGAAAATGATCAACTAAGGATGAATTTTTCACTTCAAACCCTTGCCTGGTCTGTTTCACAAGCTTTCCCAGATGTCTCACTATGTTGCGCCTCCGGGTTCAGAAACTCTGTGCGAAGGCTGTTCTCAAGGTAGGCCTGGTCGTAGCTAAATACAGTATGTTTGAGTCGTGTCGGGGACAATTTTAGCTAAGGGAGAGATCGAAATGTACACAACAGTTACCCAGAGGACAATGGGGGAGGGTCATGCTTTTTCAATATCAGTCAACGGGAGGGTTTAGTATTTTTTACATTTAGTCCAGGGGAGGGTCATCTAATTTATAATCAATTAAATGTCATATTGCTCAGGGTTTTAGAATTAGTTTCTTATTATAGTATCTCATGGGCTCCCGAGTGGCGCAGTGGTCTAAGGCACTGCATCTCAGTGCAAGAGGCATCACTAAAGTTCCTGGTTCGAATCCAGGCTGTATCACATCCGGCTGTGATTGGGAGTCCCATAGGGCGGTGCACAATTGGCCCAGCATCGTCCGAGTTTGTCTGGGGTAGGCCATCATTGTAAATAAGAATTTGTTTTTAACTGACTTGCCTAGTTAAATAAAGGTTAAATATTAGAAAATAAATCATGTGCCCGATGATGCCCCTAATATCTGCTGGGCAGCAACATCAAGTGTGCCTAGTGTGGTCTCAAAATCTATCCATAGGCTACAGGCCTAGGCTATATGAAGATCGTGCTCGGAGAAGCACGTTATATTTTCTTACAAAATGTACTTTAAGTTTTTGCGTTGCTGGGATGGTGTATATAAAACTAGGCTACACTGCATTACACACTACAATGGATAGGCGTTCCCAATCAAGAGGCCCGGCCTGCCCTGCTCTTGCTGATGTAAACCCTTTTTTACTGCCTAGCCAATCAATGACTGTGCTGTGTATGGTGGCACTTCAGGAGGGGAGTCAATTTGTAATTTAAAAAAAAAAGAATCAATATCTGTGCGTGCGGACGAGGCCTACGGATGTCCTGTTCAATTTGAGAAGGAGAACATGAAGACGAGAAGGAGGACCAGAGTAAAGACTGCTACGGCTATAATCAATGCTCATAATGAAGCAATTTATTGGAGTTATTGACTTTACAATACGCCATATGACAAATTTACATAATTTTGAAGAGGGAAAGTATTCCCGAGAATATATAGTGCATTCGGAAAGTATTAAGACCCCTCAACTTTTTCCACATTGTTACGTTACAGCCTTATTCTAAAGTTGATTAAATCGTTCCCCCCCCCCCCCTCAATCTACACACAATAGCCCATAATGACAAATAAAAACTGAAATATCACATTTACAGAAGTATTCAGACTCTTTACTCAGTACTTTGCTGAAGCACATTTGGCAGCGATTACAGCCTCGAGTCTTAGATATGACGCTACAAGCTTGACACACCTGTATTTGGGGAATGTCTCCCATTCTTTTCTGCAGATCCTCTCCAGGTCTGTCAGATTGGATGGGGACCGTCGCTGCACAGCTATTTTCAGGTCTCTCCAGAGATGTTCAGAGACTTGTCCCGAAGCCACTCCTGCGTGATCTTGGCTGTGTGCTTAGGGTCGTTGTCCTGTTGGAAGGCGAACCTTCACCCCAGTCTGAGGTCTTGAGTGCTCTGGAGCAGGTTTTCATCAAGGCTCACTCTGTACTTTGCTCCGTTAATCTTTCCCTCAAACCTGACTAGTCTTCCAGTCCCTGCTGCTGAAAAACCTACCCACAGCATGATGCTGCCACCACAATGCTTCACTGTAGGGATGGTGCCAGGTTTCCTCCAGACCTTACGCTTGATTAACGCTGAATCACCTCTGCCACATTCAATTGTCTGGTGCCTGGCTGGGGGAGAAAGGAGCTAGACCCGTTGGGTAATTGTCGCCGAATTACCTCTAACAAATAAAAATCATCAAGCTTTCATTTCATTCATCCTATATTGACATCATGCATTTCACCAATAGCCCGTTACGTATTTTCACCAAACTAGGATCCGACTATGTCATATTCAAAGTGTATATCTATATTTTAGATTGAGTGAGGTGCCACTTACTTGTTAGAGGGAAACCACACCAGTGAATGCCATTTAATTACAGACTTAGATTAAAACGGGTGTCTGCTAACCTTTTTTTTATTTTATTTGGAGCTCTGGCACCATGGTGTTGGCGGTGGCACCATCCTCCAACCGGGGTTGACACTCACTCCTGGCAAACTCGCCAAATGTTGGGGTTTGTTCCTTGTTAATCATTGGCTAATTGGTGAAATTAGCATGCAGACAATATCTTTAAGTAAATCATTCATTCATTTATGCAATTGCAGACAGAAGTTGACAACAGGAACATAGCACGCATGTTTCCGAGTAAGTTCTGCAAAATAGAAAAGGTCCCAAGTTGCTTTTATCATGGTTGTAGTCTAACCCCTGTGATGTAACTGCCTACATCATTACCTTCTACTCATGAGACCAAAACCATGCTTACATAGCTATATAAACAAGAGTTTTATTGTTATCTAAAAGCTTAGCAGTAAATGTCCAAGTTGATTTATAGTGGAATGTCTGACGAGTCTCTTATACTGCCCTGCAGAGTTCTGTCTTCACAGTCACACATTTCAGACAGTTTCTTTATAAAAGGAAGAGATTAGAAAAGACTGTGGAACAATATTAAACCTCTATAATGAATATATATATTGTTAATCTGTAGTCTAGGACCCTATAAATGTAAGGAGGGAGGGGTCTTATAATCCCTCCCCTTCTATTAATACAATATAAGCATAATCAATTATTAGAATACATCAAAAATTTGGTACAGCCCCTATCATGACCCCTAGGTGAACCCCTGACACAAGCCAGTGGGATTCAGGGTGGTAAAACAGAAACCATTTAAACGCTTTGAAAATGTCATAGAAAATATGTCACACCTGATTATATCGGTTCGGTCAATCGAGACCATAACTTAACCAGTTCTGGTCACGCAGCTATAGCATTTCCTTCTGCCATTTTGTACCACCGAGCCAGCATCGGGGAAGCAAACAGTAGAACATGGTGCATTTCATTAATGTTTTAAAGTGCAGTTTTAGGAGTTTAGGGCTTCTGACTCAGACGGTCAGTGCCTAGCTACCATATTCCCACTTAGGTAGCCCAGTGCCTATGGAGTTGGACCTGTAGCTGAAAGGTGGCTGGTTCAAATCCTGAGCCTAGAATTTCTTTGGGGAGAATTGATTTGGCAACTGGAGAGCTGCTGTGTTCACATCCTAAAGACATTCCCCTACCTTAGGGCCCTTGAGCAAAGCCCTTAAAGGAGAAGTTCACTTAATTTGAACCAAATCAAATTTTTTATGTAAATGGCATGTTATAGAAGCGCTGAGACACTTGTTTTTGAGAAATGTACAGTATATCACCTCCAGCGATATACTTCCACATGCTCATTCAGCAGTTATAGGGGCAGAGATGGGGGGGGGGGGGGGGAGCATTTCCGTTGTTCACTGTAACATATGCAGTAATGATTAACATATTTTTTTTTTAGGTAGATACACCAACAGCAAAGAATCATTACCTGAAAATGCAGCAGGATTGCCAGATCTGCAATGAGACTAAGTCAAACAGCCAGCAGCTGAGCGTAAAGCACCTAATCAGAAACAATAGCGAGAGACAGATCCTCTTGGGATTTGCATCTTTACAAACCTAAATAATAGTAAATAAAAGTAAACTGTGTGTGTGTGCACGCGTTTATATGTGTATTGATGTCCTTTGTGTTCATTCTCACCAGAATAAGAGGGAACATTCAATTGTCTGGTGCCTGGCTGGGGGAGGAAGGAGCTAGACCTGTTGGACAAGCACTTGGCTGCCATGCATCCTGCTGTTGTAAGTCACACACCTTTTTGCAGATCTTTCAGTCCCCCATTGACTTCCAATCAAGTGCTTTATGCAGTATAACTTACATTTACAGGATGTTAAAGTCGCTAATCTCCTAGCAAAGAGAGAGGCAGCCATAGATCTCAGTGAACTGAGGTACTCCAATCAGCCATAGGGATGATCTCCGACCTGGACCTCCTCCTTCACACGCTGCTATGCTGTTAGACGTAGACTTAATGCCAGACACAGCCTCCGGCAGCAGCCCTGAGAGGGAGTGGAGATCTCATTGCCACCTTCCCCAGACAACCAGATCCCGCTGGGCTGACCCAGCCGCCAACAGGAAGACCAAGAGGAAGTGTCATCTTCTCATGATGTCAACGATGAAACAGACCGTCCCCCACCGGCAGCCCTCAAACCAATGGTCATGCAGCCCTCCACCCTCCCCTCCAAGAGAGGAAGGAAGGTTGAAAAGGCAGCAGACCCTCTTGAAAGTCTACAACGCCAAGCTCACAGATTCTCATAGGCAGCCCTCTCTCAGCGGTAGGGAGAATGTGCGGCAAAGTAGTGGTGATGGTTAGGGTTTAGAGCAGGGCTTCCCAAACTTTTTTGGCCCATGACCCCACTTTGATATCTGAACATTATTGCAACCTCAACCATGTGAAAATACATACTGTAACTAACAGCCAATTTTTACCTTTTCTTTTACTTTTTTTTTAAAACTTAAAAAAAAATATATATATTTAAATTGGGGCTATGGCAGTCAATTGAAAAACATTCTTATTGTATTCTCAACTCACCACAATATACTTTGAATTTAAGGCTATGACAGTCAATTGCAAATGAGTCTGATATACAGTGGGGGAAAAAAGTATTTGATCCCCTGCTGATTTTGTATGTTTGCCCATTTACAAAGAAATGATCAGTCTATAATTTTAATAGCAGGTTTATTTGAACAGTGAGAGACAGAATAAGAACCAAAAAATCCAGAAAAACGCATGTCAAAAATGTTATAAATTGATTTGCATTTTAATGAGGGAAATAAGTATTTGACCCCTCTGCAAAACATGACTTAGTACTTGGTGGCAAAACCCTTGTTGGCAATCAGAGGTCAGACGTTTCTTGTAGTTGGCCACCAGGTTTGCACACATCTCAGGAGGGATTTTGTCCCACTCCTCCTTGCAGATCTTCTCCAAGTCATTAAGGTTTCGAGGCTGACGTTTGGCAACTTGAACCTTCAGCTCCCTCCACAGATTTTCTATGGGATTAAGGTCTGGAGACTGGCTAGCCCACTCCAGGACCTTAATGTGCTTCTTCTTGAGCCACTCCTTTGTTGCCTTGCCCGTGTGTTTTGGGTCATTGTCATACTGGAATACCCATCCACGACCCATTCTCAATGCCCTGGCTGAGGGAAGGAGGTTCTCACCCAAGATTTGATGGTACATGGCCCCGTCCATCGTCCCTTTGATGCGGTGAAGTTGTCCTGTCCCCTTAGCAGAAAAACACCCCCAAAGCATAATGTTTCCACCTCCATGTTTGATGGTGGAGATGGTGTTCTTGGGGTCATAGGCAGCATTCCTCCTCCTCCAAACACGGCGAGTTGAGTTGATGTCAAAGAGCTCAATTTTGGTCTCATCTGACCACAACACTTTCACCAGTTGTCCTCTGAGTCATTCAGATGTTCATTGGCAAACTTCAGACGGGCATGTATATGTATTCTTGAGCAGGGGGACCTTGCGGGCGCTGCAGGATTTCAGTCCTTCACGGCGTAGTGTGTTACCAATTGCATTCTTGGTGACTATGGTCCCAGCTGCCTTGATCATTGACAAGATCCTCCCGTGTAGTTCTGGGCTGATTCCTCACCGTTCTCATGATCATTGCAACTCCACGAGGTGAGATTGACAGTTCTTTTGTGTTTCTTCCATTTGCGAATAATCGCACCAAATGTTGTCACCTTCTTACCAAGCTGCTTGGCGATGGTCTTGTAGCCCATTCCAGCCTTGTGTAGGTCTACAATCATGTCCCTGACATCCTTGGAGAGCTCTTTGGCTTTGGCCATGGTGGAGAGTTTGGAATCGGATTGATTGCTTCTGTGGACAGGTGTCTTTTTTACAGGTAACAAGCTGCGGTTAGGAGCACTCCCTTTAAGAGTGTGCTCCTAATCTCAGCTCGTTACCTGTATAAAAGACACCTGGGAGCCAGAATTTTTTCTGATTGAGAGGGGGTCAAATGCTTATTTCCCTCATTAAAATGCAAATCAATTCATAACATTTTTGACATGCGTTTTTCTGGATATTTTTGTTGTTATTCTGTCTCTCACTGTTCAAATAAACCTACCATTAAAATTATAGACTGATTCTTTCTTTGTCAGTGGGCAAACGTACAAAATCAGCAGGGGATCAAATACTTTTCCCCCCCACTGTAATTCCTATTTTCACCACCTCTAATGAGATGGGTGTGCTTGATATATGTCGCGTCAGAGCTTCTCAAAATCAGGGGGCGTGGTCGACAGTGCTGTCCTCATCTCTCCCGTCACATCCAAACTGGATCGATATTTGTTTTTAATGCAGAGAGCACTGAATCAGCGTACTATGAGTTTAAATGCTCTGAGGAAGACAGCACAGTATTCCCTTTGAGTCAGGAACCAGAACTTCTCCATGTATGGGTTGTCTGAGGCATTTGGTCACGACAACGCGATCAGCTGTTCGATTTCACTTACCGGCATGTCAACAGAGCCAGGATCACAGTCAAACGGATTTTGCTGATGCGGTCACTCATATGCAGAATTTTTTGTATTTCCCTGCATGCTTGCGTTCAATTTGTTCAGTTCCCCGAATAATGTATTACATTCTAGTCATTTAGCAGACGCTCTTATCCAGAGCGACTTACAGTAGTGAATGCATACATTTCATAATTTTATTTTTAATTTTTTTGGTACTGGCACCCCGTGGGAATCGAACCCACAACCCTGGCGTTGTACACATCATGCTGGCGTTGCAAACACCACGCTCTACCAACTGAGCCACAGGGAAGGCCATGTATGCATGTCTGTTACATAGGCAAGGAGACACATTTTCTTTTCATTAGACCAAGTCAGCAAAGGCAGTTTGTTTTTACATCCATTGTGATTGATAACAGTTGCTCCAAAATTGCTGGCCATCAACCTCCTCATGGTTTGCCAGTTGGGGTTAGCACGCTGTCCAACTGTTGCCTGCCGTATAGCCTCCTGCTGATCCACCGACAGTGCCATGCCAGCCAGGATCCCTGCATGCCCCAGGTGCCCTTGTTTTTTAACAATGTCCGGTACAGACAGGGAGGGTAGTGGTTGTTCTGGCTCAGGTTCAAGGAGACATGACATTCCACTGAACCTGCCCCGGAGATGGTTCCTTAGACACTGAAGAACCTTGTCTGTGGGCTCTCGGGACAGAGGGTTGTAGTCTTCAGCCGGGTACAGGTCCTCCACTGGACTCCACCTGGTTGGGCATGGCTGGCTTCCTCCACTCACATTCCAAATCCATACAGCCGATATTGTGAACAGGAAAAATAGCCAATGTGGCCACATTTGCACGTGGTAGAGAGAATCCCCTGGTCACCTATAGAGACCTGCCAAGAGGAACGAAGTTAAGAGCCACATGCCTTTCAATGCATGACTTAGAAGAAATGCATTTCAAAGTGTTCAAAGAAATGTGCTATGAAAATAAAGTTTGATTGATGACATTACAGCTGTAGAATATTTAATAAAACTGTAATTTTCACAAGGACAAGTGCAGTTCCCCCATGGAAAGTTATATAAATTTGTAGACGCATCAAAATGTTGTCTTTATTTCCCCTTTTAGACATGCGGAACATCAGGCTCACCCCAGAAGAAGCATTGCATGATCAATGCCACCCGTAGCAAGGAGATCTGCAGGAAGTGATGAACTCTCTCACTCTGGGGTAAGACATAATTTAAACCCCACAGATATAAATTCTCACTGTGCCCATGAAAAAATGCCATTTCAATTGTGTTGTACTAATGAATGAAACTGAGGAGATGCACTCAGACCAGCCTTTGTGATTGAACTTACGTTAACTATTTTAGTTGGCCGCTTTGAGCAAAACTTTAACGTAATTATAGCCCATTCTAAGAGCCTATTGTTTGTGTATGATCTTTATTAAATCATTCACTTGTTTTTCAACAATGTCAGGTACAGGCAGAGATGACTGGAGCCTTCAGCAAGTAAGACACAGGGGTAAGAAATAATTTGAACATCACAGATATAAATTCCCAATGTGCCCATGATAAAGTTAAGTACATTACTTTAGTTGGCTGCTTTGAGCAACACTTGTATGTAATATAACCTATTCTGGGAGCCGAGTCTGTATGATCTATGTGGAATATTTTGGGATCATCGGCTTCTCTGAGAACAGGTACTGACAGGAGGAGCAATATTAGTCTGCCAGAGGTCATCACGCTGGATGGAGATGGTGATGGAGGCTTTGGTGGTCCACACAACAAAGAAGCAGGTGTCTCTTCCAGTGATATGGAGTTGACATTGGACCTGGTGCCAGTAAGGATGGTCTTCACCGAGGCTGTAAAAACCTCCCTCCTTGATATCGAAATCCTTCGACTTCACTGCCTCTTCAATGGTAAGGTCCCTTGTACCTGTTGGATTCTAGCTTGAAATATACTTATTCATGTTATTATACATGTACAGTAATCAATATGTTGGTGTCAATAGAGAGCGGATAAAAACTAGATGTTTGGAAAGTTACTGACTGAGGAAGGGGGAGTGCAGATAGTTTACATTCTGTAAAAACACGGTGTTGTTAAATCTCATGGATCCTATGGAGGGAGGCAAAGGGCAACAGTCTGGTTTCAGTCACTGATCAGGTAGGACAGCCGTGCATTAGGGAGGAGTGAGGAATTCAGCCCGAGGTCAGATCAGGTCAGGTCTGATGAATTAAGGAGCAGTCCTATCCCACACACATTTTTTCACACCCACGAAGGTTCTAGCATGAGGCAGGCCATGACTACACAAGTGAAAGGAACCAGTTCAGTTCCTGCCTAACAACGGAGATGTATTGGCTGTCTAGATGTGCAAGGAGTTGACTCCTAGTAGGAGGGTATAAATATATGTGTTTGCGTAAACATGTCTTTGCAGTTGTTTGACCCAGTGGGGGAATAAACTTGGCTTGAGTTTTTATTCTGTTTGTTTAGAACCTAACACACCATAGGGACACTTGAGCTCCACCACTGCTGTGGTGTTCACCAGACCATCTGGTCAGACACCCAGGATCCCAGACCCTGTGACGCAAAGCCCTGAATGCTCCACATCTCTCTCTGTAGCCATTTTGAATGCCTTTAAGCCCTTTTCTTCGCTATCTGTGCCCCACTTTACAGACAACACCCCATCTAACGACTGAACACCTTGAAATGCATTCGTGGTAAGAAATGTGCTATATAAATAAAGTTTGATTTGATTAATGTCATTACAGCTGTAGAATATTTAATAAACTAATTTTCACATAAGGACAAGTGCAGTTTTCCATAAACTGAATTGATAACTTGGGATTTCATCACTTGACATATCAATCATATAGTGGGAAGGATCTTATAAATCAAGACAATGCATGTACCACTCTGAATAAATAAATACTGTGCCTTTGAAAGTGTGTTTCTGGTCATGAAACTACAATACAGGCCGGATGTCTAAAAGCTCCGTTCATAATGTCAATAGATTTTTAGATTAATTCTTATCAATGACATTCTAGAACTGAGTTATTACTCGAGGTAATCTGCTTAATGATTAATTAATTAAGTGGCTTTTTCCTTGTGTAATGTTGACAGATGTATAGAAAACATTGTATTGCTAAGATGCTCAAACTGAACTTAATCACTACACTCACTGACACAGAATAAACTTTCTGTCATGCTGGTCATGACCAAACCGGTAAATTGCCCCTCACTATAGCTGCACTTCTCCGCATAACCACACTTTTAATGGTCTTCTCCCCTTTTAATGCTCATCCTTGAAAATTGCCATACAATCTAAAATAGACACCAAAGTAGACATACTGTACAAACAATTATCTAGGCTAAGTAAAACAAAATTATTTTTGGACTGCTCTGCTACATAGGCACTGACTACACTTTAGCTAAGACAGAGAAAGGGGAAGCAAATTCATGGATTGGGCACAGGAGGTCTCTAGGTACAAAGGTCTCCGATTGCCCTGGTGAAGGGTAACCGGCAGTGTCAGCTAGAGGTGACGTGCAGGGTCTTCCTGCAGGAATTTGTATTGAGAACTCACCTTGTTAGAGAGAATTACATGGCTATCAAAACGTCACGCCAGGGTAAGCCTAAACGGAATACATACCTTATATGAAGTAGTTCTAAAATTCCAGATGGCAAAATGAATGGGGACAGAGTGGCATCAAATCAAAGGCACTCCTTCAATATAAAAGTTGTTTTTGACTAAAATGAAAACGTGTCAGTTTGTCACTTTCACAAGAATGGAGTAACAACATGTTCAGCATTGCCTCAAATCTAGGTTGTGCCTTTAGATTGAGAAAATGATCAACTAAGGATGAATTTTTCACTTCAAACCCTTGCCTGGTCTGTTTCACAAGCTTTCCCAGATGTCTCACTATGTTGCGCCTCCGGGTTCAGAAACTCTGTGCGAAGGCTGTTCTCAAGGTAGGCCTGGTCGTAGCTAAATACAGTATGTTTGAGTCGTGTCGGGGACAATTTTAGCTAAGGGAGAGATCGAAATGTACACAACAGTTACCCAGAGGACAATGGGGGAGGGTCATGCTTTTTCAATATCAGTCAACGGGAAGGTTTAGTATTTTTTACATTTAGTCCAGGGGAGGGTCATCTAATTTATAATCAATTAAATGTCATATTGCTCAGGGTTTTAGAATTAGTTTCTTATTATAGTATCTCATGGGCTCCCGAGTGGCGCAGTGGTCTAAGGCACTGCATCTCAGTGCAAGAGGCATCACTAAAGTTCCTGGTTCGAATCCAGGCTGTATCACATCCGGCTGTGATTGGGAGTACCATAGGGCGGTGCACAATTGGCCCAGCATCGTCCGAGTTTGTCTGGGGTAGGCCATCATTGTAAATAAGAATTTGTTTTTAACTGACTTGCCTAGTTAAATAAAGGTTAAATATTAGAAAATAAATCATGTGCCCGATGATGCCCCTAATATCTGCTGGGCAGCAACATCAAGTGTGCCTAGTGTGGTCTCAAAATCTATCCATAGGCTACAGGCCTAGGCTATATGAAGATCGTGCTCGGAGAAGCACGTTATATTTTCTTACAAAATGTACTTTAAGTTTTTGCGTTGCTGGGATGGTGTATATAAAACTAGGCTACACTGCATTACACACTACAATGGATAGGCGTTCCCAATCAAGAGGCCCGGCCTGCCCTGCTCTTGCTGATGTAAACCCTTTTTTACTGCCTAGCCAATCAATGACTGTGCTGTGTATGGTGGCACTTCAGGAGGGGAGTCAATTTGTAATTTAAAAAAAAAAGAATCAATATCTGTGCGTGCGGACGAGGCCTACGGATGTCCTGTTCAATTTGAGAAGGAGAACATGAAGACGAGAAGGAGGACCAGAGTAAAGACTGCTACGGCTATAATCAATGCTCATAATGAAGCAATTTATTGGAGTTATTGACTTTACAATACGCCATATGACAAATTTACATAATTTTGAAGAGGGAAAGTATTCCCGAGAATATATAGTGCATTCGGAAAGTATTAAGACCCCTCAACTTTTTCCACATTGTTACGTTACAGCCTTATTCTAAAGTTGATTAAATCGTTTCCCCCCCCCCCTCAATCTACACACAATAGCCCATAATGACAAATAAAAACTGAAATATCACATTTACAGAAGTATTCAGACTCTTTACTCAGTACTTTGCTGAAGCACATTTGGCAGCGATTACAGCCTCGAGTCTTAGATATGACGCTACAAGCTTGACACACCTGTATTTGGGGAATGTCTCCCATTCTTTTCTGCAGATCCTCTCCAGGTCTGTCAGATTGGATGGGGACCGTCGCTGCACAGCTATTTTCAGGTCTCTCCAGAGATGTTCAGAGACTTGTCCCGAAGCCACTCCTGCGTGATCTTGGCTGTGTGCTTAGGGTCGTTGTCCTGTTGGAAGGCGAACCTTCACCCCAGTCTGAGGTCTTGAGTGCTCTGGAGCAGGTTTTCATCAAGGCTCTCTCTGTACTTTGCTCCGTTAATCTTTCCCTCAAACCTGACTAGTCTTCCAGTCCCTGCTGCTGAAAAACCTACCCACAGCATGATGCTGCCACCACAATGCTTCACTGTAGGGATGGTGCCAGGTTTCCTCCAGACCTTACGCTTGATTAACGCTGAATCACCTCTGCCACATTCAATTGTCTGGTGCCTGGCTGGGGGAGAAAGGAGCTAGACCCGTTGGGTAATTGTCGCCGAATTACCTCTAACAAATAAAAATCATCAAGCTTTCATTTCATTCATCCTATATTGACATCATGCATTTCACCAATAGCCCGTTACGTATTTTCACCAAACTAGGATCCGACTATGTCATATTCAAAGTGTATATCTATATTTTAGATTGAGTGAGGTGCCACTTACTTGTTAGAGGGAAACCACACCAGTGAATGCCATTTAATTACAGACTTAGATTAAAACGGGTGTCTGCTAACCTTTTTTTTTTTAATTTGGAGCTCTGGCACCATGGTGTTGGCGGTGGCACCATCCTCCAACCGGGGTTGACACTCACTCCTGGCAAACTCGCCAAATGTTGGGGTTTGTTCCTTGTTAATCATTGGCTAATTGGTGAAATTAGCATGCAGACAATATCTTTAAGTAAATCATTCATTCATTTATGCAATTGCAGACAGAAGTTGACAACAGGAACATAGCACGCATGTTTCCGAGTAAGTTCTGCAAAATAGAAAAGGTCCCAAGTTGCTTTTATCATGGTTGTAGTCTAACCCCTGTGATGTAACTGCCTACATCATTACCTTCTACTCATGAGACCAAAACCATGCTTACATAGCTATATAAACAAGAGTTTTATTGTTATCTAAAAGCTTAGCAGTAAATGTCCAAGTTGATTTATAGTGGAATGTCTGACGAGTCTCTTATACTGCCCTGCAGAGTTCTGTCTTCACAGTCACACATTTCAGACAGTTTCTTTATAAAAGGAAGAGATTAGAAAAGACTGTGGAACAATATTAAACCTCTATAATGAATATATATATTGTTAATCTGTAGTCTAGGACCCTATAAATGTAAGGAGGGAGGGGTCTTATAATCCCTCCCCTTCTATTAATACAATATAAGCATAATCAATTATTAGAATACATCAAAAATTTGGTACAGCCCCTATCATGACCCCTAGGTGAACCCCTGACACAAGCCAGTGGGATTCAGGGTGGTAAAACAGAAACCATTTAAACGCTTTGAAAATGTCATAGAAAATATGTCACACCTGATTATATCGGTTCGGTCAATCGAGACCATAACTTAACCAGTTCTGGTCACGCAGCTATAGCATTTCCTTCTGCCATTTTGTACCACCGAGCCAGCATCGGGGAAGCAAACAGTAGAACATGGTGCATTTCATTAATGTTTTAAAGTGCAGTTTTAGGAGTTTAGGGCTTCTGACTCAGACGGTCAGTGCCTAGCTACCATATTCCCACTTAGGTAGCCCAGTGCCTATGGAGTTGGACCTGTAGCTGAAAGGTGGCTGGTTCAAATCCTGAGCCTAGAATTTCTTTGGGGAGAATTGATTTGGCAACTGGAGAGCTGCTGTGTTCACATCCTAAAGACATTCCCCTACCTTAGGGCCCTTGAGCAAAGCCCTTAAAGGAGAAGTTCACTTAATTTGAACCAAATCAAATTTTTTATGTAAATGGCATGTTATAGAAGCGCTGAGACACTTGTTTTTGAGAAATGTACAGTATATCACCTCCAGCGATATACTTCCACATGCTCATTCAGCAGTTATAGGGGCAGAGATGGGGGGGGGGGGGGGGAGCATTTCCGTTGTTCACTGTAACATATGCAGTAATGATTAACATATTTTTTTTTTAGGTAGATACACCAACAGCAAAGAATCATTACCTGAAAATGCAGCAGGATTGCCAGATCTGCAATGAGACTAAGTCAAACAGCCAGCAGCTGAGCGTAAAGCACCTAATCAGAAACAATAGCGAGAGACAGATCCTCTTGGGATTTGCATCTTTACAAACCTAAATAATAGTAAATAAAAGTAAACTGTGTGTGTGTGCACGCGTTTATATGTGTATTGATGTCCTTTGTGTTCATTCTCACCAGAATAAGAGGGAACATTCAATTGTCTGGTGCCTGGCTGGGGGAGGAAGGAGCTAGACCTGTTGGACAAGCACTTGGCTGCCATGCATCCTGCTGTTGTAAGTCACACACCTTTTTGCAGATCTTTCAGTCCCCCATTGACTTCCAATCAAGTGCTTTATGCAGTATAACTTACATTTACAGGATGTTAAAGTCGCTAATCTCCTAGCAAAGAGAGAGGCAGCCATAGATCTCAGTGAACTGAGGTACTCCAATCAGCCATAGGGATGATCTCCGACCTGGACCTCCTCCTTCACACGCTGCTATGCTGTTAGACGTAGACTTAATGCCAGACACAGCCTCCGACAGCAGCCCTGAGAGGGAGTGGAGATCTCATTGCCACCTTCCCCAGACAACCAGATCCCGCTGGGCTGACCCAGCCGCCAACAGGAAGACCAAGAGGAAGTGTCATCTTCTCATGATGTCAACGATGAAACAGACCGTCCCCCACCGGCAGCCCTCAAACCAATGGTCATGCAGCCCTCCACCCTCCCCTCCAAGAGAGGAAGGAAGGTTGAAAAGGCAGCAGACCCTCTTGAAAGTCTACAACGCCAAGCTCACAGATTCTCATAGGCAGCCCTCTCTCAGCGGTAGGGAGAATGTGCGGCAAAGTAGTGGTGATGGTTAGGGTTTAGAGCAGGGCTTCCCAAACTTTTTTGGCCCATGACCCCACTTTGATATCTGAACATTATTGCAACCTCAACCATGTGAAAATACATACTGTAACTAACAGCCAATTTTTACCTTTTCTTTTACTTTTTTTTTTAAACTTAAAAAAAATATATATATTTAAATTGGGGCTATGGCAGTCAATTGAAAAACATTCTTATTGTATTCTCAACTCACCACAATATACTTTGAATTTAAGGCTATGACAGTCAATTGCAAATGAGTCTGATATACAGTGGGGGAAAAAAGTATTTGATCCCCTGCTGATTTTGTATGTTTGCCCATTTACAAAGAAATGATCAGTCTATAATTTTAATAGCAGGTTTATTTGAACAGTGAGAGACAGAATAAGAACCAAAAAATCCAGAAAAACGCATGTCAAAAATGTTATAAATTGATTTGCATTTTAATGAGGGAAATAAGTATTTGACCCCTCTGCAAAACATGACTTAGTACTTGGTGGCAAAACCCTTGTTGGCAATCAGAGGTCAGACGTTTCTTGTAGTTGGCCACCAGGTTTGCACACATCTCAGGAGGGATTTTGTCCCACTCCTCCTTGCAGATCTTCTCCAAGTCATTAAGGTTTCGAGGCTGACGTTTGGCAACTTGAACCTTCAGCTCCCTCCACAGATTTTCTATGGGATTAAGGTCTGGAGACTGGCTAGTCCACTCCAGGACCTTAATGTGCTTCTTCTTGAGCCACTCCTTTGTTGCCTTGCCCGTGTGTTTTGGGTCATTGTCATACTGGAATACCCATCCACGACCCATTCTCAATGCCCTGGCTGAGGGAAGGAGGTTCTCACCCAAGATTTGATGGTACATGGCCCCGTCCATCGTCCCTTTGATGCGGTGAAGTTGTCCTGTCCCCTTAGCAGAAAAACACCCCCAAAGCATAATGTTTCCACCTCCATGTTTGATGGTGGAGATGGTGTTCTTGGGGTCATAGGCAGCATTCCTCCTCCTCCAAACACGGCGAGTTGAGTTGATGTCAAAGAGCTCAATTTTGGTCTCATCTGACCACAACACTTTCACCAGTTGTCCTCTGAGTCATTCAGATGTTCATTGGCAAACTTCAGACGGGCATGTATATGTATTCTGGAGCAGGGGGACCTTGCGGGCGCTGCAGGATTTCAGTCCTTCACGGCGTAGTGTGTTACCAATTGCATTCTTGGTGACTATGGTCCCAGCTGCCTTGATCATTGACAAGATCCTCCCGTGTAGTTCTGGGCTGATTCCTCACCGTTCTCATGATCATTGCAACTCCACGAGGTGAGATTGACAGTTCTTTTGTGTTTCTTCCATTTGCGAATAATCGCACCAAATGTTGTCACCTTCTTACCAAGCTGCTTGGCGATGGTCTTGTAGCCCATTCCAGCCTTGTGTAGGTCTACAATCATGTCCCTGACATCCTTGGAGAGCTCTTTGGCTTTGGCCATGGTGGAGAGTTTGGAATCGGATTGATTGCTTCTGTGGACAGGTGTCTTTTTTACAGGTAACAAGCTGCGGTTAGGAGCACTCCCTTTAAGAGTGTGCTCCTAATCTCAGCTCGTTACCTGTATAAAAGACACCTGGGAGCCAGAATTTTTTCTGATTGAGAGGGGGTCAAATGCTTATTTCCCTCATTAAAATGCAAATCAATTTATAACATTTTTGACATGCGTTTTTCTGGATATTTTTGTTGTTATTCTGTCTCTCACTGTTCAAATAAACCTACCATTAAAATTATAGACTGATTCTTTCTTTGTCAGTGGGCAAACGTACAAAATCAGCAGGGGATCAAATACTTTTCCCCCCCACTGTAATTCCTATTTTCACCACCTCTAATGAGATGGGTGTGCTTGATATATGTCGCGTCAGAGCTTCTCAAAATCAGGGGGCGTGGTCGACAGTGCTGTCCTCATCTCTCCCGTCACATCCAAACTGGATCGATATTTGTTTTTAATGCAGAGAGCACTGAATCAGCGTACTATGAGTTTAAATGCTCTGAGGAAGACAGCACAGTATTCCCTTTGAGTCAGGAACCAGAACTTCTCCATGTATGGGTTGTCTGAGGCATTTGGTCACGACAACGCGATCAGCTGTTCGATTTCACTTACCGGCATGTCAACAGAGCCAGGATCACAGTCAAACGGATTTTGCTGATGCGGTCACTCATCTGCAGAATTTTTTGTATTTCCCTGCATGCTTGCGTTCAATTTGTTCAGTTCCCCGAATAATGTATTACATTCTAGTCATTTAGCAGACGCTCTTATCCAGAGCGACTTACAGTAGTGAATGCATACATTTCATAATTTTATTTTAAATTTTTTTGGTACTGGCACCCCGTGGGAATCGAACCCACAACCCTGGCGTTGTACACATCATGCTGGCGTTGCAAACACCACGCTCTACCAACTGAGCCACAGGGAAGGCCATGTATGCATGTCTGTTACATAGGCAAGGAGACACATTTTCTTTTCATTAGACCAAGTCAGCAAAGGCAGTTTGTTTTTACATCCATTGTGATTGATAACAGTTGCTCCAAAATTGCTGGCCATCAACCTCCTCATGGTTTGCCAGTTGGGGTTAGCACGCTGTCCAACTGTTGCCTGCCGTATAGCCTCCTGCTGATCCACCGACAGTGCCATGCCAGCCAGGATCCCTGCATGCCCCAGGTGCCCTTGTTTTTTAACAATGTCCGGTACAGACAGGGAGGGTAGTGGTTGTTCTGGCTCAGGTTCAAGGAGACATGACATTCCACTGAACCTGCCCCGGAGATGGTTCCTTAGACACTGAAGAACCTTGTCTGTGGGCTCTCGGGACAGAGGGTTGTAGTCTTCAGCCGGGTACAGGTCCTCCACTGGACTCCACCTGGTTGGGCATGGCTGGCTTCCTCCACTCACATTCCAAATCCATACAGCCGATATTGTGAACAGGAAAAATAGCCAATGTGGCCACATTTGCACGTGGTAGAGAGAATCCCCTGGTCACCTATAGAGACCTGCCAAGAGGAACGAAGTTAAGAGCCACATGCCTTTCAATGCATGACTTAGAAGAAATGCATTTCAAAGTGTTCAAAGAAATGTGCTATGAAAATAAAGTTTGATTGATGACATTACAGCTGTAGAATATTTAATAAAACTGTAATTTTCACAAGGACAAGTGCAGTTCCCCCATGGAAAGTTATATAAATTTGTAGACGCATCAAAATGTTGTCTTTATTTCCCCTTTTAGACATGCGGAACATCAGGCTCACCCCAGAAGAAGCATTGCATGATCAACGCCACCCGTAGCAAGGAGATCTGCAGGAAGTGATGAACTCTCTCACTCTGGGGTAAGACATAATTTAAACCCCACAGATATAAATTCTCACTGTGCCCATGAAAAAATGCCATTTCAATTGTGTTGTACTAATGAATGAAACTGAGGAGATGCACTCAGACCAGCCTTTGTGATTGAACTTACGTTAACTATTTTAGTTGGCCGCTTTGAGCAAAACTTTAACGTAATTATAGCCCATTCTAAGAGCCTATTGTTTGTGTATGATCTTTATTAAATCATTCACTTGTTTTTCAACAATGTCAGGTACAGGCAGAGATGACTGGAGCCTTCAGCAAGTAAGACACAGGGGTAAGAAATCATTTGAACATCACAGATATAAATTCCCAATGTGCCCATGATAAAGTTAAGTACATTACTTTAGTTGGCTGCTTTGAGCAACACTTGTATGTAATATAACCTATTCTGGGAGCCGAGTCTGTATGATCTATGTGGAATATTTTGGGATCATCGGCTTCTCTGAGAACAGGTACTGACAGGAGGAGCAATATTAGTCTGCCAGAGGTCATCACGCTGGATGGAGATGGTGATGGAGGCTTTGGTGGTCCACACAACAAAGAAGCAGGTGTCTCTTCCAGTGATATGGAGTTGACATTGGACCTGGTGCCAGTAAGGATGGTCTTCACCGAGGCTGTAAAAACCTCCCTCCTTGATATCGAAATCCTTCGACTTCACTGCCTCTTCAATGGTAAGGTCCCTTGTACCTGTTGGATTCTAGCTTGAAATATACTTATTCATGTTATTATACATGTACAGTAATCAATATGTTGGTGTCAATAGAGAGCGGATAAAAACTAGATGTTTGGAAAGTTACTGACTGAGGAAGGGGGAGTGCAGATAGTTTACATTCTGTAAAAACACGGTGTTGTTAAATCTCATGGATCCTATGGAGGGAGGCAAAGGGCAACAGTCTGGTTTCAGTCACTGATCAGGTAGGACAGCCGTGCATTAGGGAGGAGTGAGGAATTCAGCCCGAGGTCAGATCAGGTCAGGTCTGATGAATTAAGGAGCAGTCCTATCCCACACACATTTTTTCACACCCACGAAGGTTCTAGCATGAGGCAGGCCATGACTACACAAGTGAAAGGAACCAGTTCAGTTCCTGCCTAACAACGGAGATGTATTGGCTGTCTAGATGTGCAAGGAGTTGACTCCTAGTAGGAGGGTATAAATATATGTGTTTGCGTAAACATGTCTTTGCAGTTGTTTGACCCAGTGGGGGAATAAACTTGGCTTGAGTTTTTATTCTGTTTGTTTAGAACCTAACACACCATAGGGACACTTGAGCTCCACCACTGCTGTGGTGTTCACCAGACCATCTGGTCAGACACCCAGGATCCCAGACCCTGTGACGCAAAGCCCTGAATGCTCCACATCTCTCTCTGTAGCCATTTTGAATGCCTTTAAGCCCTTTTCTTCGCTATCTGTGCCCCACTTTACAGACAACACCCCATCTAACGACTGAACACCTTGAAATGCATTCGTGGTAAGAAATGTGCTATATAAATAAAGTTTGATTTGATTAATGTCATTACAGCTGTAGAATATTTAATAAACTAATTTTCACATAAGGACAAGTGCAGTTTTCCATAAACTGAATTGATAACTTGGGATTTCATCACTTGACATATCAATCATATAGTGGGAAGGATCTTATAAATCAAGACAATGCATGTACCACTCTGAATAAATAAATACTGTGCCTTTGAAAGTGTGTTTCTGGTCATGAAACTACAATACAGGCCGGATGTCTAAAAGCTCCTTTCATAATGTCAATAGATTTTTAGATTAATTCTTATCAATGACATTCTAGAACTGAGTTATTACTCGAGGTAATCTGCTTAATGATTAATTAATTAAGTGGCTTTTTCCTTGTGTAATGTTGACAGATGTATAGAAAACATTGTATTGCTAAGATGCTCAAACTGAACTTAATCACTACACTCACTGACACAGAATAAACTTTCTGTCATGCTGGTCATGACCAAACCGGTAAATTGCCCCTCACTATAGCTGCACTTCTCCGCATAACCACACTTTTAATGGTCTTCTCCCCTTTTAATGCTCATCCTTGAAAATTGCCATACAATCTAAAATAGACACCAAAGTAGACATACTGTACAAACAATTATCTAGGCTAAGTAAAACAAAATTATTTTTGGACTGCTCTGCTAGATAGGCACTGACTACACTTTAGCTAAGACAGAGAAAGGGGAAGCAAATTCATGGATTGGGCACAGGAGGTCTCTAGGTACAAAGGTCTCCGATTGCCCTGGTGAAGGGTAACCGGCAGTGTCAGCTAGAGGTGACGTGCAGGGTCTTCCTGCAGGAATTTGTATTGAGAACTCACCTTGTTAGAGAGAATTACATGGCTATCAAAACGTCACGCCAGGGTAAGCCTAAACGGAATACATACCTTATATGAAGTAGTTCTAAAATTCCAGATGGCAAAATGAATGGGGACAGAGTGGCATCAAATCAAAGGCACTCCTTCAATATAAAAGTTGTTTTTGACTAAAATGAAAACGTGTCAGTTTGTCACTTTCACAAGAATGGAGTAACAACATGTTCAGCATTGCCTCAAATCTAGGTTGTGCCTTTAGATTGAGAAAATGATCAACTAAGGATGAATTTTTCACTTCAAACCCTTGCCTGGTCTGTTTCACAAGCTTTCCCAGATGTCTCACTATGTTGCGCCTCCGGGTTCAGAAACTCTGTGCGAAGGCTGTTCTCAAGGTAGGCCTGGTCGTAGCTAAATACAGTATGTTTGAGTCGTGTCGGGGACAATTTTAGCTAAGGGAGAGATCGAAATGTACACAACAGTTACCCAGAGGAAAATGGGGGAGGGTCATGCTTTTTCAATATCAGTCAACGGGAGGGTTTAGTATTTTTTACATTTAGTCCAGGGGAGGGTCATCTAATTTATAATCAATTAAATGTCATATTGCTCAGGGTTTTAGAATTAGTTTCTTATTATAGTATCTCATGGGCTCCCGAGTGGCGCAGTGGTCTAAGGCACTGCATCTCAGTGCAAGAGGCATCACTAAAGTTCCTGGTTCGAATCCAGGCTGTATCACATCCGGCTGTGATTGGGAGTCCCATAGGGCGGTGCACAATTGGCCCAGCATCGTCCAAGTTTGTCTGGGGTAGGCCATCATTGTAAATAAGAATTTGTTTTTAACTGACTTGCCTAGTTAAATAAAGGTTAAATATTAGAAAATAAATCATGTGCCCGATGATGCCCCTAATCTCTGCTGGGCAGCAACATCAAGTGTGCCTAGTGTGGTCTCAAAATCTATCCATAGGCTACAGGCCTAGGCTATATGAAGATCGTGCTCGGAGAAGCACGTTATATTTTCTTACAAAATGTACTTTAAGTTTTTGCGTTGCTGGGATGGTGTATATAAAACTAGGCTACACTGCATTACACACTACAATGGATAGGCGTTCCCAATCAAGAGGCCCGGCCTGCCCTGCTCTTGCTGATGTAAACCCTTTTTTACTGTGTATGGTGGCACTTCAGGAGGGGAGTCAATTTGTAATTAAAAAAAAAAAGAATCAATATCTGTGCGTGTGGACGAGGCCTACGGATGTCCTGTTCAATTTGAGAAGGAGAACATGAAGACGAGAAGGAGGACCAGAGTAAAGACTGCTACGGCTATAATCAATGCTCATAATGAAGCAATTTATTGGAGTTATTGACTTTACAATACGCCATATGACAAATTTACATAATTTTGAAGAGGGAAAGTATTCCCGAGAATATATAGTGCATTCGGAAAGTATTAAGACCCCTCAACTTTTTCCACATTATTCTAAAGTTGATTAAATCGTTTCCCCCCCCCCCCTCAATCTACACACAATAGCCCATAATGACAAATAAAAACTGAAATATCACATTTACAGAAGTATTCAGACTCTTTACTCAGTACTTTGCTGAAGCACATTTGGCAGCGATTACAGCCTCGAGTCTTAGATATGACGCTACAAGCTTGACACACCTGTATTTGGGGAATGTCTCCCATTCTTTTCTGCAGATCCTCTCCAGGTCTGTCAGATTGGATGGGGACCGTCGCTGCACAGCTATTTTCAGGTCTCTCCAGAGATGTTCAGAGACTTGTCCCGAAGCCACTCCTGCGTGATCTTGGCTGTGTGCTTAGGGTCGTTGTCCTGTTGGAAGGCGAACCTTCACCCCAGTCTGAGGTCTTGAGTGCTCTGGAGCAGGTTTTCATCAAGGCTCTCTCTGTACTTTGCTCCGTTAATCTTTCCCTCAAACCTGACTAGTCTTCCAGTCCCTGCTGCTGAAAAACCTACCCACAGCATGATGCTGCCACCACAATGCTTCACTGTAGGGATGGTGCCAGGTTTCCTCCAGACCTTACGCTTGGCATTCAGGCCAAAGAGTTCAATCTTGGTTTCATCAGACCAGAGACTCTTTTTCGTCATAGTCTAAAAGTCCTTTAGGCGCCTTCTGGCAAACTCCAAGCGGGCCGTCATGGGCCTTTTACTAAGGAGTGGCTTCCGTCTGGCTACTCCACCATAAACGCCTGATTGGTGGAATGCTGCAGAGATGGGAGAACCTTCCAGAAGGACAACCATCTCCACAGAGAAACTCTGGAGCTCTGTCAGAGTGACCATTGGGTTCTTGATCACCTCCCTGACCAAGGCCCTTCTCCCCCAATTGCTCAGTTTGGCCAGGCAGCCAGCTCTAGGAAGAGTCTTGGTGGTTCCAAATTTCTTCCATTTAAGAATGATGGAGGCCACTGTGTTCTTTGGGACCGTCGATGCTGCAGACATTTTTTGGTACCCTTCCCCAGATCTGTGCCTCGACACAATCCTGTCTTAGAGCTCTACGGACAATTCCTTCGACCTCATGTCTTGGGTTTTGCTCTGACATGCACGATCAACTGTGGGACCTTATATAGACTGGTGTGTGCCTTTTCAAATCATGTCCAATTAATTGAATTTACCACAGGTGGACTCCAATCAAGTTGTAGAAACATCTCAAGGATGATCAATGGAAACAGGAAGCACCTGAGGTCAATTTTGAGTCTCATAGCAAAAGGCCTGAATACTTATTTACATAAGGCATTTATTTTTAATAAATGTGCAAACATTTCTAAAAACCTGTCTGTCTGGCCCTACCCAGCTTTCTGGCCAATAGCCTACTTTATTGGAATCTCAATTGCTCTATCCCTCATTCATAGGTTGATTACTTGTGTTGCCCATGTTTGAATGGGCAATGAGCAAAAAAATGTATGACAAAAAAATATATATATTCTCACTTGATGTTCAAGATAAGTCATTCCAATTGAGCCAAATGTTGTGGAGATTGTTGCTGTGTAAGATATTTGTTTTAGCCTATAGTCGTTCATTCATAATGCCATGATACCGAGCTAGAACATTTAATTTAATCATTTAAAACTCTTCTGACAGCTGCCAAAATGGCTGACTGAAAGGCTTGACATGCATGAGGTTGCAGAACCTTGGCTGTTGATGTACTGTAGGCTTATTTGTGTTAAACTATCGACTGAAAAGTATACATAGGATACAGTAAGAAAAATAGTAGTAAACATGCAGAAGCAATATGAGATGGTTTTGAATCATGTTAGTTTATTTCCCTCTGGCTATAGTTCGTCACAAGTTAGTAATGAGTATTCTGGGGACAATATTCAGGATAATATTTTAATAATAATAATGCCTGAAGCACAATGCGGGATGGATTGAGATGGGACTGTTTTGTATCATGAGCATAGAGTAGGAGAGTTGCTAAAAAATGTAGACGACTCCTTTTCATGAAGAATGGTGCAATTGAAAGTGCCTTAACACCTTTTTTTCCCTTTTCTGCAGTTTCTCCAAATATGGTAGCCCCGCCTTCTTCTTTCTGGATTTCCCTCCCCCATCACACTTCCTGCTTTGTTTGAGAGGGAGCGAATTGGCAGACTGAATAGGCTAGCTGTGGAGTTTAGAACATACGAATGTGGGCTGGGAAGTTAAGAACATACTAAGAATGTGCTGGTTTTGAGTGGTTGTGATTCACTCCCAAATCAGTGACAACAGACAGGTCAAGTTAGGTTGTTAAATGACTGTGCAAGTTAGCATTTGCTGATTCAATTTAGCACTTAGCAAGTTCTGGTCACTACAGGATCCTGTTTTGAAACTGGATGTAAAGGGTGAGTGGCCTCACGTGTTTAACATTGAGTTACTGCATTAAGATATAGTTGAAATCTTAGTCTAAACTTCACTGAATGGATCATTTTATGTAAGTGGTGATGAATTGGTGAGGCCATTGAAGGCATCTACATACCTTACTGATGTAGCAATTGTAGGTCCGTTAACGCAGCATTTTGACTGAATTAAACGTACATAAATGTACTTAGTCCTCCTCATCTTCTACCGCTGGAGTGCCTTGCCACAGTGCCTGTCTCATGAGACCCAGCTACTCCAGCACAGCCACCACTGTCCGTCAATATGTGTCCAAGCCATCAGGTCCTGCACATCCTGATTTCAAGGGCAATGTTCCTACGGCCAGTCTTCTTATACATGTTCCATTAGAGATCTTATTTTGCCAGTGCAAAACAAACCACTGTGTCAAATATTCTCACTTCATAATTGAAATATCACAATACTCAACTTCAAATTGTTTGAGGCACGGAAGTGTGTCGTGATTTCTGGGCTGGAACAAAAGCCTGTGCTCTCCATGGCCCTCTAAGTAATGTCAGGATCGATGACTTAGTCAGCTAACTGAGAAAGATTCCATTTCAAGTCAAACGGTACCGACTCAATATTCTCAATAATCCATCATTTACTTGAGCTTTTCTTAATAAACCAGAAAACAAACCGCTATATCTGAAAGTTTGTTAGTTACCTGGCTAACTTATTGATTCTGCTTTGTGACATACACTGTAGGACTAGGTTGGCCACGCCTTCCTTCACTTAGCCAACACCTGGTGCGACAAATCAACAGTAATCAATTAGTATGCAATTAAATTCAGGTGTGCAGATTGATAGTCTCTACTGGAATTTTTTTCACTGGAAAACTAAAATCAAATGTCGTACTTAGTCTAGCCCTTGATACTTAGTCTAGCCCTTGATACTTAGTCTGAGTGTCCACAGGTGCATTTAATTGCCTCCTTTCACAGGGTAATCTAACTGGGCTAAATAGAATTTCATCCAACTGCAAAGGGAATCCTCCAGGAATGTGATCATGGGGGATTACCCCATACCCTTGGGTTTGACAAGTCAATTCAGGCGCATACTGTCAGTGGGGAGTCACATGGAGCTAATCTCTGAATCCCAGAACTGATCTTACATAATTGCGTCAAACGCTCAATTAGGTTCTGGGGGGGAAATTTCAGAAAAAATATTAAAGAGACAAGTAAAAAGTCTCCACCCTCCTAAACGGAAACACTTTACGTGGAGCAAATGCATCGCATTACATTTTCAGCTGCAGGTAGTACTGGATTTATGATGGGGCAGTTTAAGGAATGACATTCCATGAAGGCAACATTAAGTTTTCAACTCATTTTTGAAAAAGTGTACTAATGTCATTACAGATTCTTCCAACTCAATGGGGTTTATTTTATTGCTTTAAAAAAACTGAATCTTACTGGCTCTAAGACCTGTCCTAAATTTGTCAAGATGACATGGCTAAGATGGCATGGCACTATGCAATGTTACTTGATTGATTTGTTTTCATTCCTATTTTGATGAGGCAGTGGTAAGTATATGCAGAACTTACCACTTAGTTGGCTATAGCCTGGAAACCTGATGTTTTATTTAATGGAACTCTACATTGGGCATAAATTAGTGTTTGGATCAGGAAAGTTTCCTCTCACGACCTCTACAAGCCAGAATGTTGAATAAAATTGTATTTTAACTTTACTGGTTGTCCATGTGGTTGGTCTGTTTGCAGGTAGGAATGTGAGACAATATCCACAGGAAAGTATAATTCAAAGTGCTGGCAGAGTGTTCAGATTTGTCACCTGAAGCATGTAAGCATGAGCCTGGCAAGTATGCATGCATACATGTATTTATCTTGTGCGTGCTTCAATGAAATTCAACGTCAGGTTTCCAGGCTAGGTTGGCTATTGCAAATGAAGGGTAGGGTTCTTGTATCCTTCCTTCTCTCGCCTGCAGGCTTGGAGAAACTAGCAGCCTCTGTGAATGCTGCTAGGTGACATGAAAGGTCAAAAGCGGTGAGGGAGGAGCACCCTTCTCAAATGGAACAGTAGTCTGGGCTGCATGCTCATGCTGTCAACATGGCAGCATGGTGCATCATTCAGAAACATCTCTTTTGCATAAAATGTCAGAATAAACACAGATAAAGCGTTTAAAGAAAAAAAAATAAAAATTTGCATGTGAAAAGAGAATCCTCCTCATTACTCCACCTGCTTCACCCACTTTTTTTGTTTTGAGCCGCGGTCAGCCAGAGCAGGGCACCTGGCTCACGCCAGGAGGCAGCCTGGTTCCAAAACAAATGCAATCACTTTTCACCCGGTGCAAACACCTCACACCGGGGCCAGATATTTGAAACCCGTCACTGAATCACCTGCTTGAGTTGCCTGGCAGGCTTTGCACTCTACCAATCAGAGTTGACAGGGTGTAAAGAGGAGGAGCTGCATGATTGTGGGTGTGTCCTATCTTGGACTTCAACAATAGTGTGTACGGGAAAGTCAGTGCTCCCACTTCTACTTGAATTTAATACACTTCATTAATGAAGAGATTAATGAAAATGTTTGTTTTTCATTTGCATGAATCAAAGGCATTGAAATGCAATTAAGTAGAGTAAAACAAAAACAGAATTGTATATGATTGACATTCTTTTGCTCGCTCTTCTCCACCACCATTCAGGTCAAGCATGGATATTGCTGTCGCAGAGGAACCCCTGAGGAAAATCTTCAGAGCAAAAAAGACTATGAAAGTCAGTGATCGACGGCAACTGGAATCCCTTCACACCACTCTTTCCTCTCCATGTTCTTTCCCATCCCCATCTCAGCCAACAATGGTAAATGGGAAGCACTGTGAAGATGTGTCTATGGAAGTAGATAAAGAACTTCATGGAACTACACATACCACCACTCATGCCCCTTCCTCCCTGACAGCCACATCCCTAACCACTGAGACCTCTGAGGAACCAACAGCCTCTGAATTACTGGTTTCTTCATCACAGAACATACACTCTGATGTAAAAGATGTTGAAGGAGAGGGGGACAAGGAGTCTACATTACCCAGCCTCGAGGTAGAAGATAAAATGAATGGACTGATAAAGGGGGATAGAAATTCCAAGGAGGATGTTATCGTTTCCTCTCCTGTGAGTTCAGAGAAAACAGAAGCAGTAAGAGAGAGACAGGTTGATGGTATGGAAGTAGACCTGGTACCAGGTACCACTCAGGACACAGTGCCCATATTGAACCCTGCTGCCTCCCTCCTGCTGTCCTCCAACACGGCTGTAGAGTCTGTCTCTTCCCCTTCCCTCTCCCCGTCATACACGGCAGAGTCAGACCAGGAGGTCAGGCCAGGATTCCTGGTGCTTAGTGAAGATGAGGATGTCCAGGATGAGAGCGATGAGGAAGAGGAGGAAAAAGATGCGAAAGAGGAGGAACAGAGGGAAAGTGAAGGAGGGGTAGAAAAAGTTGAGGTTAACATGGAGAATCCAGAACAATTTGAAAGTGGTGCTCCAGTTGACTGTCCGTCCTCTTCATCACCGACGCCCCTTCAGATTGATGAAGGTAGTCCTATAGTCTTTTCCAATCCCAACTGAAGCACCAAAGGGATTATGTCAAGTTTAGTTTGTTATGTTAGCTAAGGTTGCAGGAATTGGTCATATTTCTGACTTCAACTGGCCTGTTGGCTAGTGGAGATATATTTGTTTTCAACATGTTAGCTTCGATAACAGCGGTGTTTTGATATTATAATGTTTTGTGTTCTCTCTAAACAAGAAGAGGAGGGTGCTGCTCTACTGAAGAAACGATCCTTGTCTGGAGACTCAGAGGATGGTGGCGAAAAGCAGGGAGAAAGAGAAGACTTGGTAGTGGTGGAGAGGCATCACAAGAGGCCCAGAGTAGATTGTGAAGAGCTGGAGGCTCATGTGGAGCTGAAGATCAGTGGGAGCGCTGAAAGGCAACACAAGCTAAAGAAGGTTGGTCCTCAATTGAGATGTGGTTTCTTTAAATAAAATATGAAACGTCTCAGTTCCCAAGTTGTAGTCATGTATCCTGAGTTGCATGGCATATTTTTGGCAATTTTTTATTTTTATTATTGGTGCTACCTTCTCGTGTTATTTATTTAAAAAATCTCAGTTGGACTGGTTTTAAGGTTAAACAAATAAACTAACCTTCCATCTTTTTTCCTCACTTGCCCATTAAAATCCCTGTCCTCTGTAGGTGGTGCAGCAGCTTGTTGAGGAGCAGTTGCGTGTTCTGCAGCTCACACTATTTGACAAGAGTCTTCAGGGGCTCAGAGACAGACTGGACAAAATAGAAAAACACCCGAGTGCACTCAAGAGCCTGCAGGTCAGTTGTCAAAAGATGACAAATAAAACACAAACAGGGTAATCTAGGATAAAGACATTGGAATGTATTGCCCATTAGACAAGCAAATCCATGCTCCACGTATGCCCTTTCAGGCAAAGATTGGCCGACTTTCTAAGAAAGTTGGAACTGCCAACCAGGTCAGGGAGAATGCCAAGAATCCTCCAGAGGTGAGTGAAAATGGAGGCAATTGATCTTTCAATAATGACGGTGATTTCAGAGGGAACTTGCTTTTTTGAAAGATTGATGGTACCATTGGAACTCTATACAAAGTGCTCTTCCCTATATTCATCAGGTACTGTTGCCACCTACCTCTACTTATGCCACAGCAACCACCCAAGCAGGATCAGCAATTCTCGGCCTGAGGTAAGTCAATGATTTGAAGTGTAGCAGCGTGTCCCAATTAATCAGAGGAAAAAACATTTCACTAGAGGGTAACCCAAAGAAATGGGTGCATTGACAACGAAAATTCAATTTATCATTGAGTTATTTGGGATAAAAGCAATTGATTGGATGCACAGTGACGTCCTACTGTATCTCTCAGCATCCACTTATGTTTGTGTTCTCCATCATTCTCCACTGAGCAGCCTTTTGATCAGCTTCCTGAATCCTCTGCCTGTAATCATTTCCTCTCCTCCTTGTAAACAGAACAATGGGGAACAACACACCAGATCCAAAGCGTAATGATCAGAGCAGTCAAACCCCTACTCCTGTATGTAATGATCAGGGCTGTCAAACCCCTACTCCTGTATGTAATGATCAGGGCTGTCAAACCCCTACTCCTGTACCCACAGGTGAGCAGGAGGGAGTTGGTCTGTTGGCAGGTTTCTCTTTATCTTAATCTGTGTGTTTTCTTTAACCAACTAATAATATCATTGTATACAGTCTCTTCCTTTCTTTTTTTTCAATCTCCATTTTTTTCTCCTCCACAAGCCCCCTTGCTACCTTCCCACCCTTCCACAGCCTCAGCCGGATCTCAACCCACATCCCAAACCTTGATGCTGAGCACCTGTGTTACCCCAACACCAGGCCCGTCCGCCTTCCCTCTCCAGTCATTCCTCATACAGCTGCCTGGTGGAGGGACAGCCATCCTTACCAACCCAACCAACTCACAGCTAATCCCAGTGTGCGCACTTCCCGCCATGACGAGTTCCACCGTGACACCCACCACTGCCTTCCTCCTGCAGAGGACTACTCCTTACACCCCTGCTGCTCCCAAGCCCCCCTCTGCTTCTGCCCTCTTATCTCATTTCGCTGCCACACCCACACCCACAACCACGACTACACCCACTGACTCACCAGCTGCCACAACGTCCCACATAACCACACCCATAACCATGCCCAGGGCCACAACCATAACCACAACAACACCCTGGGCCATACCTATGGCCACACATGCAACCACACCCTGGGCCACAACCATAACCACACCCAGGGCCACAACCATAACCACAACCACACCCTGGGCCATACCCAGGGCCACACATGCAACCACACCCAGGGCCACAACCATAACCACACCCAGGGCCACAACCATAACCACACCCAGGGCCACAACCTTAACCACACCCACACGCAGGGCCACAACCATAACCACACTCTGTGCCACACCCAATGTCACCTACCCTGGAGCCACTGGGACAGTCAGCAGGCCCAGCTCCGGTGTGTCTGTCTCCGTCTGTGAGTCCATTCGGCTTGTGTCTGTGGCGAACTCCACTTTATCCTTACCAAGATTCTCAATGCCAGCCACCACATGCACTCAACCCAATGTGCGACCAGCTACCTTTTTGCATCCAGCTGCCCCAGCACAACTAGCTGCCCCAACACAACTAGCTGCCCCTGTACCACAGGTGCCTGCGAAAACAGGTTAGCTTACACCTCAGACGCTTGGCTTGTCATCTTGGAAGAGTAAATGTAAGTAGTTTGTTTTGCCCAGATTCTCAGTGTTGTTCTGAGAAGCTGTGTTTTCCTACACTCTCCTATGTAGGTAGTGAATCTACAAACCCTCCTTCAGACTCCACACAGGCATCTCACCCTGCCAAATCAGAAGCATTCATAGACCTGACAGAGGAGGAGGATGATGATGATGTTCTAGGTAAGATTGATATTCCTTTCCCTCCCGCTTCCTTTTGGTGAGCAGTATTTTATGATATTATAGAGGCCAGACGTGCAGTGAGTTGTACATCTCCCGAAGTTGTCCCCATGTGTTGTGTGCAGTTACTGGAGTGCTGAAGGCTCCGATGGCTTTGAAGGCCTCACCCTCGCCTTCAACAGCGGGTCAGCGAACAACAGCCACACAGCAAACCGCCACCTCCACTTCAGTCGGAACACAGGCCGGTAAGTGGTGTCTTGTGCCAACACTGTCTGTGGTTATGTTGACAGTAGAATACCCAGATTGTTTTTCTCTTTAATTTATTGTTTCAGTGAGGTCATCTCTTGGTCAGACTTCAGCTGTTGGATCTCCGCAGGCTGTTTATCAGCGCCCCCTGCAGGTGAGACTACCAAATATTTGAAAGCATAGCAACTGTCTTTCAATACATGGGCTGCGTTTCAAACTTATAAAAGACACACCTTCCTCCACTTACCCTCGCCTTATGCAATTGGGGGATCCCCGCGGCCATCTTTGTTGTCGGTCCAAATGATTAGCCAAGCAAGGGAAGTTAGCAACGTAAGCCCCTCAGCCCTCGTTTTTGATTGAGTTTGTAAGTGTACAATTTAGAGGTCGACCGATTAATCGGAATGGCTGATTTTAATTAGGGCCGATTTCAAGTTTTCATAACAATCGGTAATCACCGTTTTTGGACACCGATTATGGCCGATTACATTGCACTCCACGAGGAGACTGCGTGGCAGGCTGACTACCTGTTATGCGAGTGCAGCAAGGAGCCAAGGTAAGGTGCTAGCTAGCATTAAACTTATCTTATAATCAATCTTCACATAATCACTAGTTAACTACACATGGTTGATGATATTACTAGTTTATCTAGCTTGTCCTGCGTTGCATATAATCGTTGCGGTGCCTGTTAATTTATCATTGAATCACAGCCTACTTCGCCAAACGGGTGATTTAACAAGTGCATTCTCGAAAAAAGCACTGTCGTTGCACCAATGTACCTAACCATAAACATCAACGCCTTTCTTAAAATCAATACACAAGTATATATTTTTAAACCTGCATATTTAGTTAATATTGCCTGCTAACATTAATTTCTTTTAACTATGGAAATTGTGTCACTTCTCTTGCGTTCTGTGCAAGTAGAGTCAGGGTATATGCAGCAGTTTGGGCCGCCTGGCTCGTTGCGAACTGTGTGAAGACCATTTCTTCCTAACAAAGACCGTAATTAATTTGCCAGAATTGTACATAATTATGACATAACATTGAAGGTTGTGCAATATTTAGACTTAGGGATGCCACCCGTTAAATAAAATATGGAACTGTTCCGTATTTATCTTAAAGAATAAACATTTTGTTTTCGAAATGATAGTTTCCGGATTTGACCATATTAATGACCGAAGGCTCGTATTTCTGTGTGTTATTATATTATAATTAAGTCTATGATTTGATAGAGCAGTCTGACTGAGCGGTGGTAGGCAGCAGCAGGCTCGTAAGCATTCGTTCAAACAGCACTTTCCTGCATTTGCCAGCAGCTCTTCGTTGTGCTTCAAGCATTATGACTTCAAGCCTATCAACTCCCGAGATTAGGCTGGCAATACTAAAGTACCTATTAGAACATCCAATAGTCAAAGGTATATGAAAGACAAATGGTAGAGAGAGAAATAGTCCTATAATAACTACAACCTAAAACTTCTTACCTGGGAATATTGAAGACTCATGTTAAAAGGAACCACCAGCTTTCATATGTTCTCATGTTCTGAGCAAGGAACTTAAACGTTAGCTTTTTTACATGGCACATATTGCACTTTTACTTTCTTCTCCAACACTTTGTTTCATAATGTTTCATAATTTATTTGAGACTAAATGTAATTTATTGATGTATTATATTAAGTTAAAATAACTGTTCATTCAGTATTGTTGTAATTGTCATTATTTTATATATATTATATATATATATATATATATATATATATATATATATATATATATATATATATATTAGAAGTGCAATATGTGCCATGTAAAAACAAATGTAAATAGGTTAGAAACGGTGCTACTAATGCACATGACGGCACAAACACTTATCATAAAAGTAATGATGTTTTAGTTTGGTTAGCTTTTGGAAACGATAGTTTGCGCACAACTTTCCCTGACATCACACTTATACTTTGTAATTTTTGATGTATCTGATATAGTAGGATGGCTAACATTCGATGTCTGCGGAGGCGTTGTCTCCTAGCCAAGATTATGAAATGCAATCAGAATTGACTGTAGCGTATATAAGGCACTCACAACAGCTACCAGTGGTTCCATGATGACTGACAACAACCATGAGATGAACGAGTGACACATTTCCGGGCAAGAGCGGTCCATTTAAAATATATTTCTTCCATCGCCCCTTGCCCTGCAAGTGTCAACTCATCAGACGTCATGATATGTCATCAGAAGTGTCCACTTAATTTGAGGGCTGAGGGGATAGGGTGTGTCTTTTTAAGTGTTTGGAATGCAGCCATGGAATACTGCATGTTCCAGAACGTTTTCCAATTGGAAGAACATTTACATATTGGCCTATAATCAACCAAAGAGAGTAAACATAGCAAATGGATGTGAAAGGCTGAGTGAAAGTTGATAAAATTCATCTTTCAGGGCTCCACATCTGAAAGTGTTGCCTCAGCAACAACCACTTCTTCATCTTCCACACCTTGCCCCCAGCCCTCTCCCCTTCCCCCCTTGCCTGTCCCACCTCAAACGATCAGCCTGCCCCTCGAAGCGGCCAGCACCAGACCTCCACAGCAGCCTCTGCTCAAAATAACCCGGGTTCCAAGCCAGAATGACGGCATCGTGCTCTCCTGGTCTGTGACTGAAGTAGACAGGAGCTGTGCTGCCGTGGACAGCTACCACCTATACGCCTACCACCAGGACCACTCTGGCCCCGGCACACCCCTCCTACTCTGGAAGAAGATAGGGGAGGTGAAGGCCTTGGCTTTGCCCATGGCCTGTACACTCACACAGTTTGTCACTGGCTCCAAGTACTACTTTGCAGTCCGTGCCAGGGACGTGTATGGCCGCTTTGGACCATTCTGTGAGCTTCAGTGCACTGACGTCTTAACGTCCCCTTCACTGAAAGCTCCAATTTAACCAAATGTTAAGATTTAAGTTAACTTGACACAATAAATTGTATATATTAAAACAAGAGGAGAAATGTTGATACTGTAGATTTTTTTTTTTCTGGTAACCAAGCTAGCCAAAGTGAAAAGTTCAGTAAAGCTTCTGGCATAACTAATTGCTCTATTTTCAAGTGAATGTGTTTGGTATTTGTTTTATCAGAATTGTGCACTCAAATCTTATTTGAGCCCAGGTGTTTACAAGAGTGACTTATTATTGGAATGTTACTGGAAAATGTTGTTGCCCATCTTGGTGAAATCGGTTGGCCGTGTGTTTGACCACATGGGAGCAGCATTGTACCAAAATGGTATCTTTGACACAGGAGGAGAGGATTTGAAAATCAAACCTGAAATGGCCTGGTCCCGTTTCTGATTATGGACAAAGTATTATTCTCTTAGTTTCCTGAAGGTATTTGAAAACTCAAACTTTTCATTGCAATTGTCAGTTTAACTGAAATAACAGACTATGAATGACCATGTTATTATATGGTAATACACAGTAGTTTTGCGTCTCATGAGAAATGAACCTGCCAAAGCCTATGCGATCTCTCTTTTCCTCCTGCTCAATTTCTGCCACTGTGAAGGACATGTTCTACAATTAAATGATACATGATCTAGGGCCTCCTGTGTATGTGCACGTCCTGTGCCAATTTCTTTTTTTTATGGGTGTAATTTAATGTTTTCTTTTTTAATTTGGCATGAACAGAACTAGTCATGTTTTCATATTGTCAAACAAATAACTAAAGTAGGCTACCTGCGTGTGTTCGTCTAGTCCAAAATCATTCCAGCATCCTAACATTGATGAATGGAAAGAGACATCCGTTACGAAACACCAGAAATTGTAATGACATTCTGCGATTTTCATTAGGTCGACACTCTTGTAGCCTGAATTAATTGATGCGTCTTTGACAAAAGGACCTTTTTTGTAGAAAGAAAAGTTGGGATGCCTGAAAAGGGGCTGAGAGATGGGACTGTCCCGGGATGACAAGTGCAGCCACATGGATATATATCCAATAACCGGTGGGGATGTTCGTTTCATTTGGAACACACTTTTATTTTAATATTTACCTCTGTTGCAGTACAAATTGCATTTTAAAGAAATAGTATAATTGTTCAATTAGTATTATTTAGAGACCCCGCCCCCCCACCACAAAGTTTGATTTTTATTGCATTTAGAGGGACTCATTCAGGGGTCCCCCCTGGGCCCCATGTAATTCACACACTGTCTGCTGATCGCTTTGTCTGATAGGGACATGTAAAGTCTTAATGGCTGGTTAGAAACATGTAAATAAATGCATTGGACTTGACAACAGATTGACCGAAAGGTTAAGTACCAAGAAATATTCAGACTTGTAATTGTTCATTAAAATGTTTGTAAATTATACCGGTATATTGATACTTGACTCTAGGGGGAGCTAGTCCCTTATCAGTTTTATTCACACTAACACCAGTTCCTAGACATTTATTGGAAAGGCACCCCCTCCTCCTCCACTCTCTCAATGCATACTAATTCTGCGAGAGGACCCTCCTCCCTCCCCTCCCACCCAGATTTCTCAGGGATAGGCGGGAGAGGGGACAGATAGCATTTTCAGTTCAGTAAGGCAGGCAATGCTTGTCTTATAGCCCCATGTCTTTTTCAGTAAGCAGTATTGATGAGCCGCTGCAACATGTCTAACCTGTGTGAGTGGTATGTACTAGACCAGAGCTAGAGGAAAATAACATGTTTTCTTCTGGATGGGGAGGCTTGTTTTGTTGAAAGAAGAAAGAAGATGAGCTGGGAGGGGGAATAACTGGCAACTGCCATTCCCCCCTTCCACATAGAGACAAGAAAAAACGGAGGCTACTGGAGTATTTGTTTTTTTCTTTCGTTCTTTGTTCTTCTTCTTCCTCATCGCCTTGCTGGGAGGTGCTTTATCTTTTCATTTGCTTGCTCTCTCCGTCCTCTGCCTCCTCATCTATTTCACCATTTACCTGGTCTACAATTTCTTCTATTTATGAACGAGAAAAGGAAGGAAAGAGATTTTTTTTTCCTTTTTTAATTTCCTTTTCCATTCTCCCTTCCCTTACCATTCCTATGACTCCCTATCTTTCCCCTGTTACCCACGCTCCTCCTCCCCCCCCCCCCCCCCCCCCCCATTTCTCCACTCACTGTCCACCCCATAACTTTGACTAGTTTTTGAATCCACCAGTGTTTCAATTATCCAGATTTTTCCACCAGAAAAGACAAGCTGGTTGATGACACTATTTTACCTTTTTCATGTTTTTACCTTTTCCTATTTTGTACCTCTTTTCTTCTCCCACAATCCTTTGCATCTCTATTTTGGGGATTCTTATTTATATTTATAGGTAGGTCTCTTAGTGTTTAGTGTCCGTCTCAATCTGTTTATGTGTGTGTATTTTTGTGTGTTACGCATCCACATAACACACACACACACACGTTAATCCACAGTATGGCTTGGTAGTGGAATGGTTCTTTCATCAAATCATTCAGCTGGTACTTGTTTTCATGACATGCCATCCCCCTATGCTCTTTCTCTCCTTCCCAAACATCACCTTTTTGCTTTTGACCTCCATCAAAACCACAGTGATACATCCTACAACGCCTTCCTCTCTTCTCAAAGGAGCACATTTTCTCTCACAGTATTGCACAACAGTCTCTTCTCCTTCTCCCATTAAATGTGTAACTGCCTCCGTTTCCTTATATTTAATCATTTTACTCACACACAGGAGGAGACTAATGCAAGGTCCCAAGGCATACTCCATATCTAGCAAAAAAGGAATAAACCAATATATTATACTGTTCCCATCTCATCCTGCACCTCTTATGAAATCACTGCTGTCTGATGAAGACTGACAAACATTATCTGTAGCTCTGCGCTTAATACTCACTCATTTCTCATTCTACTGGTCTGTCACCTGTGTATGCATCTCTCTCTACCCCCCTCCCCCCACCACCCCCTCTCCTATCACTCCCTCTGACACACACACAAGCACTCAAAGATAATGGACTAAACCCTTGCTGCAGTTTTTTACCTTTCAGAGGATATTTTTTGTTTCATGCTTTTCTCATCTGTCGCTCTCATTTTAAGCGCCGTTCATCTCTATCCCATCATTGTTTTCCACCTACACCCCCACACTTAATTATCCAGTCATTTCTTTATTTGTTGCTCCATCTTTTTCATTTGCCATCAGAAAATTATTCACATATCCCAATGTTCTATATGTTAGAGGGTCATTTTGTTTTTCTGATATAATTTGAGAGTTATGTTTACTTCTATGGGGAATCATTTTTGTAAGTTATTACTGGGACTACTGTGATATTAAGGGGCAGGTAATTTAGTGTAGTTATTTTTGGAACAATGTTTAGCAATAGGAGAAGAAAAGTGTTGAAGACGGTGGTGAAAAGGTTGTAGGGAATTAGGTTTATTGCGAACTAACCAAAAAACTGACTTTTTGGTGTGTGAGTGAGGGAAAGGGAGTGAGAGAGGGAAAGGGAGTGAGGGAGGGAAAAGGAGTGAGAGAAGGAAAGCGAGTGAGAGAGGGAAAGAGAGGGAAAAGAGTGTAATAACACAGCAATAGTAAACCACAATTCATTCTCTCTCCACCTCTATATTTCCTTTTGTTCTTGAAGGAGAATGTTATGATTCTCCTCTACATTATATGAAGATATTGGGGAATGGGATTTTTTTTAAAATATTCTTCACAATGATAAATGCATTCTGGATGTAGCTGTTTTCCTGAGGAATTACTCTGTTTCGGATTGGACTCCAAATGAAAGCCTCTAATTAACTGTTAATTGAAATTCAGGACTTTTTGGTGGTTTTTCCGAATGGACTAAAGCTGATTTTAATACTTTTTTCTACTAATGAATTTTAATGGGATTTTACTATCAAGGATTAAGGACTCAACATCTTATCTTCTAGTGATATATTTGTGATTGTTACAATTTCTCCTATCTACAAACACAATTACATTTAGAATCACTCAGTATTAAGGGTTAATTAGGTGAGTACAGTGTCTCTCTTACACACAAACTATCTCTATTGCTCTTCATTGTGTTGTCATTGATTAATGGTATGTGTGCACACATTTTGTCGTTCAATGTGGGTGTTAACATACATATTCCAAGTCTTTCATACATAGCATTGCACCACGGTGTGTGTGTGTGTGTGATAGAGGTGGATATTGAACGAGTTGAAGGGTGGATTATCGAAGATCAGTCATTTCCCCTAAATTCTACCATATCTATAGATGTTTTCTTTGAGCCTTTAATACCTCGTTTGAGGTCTTATATATGTTAGTCCGTCCATATAATCAAAAACTCTGATCTCATCACAGCCTTTCTATACATTTAGGCTACATAATCTGTATCTGGGTCTTTCCACGAATAGTGCCCTTTGATACCTTCAATTGTGCACCAATATTGCATTTTAAAAGCCTGTTATATTATATGAAGTACCCTTTAATATAGACCACATGGACAATTCAATATATCTGTTAAATTCAATACTTTCCCCCACGTTTTCACCATCATTGTAAAGCCGTAGTTATTTTGTTGCTTTGACAGTCATTTCTGAAGATGATTATTTATTTCTCATGATTAATGTTTCCAATTTCCCTCATTTTAAAGTCAACCTGTTACGTGAACCCAAAAGGCACTTTATTGGTGGAATGACCCATCTCCATACCTCATAAACAAGCTTCTATTGCTTTGCCTGTATCTGTACTCTTTACTCTTTAAACCTTCTCCCCACCCACTCTCCAATGCAGTTCTAGACACTTTGGTTAATGTACAGTGTGTGTGTGTCACTGTAAGAGAGTAGAAAGAGCGAGAGTGGGTCCATTGCCCTTTCCGCCTACCTCTCCCTGCAGTTTATCCGGTGAATACATCATTATTTCAAAGGAAACCGTCAATGTGTCGCAACGTACAGTATTATGCACTTTTCTTTGTTGTCTGTTTCCGCTTTGAGTTGAGAGCCTCAGCTCAGTGTGTCTGCTGCAACACACCCACCTGTCCATCCATCATATGTCCTGTGTGTTTGACCCCTTTTCTCTAATTCACTTTCCTATCATTTGGCTGACAGGGTTTGGATTTATACTGTGTGCTGAGAATTGGTCAAGGTTACAGCTCCATACGCATCAAATCCACCTGGGACTTGGTCTTGCAATGCTTGCCATTATCCATGGTGCGCTCTATTTTGACCCTACGTGTGACTAAGAGTCTACCTGCAGATGGGCCCTTAAGCCCATGTAGTCTGTCATACCTGTCAGTAACATCTCAATGAGGCTAGATGGTTGGCCAATGTGTAACTATGGGCTCAACCACAAGATAATTGTGGGTCTCCTAAAAGGAAACAACAACAACAACAATGGGTAGAAAGTTGATTATCATTAAACTGATAGAATTGAATACAATGGTTTTTACTAGTGTTACAGTATATGTTAACGTTTTATGTGTTTGTATGAGCCCACCCATCCCTTAGATTGTGGTTGTACCTGAAATGGTTAGACTGATCCTCTTGGGCTTCAGTTCCACAAGGTGTGTTGACTTTCTGTGGTCTGTGCATATCCTGAATCTATTCAGGTCCTCTGTAGCTCAGTTGGTAGAGCATGGGGCTTGCAACGCCAGGACTGTGAGTTGGATCCCCGGGACCACTCGTATGTAAAATGTAGATGTCAAATGTAGATTTAGATAAAAGTGTCTGCTAAATGGCATATTATTATTTTCTTAAATGGACATATTCTAAAATGCCATTTGGCACTGCAGGACCACGTGAATTATTCAGGATGCGTTCTGAAATTGTTTAACCTAAGTAACCATTTAAATACGCTTGAGTTTCATCCTAAAACATAGAAGTTTACATATGATCTCCACCATCAAAAAGACAATGTTGTCCTGCATCTTCTACATCTCATGCTGTACGTGCTGCAGTCATTGCTGACTCAATAGCAAGGCCAGGAGACAGCAGGGGCTGTGAACATTCAGAATCTCCATTCAGCCACCCTTAATCTTTGTCACTCGCTATGCTTTCTAACACAGACAGGGCCTAACCCATGTCTTAGGCCTACTTCTTCCCTAAGATTATGAAACCATCTCAAACTTAGAGTAATCTGTCAGTTTCCCTCTCATTCAACCCACTGAATGCATCTGTGGATCAGACACTGGTCTTGCTCACTTGGTGATAGGAGGGAGCTACAGTATATGGGGCGAGGAGACTATTTATTGGCAGTTTATTCACTCCAAGACTGGAGAATATGGGTCATGATCTGCTATAAAAAGTCTGTTTTAATAATTCATCATAGCTGATTAAGAAGAGTCGTATTGACACAACGACGGAGAGGATATAACTACAGGAAAATGTGTACAGCATTAATGCCATTTTGTGTGTATTAATGGGTAGAAATAGTGGCTGGATGGTAGCTTTCTCTATTTTTCTCTGACGTTTCCATTTAGGGTCACCCTCTTGGTTTATGTGTTAAGTGTATGTCACTGTGATTATGTTGTGTACAGCATGTGTCTGTGTGAGGCCTATCAATCTATTAAATATAGAACTTACAATCTGTTGCCCTAGAGACATAGTTAATTAAATATGCTGATAAATAATGAATAATTTATTTATCTAAAGTATGGCCTATGCAACATGCCCTTGAACAGACAAATCCACTTTCATTCATTGAGACATTGCTTGTAGGGTATTTTGAGATATGCATGGGTATAATTAAGATTAATAGAAGTTATTCATTACACTCCTACTGTACTAAGGGGGAATGGAGACAGTTTAGTACATACAGTACATTTGGGTAAAATACATAATTGCCTGTACTGAAGGGAAACAGCATCACTTGTTGGCCTCGTCAGTGTAGAGAAGCGTCAGCTGTGGTTGTGTGCAAGCACCAATCAGAGTGCCTGCTGGATTTTGGACCTACACTAGGTATAAAGAGCCTAGTGTTCTAGTGGAAGCTCTCATTCACTGTCTGTCTGACCCAGCAAGAAAGCACATGCCTATCTCGAAGTTCCAATGAATCACATTTAGGACCTCTGAAGCCTATTGCCAAATTCATGTGTGGTTGCACATCCATTTATAATGTGTTCCTAACCTCTCCCATCCTCCCTATTCCTTGATCATCAATAACAGATCCGCTGCAGTCAAATGGAAACTCGATAGCAACAAATACGGCATCGCAGAAAAGGGGTCAAAAAAGAAAAGTCGAGCTTTGGAGAGCAATTACATTGAACATCGCTTTACACAGTGCCCCAACGAGGATTTAGCGCTCGTGCCGTTTTCCCTGAAACCACTGAGTGTTTTGAGGCGCGAAAATCCAACCACATTCTCAATCAACTGATAGAAAGGATTAGGATTTAGCGAGGAGATAAATCAAAGGAAGGTTCATTTTGAATCTCTCCACACCATTCATGCTCTGCCAAATTCGTTAATAAACGCCCCATCTCATGAGGTGTCGAGGCCAATATGTGTCGATTAATATTCTCAATTTAACATTGAAAAAGCTATAGAGTAGGCCGGACAAGAGGGAGGTAAACTAAACTTGAAATCCGAGCCAATTGCACATAAAAAAAACAGGAGTGCAGTACATTCAAAACTTCAGAAGGGCATGGTACATTTGTAAAGGTTGTTGTCTACCCATTACAACCAGGGTCAATGCCATGTCAATGCCAGTGTTTTGTAGCCTAGTTTAACCATGTTCCATGAGTAAAATGAGGTGTAATACTCCGTAATATTTTGTAATGTTACCACATACAGTGCCTAGGGAAAGTATTCAGACCTCTTGACTTTTTCCACATTTTGTTACGTTTTGTTACATTTTGTTACGCCTCGAGACTTCTTGGGTATGACGCTACAAGCTTGGCACACATGTATCGGGGCAGTTTCTCCCATTCTTCTCTGCAGGTCCTCACTGCACAGCTATTTTTAGGTCTCTACAGAGATGTTTGATCGGCTTCAAGTCTGGGCTCTGGCTGAGCCACTCAAGAACATTCAGAGACTTGTCCCAAAGCCACTCCTGCGTTGTCTTGGCTGTGTGCTTAGGGTCGTTGTCCTGTTGGAAGGTGAACCTTTGCCCCAGTCTGAGGTTGTCAGAGCTCTGGAGCAGGTTTTCATCAAGGATCTCTCTGTACTTTTCTCTGTTAATCTTTCCCTCGATCCTGACTAGTCTCCCAGTCCCTGCCGCATAAAAACATCCCTCCAGTATGATGCTGCCACCACCATGCTTCACCATAGGGATGGAGCCAGGTTTTCTCCCGACGTGACGCTTGGCATTCAGGCCAAATAGTTCAATCTTGGTTTCATCAGATCACAGAATCTTGTTTCTCATGGTCTGAGAGTCTTTAGGTGCCTTTTGGCAAACACCAAACGGGCTGTCATGTGCCTTTTACTGAGGAGTGGCTTCCGTCTGGCCGCTATACCATAAAGACCTGATTGGTGGAGTGCTGAAAAGATGGTTGTCCTTCTGAAGGTTCTCCCATCTCCACAGAGGAACTCTGGAGCTCTGTCAGAGTGACCATCGGGTTCTTGGTCACCTCCCTACTTACCAAGGCCCTTCTCCCCTGATGGCTCAGTTTGGAAGAGTCTTGGTTTTTCAAAACTTCTTCCATTTAAGAATGATGGAGGCCACTGTGTTCTTGGGTACCTTCAATTCTGCAGACATGTTTTGGTACCCTTCCCCAGATCTGTGCCTCGACACAATCCTGTCTCAGAGCTCTACAGACAATTCCTTCGACCTCAAGGCTTGGTTTTTGCTCTGACATGCTTTGTCAACAGTGAGGTGTGTTCCTTTCCAAATCATGTCCAATCAATTGAATTTACCACAGGTGGTCTCCAATCAAGTTGTAGAAACATCTCAAGGATGATCAATGGAAACAGGATACACCTGAGCTCAATTTGAGCAAAAGTTATGAATACTTATGCAAATAAGGTATGAGGTATTTATAAAAAAATATATAATAAATAAAAAGAAATAACTGTTTTCGCTTTGTCATATGGGGTATTGTGTGTAGATTGATGAGGACATTTTTTTATTTAATGCATTTTAGAATAAGGCTGTAATGTATAATATTTTACATATTGTTTGGGGAGGGGGTAGCCTACTCAGTATTATTTTGTAATGTTACCACATAGGCCTAGATGCTTAAAATAACCTTGTTTTGACACGACATGAACATTTGTTGCAGTAGCCTAGTAAGCCATTGACTCCACCCCGTCCATTTAATGGATTCCTTTTTCAGAATACTGTAGGCCTATCTCTAGCCCGTTCATAGACAATCATGTTAAACCTACAGGGCCTTCAGAAAGTATTCACACCCCTTGACTTTTCCCACATTTTGCTGTGTTACAGCCTGAATTTAAAATGGATTAAATTGAGATTGTTTTGTCACTGGCCTACACACAATACCTCATAATGTCAAAGTGGCATTATGTTTTTCAAAATGTTTACAAATTAATTTAAAATGAAAAGCTGAAATGTCTTGCGTCAATTAGTACCCTTTGTAATGGCAAGCCTAAATAAGTTCAGGAGTGAAAATGTGCTTGACAAGTCACATAATAAGTTTCATGGACTCACTGCGTTCAATAATGGTATTATTTTTGAATGAGTACCTTATCTCTGTACCCTACACATACAATTATCTCTAAGGTCCGTCAGTCGGGCCTCCCAAGTGGTCTAAAGCACTGCATCGCAGTGCTAGCTGTGTCACTAGAGATTCTGGGTTTGAGTCTAGAAATGTGTTAACATCCCTGTTAGTGAGCATTTCTCCTTTACCAAGATAATCCATCCACCTGTGTGGTGTGGCATATCAAGAAGCTGATTAAATAGCATGATCATTACACAGGTGCACCTTGTACTGCGGACAATAAAAGTCTACATTAAAATATGCTGTTTTGTCACACAACACAATGCCAAAGATGTCTCACGTTTTGAGGGAGCTTGCAATTGCCATGCTGACTGGGGAAATGTCCACCAGAGCTTTTGCTAAAGAATTGAATGTTAATTTCTCTACCATAAGCCATCTCCAACGTCGTTTTGGAGAATTTGGCAGTACGTACAAACGGCCTCACATTCGCAGACCACGTTTAACCACACCAGCCCAGGAACTCCACATCCGGCTTCTTCACCTGCGGGATTGTCTGAGACCAGTCATCCAGACAGCTGATGAAACTGTTGGTTTGCACAACTGAAGAATTTCTGCACAAACTGTCAGAAACCATCTCAGGGAAGCTCATCTGCGTGCTCGTTGTCCTCACCATAGTCTTGACCTGACTGCAGTTCGCCGTCGTAACTGACTTCAGGGGCAAATGCTCTCCTTCAATGGTCACTGGCACACTGGAGAAGTGTGCTCTTCATGGATGAATCCCGGTTTCACCTGTACCGGGCAGATGGCAGACGGCATGTATGGGTGAGCGGTTTGCTGATATCAGTGTTGTGAATAGAGTGCCCCATGGTGGCGTTAGGGTATGGGCAGGCATAAGCTACGGACAATGAACACAATTTTGTCGATGGCAATTTGAATGCACAGAGATACCGTGATAAGATCCTGAGCAATTCATCTGCTGCCATCACCTCATGTTTAAGCGTAATAATGCACGGCCCCATGTCTTAAGGATCTGTACACAATTCCCGGAAGCTGAAAATGGCACAGTTCGTCAATGGCCTGCATACCAGACGTCATCCATTGAGCATGTTGGGATGCTCTGGATCAATGTGAACGATAGCATGTTCCAATTCCCTCCAATATCCAGAAACTTCTAACAGCCATTGAAAAGGAGTGGGACAACATTCCAAAGGCCACTATCAACAACCGATAAACTCTATGCGAAAGAGATGTCACACTGCATGAGGCAAATTGTCACACCAGATACTGACTAGTTTTCTGATGCACGACCCTACCTTTTTTTAAGGTATCTGTGACCAACAGATGGTTCCAAAGAAGTTTGAAACCACCAAGACTCTTCCTAGAGCTGGCTGACCGGCCAAACTAAGCAATCAATGGTCACTCTGACAGAGCTCCAGGAGAGATGGGAGAACCTTCCAGAAGGACAATCATCTCTGCAGCACTCCACCAATCAGGCCTTTATGGTAGAGTGGCCAGACAGAAGCCACTCCTCAGTAAAAGGCACATGGCAGCCCACTTGGTGTTTGCCTAAAGGCACTTAAAGGACTCTCAGACCATGAGAAACGAGATTCTATGGTCTAGTGAAACCAAGATTGAACTCTTTGGCCTGAATGCCAAGCGTCACGTCTGGAGGAAACCTGGCACCATCCCTACGATGAAGCATGGTGCCAGCATCATGCCGTGGGGTTGTTTTAAGCGGCAGGGACTGGGACACTAGTCAGGATCAAGGGAAAGATGAACGGAGCAAAGTACAGAGAGATCCTTGATGGAAACCTGCTCCAGAGCGCTCAGGACCTCAGACTGGGGCAAAGGACAATGACCCTAAGCACACAGCCAAGACAACACAGGAGTGGTTTCGGAACAAGTCTTCGGAACAAAATGCTTTGTCATTATGGGATATTGTATGTAGATTGATGAGGGGCAAAAAAACGGTTTAATACATTTTAGAATAAGGCTGTAACATAACAAAATGTGGAGAAAGTCACTGGGTCTGAATACTTTTCGAAGGCATTGTAAATCTGCTTGAAAATCTAGCAATGATCAACAACCAATTTGATAGAGCTTGAACAATTTTGAAACGAAAAGCGACAGGCAGATTTACTCAGACTCACAGCTGTAATTGCTGGGGGATTCTAACATGTATTGATTCAGAGGATTGAATACTTATCTAATCAAGATATATTACGCTTTTTATGTTTCATACATTTTTTTTATAAATGTTGGAACTTTTTCTCCACTATGACTACAGTATTTGGTGTAGGTCATTGATAAACAATTACAATTAAATACATTTTAATCCCACTTTATAACACAACAAAATGTGAAAAAAGTTAGGTGTTGTGAATTCTCTGAAGGCACTGTATACTGTCTGTACATAAACCTGTCTGCCGCCCAAGGCAAAGGCTCCGACGCTGTCCTGAAGCTTTGTCTGAACGTCACTATGCCTCGCTTGCCATATGGTTTTGGAAACATTTAGAACTTAACTTTCACATCGGTGAGAAAGAATAATAATACATAAAAAAATAGTTACTACACACCTTTACAGGGGCGGTAGGTAGCCTTATGGTTTAGAGCGTTGGGCCAGTAATCCAAAGGTTGCTGGTTCAAATCCCTGAGCCGACTAGGTGAAAAATCTGTCAATGTGCCCTTTGAGCAAGGCACTTAACCTTAATGGCTTCTGCAAATTGCTGTGTATAAGAGCGTCTGCTAAATGAATAAAACATTTAAATGTATAGGGTTAGGGCAGCCATATTTCCATGTTACAGCCCTTGTTTACGGAAGACAGAGGCGACCACCTGTTTTAATTAGTTATCGAAGTGTCTCCGAACACCTGTGTGTAACGGAAAAAGGACGTCAGAATAGTGTTGTAGCTGAAAATTACTGTTGACTGCAGCTGTGTTAAAACCATTTTAAACGGTGTACAGTAAGTGTATATTTTGCATTTGTGAAGTTATTTTGATTTGAGAATAGAGGGCTTTATGTTTCCAAAAATGTATCACAAGCTAGGATTATTAACGTTTTCAAACGTTAAAACAGAGCATCGGGATTGTAGTTAACATGGACCCTGCTGTGGTCCGTACCTTCAGTTGAGAACCCAAGAGTGGGAAGCTGTAAGCCCCCTGAGGCTAGCTCTTGAGAACCCAAGGATGGCCAATCTCAAAAGCCTATGTACACGATTATATCAAGAGATCAATGTAGTATGAAATAAAATCCAAGACCAAAAATATGACTCATATTACCTGATGTGTCTCATACCTTATTGATGCGTTGAGTCTTTTTCTATAAAGCCTTCCATTTACACACGGTCTTTGGATATTCAGGCCTGCATGCACAGTATCATCATAGCCATCCAAATGTAAATGAACTGTCATAATGTAATGCATACTTCAATGCTACTTGGTTTGTAGATGTAACAGGTTCCAGTGTTATCGTTCGATGACAGAGCAGTTTTAAAGTTTTTGATTAGGCTATTGTGAATCATCTCTTGTCTTTTTCCGTGTGTGTGCATCTCAGTTCACCCTCCCTCAGTCTGAGGCTATGAGAGGGAGAGAGGAGTCCCAGGCCACACCATCATGCTACTTCTGAGAAGCAGGGATGACATTTTGGCTGCCAATACACAAGGTAGGACACACTGATGGACCTTTTTTAGACTATCATTGTCTTACAGCAACTACCCACGCTCATCCCTGTGTGTGTGTTAGTCACCCACTGTAGTTTACACACTGGGGATACTATATGTATGATAGTTTGTCTCGTGTTGATATTCTTCTGCTCATCTGTGAAAATGAGTCAACAACATCATCTCAAATTCTACAACATCTCCAAGTTTACACATTTTTGGTGTCCCATAAAACTGCAATCTCCAGCATAAACATATCAATGTGGAGATGGTTTGTGGTGGTAGTGGTGCAGGGTGAGACCTGCAGGCCTTGTGGTGGAAAGGGGCACAGGATTTTAGCGTGGTGAAGTTTTTGGATCAATGGACTGCGTCAGTGTGTGAGCTTTACTTGGTTAATAAACCTGACCTAGCCGCTATTGACTACTAGCTTAATTTGCATGGCTCTACGGATATTGATCAAGCAATTAAAGGATTTGTTGAATGAGATTTTGACGCAAAAGGGTGTGCCCATTTGTGAGTGCTTGTTTGTGTGTAGATTGTGTGCAGATTTTGTATGTAGGCCTATGTGTGTCTGTGTTTTGTTATGTGTGATAAGATGAAGGAAGACATTTGTTATTCCCTGAAGTCCGACTGAGATTGGGCTCGCTACGTATATGAATACAGAAACAGTAAATAATGGCCCATAAACAGCTATTACCAACCAGACCCATTATCATATTTTTCTCTATGCAATGCGTTCAGCTCATCTCTCTCTCAATACTTGTTCCCGCTCTCATATGCATCCTCTGACTCTCACTATCATTTTGACTTTGAACGTACGCTCTACCCCTTTTCCACCCTCCTATCGTCTTTTTCTCCGTGCACTGTTAATCAGGCGTGACTTTCAAGAGACTGAGCCACTGTACGGAGTGTGAGACTGAGAAACTAAATTCTTCATTTATGGGCTCTGCGTAGATGCTAGCACACTACAAATGCTATTACACTATTACTACTATAACTGAAAAGCACTGCCCTTACAACGGCCTTCTTTACTGTTCATGGAACACTTTACTGTGTTACTAACGGCTGATGTCGCATTGATGTAGAACATAACTAGATCAGCAATACTATTGAATAATATTATCCATTTCACTACTCCGATTCAACTCCACCAACTTTTACATCGAGTGTGTTTAAGCCTTTTTAATAGCAATATTTTTCTACGTGAGGCTATTAGTCCTAAATTCAATCATTTTTTTCCCCCTCTAGTCTTTTTATGAAGCTTAGAAACTAAATAGGACATTTTAGAATAATGGTTTGAATAAGGATATTGGTTTATCAGAATTCTAGTTCATAGATCTGTTTTAGGTCTTATCTATAGCTCATGTATACCTATTACAAATGGGATTTCTTCTCTTTATTGTATTACTGTAGCCTTTATCATTACCATGCACAGTTATGTTTCAATGCTCTGCGGCTTGGCTCTTGCGTTAGTCATTTTTCTTTTGACTGATGGAGAGAACGGTGCCGAAGCAGATGGAGAGCAAGAGAATAGATTGCTATTTGAACTGGTAAAAAGGAAATCTTTTAAAATTGTGTTTTCTTTTACTAAGTCATCAAAGCAGTTTAAAAATAGACTCTCGCAGCACATACAAGCATGGATCCCAACACATGTCAGAGGTAGACATGCAGTAGCATATACAATACAATACAGCTACAACCTTTGATCTTGAAAATAGTCTGAAATATTCTAAAATAAGCACACTCTGCCCTCCCCCTCACCATAAAACCTAATTAAAAGATTAAAGGATGAGTAAGACTTACTACACATGGAGTTATATATCTTGTCAATATCTTGACACCTGCTCTAGTGTTTTATACTGCTTTACCCTCTTTGCTAGAGAGAGAGAGAGAGAGAGAGAGAGAGAGAGAGAGAGAGAGAGAGAGAGAGAGAGAATTTTTCTTTCAACTTATCCATAAAAATAGGCAAAATTGAGATCCTGAGAGTTAGTATAAAGGAGGAGGGAAGGATAGTGAAGAGACTAAGGCTATTCTTCAAGTTTCTGTAGATGTACAGTTGAAGTCGGAAGTTTACATACACTATGTTGACTGTGCCTTTAAACAGCTTGGAAAATTCCATAAAATCATTATTATTGGATCATCAACAATACAATTCCAATATTGTAGGCCTATTTGTGAGTATTCGGGGACATTTAAAAACAAATTATTTCTGTGTAGTCTTTCTGGGTTAAGATCTGCAGAATATATTCAACATAAATCTGGCTAATATCCAATTATTGAAGAATATAGTGGCTATTGTACAATTATATGGAAAATGTTGGCTTTAATAGGTTTTATTGCGGAGGTAATGCTGTCAATGAATATTAATTGGATCTACCAGAATCACCTTTTTAGATTGACCTGACATATGTCAGGCTGAGCATAGAACTGACTGAACTGTCAACAGGAATCAATACACCTTCACTCATCCTTGTCTCCACAGAGCAACATAAGTCACCTGGAAAACTGCCTCGAGACTCAGTCATTAGCTGAGCATTGCATTCCAACATTTGCTTTGGTGACATCTGTTACCTTTAGGTACCTCTTTGGATACTGCCGTGTCGAGACTTCAAAGATGTATGTTGATGCTCCAGTTGCTGTATGTATCTATGGAAAATCCTACATGCACATCGATAGCTTTGAACAGTTGTACAGTTGAAGTCGGAAGTTTACATACACCTTACCCAAATACATTTAAACTCTGTTTTTCACAATTCCTGACATTTAATCCCAGTAAAAATTCCCTGTCTTAGGTCAGTTAGGATCACCACTTTATTTTAAGAATGTGAAATGTCAGAATAATAGTAGAAAGAATGATTTATTTCAGCTTCTATTTCTTTCATCACATTCCCAGTGGGTCAGAAGTTTACATTCACTCAATTAGTATTTGGGAGCATTGCCTTTAAATTGTTTAACTTGGGTCAAACGTATCAGATAGCCTTCCACAAGCTTCCCACAATAAGTTGGGTGATTTTTGGCCCATTCCTCCTGACAGAGCTGGTGTAACTGAGTCAGGTCTGTAGGCCTCCTTGCTCGCACACGCTTTTTCTGTTCTGCCCACAAATATCTATAGGTTTGAGGTCAGGGCTTTGTGATGGCCACTCCAATACCTTGACTTTGTTGTCCTTAAGTCATTTTGCCCCAACTATGGAAATATGCTTGGGGTCATTGTCCATTTGGAAGACCCATTTGCGACCAAGCTTTAACTTCCTGACTGATGTCTTGAGATGTTGCTTCAATATATCCACATCATTTTCTTTCCTCATGATGCCATCTATTTTGTGAAGTGCACCAGTCCCTCCTGCAGCAAAGCACCCCCACAACATGATGCTGCCACTCCCGTGCTTCACTGTTGGGATGGTGTTCTTCGGCTTGCAAGCCTCCCTCGTTTTCCTCCAAACATAACGATGGTCATTATGGTCAAACAGTTCTATTTTTGTTTCATCAGACCAGAGGACATTTCTCCAAAAAGTACAATCTTTGTCCCCATGTGCAGTTGCAAACCTAAGTCTGTTTTTTTTATGGCGTCTTTGGAGCAGTGGCTTCTTCCTTGCTGAGCGGCCTTTCAGGTTATGTTGATATAGGACTCGTTTTACTGTGGATATAGATACTTTTGTACCTGTTTCCTCCAGCATCTTCACAAGGTCCTTTGCTGTTGTTCTGGGATTGATTTGCACTTTTCGCACCAAAGTACGTTCATCTCTAGGAGACAGAACACGTCTCCTTCCTGAGCGGTATGACGGCTGGGTGGTCCCATGGTGTTTATACTTGCGTACTATTGTTTGTACAGATAAACCTGGTACCTTCAGGTGTTTGGAAATGGCTCCCAAGGATGAACCAGACTTGTGGAGGTCTACAATTGTTTTTCTGAGGTCTTGGCTGATTTCTTTTGCTTTTCCCATGATGTCAAGCAAAGAGGCAATGAGTTTGAAGGTAGGCCTTGAAATACATCCACAGGTATACCTCCAATTGACTTAAATTATGTCAATTTGCCTATCAGAAGCTTCTAAAGCCATGACATAATTTTCTGGAATTTTCCAAGCTGTTTTAGGCACAGTCATCTTAGTGGATGTAAACTTCTGACCCACTTGAATTGTGATACAGTGAAATAATCTGTCTGTAAACAATTGTTGGAAATATTAATTGTCTCATGCACAAAGTAGATGTCCTAACCGACTTGCCAAAACTATAGTTTGTTAACAAGAAATTTGTGGAGTGGTTGAAAAACGAGTTTTAATGACTCCAATCTAAGTGTATGTAAACTTCTGACTTCAACTGAATCAACACAGCAACGATGTTATTACACAGCAATGATGTTATTACACAGCAATGGTGTTGTGGTGCTGGACATACAAATCCAGGCCTTGCTGCACGTAACTTGAGCCACAGGGAGTTCATTTTATTCAAATGTCCCATACGTATTTGAAGTAACAAAAACGTTAAGCTTCACAACCTGTGTGGAACCTGCGTGATGCGTTAATATGAATGTTCACAGACTAACCACAGCTTTATATGGAAGACTCTGTTTGAATATGCCAGGGCAAGTTCTATATTTGCTGTATGGGATTACCTTAGCATTTTTTATGGTCATAAATCTTACGAATGTGAAAGTAATGTTATTCAATATTTTTACCTTTGCTTAACTACAGAGGCAGTGGTCTCTGGGTAAAAATGAAAGCTTTGAGATGGACTGTGGTTTAATTCATCCTATCAAAGAAATAGGCTCTTTTTCTAGATGCAATAGTCTACATACAGTATGTTGTACATTACTCTGTGTTCTGATACATTATATGGTTGCCATATCAACCAAGCAAAACACTTACATTCCTAAAAGCCAGTTTGTGATGTCACAATCATATAATGTACAGTACAAATATACCAAGTGAGTGACCCTTGTCCAATCCACTGGCTCCAGGTCATCTACAAGACCCTGCTAGGTAAAGTCCCCCCTTATCTCAGCTCGCTGGTCACCATAGCAGCACCCAGCTTTAGCACGCGCTCCAGCAGGTATATCTCACTGGTCACCCCCAAAGCCAATTCCTCCTTCGGCCGCCTCTCCTTCTAGTTCTCTGCTGCCAATGACTGGAACGAACTACAAAAATCTCTGAAACTGGAAACACTTATCTCCCTCACTAGCTTTAAGCACCAGCTGTCAGAGCAGCTCACAGATTACTGGACCTGTACATAGCCCATCTATAATTTAGCCCAAACAACTACCTCTTCCCCTACTGTATTTATTTATTTATTTTGCTCCTTTGCACCCCATTATTTCTGTTTTGCACTATCTTCCACTGCAAATCTACCATTCCAGTGTTTTACTTGCTATATTGTATGTACTTCGCCACCATGGCCTTTTTTTGCCTTTACCTCCCTTATCTCACCTCATTTGCTCACATTGTATATAGACTTATTTTTCTACTGTATTATTGACTGTATGTTTGTTTTACTTCACGTGTAACTCTGTGTTGTTGTATGTGTCAAACTGCTTTGCTTTATCTTGGCCAGGTTGCAATTGTAAATGAGAACTTGTTCTCAACTTGCCTACCTGGTTAAATAAAGGTGAAATAAAATAACAAATAAATAAAATCCTGACGTGCAGGTTTTTCTAAGAGGCTATCACTGCCATAGTCCAGCCTCTCTTCCCACTGGTATTGAAATGTCATAGTTAATGGACACTTTGCTGGAGTGACCCCGCCAGCCAGCAACCCCTGCCACCCTAAGGAATCAGAAGGATTGATGTGACTAGTAGTTAATATTAGAAGTTATTGATTGGACTGTGTTAGGGAAAATTGCCCCCAGGAGTTTTCCTAGCACAACTGCCAATAGAAACCTAATTCTCCCCTGAGAGATTACCATCCAGTTACTGTCAAGATCTGTGAAATGTGGCAGCAGTGAGTTGTGAGTGTTGGGCACTGCAGACATATATTTACCACTGAGAGGAATAACTGGTTGAGCCTCTCTCTGACCTATATTAGGGAGAGGGAGCGATGTCTTGATGAAACAATGACACACTCAAGGATGTTACATTGTATAGAAGTTGCCACACTGTAACCAGCATCGAGTAGAATTGAAAACAGGGGGGTTCAATCTCAACACGCTCGTCAAAGTGTGTGATACTATAATATCTGAGAACAGCCAATGCAGAACAACATCATAATTTAAAGCACTCTGGTACAAATAATCGCATGTTTTCAATCAATTTCACATGTAACTCTCATTGATTACTGAAGCCAAACATGGTTGAGAGCTAATGAATATTGTTTATCAAGGTTGGATTATAAAAGTACAGCACCACCGCTTTGCCCTGTGGATGTCACCCTCCCACAGATTAATTTGCACAGATTTAGTCTAACCACTGTATTATAGGGAACACTGAGTTTCTCTTGTCATTTTCTATTTAGTCACATCTGCTGCTTAACTGCAACACAACTGAGTTTCAAACCCCAGGTTGAATACATGCAATATTTTCAGTATTTGATTTAGATTTTTCCCCCTTCTGACTTTTTTTTTTATCTGGGAAGCAAAGTGAATAATTGTCAGAACTTATTTTGAATCTCTTCTCAACCGCCGCTCAGCCATGGAAGCGACAAATTTCAAACACAGTGGCTGCTTAAACACCTCAGTGCAAAGTGTCCCAAATTCAACAAAGTTAAACTGCCTGGTAATGTGGATTACCTGCTACATAGTTCCGGGATGCACCTCCCCCTTGATAAATACAGACGGTACTCACTTCACACACCTTGACTTTTTCCATATTGTGCTGTTTTACAGCCTGAATTTAAAGTGTATTACATTTAGATTTTTTTGTCACTGGCTTGCACACAATAACTCATAATGTCAAAGTGGAATTATGTTTTTCAAAAATTTTACAAATTAATAAAAAATGAAAGCTGAAATGTCTTGAGTCAATAACTAAGCCTAAATGCTTAACAAGTCATAATAAGTTGCATGGACTCACTCTGTGTGCAATAATACTGCTTAACATGATTTTTTAATGACTACTTCATCTCTGTACCCCACACATATAACTATCTGTAAGGTCCCTCAGTCGACATTGAATATCCCTTTGAGAATGGTGAAGATATTAATTACACTTTGAATGATGTATCAATAATTCACCCAGTCACTACAAAGATAGAGGTTTTTCCTAACTCAGTTGCCGGAGAGGAAGGAAACCGCTCAGGACAATGAGGCCAATTTTGACTTAAAAACAGTTACAGAGTTGAATGGCTGTGATGGGAGGAAACTGAGGATGGATTAACAACATTGTACAGTAGTTACTCCACAATACTAACCTAATTGACAGAGTGAAGAAAGCCTGTACAAAATAAAAATATTCCAAAACATGCATACTGTTGGCAACAAGGCACTAATACAAAGTGTTATGTTTGGGCCAAATCCAAAACAACACATTACTGAGTACCACTCTCCATATTTTCAAGCACAGCGGTGAATGCATCATGTTATGGGTTTGCTTGTAATTGTTAAGGACTGGGGACTTTTTCAGGATAAAAAAATTAATGGAATGGAGCTAAGAACAAGCAAAATCCTAAAGGAAAACCTTGTTAAGTTTCCTTTCCACCAGACACTGGGTGATGAATTTACCTTTCAGCAGGACAATAACCTAAAACACAAGGCCAAATCTACACTGGAGTTGCTTACCAAGAAGACTGTGAATGTTCCTGAGTGGCTGAGTTACAGTTTTGACTTACATTTGCCTGAAAATGGTTGTCGAGCAATGACCAACAACCAATTTGACAGAGCTTAAAGAACTTTGAAAAGAATAATGATAAATGTTGCACAATCCAGTTGTGGAAAGCTCTTAAGAACTTACCCAGAAAGACACAGCTGTAATCACTGCCAAATGTGATTCTAACATGTATTAAAGCAGGTGGTTGAATACTTACAGTTGAAGTCGGAAGTTTACATACACTTAGATAGGAGTCATTAAAACTTATTTTTCAACCACTCCACAAATTTCTTGTTAACAAACTATAGTTTTGGCATGTCGGTTAGGACATCTACTTTGTGCATGACACAAGGAATTTTTCCAACAATTGTTTACAGACAGATTATTTCACTTATAATTCACTGTATCACAATTCCAGTGGGTCAGAAGTTTACATCCACTAAGTTGACTGTGCCTTTAAACAGCTTGGAAAATTCCAGAAAATTATGTCATGGCTTTAGAAGCTTCTGATAGGCAAATTGACATAATTTAAGTCAATTGGAGGTGTTCCTGTGGATGTATTTCAAGGCCTACCTTCAAACTCATTGCCTCTTTGCTTGACATCATGGGAAAATAAAAATGAATCAGCCAAGACCTCAGAAAAACTATTGTAGACCTCCACAAGTCTGGTTCATCCTTGGGAGCAATTTCCAAACGCCTGACGGTTCCACGTTCATCTGTACAAACAATAGTACGCAAGTATAAACACCATGGGACCGCGCAGCCGTCATACCGCTCAGGAAGGAGACGCGTTCTGTCTCCTAGAGATGAACGTACTTTGGTGCGCAAAGTGCGAATCAATCCCAGTACAACAGCAAAGGACCTTGTGAAGATGCTGGAGGAAACAGGTACAAAAGTATCTATATCCACAGTAAAACGAGTCCTATATCAACATAACCTGAAAGGCCGCTCAGCAAGGAAGAAGCCACTGCTCCAGTTTGCAACTGCACATGGGGACAAAGATTGTACTTTTTGGAGAAATATCCTCTGTTCTGATGAAACAAAAATAGAACTGTTTGGTCATAATGACCATCGTTATGTTTGGAGGAAAGAGGGGCAGGCTTGCAAGCCGAAGAACACCATCCTAACCGTGAAGCACGGGGGTGGCAGCATCATGTTGTGGGGGTGCTTTGCTGCAGGAGGGACTGGTGCACTTCACAAAATAGATGGCATCATGAGGAAAGAAAATGATGTGGATATATTGAAGCAACATCTCAAGACATCAGTCAGGAAGTTAAAGCTTGGTCGCAAATGGGTCTTCCAAATGGACAATGACCCTAAGCATACTTCCAAAGTTGTGGCAAAATGCCTTAAGGACAACAAAGTCAAGGTATTGGAGTGGCCATCACAAAGCCCTGACCTCAAACCTATAGAAAATGTGTGGGCAGAACTGAAAAGCGTGTGCGAGCAAGGAGGCCTACAGACCTGACTCAGTTACACCAGCTCTGTCAGGAGGAATGGGCCAAAATTCACCCAACTTATTGTGGGAAGCTTGTGGAAGGCTATCTGAAAAGTTTGACCCAAGTTAAACAATTTAAGGCAATGCTCCCAAATACTAATTGAGTGTATGTAAACGTGTGACCCACTGGGAATGTGATGAAAGAAATAAAAGCTGAAATTAATCATGCTCTCTACTATTATTCTGACATTTCACATTTTTAAAATAAAGTGGTGATCCTAACTGACCTAAGAGAAGGAATGTTTATTGGGATTAAATGTCAGGAATTGTGAAAAACTAAGTTTAAATGTATTTGGCTAAGGTGTATGTAAACTTCCGACTTCAACTGTTTCTCGTCAAGATATATTAGTGTTTTATTAGTCTTTGTGTTTTTTTAAAGTTTTTTTACTAATGTTAGAATTTGTAGGGTTGTGAATTCTGAAGGTACTGTATAACATCTCCATTATTATCCTATAACATCTTCCAATACTGGACCAAGGGAGTTTTCTGTCAGGGGAGTCGGCAAGCGTGAATGTATGTGGGTATCAACGTATCAGTGTTTTTCTATGTTACAGTTGGCATCGGCAGTGAACAGCTTGGCAATTAATTAACCATGACCAGAGAGGAATGGGGGAGGGGGGGTGAATTAAAGTTGGTGGCTGAGAGGAGTGCTGGGAGGAGGTGCAGTGGGGGAGGTATGAGGGTGGAGGGGGTGGAGAACACAGACTGTAAATAAAGCCCCTATAGGAAGACGATGGGGTGCTAAATGAAGCCACAGCCACAAATATTCACCACCTAGAATGCTGAGACAATTAGGCCACGTTCACACCGCCAGACAGACCCTGATACGTTCACACCGCCAGACCCTGATACGTTCACACCGTCAGACAGACCCTGATACGTTCACACCGCCAGACCCTGATACGTTCACACCGCCAGACCCTGATACGTTCCCACCGCCAGACCCTGATACGTTCACACCGCCAGACCCTGATACGTTCACACCGCCAGACCCTGATACGTTCACACCGCCAGACCCTGATACGTTCACACCGTCAGACAGACCCTGATACGTTCACACCGCCAGACCCTGATACGTTCACACTGTCAGACAGACCCTGATACGTTCACACTGTCAGACAGACCCTGATACGTTCACACCGCCAGACCCTGATACGTTCACACCGTCAGACCCTGATACGTTCACACCGCCAGACCCTGATACGTTCACACCGCCAAACCCTGATACGTTCACACCGCCAGACCCTGATACGTTCACACCGCCAGACCCTGATACGTTCACACCGCCAGACCCTGATACGTTCACACCGTCAGACAGACCCTGATACGTTCACACCGCCAGACCCTGATACGTTCACACTGTCAGACAGACCCTGATATGTCCCCACTGCCAGACCCTGATACGTTCACACCGTCAGACCCTGATACGTTCACACCGTCAGACCCTGATACGTTCACACCGTCAGACAGACCCTGATACGTTCACACCGTCAGACAGACCCTGATACGTTCACACCGTCAGACAGACCCTGATACGTTCACACCGTCAGACAGACCCTGATACGTTCACACACCGCCAGACCCTGATACGTTCACACCGCCAGACCCTGATACGTTCACACCGCCAGACCCTGATACGTTCACACCGCCAGACCCTGATACGTTCACACCGCCAGACCCTGATACGTTCACACCGTCAGACAGACCCTGATACGTTCACACCGTCAGACAGACCCTGATACGTTCACACTGCCAGACCCTGATACGTTCCCACCGCCAGACCCTGATACGTTCCCACCGCCAGACCCTGATACGTTCACACCGTCAGACAGACCCTGATATGTTCCCACCGCCAGACCCTGATACGTTCCCACCGCCAGACCCTGACACGTTCACACCGCCAGACCCTGATACGTTCACACCGCCAGACCCTGACACGTTCACACCGCCAGACCCTGATACGTTCCCACCGCCAGACCCTGATACGTTCACACCGCCAGACCCTGATACGTTCCCACCGCCAGACCCTGATACGTTCACACCGTCAGACAGACCCTGATACGTTCACACCGCCAGACCCTGATACGTTCACACCGTCAGACAGACCCTGATACGTTCACACCGTCAGACAGACCCTGATACGTTCACACCGCCAGACCCTGATACGTTCACACCGCCAGACCCTGATACGTTCACACCGTCAGACAGACCCTGATACGTTCACACCGCCAGACCCTGATACGTTCACACCGCCAGACCCTGATACGTTCCCACCGCCAGACCCTGATACGTTCACACCGCAGACCCTGATACGTTCACACCGTCAGACAGACCCTGATACGTTCACACCGCCAGACCCTGATACGTTCACACCGCCAGACCCTGATACGTTCCCACCGCCAGACCCTGATACGTTCCCACCGCCAGACCCTGATACGTTCACACCGCCAGACCTTGATACGTTCCCACCGCCAGACCCTGATACGTTCACACCGTCAGACCCTGATACGTTCCCACCGCCAGACCCTGATACGTTCCCACCGCCAGACCCTGATACGTTCCCACCGCCAGACCCTGATACGTTCACACCGCCAGACCCTGATACGTTCACACCGCCAGACCCTGATACGTTCACACCATCAGACAGACCCTGATATGTTCCCACCGCCAGACCCTGATACGTTCACACCACCAGACCTTGATACGTTCCCACCGCCAGACCCTGATACGTTCACACCGTCAGACAGACCCTGATACGTTCCCACCGCCAGACCCTGATACGTTCACACCGCCAAACCCTGATACGTTCACACCGTCAGACCCTGATACGTTCACACCGCCAGACCCTGATACGTTCACACCGCCAGACCCTGATACGTTCACACCGCCAGACCCTGATATGTTCACACCGCCAGACCCTGATACGTTCACACCGTCAGACCCTGATACGTTCCCACCGCCAGACCCTGATACGTTCACACCGCCAGACCCTGATACGTTCCCACCGCCAGACCCTGATACGTTCCCACCGCCAGACCCTGATACGTTCACACCGCCAGACCCTGATACGTTCCCACCGCCAGACCCTGATACGTTCACACCGCCAGACCCTGATACGTTCCCACCGCCAGACCCTGATACGTTCCCACCGCCAGACCCTGATACGTTCCCACCGCCAGACCCTGATACGTTCACACCGCCAGACCCTGATACGTTCCCACCGCCAGACCCTGATACGTTCACACCGCCAGACCCTGATACGTTCCCACCGCCAGACCCTGATACGTTCACACCGCCAGACCCTGATACGTTCCCACCGCCAGACCCTGATACGTTCACACCGCCAGACATTTACATTTTACATTTAAGTCATTTAGCAGACGCTCTTATCCAGAGCGACTTACAAATTGGTGCATTCACCTTATGATATCCAGTGGAACAACCACTTTACAATAGTGCATCTAAATCTTTTAAGGGGGGGGGGGTTAGAAGGATTACTTTATCCTATCCTAGGTATTCCTTAAAGAGGTGGGGTTTCAGGTGTCTCCGGAAGGTGGTGATTGACTCCGCTGTCCTGGCGTCGTGAGGGAGCTTGTTCCACCATTGGGGTGCCAGAGCAGCGAACAGTTTTGACTGGGCTGAGCGGGAACTGTGCTTCCTCAGAGGTAGGGGGGCCAGCAGGCCAGAGGTGGATGAACGCAGTGCCCTTGTTTGGGTGTAGGGCCTGATCAGAGCCTGAAGGTATGGAGGTGCCGTTCCCTTCACAGCTCCGTAGGCAATCACCATGGTCTTGTAGCGGATGCGAGCTTCAACTGGAAGCCAGTGGAGAGAGCGGAGGAGCGGGGTGACGTGAGAGAACTTGGGAAGGTTGACCTGATACGTTCCCACCGCCAGACCCTGATGACACACTCATTAAGTGAGTGAGAGAGAGTGTGTTTTGTGGCTCAAGGAGTAGAGAGAAGGTGGACTAGATAGCTACCACCATAGCACTAGCCTAATGATCCTTCTACCCATCCCGTCATTTAAGATCAATGGACACATACTGTGAGTGTGGGATAGATGGCCTCTTCTGGCTCAAACCTCCAGGACAAGAAAGACGTGGTATATTGCATCGTGTCGACCGTGATAAAGATCAGTCAAGACCAATGTGAAGGCATGAGGGAGAGTTGTGGATGGATGTGATCAGTGGCTCTAGAGAAACAAACGCGTAAGCCAGTAGAAAAGGTTCAAAAGATCTTAAAGCTTTCCACAGGTGAATGAAATATGGCTGAAGCCTAATGATGATTTACATAAGAGTTGCCACCGTATACCGTCTAAAAGTTCTTAATTAAAGGTCAATGGACACTATCTAACAAGGCCATACAAAAACATGCATAAGACATAAGTAAGAAACGTTTCAAAGTCTTGACACCCTGCTATCCTGCTTTCATTCACATTTACATGTATGATGTCCAATTAAAGGGTTACCCTGGGTTTACTGAGGAGAGGGCTCATTCCTGGTGGTGGTTGGCTCCAGCTCCCCCTGCCCTCCCAGAGCTGAGTCAGGAGTCTGAGGAGCCCGGCTGCATGCTAGAGGACCAGCCCCTGGGTTTACTGAGGAGAGGGCTCATTCCTGGTGGTGGTTGGCTCCAGCTCCCCCTGCCCTCCCAGAGCTGAGTCAGTATCTGAGGAGCCCGGCTGCATGCTAGAGGACCAGCCCCTGGGTTTACTGAGGAGAGGGCTCATTCCTGGTGGTGGTTGGCTCCAGCTCCCCCTGCCCTCCCAGAGCTGAGTCAGGAGTCTGAGGAGGCCGGCTGCGTGCTAGAGGACCAGCCCCTGGGTTTACTGAGGAGGCCGGCTGCGTGCTAGAGGACCAGCCCCTGGGTTTACTGAGGAGCCCGGCTGCGTGCTAGAGGACCAGCCCCTGGGTTTACTGAGGAGGCCGGCTGCGTGCTAGAGGACCAGCCCCTGGGGTGCAGGCCGATCAGCCACCTTTCATGTTGCTGCCATTGATTGGGCTTCGTTGAGGAGGAGAATTGATGTGTCTTATGAAGTCGGGGATACGAGGAACAGAATCCCCCATGGCTTCTTAGGGCACGAGCTACTAAGCCCTGATCTACAGTAGATACCGTGTTTGTGTCCATTTATCCGAGGTAAAGGATGTGTAATTGAGAAGGCGGTATGGTTATAGATGACTGGCTGGGGTAGTGTGTGAGTGTGTTTCTACATGTTCATTACCTAAGGTAAGGGCATTGTATAGTGTACATAAATTGATTATTGCATTGTATATGTACGTATGCATCAGTCAAAGTGTTGGTGTGTGTGGGTGTGTGTTTCTGTGTGTGCTTGTTTATGGCTGTGTGTTTGGCTGGGGTCTGCATTGCCAGTGTGTGCCAAACCTTAAAGAATCACTCAGTGAGAGGGACTAAGGAAGGGAGATGTGGAGAAGACAAGGGGAATGAAAATAGAGAAAAGGCGCAGTTACACACACACACACATTCACACACACGGTAAAACATCTGACCTGTACTGTGAGTAGAATGGGGGAAAAAATCCACAAAATGTGCAGTGAGTTATATAGAGAGGAAAGTAAGGAATAAGGGAAGTTTAAATGTACTTTAAACTTTTCCTAGTTTCATTTTACCCCTGAATACGCATTCTTAGTCTGTCTCCTCTGTCCTGCCACCATTCTCTTTTTCACACTGTTCCCTCTCTTATTTTCTTCTGTCCCTTAAGTGTATCACAGCTCTGATCTAACTTTGGTCCTGCCTCTCTATCTTCATAACTTTCTCTCTTTCATTCAATCTGCCTCCCTCTCTTGCCAGCACACTCTCTCTCTCTCTCCACCGTTTTTAATTAAAATCTCTCTGCATCAAGGGATTCCGTTGTAGCTGTGATTTAAATGGGAGAATGACATAAACCTAGCATTACTGTCAGACCAAAGCAAATTCCATCAATTTATGTGAAATTTGCTGTACTGGCCATATATACACTGCATATCATTTTTTCCCTTACTATTCTTTTTTAAAACAAACTTGCCAAAGCAACTCTGTAATGAAATGTTACCACACACACTGCCTTCCTACTGTACCACCTTGCTGTGTGAAACAAAGCACTTTCCCCCCTCCTAGGCATTTTGCCCACCACCTTCTCCCCACCCCTTCACTCACTGTGGACTCAGTCTTGGGTGGATGAGGTCGGGTCTTAATAAATCAGGATGTTACCACCGGCACTAAGGCTAGTTTTTAATTAAAACTGGGAATCAGTCGAGCCGTATTATGAATTGTACTCTGCCACGAGTGAATAAAACATCACTTCTCTCCTAAACATTTTTCTGAGAGTTGGGCGCGCTGTGCTGACAGTGTTATGAAAGAGTCTGGGAGCTTAGTGCTTGCATAAAAATAATAACTCAATAGTGAGGCCCACAGCCATTAGGGTCAACACCATTATATTACACAAAACAGCTACGAGGGCTTTAGCGCTGCTGCTAGGCCAGAGTGACGTAGACGCACAGGTTTCACATCGTGACACTTTGATGATGTTTAAAGTTGTGTCAGTTGATGATACCGAAACACTTTCACACACAACATGATTATTATGATGCTGATGATCAGGTACTCTTGTCCACTGGCTATTTCCAACACAAAACTAATGTGAAACATTTGCTTTTCAAACACAAACAATTGCTCAATATATTTAGGGCCATTCATAAAAAGAGGTGAGCAGGGAAACCTATTCTCCACCTTTCCCTTTTGATGGGCAGAAATGAAATAAATACCATCTATGGATATATTTATATGCAAAAATGTTTTTTTTTTTTAAAGCACCTCTTGAAAGTATCACCGGGTTGAAGCGTAACAACTTGTCTACTTCAATGGTCCTTATTGCTAATTTATGACCTTTTGGTGTCTGTGAGTACAACTGACACCGTCCCAGAGAGAGCAGGGATGAGCCAGCAGATGAAAATTAGCCCCGTGGAGCATAGCGAATAGGAAGCGCTTCATGAATTCAGTCAGAGGATGACTAACTGCAATTCAATCTTACAGCTTTTCACAAGCAAACTTATGAATGCTAATTGTTTCATAATTGAAGGTGTTGGCGGACTCACTTCACTGACTGTGGTGATGCAAATGAAGTCCTCTGGCACTTGTAACTACTGCCACAGAAAACTCAGGCGGGTTTAACCTGGTGGGAGTCACATCACCTTTTGCACACAGGCCTCTATGTTTGTACCGTCATTTGCATTTATTTGCATTATGAATATACTATAGGTAAGCTGTTCCATTTGGTATGTAACTAATGATAAGAAAAGTTTTGTTCTGTACAGCTAGCTATGAATCATCAGCCAATATAATGTGTGGCAATACACTGCAATTACTCACCATTATTTAATTGACTTTCTTTTTCTAAATGATATCTTGATAAAGAGTACAGAAAGTACAATGTCAAAGATATTCTACTTTGTGTTGTGCTTCTTATCAGTGCTTGATTTGGACTGAAATAGGTGTCGGTACTCATTTTGGGTGCCGCTACTGTTTACATTTAGGTGCAGGAGCTAATATTCTGTAGGAGTAACCGGAGCACAAGCAGTAGAAAATAGGAGGTTCTGCCCAGGTCAAGCACTGCTTCTTATACAGTAGTTCATGTAGGTGGGTCTCTTAGAACCGTACAACGAACACTCCAAACAAAGTGTGTTTGATTGAAATATTACGATAGTTGTCACACAGGTACCATGTTGGAGTGACAGCTCCAGATGTGGTGGTGCTGTCGACGGAGCTGAGGCTTACTCTGCGGCGTGCCTCGTGGCTGAGTGCTGGGTGGGATTAAACACGGGACATCTATTGGGAAGCGCTCCTGGATGTCATTATCCTCGTGGGGAGTCTCATCATTGGCTGGGAGCGGAGACGCACACGGCCCTGGAAGACGGCTGGAGACATGACAGCCGTACGCCTGCAAGAAATAGTGATGATCATAAAAACAATGGCGGAAATGAGATACTGAACTGGAATCCTAGTCTCCTGCGACTCTCACAGGGGTTTAAACATTCTGCCAAAACAGATGCTCCAGAGCTGAATTACACCCTTTAATAATGTAACCTATCTCACACCTTTGCAATGTGTGCCGGGTTCTCCAAATAACATGTCCCATGAATTAATGCTTACAATTAATCACAATCCATTAATTAAAACGTTAAATGAATACTTGAAAATGAAATCCATCAGTCATTCACCTGAGTGGAGAACAAAGTAACGTATTACTATTTGACCATTATCAGAGATAGAAACGTGAGGAGTTTGATACAGGTCAGGAGATAGCTGTTGTTATTGCTCTGGTAGAGTTAACAGCTATCACACACTATATTGAAGAACCCTGGTCACCATCCATCCAATCTGTAACCAAAGCAATATTACAGTCCAAGCCTCTTGAAAGTCAGTTAGGACACTGTATCTATGCACTCAATTAGTGAACTAGTTAGGACACTGTATCTATGCACTCACTAAGTGAACTAGTTAGGACACTGTATCTATGCACTCAATAAGTGAACTAGTTAGGACACTATATCCATGCACTCAATAAGTGAACTAGTTAGGACACTGTATCTATGCACTCAATAAGTGAACTAGTTAGGACACTGTATCTATGCACTCAATAAGTGAACTTTTTCGAAGCCGTAGTAGCCATTGGGAACAGAATAGAGTTGTCATCCTCAATTGTTAGTTTGTCGTACAGTAAGTCTTAGTATCACAAGGTCTGGGATGTTTTGTCCCTTTGTCCCTTTGTCCCTTCGTCCCTTTGTGCCTTCGTCCTCTGCCTTTGCAGGGGTGTAATGCAGACAGACATGGACACCACAGTACTGAACTGGATCAGGTTGTGCTCTTGCCTAAGCATATTTCAGGGTACCATTTTAATTCATTTGACTGTACACAAGAGCTGTTGGTTTTCACTCATGGGAGGCAGATTTTGAGCGGGTATCTATATCCCCATATCTTCTTTTAAGCAACTGCTGCAGCACCAAATTCAATTCAGACCATTTATATCCCTGCACGCAAGAAGGACAAATACAATATTTTCAAACTGTTGTCTCTCTTTCACACACACACACATGCACACAAAGGAAATATCCTGCACACCTACTAATCCAAAGACAGGATCCTGGTTCCAAAAATAACAGCTTGGAATGAGATGGATGGAGGAGGACAGATTATTGCGGCTCTGGTCTGTGAAAAGCTGTCAATAAAACACATTTAAAGTGATTACCGGGCCGTTATTGGCACGGGGGTCACTCTGGTTTTCTCACCATTCCAAAAGGCAACACTTTGAAATCATACACACCTGTAAAGGATGTTTAAAATGGAAATAGGCCAGCTGAAGTGGAATTGCTCACGTACACTGATAAGCATATGGGGCAGTGAGCCCACAAGTCAGGGAGGAGATTAACTTTTCTCCTCCAATCAGAAGAGTGGGTGTAAATAGAAATCTAAGAGTTATTACAGGACCAACTGCTTACCTTCATGGTTGTGTCAAAACGCATTACACAACTTCAGGCGTTGTTTAGTACTTTTCTCCTTCATGACACTTGATATTCAGACAAGCCACAGATATTGGGTTTTGTTATAACATATTATAACAATCGAATCCTTCTCCACCTGAAAACAGATTAAGATACAAACTTCATGGCTTCTTTTGGAGAAAATGTTTGGGTCTTTGACACAATTTCTCAGTACTGCAGTACTGTTACGAGTTCCGGGCAAAGATAGTGTATGAATACACGGGTCATAAACAGTTTAGACGTGCTGTTGTCCTCCGAACTCTCCTAAATATCAAAGCAGGCAATAAAAATGACATATTGTATTTGTTCTCCGTATTTATGCAAACATCCCGACTGTCAGGCCTGACACAATGAGAAAAGAGAGAGAGAGAGCGATTGGCACTCCAACATCCTCTCTCTTGAAATAGACACCATTATGCACTCAATGACTCTCGGTAAACATGTGAATGTATGCCTGGCTGTGTATGGTAATGAGGGGGCTGTGAGTGGCTGCTGCAGAACATCACGTCCAGACCTCAGGTTCAAATAGACCCCCCTCTTCCTCCCCAGCAGCCAGCTAAAGGCCATGCATGTACTTTTCCACTAGAGCAACATAGTTCACTCCTCTCAGCGGTTTGGCCCTGTGTTCTAGGGGCCAGCTCATCCCCTCAGGGACCTGATAGTACATGCTGCTGTCACAGACAAACCTCACCTTTTAGATAATACTGGGAGTCAATATTCCCCTGTATTGTATACTTTGCCCAACATCACTTGTGTTGTGACTGTAGAAAGCAAATGCGCATGAATTATAAATGACAGCTTTTGATAGCTTCTCCGTATTATGAATTTCCAGGAAACACAACAGCGTGTGTGTGTGTGTGTGTGTGTGTGTGTGTGTGTGTGTGTGTGTGTGTGTGTGTGTGTGTGTGTGTGTGTGTGTGTGTGTGTGTGTGTGTGTGTGTGTGTGTGTGTGTGAGAGAGAGAGAGAGAGCGCACTGTACTACTGTTATTTTGTGTGTTAGGCTGTCTTTTGCCAGTGTGATGGCACTCCATTACAGTACCAGTCAAAGGTTTGGACACCTACTCATTCAAGGGTTTTTCTTCATTTTTGCTATTTTCTACAGAATAATAGTAAAGACATCAAAACTATGAAATAACTATGAAATAACACATACTGTATAGTAGTAACCAAAAAAAAGTGTTAAACAAATCAAAATATATTTTCCAAGTGACTACCTCATGAAGCTGGTTGAGAGAATGCCAAGAGTGTGCAAAGCTGTCATCAAGGCAAAGGGTGGCTACTTTGAAGAATCTAAAATCTAAAATAGATTTGGATTTTTTTAACACTTTTTTGGTTACTAGATGATTCCATGTGTGTTATTTCATAGTTTTGATGTCTTCACTATTATTGTACAATGTAGAAAATAGTAAAAATAAAGAATTACCCTTGAATGAGTAGGTGTGTCCAAACTTTTGACTGGTACTGTATGTCAGTGCGTAAACGCGAGTGCCCGTCTAATTTCTGGGCTATTTTGACAAGGCATGCTCGCCACCATCACTCCGGCCCCGTACTAGTTGTAATTGTGTGATTTATGGCTGACGAAGGCGTCCAATTACAGAGCCATAATATCCACGTCATGCCTCATATCCTAACAGTGTCTCTACATCAGTTGAGCTATGTTAGCCCAAGCTTTCATTAATGACAAGTACACGTTTTATAGTCCATTTAGTCCCACTTATTACCTGGGGTTTTTCAGGGAAGTAACCACCAGTAGCAGTCGGCAGACATTCCTAATTAGTCGGTCGTTTGGATTCAGTGTTGGGTGGGGTTCTAGTCACATGGGCCGAGCGCTGCAGAGTTTAGCCCCTAGGCTGGTATCAGTGTGGGAGCCTATCTAGGGGTCCATCGGTGTGTAATTGATATCGCAGTGTGCTTTGGTGCGTTAAATAAACCAAATGGTGGGTGAGACGTCTTCAGGGCTTGCTGTGCGGTCTTCTCTTAGACTTCTCCTTCTGTTATGTGATCAACCTTTGTGTGCTTTAAGTGCCGTTCTGGGAATTATAGAACTTCATGGGTTCATCATCTGAATGGACATTGTGTATACAGTGAATGTGTAATATGTGCCTGTGTGTGTGTGTTGGTGTGTAAAATGGACCCATTGCAAGGGTACATTGATTGCTTATCAGAGTTTGCAATATGCCAGGGCACATCAATGTGTAGGAATGGGCAGTGTGTGTGCATGTGTGCATGCGTGCGTGCGTGCGTGTGCGCATGTGTGTGCGTATATATCTCTGTGTCCATCAACAGTGTGTGGAGAGGCCTATGCTAATTGTTGCCATGGAAACTGAGTGCTGCTAGAGAAGTACAGATTCAAAGGAAGCATCTTCCTTTTCCTCCCCCTCTCTCTCCCATCCCTCTTTCTTTTCTCAGTCTATCTGCTGCCATTCCCCTCTCCCTTTCCCCTCATTCTTTCATTCAGTCTCCTCTTCCCTCTCACTGCTTTCCATCAAGGCCCACTCCAGCTGACTATCCTCCCTCTCTTACTCTTTCTCTCACCTCCTCCATTCTCTCTCCATGAATCTCTTTCTCTGTCTCTTGGTGTCCCTCCACCTCCTCATATGCCTTACATTTAGCAGATTGTCTGTATTTCTATTCCCTCCCTCCCTCCCTCCCTCCCTCCCTCCCTCCCTCCCTCCCCCCTCCCTCCCTCCCTCCCTCCCTCCCTCCCTCCCTCCCTCCCTCCCTCCCTCCCTCCCTCCCCTGCTCCCTCTCCCTCTCTCTTTAGAGGAGTGTACAATTGACAATTAACACAGGGACCTGTAATTAGTGCTGACGAACCTCCAGCAATTAGTTATCCTAAAGAAGTATTTTTGTCATCTCTACACACCTCGCCCTTTCATCCCCCAGCCTCTCAATCTCTCCTCTCTCTCTTTCCCTCTCTATCTTGCTCACTGTCTCGTTCCTATAGGGTTTGTTTGTTCAGGATTTGTCTTTTTACTCCCTCTGCCTTTTAAACTTTTGCTTTTGTTCCACGGTGAGTGTGCACACACACACGCACACACACACGCACACAAACACGCACATGCACGCACGCACGCACACACACGCACGCACGCACGCACGCACATACACACACACGCACGCACGCACGCACGCACACACACACACACACACACACACACACACACACACACACGCACACACGCACGCACGCACAGACGCACGCACGCACAGACGCACGCACGGACTCACACGCTATTACAACCACCTACACAATATTTAGGAGCCGCTGATATGCACGCTCACATACCCACAAATATCATATCCCCCCATAAATGTTCAACTCCCCTGTTATTGTAGTGGTGATAGGTTAGAATGTCTTGGGGGTATGATATTTGTGCGTCTGTAACTTTCTCACTAATCATTATTCATGATTCATTCAGGATTATCCGTAATCATGTTAACATCCACATTAATGTAGAATTGTTTAGAAACGTATTCTATTCTTATTTACAATTAAAGTGACTCCAAAATGACCCAAATGATTTACAATTAATCTCTATTGGGTAAAACATTGTCTGAAACACAACCAAAACAAACTTTCTAGTCACGAGCTTGATGGAATCTGGAACCAAGTATTTCACTTTTTACTATTTTAATACACATGTAAGTGAATTTGTCCCAATCATTTTGATCCCCTAAAATGGGGGGGGGGGACTATGTACAAAAAGTGCTGTAATTTGGAAACGAGTCACCCGATATAGATGAAAATACCATCAAATTAAAGCTGACAGTCTGCACTTTAACCTCATCACCATTGTATCATTTCAAATCCAAAGTGCTGGAGTACAGAGCCAAAACAACAAAACATTTCCCAATACTTTTGGAGCTCACTGTATAGTTTTTCAAATACGATATGTTTAACTACTTTTTCTTCTCACTTTGTCATTCTCTCTCTCTTCTTCCTTCCCTCAGACCCCCCCCTGCATCACTGTTAATGAAGGTCTATAAAAAATAGAGATACAGTATGTGGTCATTCAAGTAAAGTGTTGGATGGAGAGAAAATGAGTGTTTAGATAAAATAGGACAGAAGAGAGGAGGGGTGAAGATGCGGAGGGTATTGAGACTTGTTATTCGCCCGGGGCATTCATCACTCCCTCCCTCAGAATCTGTCCATCTTTCTGTCTGTGTATCAGGGAGCCAGTGTTCACTCATCCCATCAAGCCAGTTCCTCAGTCAACATGCATCTCTCTCTCTCTCTCTCTCTCTCTGCTTCTTTCTCGTCCTATCTCTCCCTCTCTCCTTTGCATTTCCCTCTTCCCTCCTCCTCTTGCCTTCTCTCTTTCCTCTCTTCCCTCCCTGTCAGGGATTCAGCCACCCATCCAGTGGGAGATTTTATGTCATCCATAATAAAGACCATTATCCTGCTTGAAAACAACCCTCATGAAATATTGATCAGTATGAGTGTATGTATACCTTGTATCCATGTGTGTGTGTGTTTATGCACTATTGATGTACTGTATGTCATATACAACCTGTCCTAGCTAGGTTTCCATCCAATTGGCGACAGATTTTCATGTGAATATAAAAAAAATCAGCATAAAGAAACCAGTGGTGTTTCCAGTGAAATGTACTTTTCGCTTAAGTTTTCATTTACCGAATAAAAACCTGAAGTTCAATGTGTTTCTACGCATTTTAAACTCTACTGATATTTTTGTCACAAAAACTGTTGTATTAAATAGCAACTGTGCCTACTCTGGTCATGACACATGATCTCTAGCTAACTGTGCCTACTCTGGTCATGACACATGATCTCTAGCTAACTGTGCCTACTCTGGTCATGACACGTGATCTCTAGCCAACTGTGCCTACTCTGGTCATGACACATGATCTCTAGCCAACTGTGCCTACTCTGGTCATGGCACATGATCTCTAGCCAACAGCTCACAGATACAGTGAGGGTAGTCTACATGATGACATTATTATGGATAAACAGCAGTCAAGCATCAATCATCGTGTCAACAGAATAAGACCCTTGATATTTATTGGAAAGGTGCATCAAGATCACCGTGCACTTTCACCACAATGTGAAGTTCGTCATCATTTATTTCATCTGTAGCCTAATAAACAGAATGGTTTCCCGAGTCATAGTGGGAGAACCACACACCATATCTCTCCAAGTTTACTTCGATATGATGGTTATTCTATCAATATTTGCGCAGAAAGGCGTTTCCACCACCATTTCTCGCATAATTAATATTTCCAATGACAAAAAAAACATGTAGAACAAAAAAAGATCTGTCAGCATTTATAAACTTCCAGTTTCCATCACAGCTGTAGTGATTTTTTTATATGGTATGACTTTACTCGCATAAAAACTGTAGATGGAAACATGGTTAGTGACCTCTCTCTCTCTCTCCACATTGACCTCTCTCTCTCTCTTTCTCTCTCTCGCCTCCCTCCCCCCAGGTATTACATTCCCACTCCTCGATTATGCCTGTCTGCGGCTGCCACAGCCCCTCCCACCCTCAGGAAAGGCGAGCGTCCCCCACGCCCCTGCCCCCCCAGGAGGTGAGACGTCCTCCCCGGCGCCGTGCGGCCCTCTCCTCCCTCTCCCTGTCCCTCCTGGGCCTCCTGATGTGCCTGTTCCACTTGCCCCCCGCCTGTTACTCTCGCAGAGACAAGGGCGGGGGCGTGGCCCACTACATCCCCATGGCCCAGCCCCCCCACCACCAGGTGCTGCCCAAGCTGGTGCAGGGCCTCAGCATCGCCGTGGTGCTGGTGGGCAACTCTAGCGAGGTGGCGTTGGCGGGCGCCCGGGAGAAGGACGACTTCCTGCACATGCCGCTGGCGCCCAACGTGGAAGTGCTCACCATGAACGAGACGGACCCCAAGAGCATCATCAAGAGCATCTGTGACCTGATGACAGAGCACTGGCTGCAGGGCGTGGTGTTCGGGGACGATACGGATCAGGAGGCCATAGCCCAGATCCTGGACTTCATCTCTGCACAGACACACATCCCCATCCTGGGGGTCCGCGGTGGCTCCTCCATGATCATGGCTGCCAAGGTACAGTGTGTGTGTTTCTATGTGTACTGTGTGAGAGATCGAGAAAAAAAGTATGAGCAATGTTTTTATCTGTTAGTGTTGATCCTCTGTATTTCATTGTTGTCTTAAACAATGATCTGTTCACAAATGAAGCGGCGACGGCTTTCTGGTGCAACGTCGTTACCACTATCAGATCAATACTGGTTCATTCATGGGAAAACAGGTGCAGAGGTTTGACAGAGAGCAAGAGGGGTTGTTTCCTTTGAAGAAAAATGAAAAGAGTGGGGAAGTTGGAGACAGGATCAGCGTGGTGCGATAGGAGGGAACAGGAAGACAGGGAGAGAAGACGTGCATAGAGAAAGAAAATAATAACTCAAGTAGACTGGCATGAGAGAGAGAGAGAGAGCGAGAGAGAGAGCGAGAGAGAGAGAGAGAGAGAGAGAGAGAGAGAGCGAGAGAGCGAGAGCGAGAGAGAGAGATAGATAGATAGATAGATAGATAGATAGATAGATAGATAGATAGATAGATAGATAGATAGATAGATAGATAGATAGATAGATAGATAGATAGATAGATAGATAGATAGATAGATAGATAGATAGATAGATAGATAGATAGATAGATAGATAGATAGATAGATAGATAGATAGATAGATAGATAGATAGATAGATAGATAGATAGATAGATAGATAGATAGATAGATAGATAGATAGATAGATAGAAGCTGTACTGTCACCAGACACACAGTGTTACCTCGGCATGACAGAGTTCCACTAGATCCCTCTATGGCTCATCCCTATGATATTTCTCCCCCACCCCTTTTCATTCTATTCACTTTAACCATGTCTAATGGGATGAAGCAATCTGGTCCTGCTTTATCTTAGCCGGCTGTGATCCGCGTGCTACTGGACAATTCTTTTCTGCAGAATAATCAACTTTTATTCAGCCTGAACAAACACAACTGTTCAAAATGGGCTCCCAGAAACTCCTAGAATTTCAAACAGCCTCCAAAAAAAATCTGCCCGGAATGAGGCCGTCCGCTGGGCATTCCAACTGACATCACGTGCTTTCAGCACAACGGGTTCCACTGTGGATAAAACATTATCTCTGCTCACCCTTCCACGTTTGACCCTGCGTCAACAGGGTCCACCAGTAAACATGACCCACCATGACACACTAGGGCCACCAGCCAGCCATTCACCCCCCCCTATATCCCCATGACACACTAGGGCCACCAGCCAGCCAGCCATTCACCCACCCTATATCCCCATGACACCATGGAGGATAGCATTGGACAGTCAAATGACATTTACCCCACACATCTCTATCGACAGGTACGACATCCACTGACCCTGCCCCTTGTGCCACGGCCATACATACGTGTCACTGACCCCATAGTATATCCTACACACATAGAAATATTTAGGATACACCACCCGCCCGTCTTAAACGTGTAAACATGATGTATGTTATTGTTCATAAAGAGGTGTACGGGGTATGCATGCAGACTGAAGGTATAATTCATTAAGAGCACGTGCCCTCCATGCGCCAGGAACACAGGCTTGTGCCGCTGCTGCTAAATGGATTTCCCAGGCCGGAAGCCAACACAGGGCCCAGGAGAGAGAAATGGAGCCACATCCAAGGCCATGCTAGTCTCCGTCTCCGAACGGATTTGTGTCTGTTGTTTAACGGGCTGAAACAATATTGGTTGAGAATATGGTAGAATAAGAGCGAGAGAAGGAGAAGGAGAGGGATGGTGAAAGAACAGCCTCTCCTCCTGAGAGGGAATCTTGGGGGAAAGATGGACAGCAGGTGTGTGGAGAGGGTGGCACTAAAGAAGCTAGCTGCTGGAAACGTGGCAGACAGAGTGAGACAGCAGCACAGACTGGAGGCGTGAAGGAGCAAGGAGAGGCCCCGTAGCTGGGAAGAGAAAAGAGAGAGAGACATAGAGTGAAGGTAAAGTAAAAGGTTGAAGCAGATAGCTTCAAATGTGGTGTAACGCTTGAGGAACTAGACTGAAGAAAAATATAAACGCAACAATTTCAATGATTTTACTGAGTTACAGTTCATATAAGGAAATCTGTCAATTTAAATTATTCATTAGGCCCTAATCTATGGATTTCACATGACTGGGCAGGGGCGCAGCCATCGGTGGGCCTGGGAGGGCATAGGCCAACCCACCTGGGAGACTGGCCCACACACTGGGGAGCCAGGCACAGCCAATCAGAATGAGTTTTTCCCCACAAAAGGGCTTTATTATAGACAGAAATACTCCTCAATTTCCTCAGCTGTCCGGGTGGCTGGTCTCAGATAATCATGCAGGTGAAGAAGCCAGATATGGAGGTCCTGGGCTGACATGGTTACACGTGGTCTGCGGTTGTGAGGCCGGTGGGACGTTCTGACAAATTCTCTAAAACGACGTTGGAATCGGGCTTATGGTAGAGAAATTAGCATTCAATTCTCTGGCAACAGCTCTGGTGGACGTTCCTGCTGTCAGCATGCCAATTGCACACTCCCTCAAAACTTGAGTCATCTCTGGCATTGTGTTGTGTGACAAAACTGCACATTTTTTCTTGATATGCTACACCTGTCAGGTGGATGGATTATCTCGGCAAAGGAGAAATGCTCACTAACAGGGATGTAAACAAATTTGTCCCCAAAATTTGAGATAAATAAGCTTTTTGTGTGTATGGAACATTTCTGGGATCTTGTACTTCAGCTTATGAAACATGGGACCAACACTTTACATGTTGCATTTATATGTTTGTTCAGTATAATAAGCTTCGGAGAATGGACAGAGCGAGATGGGGGAAAAGGAAGTGTAAAAGAAGGTGTTTATCTCTCTCTCTCTCCCTCTGTCTCGCTCACTGTTGCTCCCTCTTTCTCCCTCTCCTTCTTTCTCCCTCCCTCCCTCTTTCTCTCTCTCTCTATCTTTCTCTCTCTCTCTTTCATACAAGGCCAAATGCCGCTGATGCAGTTGGCAAGGCAACCCTTTGCTTACCTATACAGCAGGATCATAAGTGAGACAGAGAGCCGAGGGGAAATAAGATATTTTCATAGCTGATGTCTGGATTAGAAAACAGGAATGGTGCTGAAATAGTGCACAGAGTTGTATCTACAGTGGATTTTGGTGTGGTGTTGTGAAATATACAGTATATATATCTATATATTTTTTATTGTGAAATTGAAACCAAGGGATGGGTGACGGATAGATGGATGGACCAAAGGCTGGTGTTATAGAGGAACAGAGGCAAGGTGCAACAGCTGGTGGGTCTCAGACAGTGTCACCCAGGAACGAGGGAAAAGATGGTTGAGGCGGAGAGAAGAGAAAGATGGATAGAGGGAAGCTGTACTCACATCTGTATCAATGAATAAGATGGAAGAGAGAGAAGGGTGAGAGATAAGTGAGAGAGGAGCGAGTGCATTACTGCATGACGGAAGGAGAGAGAGATAGAAGGAGAGATGGAGTGCGAGAAGGAAAGGGAGATAGAAGGAGAGAGAGATGGAAAGAGATATGGAAGGAGAGAAGGAAAGAGAGATGGAAAGAGAGAGAAGGAAAGAGAGATAAAAGGAAAGAGAGATAGGAGAGAGAAGGAAAGAGATATAGAAAGAGAGATAGAAGGAGAGAAGGAAAGAGCGATAGAAGGAAAGAGAGATGGAAGGAGAGAAGAGAGATAGAAGGAAAGAGATAGAAGGAAAGAGAGATAGAAGGAAAGAGAGATGGAAGGAGAGAAGAGAGATAGAAGGAAAGAGATAGGAGAGAGAGATGGAAGGAAAGAGAGATGGAAGGAAAGAGAGATAGAAGGAAAGAGATAGAAAGAGAGATAGAAGGAAAGAGATAGGAGAGAGAGAGAAGGAAAGAGAGATAGAAGGAAAGAGATAGAAAGAGAGATAGAAGGAAAGAGAGATGGAAAGAGAGATAGAAGGAAAGAGAGATGGAAAGAGATATAGAAGGAAATAGAGATAGAAGGAAAGAGAGATGGAAAGAGAGATAGAAGGAAATAGAGATAGAAGGAAAGAGAGATGGAAGGAGAGAAGAGAGATAGAAGGAAAGAGATAGGAGAGAGAGATAGAAGGAAAGAGAGATAGAAGGAAAGAGAGATAGAAAGAGAGATAGAAGGAAAGAGAGAGAAGGAGAGAGAGAAGGAAAGAGAGAGAAGGAAAGAGAAGGAAAGAGAGATAGAAGGAAAGAGAGATGGAAGTATGCAGATTGAAGCAGTCTGGGAAAGATCATTCTTCCATGGACTAGAGTTGCTGGTACTGTATATTGCTACAGTACCTAGCTTACATGCCAATCACTCTATTTAGTGATCATCATTAGCCTCTTAATCTAGCACAATGGGTAACATATTGTTTAGCTTAGCAAAAATGATATCAAGTCTTGTGAAGATATTTCTAGATGTGCTACTTGACAAGTCTTCAAGGTTAACTTGATAGCTTGACAAATAGCTGGTGATGTAGGTTATCACCTCAGAGCATCCTACTGGATGAACAGCAGTTTATCTAGACTACACCAGCCAGCCAGCCAGCTAGCCAGCCAGCCAGCCAGCCAGCCAGCCCAGACTTCAATATGGAAGAGATTGCATCCTCACCTACAGTGGTGCTGGGATTTAAATATCACAACATCAGCAATAAATGCAAACGGGAAAAGTAACTAAATGACCCCCGAGGAATCTAATCCAATATGAATCACGGTCTCTACACATTATTTATCAGCACAATCAAACAACAGAAGACGTGCGTGGCACCATAAATATTTGATTTGCACTGCACTGTCAATCTAACTACACTGTCCAATTTGCAGTAGCTATTACAGTGAAAGAATACCATGCTATTGTTTGAGGAGAGTGCACAATTATGAACTTGAACATGTATTAATAAACCAATTAGGCACATGTGGGCAGTCTTGATACAATTTTTTAAACAGAAATGCAATGGTTCATTGGATCAGTCTAACACATTGCACATACACTGCTGCCATCTAGTGGCCAAAATCTAAATTGTGCCTCGGCTGGCATAATACATTATGGCCTTTCTCTTGCATTTCAATGATGATGGTTAAAAAAAAAATACAAAAAACGCATGTTTTTTTCTTTGTATTATCTTTTATCAGATCTAATGTGTTATATTCTCCTACATTAATTTAACATTTCCACAAACTTTAAAGTGTTTCCTTTCAAATGGTATCAAGAATATGCATATCCTTGCTTCAGGTCCTGAGCTACAGGAAGTTAGATTTGGGTATGTCATTTTAGGCTAAAATGGAAAACAGGGGTGGATCCTTATTATTAAAAGACCATTGATTCTCCACACACTCACTCACTCACTCACTCACACACACACTCTCTCTCTCTCTCTCTCTCTCTCTCTCTCTGCGTCTCTCTCTCTCTCTCTCTCTCTCTCTCTCTCTCTCTCTCTCTCTCTCTCTCTCTCTCTCTCTCTCTCTCTCTCTCTCACACACACACACACATGCTAACACACATCACGGTCACCATTGCTGTTCATATTTATTAGGACTATTTATTGAAGCTGCTATACATAGTCACTTCTCACTATACTACTTGTATATAACAGTCATCATAATTTGGCATAACACATTTTATACATCCTACTGTATATATGTCTCATAACTACTTTTGATAGCTTTTTTTTCTTGTACTTTTTATTACTACTCTTGTAAATTTGGACTTTATATTGGGCATTTGATTCTGAAATAATATATTGATATTGTATTGTTGAGGAGAGTTATCAAGTAAGCATTTCACTGTACTGTTTACACCTGTGTCCGTGACCAATAAACTTTGATTTGTTTGGAAATAGCCCCCTCCCTCTCCCTCTGGTGTTGTGTAACAGTGAGAGTCTTGTGTAATGCTAACCGCTAGGTCTACCATGATGAACAAAACAAGCCTTTTTATTTAGCCTGTCAAGGTGTGACCAATTAGTTCTTGTTCCTGCCTGGCTGCATTAAGGGTATTTTTATTTCCAGTGTTTACGTTACGGTGATTACTGTGGGTGTTTATGTGTGTGTGTGTTTATGTTTGTGTGTGTGTGAGCATGTGTGTGTATGTTTGTTTATGTTTGTATGTGTGCATGCATGCGTTTATGTGTGTGTGTGTGTGTGTGCGCGCGTGCATGTGTGCGCGCGTGCATGTGTGCGTGCGCGTGTGTGTGCGTGCGTGCGTGCGTGCGTGCGTGCGTGCGTGTGTGTGTGTGTGTGTGTGTGTGTGTGTGTGTGTGTGTGTGTGTGTGTGTGTGTAGAGGAAATGGGCTAAATGATGGAGCTGAAATGTGTCCAGGCCTAATTGTTGTGGGGGGATGAGTGCAGCAAGCTAGTTGAAGCATTTAATCACAGTATTACAGTGAATTCACTGACACCAATTATGCCCATGCCTTGTTTATGGAAGCCAATGTCCTTCTTCCTGTGAGGGAAGGACATAAGGAGTGGCACTTACCTCCCTAGGGCACTATACTCGTTGTCATTTTAGGGCAATGATGTGAGCACAAGGGCAGGAACACCATGTTTCCCCCGTGAGGAACACTCCCCCCTCCTCTTTTCTTTACCGGGGTCTTTCATTTAAATCCTGTTGAGTTGGTCTTTCTGCACACATTTATATTCTCAATTATGGCTTACAATAGCACCTTTTGTTGTACTAATCAGCGAGGTCCTGTATTATATTATAGTAATGTGCTGTTCTGCACCACAGAGCCATGTCTCCCTAAAACACTGCCGCAATTAGAAGCATTTGTAAACGATAAGGGAATTAAAATAAAGCGCCTCTCTGTCCGGCTGGCTCTCTGTCCGGCTGGCTCTCTGTCCGGCTGGCTCTCTGTCCGGCTGGCTCTCTGTCCGGCTGGCTCTCTGTCCGGCTGGCTCTCTGTCCGGCTGGCTCTCTGTCTGGCTGGTTCTGTGTTGGTGGCATGGCTCTGAGTGATTAGGTGCTACGGTTGTGGTTCTGGTTCATAACGTGGTGCGGAGGGAAGGACCACACTGGAACACTCCATTTAGCCCATCTTTTGGTCTCGTTTTTGTCTGCTCTCCTTCTTTTTGGCATTGTTTCTCAACCTGTTTTTCTTCCTCCCTGTCTCCTAGTACCCCCTTTTTGTCCTGGTTTAGAAATGTGACAGTTCAGTGTGTGTGCTCGTCTTTTGAGCGAGAGAGAGAGTGAGGAGGAGAGAGAGCCCTAAATATATGTGTCCTATTTCCCCCCCCAGTCTGACTCTCTCTGCCCATTTAGAATGTGGACCATTTTAAAACTCAACTGCAACTTTTCTCAACCTTTTTCGTCTGTCTATCTCTCACTCCCCCCCTCTCTCTGTGTCTCTCTCTCCCCATCTCTCTCTCTCTCCCCCTCTCTCTGTGTCTCTCTCTCCCCATCTCTCTCTCTCTCTCCCCCTCTCGGTCTCTCTCTCTCTCTGTATCTCTTTCTCTCTTTCTCCCCCTCTCTCTGTCTCTCTCTCTCTCTCTCTCTCCTCTCTCTCTCTCTCTGTCTCTCTCCCCCTCTCTCTGTCTCTCTCTCCCCATCTCTCTCTCTCTCTCTCTCCGCCTCTCTCTGTGTCTCTCTCTCCGACTCTCTCTGTGTCTCTCTCTCCGCATCTCTCTCTCTCTCTCCCCCCCTCTCGGTCTCTCTCTCTCTCTGTATCTCTTTCTCTCTTTCTCCCCCTCTCTCTGTCTCTCTCTCTCTCTCTCTCTCTCTCTCTCTCTCTCTCTCTCTGTCTCTCTCCCCCTCTCTCTGTCTCTCTCCCCCTCTCTCTGTCTCTCTCCCCCCTCTCTCTCTCTATCTCTCTACCTGCTGTCTCTTTCTCTCTCTCTCCCCCCCTCTCTCCCCCCTCTCTCTCTGTCTCTCTCCCCCTCTCTCTGTCTCTCTCCCCCTCTCTCTCTCCATCTCTCTCCCTGCTCTCTCTCTCTCTCCCCTCTCTCTCTCTCTCTCTCTCTCTCTCTCTCTCTCTCATATCTTCCTATCCTCCTCCTCTTTAATTCCTATCGCTCCCACATCTCCTTTCATTGTCTCCATCCCCCCTCTCTCTATCTCATTATGGATGGTAATGGCAGTGCCTCGGCCTGGACCCTGGCAGCTCACGGGGGCAGACCGATGTCCTCCAGATGCCCAGGTGTTGGCCTGGCCTCCCCCACCCCCCTGCCCTCACACCCCTCCCTCTGGACAGAGCTCCGGCCCCATGCTGGGACCCTTATTACCCTTATCTTCCAAAGCCTCTGCCCTGTCTGAAGTGGCCGGGCAGGCCGGGCAATGGGCACTATCTATTCATAGGCTGTGGAATGACTCAGTGATTCTGAATCACACAGAGCCCCAGTGTTATCACCGGCTTGCTGCCCTTGCCATGAGGGGATCAGGGCCATGTTGCTCCATGTCCACCCTCTGACCAGCCCTGGTCATCCTTCGCTCTCCTCTCTCCTCTCAGTCTTCTCCCTCACTACTCTCTCTTTTCATTCCCTCTCTCCGTACTATCAACCCGTTATCCATCCATTACATTTCGCAGGGTGTTCCTTTTTATCCCTACTTTTTTTGCTTCCACACCCACCCTCTTTCTCACTTGCCTTGCACTTCTCTTTCCCATCTTTCCCCCTTCCTTTGGCTCCTCTTCTCGTCTCCTCTTGTTTGCCCTTGCTCCGTCCTGCCTCCCCCTTCGGCCTCCTGTGTCGAACAAAGATCACAGGCTCTCTGTCAATGGAGGAAGATGGAGGAAGGGGTGTGAAAGACAGAAGGCATGACTGAAGACCACAAGATGTACTCAGTCAATTACCCAGCAGCGCCGTGCCAAGCTGGTCCCTGGAAAAGCTTCAAACTGCGAGACACATGTGTACACACTAAGAAACAAAAGCACATACACACACAGTAATGGTCTGAAACACCAACCCATATAACACAGGCACACGCACAGAAACAAACCACACCGATTCCAGGTGACAATTCAATCTATTCAGGTGTCAGAGGCTATCTCCATCTCAAGTGACCCATGTCAGTGACCCATGTTAGTGACCCATGTTAGTGACTAAGAAACAGCCATACACCAGGTGGGATAAAAGTCCTGCCTCCGGCCCACACCCCACTAGACCGACGAAACACAATGAATGCCATAGTTTCGTTATGAGGTTTGTGAAAAACAGTGAAATCACACAGAGAGATCTCCCCCTTCTTCTCTCCTGTTCTCTGAGTTGAGACAAAGTGAGCTCCTGTGATGAATGTAAATGGTGCCCCTCCCCTGTTCTCCTCAATTAGAGCAAACACTACCTTCCTCACTCCTTCCATCTACAAATAACCTGAACCCAGAACTGTCTCCCTGCCCCGCCCAGCGCTCACACACACACACACACACACACACACACACACACACACTACCTTCCTCACTCCTTCCATCTACAAATAACCTGAACCCAGAACTGTCTCCCTGCCCCGCCCCAGCGCTCACACACACACACACACACACACACACACACACACACACACACACACACACACACACACACACACACACACACACACACACACACACACACACACACACACACACACACACACACACACACACACACACACACACTACCTTCCTCACTCCTTCCATCTACAAATAACCTGAACCCAGAACTGTCTCCCTGCCCCGCCCAGCGCTCACACACACACACACACACACACACACACACACACACACACACACACACACACACACACACACACACACACACACACATACACACACACACACACACACACACACACACACACACACACACACACACACACACACACACACACACACACACACACACATACACACACACACTACCTTCCTCACTCCTTCCATCTACAAATAACCTGAACCCAGAACTGTCTCCCTGCCCCGCCCAGCGCTCACACACACACACACACACACACACACACACACACACACACACACACACACACACACACACACACACACACACACACACACACACACACACACACACACACACACACACACACACACACACACACACACACACACTACCTTCCTCACTCCTTCCATCTACAAATAACGTGAACCCAGAACTGTCTCCATACAGAGCACCCTGCCCCGCCCAGCGCTCACACACACACACACACACACAAACACCAGTATACATACAGACAGATGTACAGTACCAGTCAAAAGTCTGGACACACCTACTTATTCAAGTAGGTCTCTTTATTTTTCTTTATTTTCTTATTTTTTCTTTATTTTATTATGTTCTACATTGTAGAATAATAGTGAAGACATCAAAAACCTATGAAATAACACATATGGAATCATGTAGTAACCAAAAACGTATTAAACTAATCTAAATATATTTGAGATTTGAGATTCTTCAAAGTAGTCACCCTTTGCCTTGATGACAAAGCATCAGCTGTCCGAGCAGCTTACCGATCACTGTACCTGTACACAGCCAATCTGTAAATAGCCCACCCAACTACCTCATCCCCATATTGTTATTTATCCTCTTGCTCTTTTGCACCCAGTATCTCAACAATAATAACCCTTATAGTCAGGCGCATACGTATTGCATATATTCATATTCTGTATATTATGTAGTCCACACACACACACACACACACACACACACACACACACACACACACACACACACACACACACACACACACACACACCACAGATGCTTTGTATTGGTCTTCTCATGTTGTCTGAGTCGTTTGAGGGAGTAAATAGTGCCTCGTTGGCATGGAGAGATTTGCATTTGCAATTCTAAAGTCAGTCAAACAGGCTTAGTAGACTTTATTGGCATGAGGCACTTAGGCTTTTAAACAATACAGTATGTAAATGTCCCTCAAGACTCAGAACGCCGTGTACCAAAACAAGAACAAAAACCAGAGACATGACACAACAGAACAGACCCCCCTCCCACGTCCCAATTTCTCTCTCTCTGTTCTCATCCCTCTCTCACTTCTTTCACTGTGCTTTTGTTCCATTGTTTCCCCTGCCTCCACCTGTGGATGTGATGATGTCTTTTTAGAGAGCTTGATGACAGACTGCAGTATTAGTTGAGGATCAGTTTGGCCATTCTAGCATACTGTGGTTGAAGGCAGCCTTTGAACACGGTACTGTCTAACAGTCAAAGACAGTGTAATACAGTCACAGTGGCTGTAGAGCCCCGAGCCATGTTACAGGATCAGACCCTGCTGCTCTGTCTGTGCACTGAGACTGTCACAGCTCTGAATACAGAGCAAAGGCCATGAACAAAGACAATTAGGATGCTGCCATTCAGGTTCAAGACCATCCATTTCTCCCGACTGATCCTGCTCACTGGCTAGAACGAGATGCAGCAGATCTCAATGGAATGAGGATGGGACTGGAATTGACCTCAGGTGTGTGAGATGTGTGTATGTGGGTTAGACGGTGTGTGTGTGTGTGTGTGTGTGTGTGTGTGTGTGTGTGTGTGTGTGTGTGTGTGTGTGTGTGTGTGTGTGTGTGTGTGTGTGTGTGTGTGTGTGTGTGTGTGTGTGTGTGTGTGTGTGTGTGTGTGTGTGTGTTAGGGGGTGGGTGTGTGTCTATTGTGTGTGTGGGTAAGAGTGTGTGTGTGCCTGCAAACTGTAAGCGTACAAGTGCATCATTGCGACGAGTGGATTGTTTTGTTCACACTAATGGCATCTTTAGCAAGACCGTTACGATGGAAACCACGTTACCACGGAAACGCAACCTGTCTATGAATTGGAAGTATATCTTTCCCTCTCTCAGCCTCTCTCTCGCTCTCTTTTCCTATCTCTTGCCTTCTCTACCTTTCTCTCCCGACCTGATAGTGCAGCGGATGCCAGTTGAGAGGTGTACACATCAGAGAGAGAGAGAGAGAGAAAGGGAGAGATAAAGTGTGTGGGTTAGAGGTGAGGAGTGGGGGCAGAGGTCATGAGTCAGGAAGCAGAGAGCAGCAGCTGTGAGAACTGTTGCTCTGAAAGAGAGAGGAGGATGAGAGGAGGATGTGTGTAAAGGAATCGACAGAAGGATGGATGGAGAATTGGGGCAAACGTTGAACTGAAAGAGTAAATAGTGGGTAGTTGGAGAAATCATTTCTCACACAATTGGGTGGAATGGAGAGATGGAGTGAGAAAGGGGTGAAAAAGTATGAAATCAAAAGAGTTCAGATTGAGTCAGTAACGACAGAGTTAGAGGAGAGAGAGAGGAAGAGTTCTGCCTCATATGTATTTGGGGAGAATAGAAAGGAGGGAGAGAGAGAGAGAGACAGAGAAAGAAAGAGAGATTGATTATGCTCTTGTAAGTGCTTTTGGCATTATTGGAACAATGCTGTCCTCCCAATCCAGCCAATTTGAATTAACATTGTGGAGAGAGTGATTGAGAGAGAAATGGAGAACCTGGCAAAGAGATAGCAAGAGAAGGGTAACGGCGGATGCTGAGCGAAGGGGCGCTTTGGCAGTCAGACAGAGAGGGAGTGAGTGAGGGTCTGGAAGGAGGACAGAGAGATGAATATAAAAAGAGGGGTTTTAAGTAGGGCAGAGATACAGTGAGCTCCAAAAGTATTGGGACAGTGACACATTTTTTGTTGTTTTGGCTCTGTACTCCAGCACAAATATCATACCCCCAGGACATGCTAACCTCTCACCATTAAAAGGGGATGTTAGCATTTTTTCGGATTATGATATTTATGCCTCTGTAACTTTCTCACTTATCATTATTAACAATTCATTCCTTAATCATGGTAGAATCCATATTAATGTAGAAGTGTTTGGAAACATATTATATTCTTATTTACAATAAAAGTGACTCCAAAATTACACAATACATTATTTACCATTAATTTCAATTCGGCACAAAATAATCTGAAACACAACCAAAACAAACAGCAAATGCATCCAACAAGCTTGATGTAGTCATGGGACCAAATACTTCACTTTTGACTACTTTAATACACATATAAGTGAATTTGACCCAATACTTTTGGTCCCCTAAAATGAGGGGACTATGTACAAAAAGTGCTGTAATTTCTCAATCGTTTACCTTATATGAAAATACCCTCAAATTTAAGCTCATAGTCATTGTATGATTTCAAATCCAAAGTGCTGGAGTACAGAGCCAAAACAAATAAAAAAATGTCAAGGCCCTTTTGGAGCTCACTGTAGATGGTTAGAGACAAAGAGAACAAGATTATGGTAGGGTGTGGAAGAAGTTCCTAATGCCTCAATCACACTGACAGCGTCATTGCATTTTGATACACCAGAATTACATTCATTTCCAATGGAATGCTGAGTTTGCCTTGCAGCATTGCGTTGCAGAGGCAGTTGCAGTGCGTTCTGTGTGGTGCATACGTTGGATTTATTGAACGCATGCGTCAAACTGTATGTATAGACGGCCTGACAGAAATGGTAGCAGAAGGTGAATGTTGAACTTTTGTTGCACACACATCCAAATGATGCTGTGGACCATTTTGCGCAGTGACGCTGTCGGTGTGATGGAAGTCCAAGAGAGATGGAGGGACACTGAGAGAACATGTGAGAATTTGAAACAAGGATGGGTCGATGGAAAGAGATTGAGAAAAAGGTGTGAGGGTGTGGTGGAGGAACCAGAAGAAGAGAGTGAGGGATGGATGGATGGAGACAGAGAGAGAGAGAGAAGATGGTGAGAGCGTAAGGAGCTAGCTGGAAGGGGAGCAGATAGGAGGTAGAGAGATGGGAGACCGAGGAGAGAGAGATGGATCTGAAGGGACAGAGAGCAAGATGGGCGGAGAGATAGATGGAAGACAAATGTACTGTACACTCACAAGGTTATGAGCATTTGTCTCATTTGATTCCTTTTGCAAACTCAACTTCCTCCCTCCCTCCTGCCCTTGCTTCTCTCCCGCCCTCTCCCTGACTGCTGGCTGATTGAGGAGGAGTGACCCTGGACATATTGACTGAATCAGCCAGACAAATAAAACAAACATGAAGTGTTTTTTTAATACTGTATGGGAATACATTACTCTCAGGATAATACGCTGAACTAATTGAAATGAAAAGCCATAGATGGACGGCTGGCCTCTTTTGCTGAATTAGATTTGGTCATTTGATGGGGAATTTAATATTTGTGCTGTGAATGATTCATTCCTTTGTATTTAACTGCAGGTTAAACGTGTGTGTGTGTGTGTGGTGTGTGTGTGTGTGTGTGTGTGTGTGTGTGTGTGTGTGTGTGTGTGTGTGTGTGTGTGTGTGTGTGTGTGTGTGTGTGTGTGTGTGTGTGTGTGTGTGTGTGTGTGTGTTAGTAACTGTGTATATTTGACTTTTGGCTTCACACACGCAAATGAGCGAAGTGTTGATGAGAGAGAGTGGAGAACACACACAGGGGCCTCTGAGCTACATCACTGTAGCGGATGGTCTCAGTGTGCGTGGAGGCCGGGGGGGGTTGAGTCAGACGGCTAGTAGAATAATGAGGGATAAGAGGTGCCTCCGTACCTGAAAGGGCTTTGGCCCCATCTGATGACCTGCCGCCCAACTAATATCACTCCATTTGATATCTCACTGTGTAAATGGCCAGCGGCATGGTTCAGTAGGAGTGTTCTGTTAGCAGCGGTAGCAGTGGAGCGCAGGTTGGTGGGAGTCAGTGTTGTCTTGTGGATGTGCTGAGATTAGTATGTAGAAAGTAGAGCTACTGGCAATATCTGACTCAGACACAGCTATTTATTCGGGGTTTGTGGCTTCCATGCATCTTCGCTGGCAAAAGTGTCTGTATTTCAATTACAGATGGTGTCTGGATAGTTTCTCACAATATGAGAATAGCAAGCTGAGATTCCTCTCCAGTGTTTTATCTCAGTGTATTATTCAGGTCTGTGTTGTATCCATGAAGGACATTTTCTTTCAAGTAGTACATCAGATGCTGAGAGTGAAATGGATAGCGTAGTCGTAGTGTGGCGTGTGTGTATGTGCGTGTCTGTAGGGTGTGTGTATGTGCATGTCTGTAGGGTGTATGTGTGTGTACTGTACAGTATGTGCTCATGATGTCAATTTCTTGCATATCTTTTTTTAGAATCTTTGGGAAATGTATTTATTGTATTCAGCTCAGATAGAGAGTGAGCATGGAAAATGGGAGCAGAGATCAGGCAGGAAAAGAAAGAGAATGGAGGATAGAGGGAGAGATGGAGAAAAGGATACATGTGGAGAAACAAAAGCTTTGCTTGAAATAGAGAAGTGTTTTTAATGAATTCGCAAAGAGAGACAGATTAGCCTATTGTAGATATTCCATTTCCAATGGCTGCTGCATACAAGCATCTTGTGGGAGTTGATAGTGTCGATATGTTAATGTGGCTGCCGTTGTTGAAAAACGACTGTACAGTATATTTTGCTCTGGCGTCCCTAAATTCACTGTCATGTTGACTCAACCCCAGTTTGAATGTGAACTTGTCTTCCTGCTCAATGACAGAGAGAGAGGGAAAGCGTGTGAGAGAGGTATAGAGGAGGTGGCTGCCAGAGGCTTGTCTGTACTGTGAACACAGCTGGTGAGACAGTGTGCAGTCACAGTGTGGGAGAGGAAGTGCAGCCTCATTCCAGCGTCTGTGCTGCTCCATGCCCGCCTGCCGCTGTTAGGAGGATGGAGGGAGGATAGCCAGTGGATGGATGCATGCAGGGTGGGTTGTAATAGGGTTTGAACAATATCATATTTTGATAATAGTGATGATAGGAATATAGTCGTTTAGCAGATGCTTTAATCCAAAGAGAAATTCCACGGTAACAGAATTACGCTGAGACTGGGCCACAGACAGCATGCTGAATATGTGCTAACTTTAAGTCGCTTTGGGAATATTCCATGGTAACAGAATTACGCTGAGACTGGGCCACAGACAGCATGCTGAATATGTGCTAACTTTAAGTCGCTTTGGGAATATTCCATGGTAACAGAATTACGCTGAGACTGGGCCACAGACAGCATGCTGAATATGTGCTAACTTTAAGTCGCTTTGGGAATATTCCATGGTAACAGAATTACGCTGAGACTGGGCCACAGACAGCATGCTGAATATGTGCTAACTTTAAGTCGCTTTGGGAATATTCCATGGTAACAGAATTACGCTGAGACTGGGCCACAGACAGCATGCTGAATATGTGCTAACTTTAAGTCGCTTTGGGAATATTCCATGGTAACAGAATTACGCTGAGACTGGGCCACAGACAGCATGCTGAATATGTGCTAACTTTAAGTCGCTTTGGGAATATTCCATGGTAACAGAATTTCGCTGAGACTGGGCCACAGACAGCATGCTGAATATGTGCTAACTTTAAGTCGCTTTGGGAATATTCCATGGTAACAGAATTACGCTGAGACTGGGCCACAGACAGCATGCTGAATATGTGCTAACTTTAAGTCGCTTTGGGAATATTCCATGGTAACAGAATTACGCTGAGACTGGGCCACAGACAGCATGCTGAATATGTGCTAACTTTAAGTCGCTTTGGGAATATTCCATGGTAACAGAATTACGCTGAGACTGGGCCACAGACAGCATGCTGAATATGTGCTAACTTTAAGTCGCTTTGGGAATATTCCATGGTAACAGAATTACGCTGAGACTGGGCCACAGACAGCATGCTGAATATGTGCTAACCTTTAAGTCGCTTTGGGAATATTCCATGGTAACAGAATTACGCTGAGACTGGGCCACAGACAGCATGCTGAATATGTGCTAACTTTAAGTCGCTTTGGGAAAATTCCATGGTAACAGAATTACGCTGAGACTGGGCCACAGACAGCATGCTGAATATGTGCTAACTTTAAGTCGCTTTGGGAATATTCCATGGTAACAGAATTACGCTGAGACTGGGCCACAGACAGCATGCTGAATATGTGCTAACTTTAAGTCGCTTTGGGAATATTCCATGGTAACAGAATTACGCTGAGACTGGGCCACAGACAGCATGCTGAATATGTGCTAACCTTTAAGTCGCTTTGGGAATATTCCATGGTAACAGAATTACGCTGAGACTGGGCCACAGACAGCATGCTGAATATGTGCTAACTTTAAGTCGCTTTGGGAAAATTCCATGGTAACAGAATTACGCTGATGTAGAGCTGAAGTCGGAAGTTTACATACACCTTAGCCAAATACATTTAAACTCAGTTTTTCACAATTCCTGACATTTAATCCTAGTAAAAATTCCCTGTCTTCGGTCAGTTAGGATCACCACAAATGAACCTACTATTCTGGTGTCACCCTGATATGACGATAATATAACAAGTATATCTACTGGGGTCAAGTCCTGGTCACTCAACATTATATTATAGCTATATAGTTTTGGAAGGATCTCTCCAATGTTTTACATAATTTAGTTTTATTCTACATTGTCCCACTTCATTAAAATAAAATGTTAGATTTCATCCATATGTATGCCAGCTATAACAAAGTAACCCTCTTTTTCCCTCTCTACCCTTTCTCGTGCTATCTCTTCCTCTCCCCCTCTCCCCCTCTCCCTCTGTTCTTCTTTCAAATTCAGTTCAAAGGTGAACTTTATTGGCTTATTGGCATGACTGCTGTGTTGCCAAAGCAGTTAAACACTGGATCAGCAGCACATCACTATAGAGCAGTCTCCTTTAACCCCCCCTACACCTCTCTCTCTCTCTCTCCCCCTCCCTCCCTCCCTCTCTCTCCCCCTCCCTCCCTCCCTCCCTCCCTCCCTCCCTCCCTCTCACATTCAGGTTCTAAAGAGTCTTTATTGGCATGACATGGTTATACATGTACTGCTCCAGTGTTAACACACAGCTAGTGCAGTAACGACAACCTCTTCCTCTCTGTCTCTCACTATGTTCTGTCTGTTCTCTCCAATAATACGACAACCTCTTCCTCTCTGTCTCTCACTATGTTCTGTCTGTTCTCTCCAATAATACAACCTCTTCCTCTCTGTCTCTCACTATGTTCTGTCTGTTCTCTCCAATAATACAACCTCTTCCTCTCTGTCTCTCACTATGTTCTGTCTGTTCTCTCCAATAATACAACCTCTTCCTCTCTGTCTCTCACTATGTTCTGTCTGTTCTCTCCAATAATACAACCTCTTCCTCTCTGTCTCTCACTATGTTCTGTCTGTTCTCTCCAATAATACTTCTCTAATGTATATAGTTTTTTACTGTTGGTGGGTTCCATGGGCTCCTGAGTGGCGCAGCGGTCTAAGACACTGCATCTCAGTGCTAGAGCTGTCACTGCAGTCCCTGGTTTGAATCCAGGCTGCAACACATCCGGCCGTGATTGGGAGTCCCATAGGGTGGCGCACAATTGGCACAGCGTCGTCCGGGTTTGGCCGGGGTAGGCCGTCATTGTTAATTAGAATTCTTAACTGACTTACCTAGTTAAATGAAAAAATGTCTGTGTACTGTGCAGAATGTGTGAAAGAGAGAGATGAGAGGGAAGAGAGAGAGAATAGATGGGAGTGAATGAAAAAAAAATTATGGTGGAAAGGTTGTTACTGGGTTTACTGACATTAATGGGCCATTGTTCCATTTACATATTGTTGTGTTTAAATAGCTTTGGCAGCGTCGCCTTTCATGGCAGTCTGAATCTCACGGAGAGCCAGTGTGTGTGTGTGGGAGTGTGTGGGAGTGTGTGTGTGTGTGTGTGTGTGTGTGTGTGTGTGTGTGTGTGTGTGTGTGTGTGTGTGTGTGTGTGTGTGTGTGTGTGTGTGGTGTGTGTGTGTGTGTGTGTGTGTGTGTGTGTGTGTGTGTGTGTGTGTGTGTGTGTGTGTGTGTGTGTGTGCGTGTGTGTGCGTGTGTGTGTTGGAGAGGGAGACAGAAAAAGGAAAGTATGAGAGGTGGAAAGAGATGCATGTCCCGTTGTCCCACTTCACAGACGGAGTCAGACCAAGTCAGAGAGTTAACAAGGGAGTGATACTCTTAACAATTCATGAGTCCAGTGGCAGGTTGGATGCTCTCCCACCAGAACCTAAAAAGCCACGGCAGACACATGCCTTGTAGGAGTTTTGTCAGCCAGCCACGGCCCAAAGGCACGTTAGTGTGCCAGTGTCACGCCTGGCAGAACGAGGGCACACACACACACACACACACACACACACACACACACACACACACACACACACACACACACACACACACACACACACACACACACACACACACACACACACACACACACACACACACACACACACACACCACACACACACACACACACACACACACACACAGACGACAACAAGCGACCTGGATATGGCAAGGGGACTGTTGTGGTATCAGTGATTTTAAAGGGAGGAGGGGTCTTGGGTGGCTCAGTGACAAAGCAGAGCGAGAGGCAGCTAGGGAAGGAGGAGGGAGTGTGTAGATTGGCTTATTATCTTACCCTGTCTTGTAACATGTTCCGCTTTGGAAATACTCCTGTCATGCCAATAAAGCAGATTTGAATTTTAATCTGGCTAATTGGTGGGAGCACGGGTAAGGAGGAGCTGCGAGGGAGGGGGAAAAAGGGAGAAAGAGGGTGGTCTTTTCACACTGACAGTGACGGAGAGCATGCTTACATGTTGCCTGAAAAAGAAGACATAGAAACTCAGACACTCGCTCACACAGAGACCTAGTTGACCTGTCTGAGCTGTCTGACCTGTCTGACCTGTCTGACCTGTCTGAGCTGTCCATGAGGTGGGGATGTGTTCTGGGTGCAGGGTTAGGGGCGGAGGCTGACCACTGCCCCTGTCCTGCCCTGCTCTGCCACGTGTGTGTGTGTGTGTGTGTGTGTGTGTGTGTGTGTGTGTGTGTGTGTGTGTGTGTGTGTGTGAGGGTGAACGCATTGAGGCTAACCTTGTGTTACCTCCAGCTCTGTGGGTGCTGGCACGGGGAGTCAGTGTCTGTTAGCGCAGCGACGTCTGAGTGTGAAGTGGCGAGACGCGGCCACAGCATGACCATGGCTCAGGGCTTGGTGTGGCGGAGAAAGAGGACAGGTGCAATTTAGGATGAGGGCAGAGAGAGAGGTAGGGAAAGAGAGAAAGAGAGAAAGAGAAAGAGAGAGGACATGCAGCAAAGGAATGACATTGGCCGCCTGCAAAGGACTAACCTACTGTAAGACGGGGGTTTTGAGTGCATGTCATGACCACAGGAGATGTTGTGGGCCGATCAGTATTTCTGCAGCCTTTTTATTAAGACAGAGCTGGTAATGGGTGGAAAGACGTCAAACTGCTGCAGCCCTCAGTGGGTTGCCGTCTAAACTTAGACAGGAAATGCGCCATAGAGAAACGATCTGTGTGAGTTAAGTGGTTCGGGTTTCAGGAAGCTAACGTCTCACGTCGAAAGGCAAAACAAAGAGCTCTCCGTTTTTTTCTTTGGTCTTCCGTTGGTTCCTCTTCTCTTTTCCCTGGAAGGGCTGCTGGTTCCATTATAATCACAGTCATGTTAGGGGCAAAATTAGCCAAATATTTTAATCAAGACCTGGGATTTTTTAATTAGGGTTCAAAAAGTAGTTAGAATAAGGTCAGCGCTAATTAGGTGATGGTCTGACAAATGTGAGAACTAATTAAGTCTGCATGTGTTTGATTAAAGATAAGGAGGTTTTTATGATAAGAAATATGATGATGAAGCATGAGAGCAGGGAAGAGAGGGGAAGAGAGGCAGGTCTAATTGAGGTAGAGATAATACTGGAGTGAGTGAGAGAGCTGGAGAGAGACAGAGAGGGAAATAATGAGACACAAGTGAGTGAACATGTTCATGACATTTTTTGAAATTCATTTTGATGATGTATTCTGAGTGCATGCATTATTTGTGTTTGTATCAGCGTGTTTGATTGGACAATTCTGTTAGCTATTATGTACTTTATGCATTGTGTTGTGTGTGTATCCTGCACTGTAGATTTTAAACAAGCTAGTCTTCTAGCAAGAACCAGCTGTTCTCTCTCTCTCTCTCTCTCTCTCTCTCTCTTTCTCTCTCCCGCTTGCTCTCTCTCTCTCTCCCCTCTCTCTCTCGCTCTCTCTCTCCTGCTTGCTTTCTCTTTCGCCCTCTTGCTCTCCTCTCTTTCTCTCCGTCTTGCTCTCCTGCCTCGCTCTTGCATCTCTACCCATCAGGCAGTGCAGAGCAGCAGTCAATAGCAACCCCCCTCGCTCATGTTCAAAGAACCCTTTATAGGCAGGATAGAAATATGCATTGTCAAAACCTTGGAGCAGACAGCACACTCACACAAGTAGAAAAACAGCAGTGGTGGTTATGAAAAAAATCAAATACACTTGAACATTCTTCAAAACGGCAAAAAATCCATATTGTTGCTGAGGCATGGAGAACAGGTACTCTTACAGGCTTGCAGTAATGCAAAGCACACCCACATACAAAATACAATGTACATTGAATACTTGTGTGGGTTGGGGTGGCGTGGACTGTATGTCCTCACTATACAGTATATGCTGTACTGTGGGTAACTTTGTCCCAGATCTGTTTGTGTGCAGTCAGTGTACATAACATACTGTACTCCTTACACTGTGCATATGGTGCATAAATGTATCCCTGTGTATTTTTGCCTCTTGCATACAGCTTGTGCCTGTATGCACGTATTCAGAGGCAGGGCTGGGAGAAGCTCCATTTCTTTGCAGGCATTGGTGTGTCCCTGCGTGTGTAATTGAAATACCTGAGTTATTGACTCTCTCCCTCCAAGTCAAATGGCTGCTTGGTGAGTGTGTGAGCTCTCTCATTGGACAGCTGTGGGGCAGGCAGCCAGGCAGAGAGAGGACCTATCTTTGGCTCTGTCAGGTAGGGCTGGTAATAGCCAGGGACCTCACGATACGATGTCAGGTGCCGGAATGATATGTATTGTGATTCCCACGATTCTATATGTATTGTGATTCAATACTGCGATTTTATTGCGATTTTATGTTCCAAACATATTGCTCACAATATGTCTGCTGCAGAGAGACAAGCGAGAGCATGAGAAAATTCGTTTTGATCAGTCAGGGAAATAAAAGCGCTGAAGGCATGTTGGCTCACTGTTTAAAAAGAAGATGGAGAACAAGCTATAGGATGAAAAATACCAGAGTTTTGACGTAGGTACAGCAGACTAGCGCAAGCTAACGCTACCTAGAAAAAATATATATTTCTTATTTTTACAAATTGATACTTGGAGTCAAAGTATCAATATAATATTGTCAAGAAAAATAATATAGCGATATGTAACTGAATCGGTTATTCCCCCTCACTACTGTCAGGGCTTCTGGGTGCTGCTGAGAGGAGGGCATACATGTGCATCCTGTCTGTCCCTGACAGCACCAATCGGCTGTGGGTTAGCAGCTGTGGCTGGCGCTGCCCTGACTCCCTGGCCCGCTGCTGCTCACTCACTCTGCAGTCTGTACCAGGTCACAGCCCACCAGCCACCCGCTCCCCTCATTGTTACCATAGACCCCCCTCCCCCTCCCTCCATACTCACCTTCTCTCACGATTCCATTGGTCTCTCTGACTAATTTCTCTACCTCCTTCCTTTTCTGTCAATTCCTCTCTCTTTTACCCTCTTCGTTCCTCACCCAGCTTACTCTCTCTGTCTCTGTCTCTCTCTCCCTTTATCCCTCAGTGTTGTTCCCTCTCTCCTCCTATTATTTAGCCTCTGTTTTGTGGTCCAGTACAGTAGACTGCAGCGGCTGCTTGGGACAGACAGAGACACACTCCCTCCTCAGGTATTTTAATGTGTGCTAATCGATACCCCAGCGCTCAGGGAGGTGATCATTCGGACTGACCTTAATTATTGTTGCTGTAAATGAAGCCAGTCTTTATTTGGCTCTGGGTCCTTTTTCTCTCTCTCTCTTTTTCTCTCTCTTTTCTTCTTCTCTTTTTTTTCTTCTCCTCTTTTTTTTTGCTAATGAAAATTCTGCGGACCTCTGGCTCTCTGAATGACTGCATGGGCCAGTACATTAACGCTGCTCTTAGAAAGAGAGGAGAGGAGCTGCAGGGGACCGTGTGGAGGAGGGGGTCTGGAAATTCAATTATAACTGTGTCCAGGCAGTAATTTCACTGGAATAAATGGGACAGGGAGCGGGAGAGGAGATAGAGAGAGATCACAGGAGAGAGGGACATGAGAAAGAAAGAGGCAAAAGGGGATGAGATGGGATGAAGGTAGTGTGTAGAGTGACACATGGAAGAGAGCTAGGGGGTCAATCATGGCTTAGTGGAGAGGAGGGTACAGTGGAAATTTACATTGACTTAGACATGTGGAATATACTGTTGTGGAATATACTGTTTATTCACAGTTATTATGTACATGTATGATATATCATATAAAAGTGACAAACACACACAGCATACTTATTCACCCCTTTCCGCTGTGCCTTTTCAGTGGTTTAGTCTGATCTCATTCATGTGGAAACAAGGTAACGGATCAACCCATGTGCGTCCCCTGGGTTGTAGAGGTTAGGCTTTGATGTTGAGTGAAGCACGGATTCCTAAGCCAAAGAGATTTCAATACCCTGCCCGGCTGACACTCCGACGCACACACTGACACACACAGAAACACGGCCGCACGCAAACACACACACATACAGTATTGGAGGGAAAAAACTGCAGAGTTGTCTAGACACCTCCTCTCCAGTTCAATATTCAATGTGGACATGTAACATAGCATTACTAACCCCCCCTCTTCTGTTCCCCCCAGGATGACAACTCTATGTTCTTCCAGTTCGGCCCGTCCATCGAGCAGCAGGCCTCGGTCATGCTCAACATCATGGAGGAGTACGACTGGTACATCTTCTCCATCGTCACCACATACTACCCCGGATACCTGGACTTTGTCACCAAGGTAACTCACCAATACACGCCCTCACGACAAGGTAGCTCTCTCTTTTTCCCTCCTTCATTTGAGTACTGCCACCAGGCAGTCCATGAGCAGATTCTAACGTCACCGTGGACTTATAGTCTTAACTTCTAGGATAGTGATAGGAAGGCAACTACTAAGCCGACGGCTAATCTCAACTTGTTCATGTAGTCAGGAAGTGTCAGTAGGTATTTAAATACTGTTACGTCGAGAGAAATCTGATTGGCCTTGTCAAATGGCCCTTCAGCCCCCTCACACGCCTCTATCTTCCTCAATGTCGTTGAACACTTTTTGTGATAACTCAATATCACATATTATCATAGCCAACCCTACCTCTCACCCACCTACCTCTTCCTCCCTGGTCCCTCCGTCCCTTCCTCTATCCTGTAGATCCGGAGCACCATAGAGAACAGCTTTGTGGGCTGGGAGCTGGAGGAGGTTCTGCTGCTGGACATGTCAGTGGACGATGGAGACTCGAAGATCCAGAACCAGCTGAAGAAGCTTCAGAGCCCCGTCATCCTGCTGTACTGCACTAAGGAGGAGGCCAACACCATCTTCGAAGTGGCCCACTCTGTAGGGATCACGGGCTACGGCTACACCTGGATCGTCCCCTCGCTGGTAGCTGGGGACGCTGAAGTGATCCCTGCCGAGTTCCCTACAGGTTGGTTTGGAATAAGTTCTATATGATTTATCTCCATTTAAAGTCTATGATTGGTTGTGGTTTTGATGTTGATTTATAGTTGGGAATATGTGGGACCAGGTAGCTGGTACTGATCAAATCCTAACTTGGAATCCATGCACGCAATGCACATTTTTGGGTGCAAAATCTTACATTGATATTTCTGCATGATTTATGATAATTCATCGGAAATCGTTTGCATCTCAAGTTGATGGATATGGCCCTTAATAATATATTACCGTGTTAGCTATGTAAATCATATGATGTGTGATGGTCGAGTGGGCAGGGTAATGAACATGTTTTTCTGCAGGTTTTAACTGTCCCTTGAGAAGGTTTGTCCTGCACATTAGTCTGTGACAGATGGCAGATACTGCATGAATTAAGGATGTTTTGTGTCAAACTGTCAAAATCAACACTTCAGTTTATCACTGTTTGATGAATTTACAGTATAGGCCTTACAGTAACCTTCAGAATGTGAATTGTCTCACTAAGTTCATAACTAATTGGGAGTAAAAATAATGTGGGACGCGATATAGTTAAGGCCTGGTGTTTGCGATGGTTCAGTGTGAAGCCAAGGTGCACGCTAACATGCTAATTTGCTAACAGGCACGCTAAATACTTTTCGGCCATGTTTGATGGCCTCCAATCCTCATAGGTAATTCCACTGATGCGTTCCTTAAGTGGCACTCTGGAGAGCTATAGTATCTCACCTCCTCCCCCTCCTCTATCCCTCTCCTCCTCCTCCCCCTCTATCCCTCTATCCCTCTCCTCCTCCTCCCCCTCTATCCCTCTCTCCTCCTCCTCCTCTATACCTCTCTCTCCTCCCCCTCCTCTATCCCTCTCCTCCTCCTCCCCCTCTATCCCTCTCTCCTCCTCCTCCTCTATACCTCTCTCTCCTCCTCCTCCTCTATACCTCTCTCCTCCTCCTCCTCTATACCTCTCTCTCTCCTCCTCCTCCTCCTCTATCCCTCTCTCTCTCCTCCTCTTCTATCCCTCTCTCCTCCTACTCCTCCTCTATCCCTCTCTCCTCCTCCTCCTCCTCTATCCCGCTCTCTCTCCTCCTCCTCTATCCCTCTCTCCTCCTCCTCCTCCTCTATCCCTCTCTCCTCCTCCTCCTCTATCTCTCCTCCTCCTCCCCCTCCTCTATCCCTCTCCCCCCTCTTCTATCCCTCTCCCCCCCTCTTCTATCCCTCTCTCCTCCTACTCCTCCTCTATCCCTCTCTCCTCCTCCTCCTCCTCTATCCCTCTCTCCTCCTCCTCCTCCTCCTCTATCCCTCTCTCCTCCTCCTCCTCTATCTCTCCTCCTCCTCCCCCTCCTCTATCCCTCTCCCCCCTCTTCTATCCCTCTCCCCCCCTCTTCTATCCCTCTCTCCTCCTACTCCTCCTCTATCCCTCTCTCCTCCTCCTCCTCCTCCTCTATCCCTCTCTCCTCCTCCTCCTCCTCCTCTATCCCTCTCTCCTCCTCCTCCTCTATCCCTCCTCCTCTCCCCCCTCTTCTACCCCTCTCTCTTTCGCAATTCACTTAAACACACTTCTCGTGACGCACAGATATTGCCAACGTATTTAGCATGAGACCCTCTTAATCTTACATCACAGACAATGATGAGCTGTCTGGCACCAATGGCGTGGTTTTGTAATCAGGTCCTCCAATCAACAGTTAGAACGAGAAGGAGGGGCGGGGAGTAGAGGACTACTGCAGTTCAAATGGAAGGACAAGGCGTCTGGTTCTCAGAGCACACGTGCTCATACACCTCCAAGTCAACGCCACTGTCCCCCACTTCCTGTTTACCCCCATCGCTAAGGGAGATGAGATTGTCTAAGTTGTTGCGACATTTTCCTCATGTCCTGAGATGGACATGTCCCACTGGCTACCAACCAACCAACCCTTTCCACTAGCATGCACACACTGTAGTTCTACAATATCCTTTTTGTAGGGTGACTATAAAAGCCTTGAGAAAGTGTCAACAGAGTGTGACATTAGATATGGTCCTGGAGAGACTGAGCTGTCATCCCAGAGCCCCGTGGGTCTACAGGTTGGATGCTGTCTGTCTATTTCTGTCCAGTTGCCTGGTAATGGATTGGCCAGACCCTGTCAAGCGGGCCGGAGCAGACAGAGAGGGTGTGAGGATGCAGTTTGACTGAGAAGAGAGGAGAGGGGTGGCTGGCAGTGGTGTGTGGCACACGCCTCATAGTGTGTTTAGCCCCTTGAGTGCATAACCCCTTTTCCTCTACTCTCTTTCTCTATCTCCCTCCTGTCACTGTTATGGATCTCTCTCTTTCTGCTCTCCCTTTCTCTCTTTCTGCTCTCCCTTTCTCTCTTTCTGCTCTCCCTTTCTCTCTTTCTGCTCTCCCTTTCTCTCTTTCTGCTCTCCCTTTCTCTCTTTCTGCTCTCCCTTTCTCTCTTTCTGCTCTCCCTTTCTCTCTTTCTGCTCTCACTTTCTCTCTTTCTGCTCTCCCTTTCTCTCTTTCTGCTCTCCCTTTCTCTCTTTCTGCTCTCCCTTTCTCTCTTTCTGCTCTCCCTTTCTCTCTTTCTGCTCTCCCTTTCTCTCTTTCTGCTCTCCCTTTCTCTCTTTCTGCTCTCCCTTTCTCTCTTTCTGCTCTCACTTTCTCACTTTCTGCTCTCCCTTTCTCTCTTTCTGCTCTCCCTTTCTCTCTTTCTGCTCTCCCTTTCTCTCTTTCTGCTCTCACTTTCTCTCTTTCTGCTCTCCCTTTCTCTCTTTCTGCTCTCCCTTTCTTCCTATTCTCATCACTCTATCTGTTTCTGCCTCTTCCCTCATTTCTCTCTCTCTCTCTGTCTCTCTACAGGTTTAATCTCTGTGTCGTATGACGAGTGGGACTACGGCCTGGAGGCTCGCGTGCGCGATGGGGTGGCTGTCATCGCCATGGCAACCTCCACCATGATGCTCGACAGGGGGGCACACACCCTGATGAAGTCTGAGTGCCACGGGGCCACGGACAAGAAGGGGCCCATTGCTGGGAATCCCAATGAGGTGCTCAGGTAAATCTGGGCGGATAGCCTATCAACCCTTTGAAATCTTTCAACATCTGCACACACAAAGAGTAACACACACATACACACATCGTCCTCCCTAAACAGCCCCCCATCCCCGTGCTGCACCCCCACACCCAGACCCTCTCCTTTCCTCTGCTGGGCCTTTTGAACTGGTTGTGATGCGGAGCATTCTGCCGCGCTTTGCTTTGCCAGTGCTTTAATTGGTCCCAGTGGCGTTTCAGTCTGAGAACAGTAGCCCATTGCGCTGCTCTGTGGAACTGAGCGTGGTATTGCATTCCGGGGCAGTTCCACCCTACTCTGTGTTTTGCCACTCTGCCTCTATGTGTTGGGGGATTGTTGGGCATACTGTTGGGACACCAAAGTGGGTTTGGCTGCTTACAAAAATCCTGTTTCCTCCACTGATTCAGGGCTTGTTGGGAGCGGCTGAGTGCTATTTCTGTTGCTGTATCATGGCAGCACCTGGGGATGCTCTGAGCTTTCTCTCGCACAAGCATTTCTGGTTGCAGTTCAAAGCCTAACTGAGTCTAGCTCACTTCGGAAGCTCTGCCTGCTGTATTGTCTCACAGGAAGCATTCAGATGTCATCTCAGCGTAGGCCTCTTACGTTATGCCGTATTTGTTTGCCACTGCCCAGTGCTTTTAGATAACGGCACAGCTACTATCCCTGGTATATTTGCCCTCTGTAATACTCTCCCCAGCCTCCTCTATCCCTGGTATATTTGTCCTCTGTAATACTCTCCCCAGCCTCCTCTAACCCTGGTATATTTGTCCTCTGTAATACTCTCCCCAGCCTCCTCTAACCCTGGTATATTTGCCCTCTGTAATACTCTCCCCAGCCTCCTCTAACCCTGGTATATTTGTCCTCTGTAATACTCTCCCCAGCCACCTCTAACCCTGGTATATTTGTCCTCTGTAATACTCTCCCCAGCCACCTCTAACCCTGGTATATTTGCCCTCTGTAATACTCTCCCCAGCCACCTCTAACCCTGGTATATTTGCCCTCTGTAATACTCTCCCCAGCCACCTCTAACCCTGGTATATTTGTCCTCTGTAATACTCTCCCCAGCCACCTCTAACCCTGGTATATTTGCCCTCTGTAATACTCTCCCCAGCCACCTCTAACCCTGGTATATTTGCCCTCTGTAATACTCTCCCCAGCCACCTCTAACCCTGGTATATTTGTCCTCTGTAATACTCTCCCCAGCCACCTCTAACCCTGGTATATTTGCCCTCTGTAATACTCTCCCCAGCCACCTCTAACCCTGGTATATTTGTCCTCTGTAATACTCTCCCCAGCCTCCTCTAACCCTGGTATATTTGCCCTCTGTAATACTCTCCCCAGCCACCTCTAACCCTGGTATATTTGCCCTCTGTAATACTCTCCCCAGCCACCTCTGACCCTGGTATATTTGTCCTCTGTAATACTCTCCCCAGCCACCTCTAGCCCTGGTATATTTGCCCTCTGTAATACTCTCCCCAGCCGCTTCTAACCCTGGTATATTTGTCCTCTGTAATACTCTCCCCAGCCACCTCTTACCCTGGTATATTTGTCCTCTGTAATACTCTCCCCAGCCACCTCTAACCCTGGTATATTTGTCCTCTGTAATACTCTCCCCAGCCACCTCTAGCCCTGGTATATTTGTCCTCTGTAATACTCTCCCCAGCCACCTCTAACCCTGGTATATTTGTCCTCTGTAATACTCTCCCCAGCCTCCTCTAACCCTGGTATATTTGCCCTCTGTAATACTCTCCCCAGCCACCTCTAACCCTGGTATATTTGCCCTCTGTAATACTCTCCCCAGCCACCTCTGACCCTGGTATATTTGTCCTCTGTAATACTCTCCCCAGCCTCCTCTAACCCTGGTATATTTGCCCTCTGTAATACTCTCCCCAGCCACCTCTAACCCTGGTATATTTGCCCTCTGTAATACTCTCCCCAGCCACCTCTGACCCTGGTATATTTGCCCTCTGTAATACTCTCCCCAGCCGCTTCTAACCCTGGTATATTTGTCCTCTGTAATACTCTCCCCAGCCACCTCTTACCCTGGTATATTTGTCCTCTGTAATACTCTCCCCAGCCACCTCTAACCCTGGTATATTTGTCCTCTGTAATACTCTCCCCAGCCACCTCTAACCCTGGTATATTTGCCCTCTGTAATACTCTCCCCAGCCACCTCTAACCCTGGTATATTTATCCTCTGTAATACTCTCCCCAGCCACCTCTAACCCTGGTATATTTGTCCTCTGTAATACTCTCCCCAGCCACCTCTAACCCTGGTATATTTGTCCTCTGTAATACTCTCCCCAGCCACCTCTAACCCACTGTTTCATAGTCAACTAGGCTGTGCATTTGATTAAATCATGCTGAACTGGTCTCAGATCATGCTCTGGTTTTACTTGAACTCACCTGTTTGTTGATAACCTCTGTCTTCAGGGGGTCAATGAGCTGATTAGCAGCAAGCCCACAGATAGACAGATAGACTCTCGCTAACTCAATCAGTGCTTCCTGTCATGTGATAGATCTAGCACTATGGGGCTATGAGAGCAGCCTGATGGGATGGCAGGGGTTCTCAGACCTATAACAGCCTATATTACTATGTATCGTTATTTTATTTTATTTTTGAATTTATCGGATAAAAAAGATAAAGAAGTCTATGGCCACTTACACATAGCCTTTCTGTGTGACTCTAGCTGAAATGTGAAACATGTATGTTGATACTTTGCTGTACTTCCCTTCAGGGTTTTTCACTCCCGGAGAGTTAGGGGACCTGATTGGCGCTATAAGTCATGTGCGGAAAAACAAAATGAAATCCTGTATTTGCCCGAGGTATTTGTCAAGGATCTAAGACACCGGTATAAGGTATCATGTGTGAGTGGTGTGTTTTTTTAAATTCTAAGTGAATGGATATTTTCTTTTCTTATAAGAGAATCATGTTAGAGTCAGTAGAAACACACCATGGAATACATTGAATGACTTTTACCTGTACTTTTACGTACAGGCAGAGTATAGTATGGACCATTCCATTAGTGGAACCAGAAGGCACCTGGATCATGGTCTAACAAAGCTGACTCTGACCCACCTAAACAAGAACAAGTTACGTGTTGTAAATGAGCAGTGTGTTGGAAAAGGGGTCAAGTGCTTTTAAGTGTTGTGGAAATGCAGATCTGCGGTAGTTTGTCTGTTGGAGAAGACAAATGCTTGAGCAGTATTTTGACCCTGCATGGTCTTTGGAGTGGCCTCTGCCAGGTCCAAGTCAGTAGGCAGCTGCAGTCCATAAACTGCTGCTGAGGATCTGTTGCTGGGGATGGAAGTGGAAGTGGACTACTTCACAGAGCTTTTGGGCGATGGATGTAAAATGGTACCTGTTTATGATGGGGCTTTAATGGAACTGGGTCAGACTGCTGTTCTCTCTTTCTTTCTCTCTTTCTTTCTGTCTCTCTCTCTCTCTCCATCTCTCTCTCTGTCTCACACACACACGTGCGCGCACACACACACACACACGCACACACACACACACACACACACACACACACACACACACACACACACACACACACACACACACACACACACACACACACACACACACACACACACACATACAGGCAATATGGACCCTATTGTCATTTTCCATAGATTCTGTTTTTCAAAATTAATATCAGAGTTAATTTATTAAAGCTTCCTAATCAATATTTCACAATATTGCCTGTGTGTTCACCGTACTGTATCTACATAATCTGACATGTGGCCTGTGTGATCACCGTACTGTCTCTACATAATCTGACATGTGGCCTGTGTGTTCACCGTACTGTATCTACATAATCTGACATGTGGCCTGTGTGATCACCGTACTGTATCTACATAATCTGACATGTGGCCTGTGTGATCACCGTACTGTATCTACATAATCTGACATGTGGCCTGTGTGTTCACCGTACTGTATCTACATAATCTGACATGTGGCCTGTGTGATCACCGTACTGTATCTACATAATCTGACATGTGGCCTGTGTGTTCACCTTGCTGTCTCTACATAATCTGACATGTGGCCTGTGTGTTCACCATACTGTATCTACATAATCTGACATGTGGCCTGTGTGTTCACCGTACTGTCTCTACATAATCTGACATGTGGCCTGTGTGTTCACCGTACTGTATCTACATAATCTGACATGTGGCCTGTGTGTTCACCGTACTGTATCTACATAATCTGACATGTGGCCTGTGTGATCACCGTACTGTATCTACATAATCTGACATGTGGCCTGTGTGTTCACCGTACTGTATCTACATAATCTGACATGTGGCCTGTGTGTTCACCGTACTGTATCTACATAATCTGACATGTGGCCTGTGTGTTCACCGTACTGTATCTACATAATCTGACATGTGGCCTGTGTGTTCACCTTGCTGTCTCTACATAATCTGACATGTGGCCTGTGTGATCACCGTACTGTCTCTACATAATCTGACATGTGGCCTGTGTGTTCACCGTACTGTATCTACATAATCTGACATGTGGCCTGTGTGATCACCGTACTGTATCTACATAATCTGACATGTGGCCTGTGTGTTCACCTTGCTGTCTCTACATAATCTGACATGTGGCCTGTGTGTTCACCATACTGTATCTACATAATCTGACATGTGGCCTGTGTGTTCACCGTACTGTCTCTACATAATCTGACATGTGGCCTGTGTGTTCACCGTACTGTATCTACATAATCTGACATGTGGCCTGTGTGTTCACCGTACTGTATCTACATAATCTGACATGTGGCCTGTGTGATCACCGTACTGTATCTACATAATCTGACATGTGGCCTGTGTGTTCACCGTACTGTATCTACATAATCTGACATGTGGCCTGTGTGTTCACCGTACTGTATCTACATAATCTGACATGTGGCCTGTGTGTTCACCGTACTGTATCTACATAATCTGACATGTGGCCTGTGTGTTCACCTTGCTGTCTCTACATAATCTGACATGTGGCCTGTGTGTTCACCATACTGTATCTACATAATCTGACATGTGGCCTGTGTGTTCACCGTACTGTCTCTACATAATCTGACATGTGGCCTGTGTGTTCACCGTACTGTATCTACATAATCTGACATGTGGCCTGTGTGTTCACCGTACTGTATCTACATAATCTGACATGTGGCCTGTGTGATCACCGTACTGTCTCTACATAATCTGACATGTGGCCTGTGTGTTCACCGTACTGTATCTACATAATCTGACATGTGGCCTGTGTGTTCAGCGTACTGTATCTACATAATCTGTAACGGCTGTCGTAGGAGAGAGAGGACCAAGGCGCAGCGGGTTGCGTGCTCATCATTATAATTTATTAAAGAAACGTGAACACGGAAAACAAGAAAACAAAGAACGACAGACCGACAGTTTCACAGGCTACAATAATAACAGCAGTGCGAAATACAACTACCCACAGTTAACAACCCCAAACACATACCTATATATAGGACTCTCAATCAGAGGAAAATAGAAACGCCTGCCTCCAATTGAGAGTCCACACCCAAACCTAAACATAGAAAAACTAAACTAGACAGAACGTAGAAAATACAACCTAGAACATACCCAACACCCAGAACTAACAAATCACACACCCTAAACACAACCAACCACCCCGAACCAACCAAAACAAATACCCTCTGCCACATCCTGACCAAACTACAATACAAATAATACCTAAACTGGTCAGGACGTGACATAATCTGACATGTGGCCTGTGTGTTCACCGTACTGTATCTACATAATCTGACATGTGGCCTGTGTGTTCACCGTACTGTATCTACATAATCTGACATGTGGCCTGTGTGTTCACTGTACTGTATCTACATAATCTGACATGTGGCCTGTGTGTTCACCGTACTGTATATACATAATCTGACATGTGGCCTGTGTGTTCACCGTACTGTATCTACATAATCTGACATGTGGCCTGTGTGTTCACCGTACTGTATCTACATAATCTGACATGTGGCCTGTGTGTTCACCGTACTGTATCTACATAATCTGACATGTGGCCTGTGTGTTCACCGTACTGTATCTACATAATCTGACATGTGGCCTGTGCGTTCACCGTACTGTATCTACATAATCTGACATGTGGCCTGTGCGTTCACCGTACTGTATCTACATAATCTGACATGTGGCCTGTGTGTTCACCGTACTGTCTCTACATAATCTGACATGTGGCCTGTGTGTTCACCGTACTGTATCTACATAATCTGACATGTGGCCTGTGTGATCACCGTACTGTATCTACATAATCTGACATGTGGCCTGTGTGTTCAGCGTACTGTATCTACATAATCTGACATGTGGCCTGTGTGTTCACCGTACTGTATCTACATAATCTGACATGTGGCCTGTGTGTTCACCGTACTGTATCTACATAATCTGACATGTGGCCTGTGTGTTCACCGTACTGTATCTACATAATCTGACATGTGGCCTGTGTGTTCACCGTACTGTATCTACATAATCTGACATGTGGCCTGTGTGTTCACCGTACTGTCTCTACATAATCTGACATGTGGCCTGTGTGATCACCGTACTGTATCTACATAATCTGACATGTGGCCTGTGTGTTCACCGTACTGTCTCTACATAATCTGACATGTGGCCTGTGTGATCACCGTACTGTATCTACATAATCTGACATGTGGCCTGTGTGATCACCGTACTGTATCTACATAATCTGACATGTGGCCTGTGTGATCACCGTACTGTATCTACATAATCTGACATGTGGCCTGTGTGTTCACCGTACTGTATCTACATAATCTGACATGTGGCCTGTGTGATCACCGTACTGTATCGACATAATCTGACATGTGGCCTGTGTGTTCACCGTACTGTATCTACATAATCTGACATGTGGCCTGTGTGATCACCGTACTGTATCTACATAATCTGACATGTGGCCTGTGTGCGTTAATGACTCATCCTCCCCTGGGCTTTATGCGTTGACTAAGAGGAAGGGGTGTATATAGGTGTGTGGTGATTTTACTGAGAGCGAGAGAGAGATAGGGAGGGCAGTGAGTGGGAGAAGGTGACATAGGCAGGAAAGTTAAACACATTTCACAGCAAAGAATAGTATCGTTACAGAGATGGAGAGAAACAGGGGGTAGAAGTGAAGTGAAGAGAGAAATATGGCCTGTTTCCCCCCTCTCTTTTCCCCTCTTCTATCACACTCTCTCTCTCTCTGTGAGATTATGGTTCCCATAGCAACGCAGCAGATTGGCTTGGAAATCTTGGTGGTTGTGGGTACCATGGCAACACATTACATATGCTTGTGTGAGTCTCTGTGTCGCCGTTGTCAACGTGTGTAGGATGGTACAGTATACACATTCGCACACAAATACCCCACATGTACATTGTCATGCATAACTATCCCATCCTAAACATTCAGGAGGACACATTCTCCAGTCACCTTGTAAATGGTTTATAATTTATGCAGCATATTCCATAGGCTTTGCGTCAGTGCCAAGGTTGCTTCTGATTCACATGGCGTTTCTAACAGACGGTTCTCTACTCTTTCTCCACTTAATATTTCATACTTTATCTTTCCACGTGCAGTAGAGTGAGAGAAAAGTAGAACGATTCAGTTGAAGGATATTTGAGAAATGTTGAAAGGACGTTGTAAACCCTGTGTTTTGGACCCCTGACATTTCGGAGGAGAACACAGAACAAGAATGTTGTTTGCCAGTTTGCATCTACCTGTTTATCTATCATGCCATTCTATCAAGCAAATCCACAGACTCTCCCACTCTCCAACACACACCTCATACCAAGGTGCAGCGGTGTACTGTATACCTCTCATTACGCAACATACAGGTAACGACCAAAAGGAAACACCATAATAAAGTGTCTTAATAGGGTGGTGGGCCAGAACAGCTTCAGTGCACCTTGGCGTAGATTCTACAAGTGTCTGAAACTCTATTGGAAGGATGTGAGACCATTCTTCCATGAGAAATTCCATCATTTGGTGTTTTGTTGACGGTGGTGGAAAACGCTTTCATGCTCATCAAATTATTCAGTGACCACTCTGGGCATAGCCATGGTAGCCAAAATAATGGCCCGTCCAGCATTTTTATACATGACCCTAAGCATGATGGGATGTTAAGTGCTTAATTAACTCAGGAACCACACCTGCTTTCAATAGACTATGAATCTCTAATTTACTCAAGTGTTTCCATTATTTTGGCAGTTACCTGTAGATGTCACAGTCAAACGCTCCCTTTTCCATGTGTGGATGTGTGTGGATGTGTGTGGATGACAGGGGCTGACGTGTGAATGTGTGACTGTGACTCCATGCTGGCATGCTGAGGTCTGTGGAGAGCTGCTCTGTGTGGAGAGGAAGTGAATGGTCGGGTCCTCAGGGAAGCGAATGGGAGAACATTGATAGTGGTGAGCTTTTCTAGTGGTTTAGTATGTGTAAGTTACTGGTATGCAGTGTGCCGGTCTGTCTGGCTAGTGTTGTTGTTGGGCATGCTGCTAAGCTCTCAATGCAGAGACCATTTAGTTCAGGAGGGTAGCACAACAATGAGCATGTGCAGTACAGACACACACACACACACACACACACACACACATACATACATACACACACACATGTCACTCTCAGCTCCAGTCATGCCTCATTGTTGTCATTTATTTATTTATCTATGTATTGTGTGCGTGGTTTTGAGGCAGAGTGTTGCCATGGAAACAGTAACCCAGAAAAAAAGAGAGCGAGGCAGAGAGAGAGAGGCAGAGAGAGAGAGAACGAGAGAGAGAGAGAGAGAGGCGGAGAGAGAAGTGGAGAGAGAAGTGGAGAGAGAGGCAGAGAGAGAGAGGCAGAGAGACAGAGAGAGAGAGAGAGGCAGAGAGAGAAGCGGAGAGAGAGGCAGAGAGAGAGCGAGAGAGAGAGAGGCAGAGAGAGAAGCGGAGAGAGAGAGGCAGAGAGAGACAGAGCGAGAAAGGCAGAGAGAGAGAGAGAGGCAGAGAGAGGAGCGGAGAGAGAGAGGCAGAGAGAGACAGAGGGAGAGAGAGGCAGAGAGATAGAGAGAGAAGTGAAGAGACAGAGTAAGAGAGAGAGGCAGAGAGAGAGAGAGAGAGGCAGAGGGAGAAGCAGAGAGAGAGAGAGGCAGAGAGAGAAGCGGAGAGACAGAGCGAGAGAGAGAGGCAGAGAGAGAGAGAGAGCGAGAGAGAGAGGCAGAGAGAGAGAGAGAGAGAGAGAGGCAGAGAGATAGGCAGAGAGATAGGCAGAGAGAGAGGCAGAGAGAGAGGCAGAGAGATAGGCAGAAGAGGAGAGTAGAATGGAGGTTGGCAGAGAAATTATTTGAGCTCACCTGACTGAAACACTCATGTTCTCACACACACATATACACACACACACTCTTCCCACACATGCTGGCACACATATATCTGACAGCTAGAAAACAGAGAGAAAGTGCTGACATGAAACAGAAGCACATTGGCAGGGGTTGCAATGTCATGAGCAGCCAGGAGACTGTTGCAGTGCTGTCCTGTCTGCCTCCTCACTGCAGCCAGACAGTAGACATGCTCACTGCTCTATTCTGTTCTATTCTATCCTATTCTACTCTATTCAGCTGTATTCTATTTTATTCTATTTTCACTGCACCCATATCGCCACTCTACTCTGTGTGTGGGAATAAGAGCCTTACTAACCTGAATCTCTGTTCCTGTCCAGGTACCTGATGAACGTGACGTTTGAGGGCCGGAACCTGTCCTTCAGTGAGGACGGCTACCAGATGCATCCCAAACTGGTCATCATCCTACTGGACAAGATGAGGCAGTGGGACAAGGTGAGGCTTCAGCTCTGTACGGTGTGTCTGTGTGTGTCTGTGTGTGTCTGTGTGTCTGTGTGTCTGTGTGTCTGTGTCTGTCTGTCTGTCTGTCTGTCTGTCTGTCTGTCTGTCTGTCTGTCTGTCTGTCTGTCTGTCTGTCTGTCTGTCTGTCTGTCTGTCTGTCTGTCTGTCTGTCTGTCTGTCTGTCTGTCTGTCTGTGTATTTGTATTTCTACGTCTCACTGTATGTCTCTTTCTTTCTCTTGCTCTACTTCTTCCTCCTATTATTCTGTATTTTTCTCCCCTCTCTAATCGTGCTCTGCAATCTATATTCTGTCCTCTGATAGGAGAGCAAGGTGACTCGCTCCCCCTTCTGCCTCCTCTCCTCTCTCCTCCTCCTCTCCTCTCCTCTCCTCCTCCTCCTCCTTCTCCTCTCCTTCTCCTCTCCTCTCCTCTCCTCTCCTCTCCTCTTCTCTTCTCTTCTCTTCTCATCTCTTCTCTCCTCTCCTCTGCTCCCCCTCTCACTGTCATGTTTAATTCTTAGCTTGACTTCCAGCCGGACCACTTTCTTGGATTCTAATGAGTGCAGGTTTCCACCCCTTCTCTCTCTCTCTTTCTCTCTGTCTCTCTCTCTCTCTCTCTCTCTCTCTCTCTCTCTCTCTCTCTCTCTCCTCCACTCTCTCTCTCTCTCTCTCTCTCTCTCTCTCTCTCTCTCTCTACCCCTCTCTCTCGCTCTCTCCCCTTCCCTATTCCTCTGCTTATTTGAAGTAGTTCTGAAGCTCTGGAGTGTCCTGTCCAGTTTACACACTGTGAGTTCACTGTAACCCTTCCTTCTCTGTCTGGAGGTTTCCATCTGGCACCGGGCTGCAGCCGAGTCAGTCTGCTGCAGCCGAGTCAGTCTGCTGCAGCCGAGTCAGTCTGCTGCAGCCGAGTCAGTCTGCTGCAGCCTGCCAACTTTCCTCTCTGGAGTGTGTGTGTGTGTGTGGGTGTGTGCGTGTGTGAGCGTATGGGTCTGTGTGCGTGCACGCACGTGCACCAACTCCTTGTCCATCTCCCATCTTGACAGGCCCAATTAGTTGATCATCCATATACATTTACGCCCACGCCATTCCCTGAAATAAGTGCTCGTTAGCTGCTGTTGGAGTAGAGGGCAAAAGACAGAGTCTTCAGGTATGATTTGTCGGCGGCAGTGATGGTGAAAATTGAGTAAATGATGGTGCTAATTCAGAGCTGGGGATTGGAGGGATTGGAGGGTCCTCCGGGAATCAAGTTGGACACTCTGGTCCAGGAGTGCTTTCATTTGCATACGAATTATCTCTCCTCCCTCTCTACCTCTCTCTCTGTCGCCCCCCCCCCCCCCCCCCCTCGTTCTGAATTCAACTCTCTTTCCCCCGTTCCTCTGCCGTCCTTCACGTTAACCTTTCTCCTACCCAGTGTGCTATGTGTCCCAGTCCTCGTCTCTGGCTGCTCTCTGGCCAACCGCCTGCTGCCGTGATAGAACAAGCTACAGTTGTTCAACTCACTCTTCTTCTTTCCTGTCTGTCTTTCTTCCTTCCTTTCTTTCTGTCTGTCTTTCTTCCTTCCTTCCTTTCTGTCTGTCTTTCTTCCTTCCTTTCTTTCTGTCTGTCTTTCTTCCTTCCTTTCTTTCTGTCTGTCTTTCTTCCTTCCTTTCTTTCTGTCTGTCTTTCTTCCTTCCTTCCTTCCTTTCTGTCTGTCTTTCTTCCTTCCTTCCTTTCTGTCTGTCTTTCTTCCTTCCTTTCTTTCTGTCTGTCTTTCTTCCTTCCTTTCTTTCTGTCTGTCTTTCTTCCTTCCTTTCTTTCTGTCTGTCTTTCTTCCTTCCTTCCTTTCTGTCTGTCTTTCTTCCTTCCTTTCTTTCTGTCTGTCTTTCTTCCTTCCTTTCTTTCTGTCTGTCTTTCTTCCTTCCTTTCTTTCTGTCTGTCTTTCTTCCTTCCTTTCTTTCTGTCTGTCTTTCTTCCTTCCTTTCTGTCTGTCTTTCTTTCTTTCTTCCTTTCTGTCTGTCTTTCACACTCACTCTGTCCCCAACTGTTTTGGTGTTTGCGTGTTATCATGACATGTTTAAGGCTCATTAATGCTTCCTTATTATAATAAAAATAGTAGCAGTTTGAATTGTAATGAATTTGTCAAGGGGCCCATTTCCATAACGCTATTGCCAACCAAATATGCGTTGGCAAAAAGTCCCCCCAAATGCAAACATCAATCTGAATCCAAACCAGAATTCCAATGTGAAGACAGAAGCCAGCCTTATGGAGTGTGTTTGCTTACTGTCTCAGGTGGGGAAGTGGGAGAACGGCTCCCTGTCCATGAAGTACCACGTCTGGCCTCGCTTTGAGATCTACTCAGGGGCAGAGAGCCGGGAGGACGACCACCTTTCCATCGTCACGCTGGAGGAGGCTCCGTTCGTCATCGTGGAGGACGTGGACCCCCTCAGTGGCACGTGTATGAGGAACACTGTGCCCTGCAGGAGACAGCTCCAAACCATGTGAGGGGAAAACTCGTCACAACACTATCTAATGCCACGTACAATGTCTAGTACACAATGTATGTCCTTAATACTACTGTAATGTGTATAATACCACAGAAATTCTCACAATTCCACAACGATGTATTCAACTATAATGTAAAGTATTGATGTCAAAGCAGTGTCCAAGTCTATAATTTTCAGATGTATAATAATTCTAGTTATGCCCCTTATAGTGTCCCACAGTATCCACCATAAAAGCCTTTAGACCCTCAAACTCCATTCTTACAGTACATTATGAGTATCTGCCATCTGCCTCCAGTATCTCTACATCTGTACTGAGTTGTATTAAGCCTCTAACTGTGTGGGTACGTCCTGTCCTGTGTCTCAATATGTTCCTCTCTCCACCCTGTCTCACTCTGCCGTGGCAACATGGCCGTGATGCTATCCAAATCCAGGCTCGCGGGGTAGGAAGAGCTCTGTTAAAGTCTCTAGAAAGCGGAACGCTTTAAGCATGCTGATAATGTCTCCCTCTGTCTAATCTCTGTCTAACCATACGTTGTTCAGCATGGGAGAAATATCTTTGCCTGCCGCCTCGAGATGTATGAATGCCCGGTGTTAATAAGCCCTATTGTTCTCCCTCTCACCTTTTACATCTTTTATTTTACTTCCGCTCAGTCTGTCTATTCCTGTTGCATTTCCTGTTCTATTTCCCCTACTATATCTCCCCCTCTTCTGTTCCGTTGTTTTCTCTCTTCCTTTCCTCCATTTTATGCTACCCTAATTCTCTGCATGCTTTTCTCCTTTCTCTGCCGCTCTCCTCCTCCCTCGCTCTTTCCCTCTCTTTCCCTCTCTCTCTCTCTCTCTCTCCCTCTCTCTCTCTCTCTCTCTCTCTCTCTCTCTCTCTCTCTCTCTCTCTCTCTCTCTCTCTCTCTCTCTCTCTCTTAGAAATAAAACCGTAGACTCTGGGATCTACATCAAGCGCTGCTGTAAGGGTTTCTGCATCGACATCCTGAAGAAGATCGCCAAGCACGTCAAGTTCACCTACGACCTCTACCTGGTGACCAACGGAAAACACGGCAAGAAGATCAACGGCACCTGGAACGGCATGGTGGGAGAGGTGGGCCTGCGGAGCTGCAGCTAGTCTGTCTGTGTATGATGGTGTCTTGGGGGTTAGCTACCTGTGTCAGTCTGTCTGTTTAGCAGTCTGCAGGTATCAATCTGTCTACTGTATCTTATGTTTGTCTGTCTCTGTTTGTCTGCCAGTGTCTGTGTCTGTGTCTGTGTCAGTGGCTATCCCAACAGGAATCATGCCCTCTGTTATTAACTTGGAGCTACCTGGAAGGAAAACTCATTCTGAGTGACTTATAGACAGACGTTCCTCTTCCACTTCCATGTCACCAGTTTGTTCATTTGGGCATTAGCTAATGTCAGCCAGGTTAAGTACCTCACTGAAGGGCAAAGAGCAGTCTACCATGAAAGTCCAGTTTGTGTTATGAAGATGTTGTGTAATCGACATTGGTCCCAAGGTAAGGTTGTTGTCAGTTGTAATATACAGCGGTAGCAGCAGCTGCACTGAGGCAGAGAGTAGCAGAGTTTTTAGTTTACAACTTTGTTCTAACTTCAGGACAGTTCTAGTGTTGCCCCTCACCTTAGTAACAGCCCAAAGGCGGTGGGTAAAAATACGTAGTGTAAGTTTACTGTAGCAGGGGATGTTCTGGTTGGAATAACCTTCCACTGTCATAGACAGGACTACATATCCACTGTCCTACTACAGTATAATCCACATTGACAGTATACATTTCAGCCATTTAGCAGACTCTCTTATTCAAAGCCACTTAGATTCAATATGGATACTGGGCCTCCAAGCCCAGAACAAGTGCTGCTGTCTACCATGAAAGTCTTTTAAGGGTCTTTTACTTTCTCTACCTGTTATAAAGGGGTGTGTTTCATGTGGACTAAAAGGATGCTGGTGTACCGTTTCTATTCCACCTAGAAGAGGAGTGTTAATGGAGTTAAGCGTCCGTCCCAGCGCCGCTCAGAGGACGTATCTCACACTCTTAATGACCCCAGATCTGCACACGACGCCTGCATGGATTACGTAGATGCCTCTTGACTTACACAATGCATCAGAGCTGTGCATAAAAGAGAGAAAGAAGTCACTGCAGGGTTAAAGTTGGTCCCTCCGCTCCATTTTGTGCTGACTTCATTTTGTTCACTGGTGTCGGCATTGATGGAGGGAAGGCAGCCACTAATCCTCGTAATCCAAAATATTTGAGGCAATACTCTTGATTACGTGAGTTTGGCTTCAAACAGACGTGAACACAGAACACACACGCAAGAGTTCTCGCTCGCTCGCTCGTTCTCAGTACCACCCACATAGGTCACTTTCATAACGGAGAGAGTACAAGCCGTGGGAGGGAGATGGAGAGAGAATACGGAAAGAGAGAGGAAGTGGGTACACTGCTGGACAGACTTGCTCCCCCTGGACACACACACACACACACACTAACACAAACAAATCCTTGGCTCGCAAACCTACAGACCACAGGTAAAAGAAAAAGTCTCACTCCCTCTCTCTTTCCCTCCCTCTGTCATTCACATTCACACCTTATTCACTCAGTCAGTTCTGTCCCACTTTACCCCGGCGCTGTAGGGCCCAGGTTTTTAGGGCTAAATATACCTGGAGAGATGGAGGGGCACGAAGGGAGGGATGGAAAGCAGGGAGGAGAGGAAGGAGGAGGCAATGGGGTGGCTATTTCAAGCTGCCATGACCCACTGTGGTAACCCAATTCTCCCTCCCTCGTTCTGTTAGTCTTCCCCCCTCGTTCTCTCTCTCCCTACCTTGTTCACGTCTGTCTCTCCCTCCCCCCTCGTTCTCTCTCTCCCTCCCTCGTTCTGTCTCTCTCCCTCCCCTCCCTCGTTCTCTCTCTCCCTCCCTCGTTCTCTCTCTCCTTCCCTCGTTCTGTCTCCCTCCCTCCCTCCCTCGTTCTGTCTCTCTCCCTCCCTCGTTCTGTCTGTTCTGCCTTCCCTCCCTCGTTCTGTTTCTCTCTCCTTCCCCTCCCGCACTGTGGATCACAAGTCTCCACTTTGACTGTTCTTGATGTGTAGACACTGTCTCTCATTGACCTTTCTCTTTCTCGCTCTCTCCCTCTCTCCCTACCGTCTCTCTCTCCACCTCTCTCTCAGGTGGAGACGAAGAAGGCCCACATGGCTGTGGGCTCCCTCACCATCAACAAGGAGAGGTCAGAGGTCATTGACTTCTCGGTTCCCTTCATCGAGACGGGCATCAGCGTCATGGTATCCCGTAGCAACGGCACCGTCTCGCCCTCTGCCTTCCTCGGTGAGTGTGACCCACAAACAGACTCTTCCAACGCTGCCAACATTAAAGTATCACCCAAATGTTCCGTCCAGTGTGTACTGAGACTGAATTATAATGTGCTTAACTCTCTTTCTTTCTGTCTGTCTCATTCCCCTCCAATCTTTTCTTTCTTACTCCCACTCTCTCTCTCTCTGACTTCCTCTACCTCACCTCTATCTCACTCACTTTTTGTTTCTCGGTATACTCTTCATTTGCATATTTTTCTCTCTCTCGCCCTCCCTCCGTTGGCCTTTCTCTCTCTCTGCCTCTCTCTCAGAGCCCTTTAGTGCTGATGTGTGGGTGATGATGTTCGTGATGCTGCTGCTGGTTTCGGCGATTGCTGTGTTTGTGTTTGAGTACCTCAGCCCTGTGGGCTACAACCGCTGTCTGGCCGACGGTAGAGGTGAGAGGCTCTGGCTCCACACCGGCACGAACATTTCTCTCACAATCACACACGCGCATACACACACACATACACATTTTTCTCTTTCTCTTCCTCTGTCACTCGTTCACTCACTCACTCACTCACTCACTCACTCACTCACTCACTCACTCACTCACTCACTCACTCACTCACTCACTCACTCACTCACTCACTCACTCACTCACTCTCTCTCCCCCATCTCTCTCTCTCTCTCACACACACACACACACACACACACACACACACACACACACACACACACACACACACACACACACACACACACACACACACACACACACACACACACACCTGCTCTGCGCGGTGACCTTCCCCAACTCCCACATGGCAGCCAGTAAACCCTGACCACCCTCCTCCCCAGCCCCTCCTCCTCCCCAGCCCCTCCTCCTGTCCTCCTTCACCTCTCAGAGCCCAGTGCAGGTGAAGTCTCTTCTCATTGACTTCAACACGCCTCCCCTGGATCTTCATGTATTTTAATGTGGGCCCTGTGTTTTGCATGCATTTCCATATTCTCAGGAATCACATGTCAGGCCTGACAGGGATGGGCCCGTTTTTATTACATCTCCCAGCTTAAAAGAAATAATCAATGTCTCTCCATCCTATTCATGACGGGACTATATTTAGAGACCATATCTTTTTTTAATCTCTCTCATCCTTCATGTTCTGGAGAATAAGACCCTCTTTCCTAAAGCGTTGTAGGAGGGCTATTGTTAGCTGGTCATACAGTAGTCTTGGGAATTCAGTGTTTGTGCGAACTGGATCAAATGTTGGATTCCAACTAGTGATACTCAGGTTGGCTACTTACAGAACAGTAAATACAACTGATGTGCCGAAAAGTATTATCATGATGGATTCAATCTTGTGTGGTAGTGACAGAACCACAGCACACATATTCAACAACAATAAGCATACTGAGTAGTGGACTAAAGCCTCATCTGCACTACAACACACTTACCCAGGTGTTTATCAGAATGACACAGCACCGTGGTCCAATCAGTCATGTTCCTCCAGCTTCCCTAGCCACATTGTGCTTCATGATCCTACAGCTAACCACAACATAACTACAACACTGAGACGCCTCCCTGAGACCATTGCTCATTGTGATCACTACCTGTCTCTCCATCAGAGCCTGGAGGGCCCTCCTTCACCATCGGCAAGGCCATCTGGCTGCTGTGGGGTCTGGTCTTCAACAACTCTGTCCCAGTGCAGAACCCCAAGGGTTGGACCAGTAAGATCATGGTGTCGGTGTGGGCCTTCTTCGCTGTCATCTTCCTGGCTTCCTATACTGCCAACCTGGCAGCCTTCATGATCCAGGAGGAGTATGTGGACCAGGTGTCTGGACTCAGCGACAAGAAGGTAAGGCCTGTCATTAAACTTCATTAGTCCTTTACTCGCTCTTTCTTACTATCTCTCTCCTCTCCTTATCTCACCTCCATTCCATCTCACTGTCCATCTTTCCTTGATTCTCTTGATTTCTATCTCTCGCTCTGTCCTCTGCCTGCCACCACTTTCTTCACGCCATCATTATTTCTACACCTATTATCTCATCTCTCTTGCTCCGTCTCTGTCTCTCTCTCTCCCTATCTCCTCCCCTCAGTTCCAGAGACCCAATGACTTCTCCCCTCCATTCCGGTTTGGGACGGTCCCTAACGGCAGCACGGAAAGGAACATCAAGAACAACTACAAGGAGATGCATGGCTACATGATCAAGTTCCACCAGAAGAATGTGGACGAGGCCCTCTATGGTCTGAAGACTGGGTGAGCAGGGGGAATGGGGTCTTAGACTGGGTGAGGAGGGAGAACAGGGCCTTAGACTGGGTGAGGAGGGAGAACAGGGCCTTAGACTGGGTGAGGAGGGGGAATGGGGCGTTTGACTGAGTGAGGAGTGGGAATGGGGCCTCAGACTGGGGGAATGGGAGAATGGGGCCTTCGAATGGGGCCTTGACTGGGGAATGGGGCCTTAGAATGGGGCCTTCGACTGGGGGAATTGGGGAATGGGGCCTTAGACTGGGGGAATGGGGCCTTAGACTGGGGGAATGGGGGAATGGGGCCTTAGACTGGGGGAATGGGGCCTTAGACTGGGGGAATGGGGGAATGGGGCCTTAGACTGGGGTGAATGGGGCCTTAGACTGGGGGAATGGGGCCTTAGACTGGGGGAATGGGGGAATGGGGCCTTAGACTGGAGGAATGGGGGAATGGGGCATTAGACTGGGGGAATGGGGCCTTAAACTGGGGGAATGGGGGAATGGGGCCTTAGACTGGGGGAATGGCGGAATGGGGCCTTAGACTGGGGCAATAGGGGAACATGTATTCTATTTTCTTTTATGTATTTTTTAATATCTTAGTTGAATTATTCTCCTTGTTTTTCATTAAAAGCTCTGGCTTTATTCCTTTCCCAGCACAACAGTGTCTACCATTATACAGTATGTGACAACTGTAGCCCTTGGCAAAGCAGGCAGAAGTCTATTATCCTTATCACAACATTAGGGCTACTTAGCAGGTTAATTGGGATGAGTAGTTACAGTGTAAAGCTAGGCCAGAAGTAATTACTGTAAATTCTCTCATTAGTAAACTGGACGCCTTCATCTACGACGCAGCAGTGCTGAACTACATGGCTGGAAGGGACGAGGGCTGTAAGCTGGTGACCATCGGCAGTGGGAAGGTGTTTGCCTCCACGGGCTACGGCATCGCCATCCAGAAGGAGTCTGGCTGGAAGAGACACGTCGACCTGGCCATCCTTCAGCTCTTTGGAGACGGTGAGATCGGCGCTCAGTTAGAATTACATACAGTTTGACTTCATGTATTTCAGCTAGGGAGTCGTGCCATTTTACTGAGGGTTTTAATGGTGTTCTCTGATGGAAAACAGCCAAGTTTTTCCGGTCAGATTACTTGCCTTCATCTGAAGAGAAATGCAATAAAACAAAAAGATTGGGAAATTATTTTAGAGTGTGCTGTTGTAATGTTTCCCCATGGAATTGTAGATGACTGTGTACTTTTGGCATACTTGCCAACTGGCTAAAATATAGAACACACAATTCTACAGGTATTGTCTATGTATGTTATATTGTGTATAGTAAGACTGTGTCCCACCTTGATTGAGCACCAGTCAGAGCTGCATTCGAAGCCATAGAGAAGTAGTTTTTCTCTCTGCAGCTTGTCTGTGCTGGAGCCACTTTATCTGGGTGTGTTCCAGCCTGTCTTGAGGATCCTGGTCCAAGGCCCCTCCAGGCCCCACTATAGTGTCCTAGTTAGAGGTGCCAGTAAAGCTGCTGGTGTATTCTACACTCTGTGGACAAGGGGTGTGTGTGAATGTGGGTCAGCCCTACAAAGACTGTGTGTGAAGGTCTCTGTGTCTGTCTACTGAATGTACAGGTGTGTTTTAAGACCTGTTTGTAAGCTTTGGATAAGGAGTGTGTTTTCTGTATTTAGGGATCGGTGCCAATACGTTATTGTGTATGTGTATAGTATACAGTTTGTTGTCGATTTTCTCGTGTGTGAATGTGTGAATATGGGTCATCATCTTGTGTCATCCCCTGTGTACAGCCAGCCAAAACTTAGCAAGTGGCCCTCAATGTCACATTGACACACCCCAACATGCACTCCTCTCAGTGTGACCTAGATTGAGAAAGCGATCCTCACGTGCTGAGAGACCAGGGACCTTTGACGGGTGCAGACGGGGGCCTGGCTGGTTTGATGATGAGGCTCGCAGACAGTGACTTAGATCATAGGAGGATGCCTAGGGCCCCAGGGAGCTCTGGTCTCGCAGACGCCACTGAGCCCCATCTCTCACACCAGTCGCCCTTGTCGTCCAGGAGCCATGCAGGCGCAGCAGGCAGTGGGCCCTGAGTTCGATCGTGTGTGTGTGTGTGTGTGTGTGTGTGTGTGTGTGTGTGTATGTGTGTGTGTGTGTGTGTGTGTGTGTGTGTGTGTGTGTGTGTGTGTGTGTGTGTGTGTGTGTGTGTGTGTGTGTGTGTGTGTGTGTGTGTGTGTGTGTGTGTGTGTGTGTGTGTGATGCTCAGGGGCCAGTGGTCCCATGCGAGAGCTCTGCTGACGTGCACAGCCATCTGAATGTATGCTTAGTTAAGTAACACCAGTCCTGCCACGGACGGTCCGCCAGAACTAACTGCTGCTGATGTTACACAAAGTGACCCACAAAGAGACAGATATAGACTCTGGGACATGACTGGACACATAGACACACACATCATGCACGCACACTGATATTTCCATATACTCATGCGCACACATGGGTCTATTTTCTGAATCTGAAGTGTGCTGTCATGAATATGAAAACTGGGATGTATTGTAAAAGTGTATTCATTAAATAGCCACCAAAGGCTTGCCTTTAAGTGTTTGTCCTCTTCAGTTTTAGGGGCCTTTGACGGGTGCATTCATTTTCAGACCTATATTTTCAATTGTTTTTCCCTACCCCTCATCCCTATACCTTTTCTCTGCTCACTTTGCATCAATCTCCCATTCCAATATTTATCCTCTTGCTACATCATGTCCTCCCTTCTCCACACCCTTCTCCTACTCCCTCCTTTCTCTCCCTCCAATCCTCCCTCCTTCTCCATACCTTGTCCCCACTCCTCCCTCCATCCGCCTGTCCCCACTCTCCCTCCTCTTCCCGTCCCCACTCTTCCTTGACTCCTCCCTCCATCCTGTCCCTCTCTCCAGGTGACATGGAGGAGCTGGAGGCCATGTGGCTGACGGGGATCTGCCACCATGAGAAGAACGAGGTGATGAGCAGCCAGCTGGACGTGGACAACATGGCCGGCGTCTTCTACATGCTGGGGGCGGCCATGGCTCTGTCGCTCATCACCTTCATCGCCGAGCATGCCTTCTACTGGCAACTGCGCTTCTGCTTCATGGGCTACTGCACGGGCAAGCCAGGCTTCGTCTTCTCCATCAGCAGGGTGAGCCAGTCCAGCTCAGACACCCATAGTAACTGTCTGGACACACTCATACATGTCTGTCCTTCACTTAGGTTTTCTTCCTGTGGTCCTGTGATCTGCATCAGCGCCCTTTGGCATCTTTTTAGAGTTATGACCTTCATCATCAACCTCACATCATCAACTTTACTGTCTCTAATACCCAGTAAATGAGAGTGCTTTATTCTTGGAAAAGGTAGTCCATCAGGAAACATGGTCAAGTAGAAGGCTTATAGACACTGATAGCAGAAATCAGTATGTAGTTTATGTCCACAGTGGCCAACCAATGCCAAACTCTGAGTTTAGTTTGAACACAGACAGCTTTCTTCTTTTGTTTTGATGCTAATGCCCGTTTCACATCCGGGGTAAATATTTACAAAATGTTGAGCCAAAATCAATTGTTCACTCGGCCAGAGAAATGAGGGTAGATTACTGGTTCTCCTGGGAGCAAAGTCACCCCGATGTATTTGAATTGCATTCCAATTGTTTTGACATGGCTCCAGTGTAACTCACCAAGGTGAAACGCTTGGGGTTAACCACGTGGCTCATTCACGACAGTGCCACACAATCCATTGCTCGCTTCATTTGAAAACCAGGGCAGAGGAAAAACAGTTGATTATTTTGTGTCTAGTGTTATAGTGTCAATTTTAGTGTGTGTTTGTCAGTGTTTGTCATTCCAAAGACAGATTGGTCAGTAAGCGTTGATGATTATACCATTATCATTCGTATGAGGACGAGAATGAGGAAAATTACTGTTTGCATTTCTGTGAGGTTCCATTATGACACGAATTCATGATATTATTTCCTAGTTGTTGTGACGGTAAATATCTGGATGTGACCCTTGACTACAGTTCAATCTTAGAAAAAACAGTTCCAGAAGGCTTCTTCGGCTGTGTCACGTCCTGGCCAGTATAAGGGTTAATTGGTATTGTAGTTTGGTCAGGACGTGGCAGAGGGTATTTGTTTTATGTGGTTCAGGGTGGTGTTTTGGGAAAAGGGCATTTGATTTAGTATTTCCGGGTTTTTGGGTTATGATCTATGTTTAGGTAATTCTATGTCTAGTCTAGGTAGTCTGTGTTTCTATGTTTGATTAATTGGGGTTGGGACTCTCAATTGAAGGCAGGTGTTTTCTCTTTGCCTTTGATTGAGAGTCCCATATATTAGGGTGTGTTTGTGTTTGGGTTTTGTGGGAGATTGCTTTTGCACTGCGTTAGGATAGCATGCAAAACTGTTGCACTGTCATTGTTTATTATTTTTTGTATAGTGTTCACGTGAGCAATTAATTAAATTCAAAAATGAACACGACATCCGCTGCGTATTGGTCTACCTTTTCAGACGACGATTTCGCAATATCGTCAGAAGACGAAGACAGTCGTGACAGGCTGTCCCTATAGGAGAACCCGTTTTAGTTCCAGTCAGAACCCTCTTTGGCTCCAGGTAGAACTCTTTTGGGGTCTATGGAACTCAAAAAGGTTCTACCTGGAACCAAAAGGGTTCTTCAAAGGGTTCTCCTAGCCGAAGATCCCTTTTAGGTTCTATATAGCACCTCCAAAATATTCAGAGGAAACAACCTACAATATGTTTATTTATTAGAATTCATCGCCACATACCAGATTTTCAAGGGATAATTAAACAACAATTGTCACGGATCCCTCCGGAACTTTCATCATGCACACCTGTCCTCTATTCCCACTGATTAGTATTTGTATATATGTACCCTTTGGTTTCCATTGGGCTGTCCATTATTGTTCCAATGTCCGTTGGTGCGTGTGAGTACCTGTGCTGTGTGTTTTGGGCTTTCGTGCCCTTGTGCATTGCGCAGACTATTACTAGTCTCGTCCCATGTGATAATCATTGTACGCTTGTGTATTTATTTGAGGTACTCCTTGCTCTTTTGTTTGGGTTTCAACCCTGTGTTTTGTGTACGGGTTTGTTTGGTCTTCATCCCTGTGCCCTTACATGGCACGCCGTAATTTGGGGCGTAATAAAAAAACAAGTCATTGTTACCAACGTGAGAACAATGAGGGAAATTATGGTTTATTATCTTTTCACAATCCTGGGGTAAGGCTTCACATTGGTTCATTCTCATTTAGTTTTATATTTTCCATTGACGCCCCTTTCCCTGCGCCACTGGATTGATTCTGTTTTTTAATTTCACAGCATAATCCAATAAACGTTATTATTATTACCGCAATTAACATTTAAGCTCAGAACTGTAAGAATGAGAAATCTGTCACAGCTGATCGGAGTCTAGTGTCCAAGCCCTTGTTGGTGAGAGTTTGGTGAAAAACATTAAGCAGGGCTTCGTTAGCAAAGGTATTCCTCTTACACCTGCAACACTGCAACTAATTCACTAACTAATTCATTACATTGATTTAAGAAACCATCTAATGACTAGCTAAGAATTTAGATATGTACTGTAAATATATTAAACCTAATCGCTGCATCTTCAAATGATCACATGGTAGTATTATTTGCACAAAGCCACATATAGGCTACTCAAGGACAGGGCAGCTAGCGAATCTTTGAATTTGAAACCAGATGTACACTCTGTAATCAGTTAAAGATTGTAGGTGCCTCCATGACTTTACATTTCTAACGCTCAGGCCAGAGCTATTACCATTCACACGTCCCTGCCCAAATAATCCCAGAGACAGTCTGTGAATGTTTACTTTATGTGGGCATGTGGAGTATCTCAGTTGAGTATGAAGCACCATTGATGATGCTAAGGCATTCTGTTGTTTTGTTTATTCATCTCTGCAAACCGCTCAAACGGAGCACACATGATGTCATCTAACATTGCCAAGGGTTGAGGGTTGAGTAAACACAAGGACAGCATGTCACAGAGAATATGGGAGAGTCAGTAGCGGAGTGTGGGTAAAATCACTGGGGAAGCCAAGCCAGAAAAAAAAGCCATATTACAACCTATGTGTTGTGATAATTGCGTTGTTTGCTCTATAACCTGTTAGTTCATATGCCTTGCCACTGTGATATATAGGCCTAAAACAGAGACAATAAGAACACAGTGGCAGAATAAATTCAACCACACCTTTGTTTCATCACAAAACCAGAGAGCAACATCTGTCCGGTGAAGTCCACAAAGCATATTGAATGTAACAAAAAGCTTCATGACCTACAGCATAGTCAAGCAAGTTAATGTTTCTGACATTTTCAGACTACTAAACAACTATTGATTTAGAACCTCGGACAGTTACCGCAAGTCATAAAGACAACAGGAGCTGCCTCCACTATTCCAGCACCATTTCAACTTCAACATTTCAACATCATCAAATCACCTCTGCTTAGTCTAATACAGTGACAACTAAAATATACCCAAAACAATTTAGTCCAATCAACAGAAGCTAAATATGATGTGGCTGTCCACAATTCAGATTTGTGTGTGTGTGCGTAGAGAAACGCCAATGCCATCCTCCTATCTTTCATGTTGACGAAACAGTCTGTGACTTATAGTACACGATTTTAGTTTTTGTTGTCCTAGGCTACCTGGCTAAAATGCTTGCTCGCTAGCCCAACTTCCTTTCATGGGCAACGTTAGCAAATTAACATTAGCCTACTACATCTAGCTACATATTGAACTTCCATCCTCTCAGTTCAGGGGTACAACAATGTATGAATTTATGGTCTGATCAGAATCACTGTATATTCATTGGCCAGTTCGGAGATTAAGTAAAACCACAAGTCCAAATCCCTATCTCCATCCATGGCTAGTTTAGAAAAGGGATCATTTTAGCTTGCTAGCTAGCCACTGGAGGACAACAACACAACAAGATGCAACAATTCAAGTTGTTTCTGTCAATGACGTATTTATCTTGATGCGATGTGACAGGAGTGAAGCCAAATCTAAACTGGCCTTCAAAGGGACACTTTGTTTTGGTGCCCCAAGTCCATTCACAGTTGAGCTCACTCAGTTTACCTCAACACTGATTGGCTATTATTTTATGTTTTTTTTATCAAGGGAGGAAAAATGCTTTCTGGCTTCTCTTACATTCAATGCTAAGGGCAACATCAATGTCATACTCTTTATGACCAGACAGCATCAGACACTGTAGATGACCTACACATACAGAGACAGAGGGGCGCTGTTTCGTTCGCTCGGATGCCTTCTCTCTGATGAGATACATTCAGCCTCTTGCGAATTGAAGGAAAATTATGAAAACACAGAGAGACAAAAAATACATTATTTTATATTTCTTCTTGGTCAATGTTTTTATTACACGCCACTGGGGAGAATAGTGGTATGGCAGGCTCATGGCCACATCAAAACAGAGCAATGGAGGGCACACGGATGAAACAAAGAGGCAGAAGAAGGAGTAAGAGAGATACAGTACCACAGAGACAACCAATGACTAACAGTGAAAAGAGGGAGATGTCAAACGTGATGAAAGAGTTGACAAGGAACAAGGTTGGCATCATGGTTGTCATGGCATCAAGGCTGAGAGAGAGGACAGATGACATGAAAATGACCCTGTTAAGGAATCATTGCCATTGACCAGTACAGCTTTGACCTTTAATGGCGGCCAAAGGGTCCTATTACCTCTGCTGTCATTTCCCAGACAAAATGTTTTAAAAATCATTGGGTCAGATTGATTTGATCCCACTCATCCATCTGTCACACCTTGTTTACCCCACTCTCCATCCATTTGTATTTGAATATCGTATTATACATCACAGGATGCAAATAGCACGGTTTGTCTTTCTGTCATCATTATGTCAGTGTTTCATGGCCTCATCCTCTCTCTGGAGTTTTATGTTATTGCATGGCGGTCTACAGTCGATGCCGGGGGTATTTATTAACTGCCACAGGGTATTGTTCAGCTGAATTCTAATCACATTGATTGAAGGTATTGACCGTTGAGACCCACAGGGCTTTACTGCATCTCTGTCATTATCAATCATCTCCCCATCCTCTCCTCTCCTACTTTCTCATGCTCTCCTGTTTCATATACCCACATACAGTAAAAATACGTTAGATGTATTACATTCAGTCCATGTGAATCTGTATTTTATCACTTAATGGAGAAACAATAAACAAGGAGTCAAATCCAGACTAGAAGTGGACACTTTACTTATCTCTGTTTACACTACCGGTCCAAAGTTTTAGAACACCTACTCATTCAAGGGTTTTTCTTTATTTTTTCTATTTTCTACATTGTAGAATAATAGCGAAGACCTCAAAACTATGAGATAACACACATGGAATCATGTAGTAACCAAAAAAGTGTTAACTTCTATGGGCTAGGTGGGACTCTAGACACAGCCAGTGAAATATCAGCGCGGCAAATTCAAAAACAACAAAATGTCAAAATTCAACTTTCTCAAACATACAACTATTTTACACCATTTTAAAGATACACTTCTCCTTGATATAACCACATTGTCCGATTTCAAAAAGGCTTTACAGCGAAAGCAAAACATTAGATTATGTTAGGAGAGTACATAGACATAAATAATCACACAGTCATTTTCCAAGCAAGGACATGTGTCAATAAAACCCAAAACACAGCTAAATGAAGCACTAACCTTTGACGATCTTCATCAGATGACACTCCTAGGACATTATGTTACACAATACATGTATGTTTTGTTCGATAAAGTTCATATTTATATCCAAAAACAGCATTTTACATTGGCGCGTGATGTTCAGAAAATGTATTCCCACCAAAATGTCCGGTGAATGTGCACATCAATTTACAAAAATACTCATCATAAACGTTGACAAAATATATAACAATTATTTCAATAATTATAGATAGACTACCAATGGGAGCAACCGCTGTGTCAGATTTTAAAATAGCTTTACGGAGAAAGCACATTTTTCAATATTCTGAGTACATAGCACAGCCATCACGGCGAGCTATTCAGATACCTGCCAAGTTCGGGGCAACCTAAACTCAGTATTAGAAATATTCTCTTACCTTTGCTGATCTTCATCAGAATGCACTCCCAGGACTGCTACTTCCACAAGAAATAATCCATATTTATGTCCAAATACCTCCGTTTTGTTCGTGCGTACAGATCACTTATCCAAAGGCATAACGCGCGAGCGCGGAACCAGAGACGAAAAGTCAAAATGTTCCATTACCGTACTTAGAAGCATGTCAAACGCTGTTTAACATCAATCTTTATGGTATTTTTAATGTAAAATTGTGATAATATTCCAACCGGACAATAGCGTATTCATTCAAGGAGAAAAAGAAGGAACAGCGTGCTCGCGTGACCCGTGCATTCCAATCCCTTTGTTGCCAGGCAGTCTACTCAGAAACTGAGCTCCTATTATCTGCCCAGTGACAGGAGAATACTCAAACCACTTTCTGAAGGCTTTAGACAGCCAATGGAAGCCTTAGGAAATGCAACGTCCCCCACAGACACTGTAGTTTCGAAAGGGACTAGAAAGAAGAACTACAATTCTCAGATCCTCCACTTCCTGGTTGACTTTTTCTCAGGTTTTTGCCTGCCATATGAGTTCTGTTATACTCACAGACACCATTCAAACAGTTTTAGAAACAGTTTTAGAAACTTGGTGTTTTCTATCCAAATCTACTAATAATATGCATATTCTAGTTTCTGGGCCAGAGTAGTATCCTGTTTAAATTGGATACGTTTTTCATCCGGCCGTGAAAATACTGCCCCCTAGCCCAGACAGGTTAAACAAATCAAAATATATTTTATATTTGAGATTCTTCAAATAGCCACCCTTTGCCTTGAGGACAGCTTTGCACACGCTTGGCATTCTCTCACCCAGCTTCATGAGGTAGTCACCTGGAAGGCATTTCAATTATCAGGTGTGCCTTCTTAAAAGTTAATTTGTGGAATTTCTTTCCTTCTTAATGTGTTTGAGCCAATCAGTTGTGTTGTGACAAGTTAGGGGTGGTATACAGAAGATAGCACTATTTGGTAAAAGACCAAGACCATATTATGGCAAGAACAGCTCAAATAAGCAAAGAGAAATGACAGTCCATCATTACTTTAAGACATGAAGGTCAGTCAATACGGAACATTTCAAGAACTTTGAAAGTTTCTTCAAGTATGGTCGCAAAAACCATCAAGCGCTATGATGAAACTGACTCTCATGAGGACCACCACAGGAATGGAATACCCAGAGTTACCTCTGCTGCAGATGATAAGTTCATTCGAGTTACCAGCCTCAGAGATTCCAGCCCAAATAAATGCTTCACAGAGTTCAAGTAGACACATCTCAACATCAACTGTTCAGAGGAGACTGTGTGAATCAGGCCTTCATGGTTTAATTGCTACAAAGAAACCACTACTAAAGGACACCAATAAGAAGAAGAGACTTGCTTGGGCCAAGAAACACGCGCAATGGACATTAGACTGGTGGAAATCTGTCCTTTGGTCTGGAGTGCGATTTTTGATTCCAACCGCCATGTCTTTGTGAGACGCAGTGTGGGTGAACGGATGATTTCCGCATGTGTATTTCCCACAGTAAAGCATGGAGGAGGAGGTGTTATGGTGTGGGGGTGCTTTGCTGGTGACACTGTCTGTGATTTATTTAAAATTCAAGGCACACTTAATCAGCATGGCTACCACAGCATTCTGCACCGATACGCCATCCCATCTGGTTTGGGCTTAGTGGGACTATCATTTGTTTTTAAACAGGATAATGATCCAACACACCTCCAGGATGTGTAAGGGCTATTTGACCAAGAAGGAGAGTGATGGAGTGCTGCATCAGATGACCTGGCCTCCACAATCACCCGACCTCAAGAAAATTGAGATGGTTTGTGATGAGTTGGACTGCAGAGTGAAGAAAAAGCAGCCAACAAGTGCTTAGCATATGTGGGAACTCCTTCAAGACTGTTGGAAAAGCATTCCAGGTGAAGCTGGTTGAGAGAATGGCAAGAGTGTGCCAAGCTGTCATCAAGGCAAAGGGTGGCTATTTGAAGAACCTCAAATATAAAATATATTTAGATTTGTTTAACACTTTTTTGGTTACTACATGATTCCCTATGTGCTATTTCATAGTTTTGATGTCTTCACTATTATTCTACAATGTAGAAAATAGTAAATATAAAGAAAAACTTGAATGAGTAGGTGTTCTAAAACTTTTGACCAGTAGTGCAGATATTATGTGTAGTGCATGTTCCACGGTCTAATGTTCAACAGTTGCATGCCTGTGTTATTTATCACTCTGTTTCCCTCTCATTCTTCTGTCTACTCTTAGAAGCCCTTTTTTTAGTTCTCCTTTATTCTGCCTGTGACTCTCCCTTACCCTCTCTAATGCTGCTTAATGACCCTCTTCACTCACAGGGCATCTACAGCTGCATCCACGGGGTTCAGATCGAGGAAAAGAGCAGCTCAGCTCTCGACTCTCCATCGGTCACCATGAACAACACCCAATCCAACATCCTGCGTCTGCTCCGAACCGCTAAGAACATGGCCTCCCTGTCCGGGGTTAACGGCTCACCTCACAGCGCCCTGGACTTCATCCGTCGTGAGTCATCCGTCTACGACATCTCCGAGCACCGCCGCAGCCTGGCAGGTCACTCGGACTGCAAGCCTCCGTACATGCCGGAGGATAACATGTTCAGTGACTACATCAACGAGGTGGAGAGGACGTTCGGGAACCTCCACCTGAAGGACAGCAACCTGTACCAGGACCACTACCTGCACCACCACGGAGGCTCTGCCCTGGGGCTCAGCGGCCCACCACTTAACAGACCCCACAGCCTGGGCAGCAACAGCTCTCTGGAAGGGGGCATGTTTGACTGTGAGAGTTTAGGTGGAGGAGTGGCACCCATCTTCACCACACAGCCACGCTCTGCCCTGACCCACAGGAACATGAGTAAGTTTGACCTGATTGCCAGTCAGAACCCACCCTCCGGGCCGGGCTTCAAATCGGGACTTTCAGACCTGTACGGAAAGTTCTCCTTCAAGGGAGGGGCCTCCAGCTCAGGTTACATCCCCGGGCATGACAGGTACTGTGGGGGAGGGGGCAGAGAGGATGACGGAAACATCCGTTCAGACGTTTCAGACATCTCCACTCACACTGTCACCTACGGGAACCTGGAGGGCAACGCTAAAAAACGTAAGCAGTATCGCGACAGCCTGAAAAAGAGGCCCGCCTCGGCCAAGTCGAGACGAGAGCTGGATGAGATTGAGCTGGGCTACCGGAGAAAGCCCTACCACACAGGCTACCACCACTACCACGGCCACCGCTCCTCCTCCCCGCCCCTACTGGCCTCCGAACGCAAGAGAGGAGGAGGGGGCAATGCAGGGAGCACATCCTACCTGTTCCGAGACAAAGAGAGTGTGAGGGATTTCTATTTGGACCAGTTCCGCCCCAAAGATGGTGTCCCCCAATGGGAACATGTGGATCTGACAGACGGTCCTGGAGGGGGGGGTGGAGGGGGCGGGGGGAACTGCACCAGTTTGGTGTCAGTGGACGACTTCCTGAAACAAAATAAACCCAAGAAATCAGAGTCTAAGAGTGGGGGAGGCACATCAGGGGCGGGGTTGGCAGGAGGAGACTGGGAGTGTCGAAACTGCCGTGCCAGCGGAGGAGGGGGGAAGCAGATGTTGATGCATGGTAGCGGGGTGGGGGAGAGGGGAGGCGGGTACGGTGGAGGGGTTAGTTGTGGATCATCGGGGGGTGGAGGGAACAGCCGTCCCAGCTCTGCCACCTGCATGCGCTGCGAGGGCTGCAAAAAGACAGGCAACCTGTACGACATCAGTGAGGACAACAACCACCTCTTGGAACAGATGGGGGGTGGGAAAGTCGGAGGCATGGGGGCTGTGGGGTTAAGTGGAGGTGCCCAGCCTCAATCTCAAGCCCAGCGTAGGAAGTCTGCCGGCTTTGGAAAGCCCCTCCGACGGCAACACTCGTGCGACACCTTCGTAGACCTTCAGAAAGAGGAGGCAGTCGGAGTCAGGGGGGTCATGGGGGATCTAGGAGGGGGCAGTGGGGGCATGGGGGGTGCAGGAATGAGCGGGATGTTGCCTCCTCCCAGAAGTGTTAGCTTAAAAGAGAAGGAGCGCTACATGGAGGGTGTTAGCCCTTTCGCCCACATATTTGAGAGGCATGGAGGCTCAGAGAGGGAGAAGGAGCGAGACAGAGACCCCCTGTTCTACAGTGGTGAGATGGTCAAAGAAGCAGGGTCGCCGTTCGGCTTGTTCCGAGGTGGCGAGGGCCTTCACCGCCGCTCAGTGGGGGAGAGGGACATGAGGGACAGAGAAAGAGCCATGATGGAGGGCGGTGGAGGAGGAACCTACTCGTTATCCAAATCTCTCTACCCGGATAGGGTCAACCAAAACCCCTTTATTCCAACCTTTGGTGACGACCAGTGTCTCTTGCATGGCGCCAAACAATACTACATGAAAAAGCAACAGCAGCAGCAGCAGCAGATGCCCCCCAAAAACAGCCGAAGTGACTTCCGGGGCTCCGTGGGTGTGACATCTTTCTTGCCAGCGACTGCCACTGCTGGGGTCATGTCCACCGTGGCCCCCAGGTTCCCTATGGAGCTGTGTCTGGGAGGGAACCTCCACGGCTCCACGCTGGGTGTGGGGCCAATACAGCGCCCGTTCAATGGCAGCAACGGGCACGTGTACGAGAAACTCTCCAGCATTGAGTCAGACGTGTGAGAGAGGAGACTGGGTGGGGAGGCATGGAGGGAGAGAGGGATGGCATTAGTCCTGGGAAGTCAGGGATGATGAGGCACCACTGTCCACATTGCAACCGCAACACTTTTAACAAGGAAGGAGAACAGTCAGGGAAGAGAAGATGAACGACAGAATGGTGAAAAGTTTCGACAGAAGAGAGCAGGGTGAGTTAGAAGGAAAGATGGGGACATTCATGCCCTTTTATTTTGTTACAAAACAATGAATTCAAGAGGTGACACGTGGGTAGGGTTATGTTAACTCTATTATTTATTTGGCCGTTGCCATCAACACACTCAAAAAGAACACAAAAGTGACACCTCAATGTGATTTTGCAAGTTTGAGACAAATGGCTTAGAGTCACACCTACAGAGTGATTATGAGAAGGGAATGTGAGTGAGTAGTGAAGTGTCCATCTGGTCAAGTGTTATTAGAGAAAGGAGATGTTGTCATGACTCATGTTTATGATAGCTCTGAGACCGAAAATGAGTTAGTTGGAAGACGATGGCCGTGTTTAGCCCCTGCACTAACTCTCCCTCTTTTTGCCTCTACACTCTTAGAGAAAAGGGGTCCAAAAGGGTTATGTGGCTGTCCCCATAGGAGAACCCTTTTTGTTTCCAGGTAGAATCCTTTATGTTTCCATGTAGAACCCTCTGTAGAACAGGTTCTACATGGAACCCAAAAGGGTTCTACCTGGAACGTAAAGGGTTGTACCTGTAACCAAAAGCGATTCTTCAAAGAGTTATTTTATGGGGACAGCCGAAGAACCCTTTAAGGTTCTAGATAGCACCTTTTTTTCTAAGTTAGTTGTTCTGCTCTCTTACACCCAAACAACCGTCTTTCACTCTTGTTTGCTATGATAATTCAATCATAAATGAAAATAAGATATTCTTACTGAAATAACAGGGTAAAACAACAATAATGTTATTAACATTGTGATTAACAAAAGTGATATTATGAAGTGCTTATGACATTAAGTTTGTTTTATGTTCCTTTGATATTTCAATACTGTTTAATATTTGTTGTTATTTCTTTGTCTGCCCGATGGTGGCAGGAAGCTTGTTATCTAATTCAACTAACAAGCCTGAAGGACTGAGTGAAAAGTCATTAGGTCTCTTGTTTTTGTTTTAATGATATACAGTCCATGCTCATTCGTTAATTTGCTGTTTTTAAAATTATTCCGGAAAGATCTGGAAGACATAATTTGCACAGTACTGAAAGGTTCTTCTTTGTTTGAAGTTTCAAGAGATTTCACACCCTGTTTCTGTACTTTTGTTGGTCAACAACTGTGAAAGACGTGTCTTGTCATAAAGCAGATGGCTGAAGATACTGACTGAAGGTCTTAAAGGACTCCAGATGATGTGTACCCCAGAGAGCACAGCAGGGCGTGGTGTAACAGCATGATGCGTACTGAACACGGTGTTAAGATGTGTACTGTACAATATCCACTTGTCTCGAAGGGAAAACGTACTGCTCTGAAACCAAGTCATTATTTACAGATGTGAGACTGAGAGACTGTGGTGTGTTTCAAGACAATAACATGTTTGATAACTAACACTTAACTTGATGTGGACATTATCACACAGACATTACAATACCATCGGAAGTGCTTCATAAACCTGCCACACATCCATACTAAAGAACACCACATATACTGTCAGACTGCTGTGCCTCATCTAACAAGCATTTGATCAACCCTTTTGGATTCAGGTTCTTAGAAAACAGCCAGCAGCCTTCTAGGCTCACTTTTTAACACACCACTTATCTCGTAAAAGCCGTTGCGTTCACGCTCCGAAGTTAGGAAGGTCCATACGGGCTTATGAGACACATTGAAGAAGCATTGTGAATGCAGTTTTACTTCACGTCAGTCAGAGTGTTTCATGTGTATTATAGGCGTATGCTCTGTAATTCTAAATTTAACTCAAATCCTCTTAAAAGATGTTGTTGCCCAAAGAAGATAGTAATGGTATTGATTAAAGGCTGAATGTAAGTCGTGAGGATGTCTCTAAAAGGGACATTCCTCCTCAGACTGAGGCAGTTAGACGGAGGGTGTCTTGAGAATGCTCACGCTGTATGCTTTGACAGATGTTGACAGATGTTAGCCCCCCCACCCCCACCCCACCCCACCCCCACCCCACCCCCCCGGGTTCAGACTTTCAGAAATACATGCCTTATCATATTAAACTGACTGATGACACAAGATATTGTACAGCGTACGAGCCTTTCAGTTATTGAAGGGTTTGTCTTCAATTAGTATGAGGTGTCATGAGTTCAAGGGCTGCAGGAAATTGTGTTTCAGTGCTGAATGGAGATTGAAGGTGCTGAGGGAGTAGATTGCGCTGAGTCATTCCTACTTCCAATACGACCAAACTGCACCTCTGTAATATGGAGGTGGAAGATGGAGGGGAAATGATTGAGTGACAACAGCTGTTTTCCTAGACCTGCTGCTAATCTATTTATTTATTCAGTACCGACTTCTCTCTCCATACTATTAAGATGAAACCCATCAAGTTAGCCTTAAATCAAACTGAGTCAACACCCCCCCCATGAATTACTTCACAAATGGATGGGTATCTTTGGACTTTTTATCTGCACATGTTTTGGATGGTCGTCCAATATCAGAAAGTTTGAAGAAGCAACGGAAAAGAAGAGGAAGAAATAAGAGAGAGTGAGAAAGAAAATAGAGTTATTATCAATCAATGTCAGCATTAGTATCTTCTCTGTTTTCCCTGTAAATATATTTAAAAACTATTTTCCCTTTGTACAGTAGGCAGACAGTCAGGATGTACATTTCAATATGTTTTACAACAATTTAAGAAATAAACAAAATGGTAATAAAAACATAAAAAATACAAAAACAAAAATATGCAAAATATAGTTAAGACAAATATGATTAATAATGATACGTGATATGATTGAATCTTTTATTTGCTTTAAATCTCATATTTACTTAATTATAAAAGTTCACCAATAAATATCATTATTATTTTAAGAATATGCTTTTTCTTATTTTCAGTAAAGTGTTGGAAATTGAGGATAATTTAGTGTAGACGTTTGGTGATAAGGGGGAAAGTTTAGTTTACGAGTCTTTGCTAAGTTTCCCTTGAATTGTGTTAGATTCTCTTTTAAGATAGGCTACTCTTCATGCTTTACGGGATACACACAATTATCTATACATTTATGTAATACAGTATTACATGTATACATACCAGTAGATGGCTTTTACATATAGAGACTGTATATTGTGATCCTTCATTTAAGCAATCCTCATTAATTAAGTAATTGACTGCAAGATCATTTGTGTTATGTTGCCCTTTATTCAACTGGGATCTGATGCCGATTGCACTGGTGTTGATAGAGCCTACACTACACAGGACTGGCTCTTCCTCCTCATTCTGTGTATCTTTAATAAGGATAATACTGATATCTTCAGTGATACGTGTCAGTAGCACTGGGCACAACACATTGGACATTTCCCAGTGTTGCTCTCACAGTAACAGAGGATGGTGGTGCAGATGGGGTCAAAAGGAAGTGGTGAGCTTCATCACATTGAAGAATCCATCTGAAATGGAAATGCAGTTTTGCAACCCTTTATAGAATGATGAAATGTTTCTCATCCATGTCACCTAAACATAATGTGCAGATGGTTAGAAATGAAGGGTGAATCAAGTAATTCAAGGTAATGAGTTGACATCATTATGTTCATTTGGGTTCTTGTCAGAGAAAAAATGATATCCTTTGTGATGTATTTATCCTTGATCAGATCTCCACTGTGTGTCAAACTTTTTGGTATGCATGTGTGAGGAGATATATATGTTGTCTAAGACATTTTTTACTTATCTGCTAGTTTTTGTCTGAGCATTGTTGCTTTCAATAACTTTCAATTAGTTTATTTTCCAACTTTTTGGGAGAGATCATTTTAGCTTGGCATTTCTCATTCAAATGCATTCATGTCCAGAGGGTTTTTTCTGAAAATGGAAATTGAAAGATGTGTTTTCACTGCACTCTGTCTGGGTCTGCATATTTTATATGCAACTCCTCATGTTGATTTTACTCATCGCAATAAACTGCATGATCCCTTGGAGTGTTTGTGTTGGAATCGACTGGTGTGTTGATTAGTCTTGAATAGAAGAATCCCTTTAAATGTACGGGCCTACATTGTGATAAGGATGGTCAGGAACTCTTCTTGAAAATGACACTCTGGTCTTCACCGTTTTTTTTTCACTGATATTACAGGGTGGAATAAATTGATACTGCTTTATACAGGCTGTCATACCCTTTACCACAACTACTCTACGGCCAGCAAGTGCAGCAAGTGAGAAACAGCAAGCAGTGTTTATTTCCCCAAGGCCTTTTGGTCCCACTTACACTCTGTGCACAAGCATGTCAGTACACATACACATTTGTTTAAATGGGGTATGAAGCAAAATGCAATGTCACATCAGCCAAAGCAAGGAAATGCTCTGCCATGGTAGTGGACTGTAGAACAGGCCGATGCTATTGGGTGAATACTCCAGCTGGAACACCTTTATCTAATATGATAACAAACACCACTATGTCTACAACCACGGTTTATTCCTGCATTTCAAAGTTGAATAAACAACACTGGTTTCATTGTGTTTTTATTATTATATTTTGCCTATTGATGAAAAGGACTTACAGTTTTTGAACTATTTAATTTGTATAACAATATAAACGTTGATAGTAATAGTATTACAATTATTACATCGAGAACACAGTGATTGGTTACAGGCCTATTCTCACTTGAGCGCTTTGGACAAATTAAAGAAAAAGTTCATCTTATGAATATTGATGGGTTTTGCAAGGATTAACATTGCAACTTTATGCATTTTTTTGTTGCGCTCTCATTTCTTGTAGATTGAATGAAAGTGGTGCACTGTGTGTGTTTTTGTGTGTATGCTGGAATGGTTGATCAGTTGTGGGCACGTGTTTATTTGAGCATATAACATGTATAACGGTTTGATTTTCTTTTGTCTTCATGATTAAGATACATAACATGACAAATGTTATAGTAATGTGGGTAACATTGGTTAAGGGGTTGTTGCAAAATGTATTTTATAAAAAAATATTCATTGCTGAGAGTGTGTACAGACAGCCTGCGTTTTAGGGCAAGGTTTGTGATCTTTCTTTACCCCAGCTGAGTATCCTGATTGAATTTACCATGAGTAGGTGAAATGTAACATGAATAGTATTAACTGTATACATATTATTGTAGGCCATTATTTTCTCCTTTTGTGGCCCTTTCTTTGAAATGTTACACCATTTTTACACCATTATACAAACAGAAAATTATATACAAATAAAGAATTGTACAGATTGTGTAAATATGAATATTGGAGAAAACATTTAAACTCATTCCTTCATTTTTTTTTGTATGGAAATGATTAAATTAACCACAATAACAAATTAATAAAGTCATTGGATATTTGCACAAAAAAATCATCATGGTACCTCTAATAAGGATAATACTGATATCTTCAATGATAAGTGCTAAAATATGACTTATTTCTCTTTGTACATGATGAACAAAAATTACGTGTTGAGTATTAATTAAAAAAATGCCAATCTCACGAATTTGGGGATGAGTCTTCCTTTCTCTGCCCTTGTGTGTTCTGTACCCCTCCCTCCCTCTCTTTCTTTCTCTCCCTCCTGTCATTTTGAAGATTTGTCATCTCCCCTGTACCCCCTCAATCTTTCGTTTTCCATTTCCCTGATATATTTATGTTCCAGTAAAGTTCCGCCTTGCTCCCTGCTTGTGTATGTCTCTCACGTTCAATCGCTTTTACTGGCAAGACATACTGAGTCTGTCTGCTCAGTCTACTGGACAGGGCTGCAGTCTCCCTGTCTCCCTTACACCCCATCTCTCACTCTGTCTCCCCCTCCTCCTCCTCCTCCTCCTCCCTCTTCTCTTCCTCTCCCTCTCTCTCTCTGTCTGGGAGCTGAGCTCGGCAGAGGTGGAAGGAGCTAGGACCGTGGGTGAGAGGTGGCAGCCCAGGAAGCAGGGCCACATGGTACCTTGAGTTGCAGGGCGGCTGGGTTTCCACTGCGACCCACACTGCTGGCGCTCCACAGCACCTTACAGACCACAGCACCACAGTCCAGGCCCAGGGCTCCGGTCGCTCCTGTGCTCAACCAGATCTAGTAGTCTGTGACCGGCTCTGGAACCCTGTGCTCCTCCATTTTAATACATTTAAATACCACATGGTGCCCTTACTTTCTGTGAGAGACACACAGCCCGCCATGGTGTGAGCCCAGAGAATCTGTAGCTCAGTTACTATGCTCTATTCATATAGAGATTGTCTCCCATGCATTAACCTCAAGATGTCATTTTGCCCGGGCCCAGTAGGACCAATGGAGTCAACCTTAACAGTCTGTCAGAGACATTATTCTATTATACTATGGTTAGGAAATAGTTGTGGGAATGAACATGGGAGACATACACTCTTAGAAAAAAAATTGCTATCTAGAACCTAGAAGGGTTATTCAACTGTCCCCATATGAGAACCCTTTGAAGAACCCTTTTTGGTTCCGGGTAGAACCCTTTTGGTTACAGGTAGAACCTTTTTGAGTTCCATGTAGAACCCTTTTCATAGAGGGTTCTACATAGAACCCCAAAGAGTACTACCTGGAAGCAAAAAAGGTTATCCTATGGGGATAGCCAAATAATTATTTTATAGCAAAAGCACATGCCTGTGAATGTACACCTTACTCATGATTCTCAGTATCTCTGTCCCTCTGTCTGTCAGTTTACACATCCCTCCATTCTTGTTCAGACCAACAACCACCATGACACTTATCTCCCCATGTATCAGCTTCATCTAGCATGTCTCTCTCTCCCCCTCTTATAAATCTTTCAGTTAAGTTGGAAAGCAAGACTTATTAAAGGATTGATAGCGGGGGCGAGGCATGAGAAAAAAAGGCGCAAGAGAAAAGCAGGACTTTTTTGAAGCCCTCAGACGTCTGGGAGGCAGAGGTGACGGGAGAAAGGTAGAGTGGTGGAGAGTGAGGGGAGAGATTAGAGAGGTTAATATAGGAGAGGGAATACAGAGGTAGACAGGCTGGGAGGCCAGGGCAGAGGCCAATGATCCAGTCAGAGCAAATCCCCATTCAGGGCTGGTTTGAAGGCCAAGCTTTCAGGGACTCTAATTTAACCCCATCTAACTGGCAAAGCTCTCTCTTGCCCTCTCTCTTGCCCTCTTTCACCCTCTCTCGCTCTCGCTCTCTCTTTTTTTCTCTTTCTCTCGCTCCTTATCGCTCTTTCCCTCTCTCTCTCGCTCCAAGGCCCCTATATATTGTGTCACCTTGAGTTATTAGGATGGGGGGGCAGGGATGGAATAAAATGGAGGGAGACCTGTGAGTTATGGATGAGAGTCCACTGGATTATGGAGAATGAGAGGAGCGCGAGAACGGGTAAGAGAAAATATAAATGGGACGAGAGGTAAGGAGGACAGATGACAGCGGTGAAGATACTATCTCTCTAAGTCCATAATGCAGGCTGCTTTTTCAATGTCAACTCTTAGCTTATCCTGTAAACACATGTCGGTCTCAGACTCTCTTTATTAATATAGAATATGCCATTTTTGTCTTCCTCCCCCAATACGTGTTGCCCTATTTTCCCTTTCTCTCAATGCCTGTCCTCGCTTCCACTACATCTCACCCCCACAATCCCAGAATGCACTAGAATACAAGTACCTACTTTTTAACAATTAACTGTTACCTAGCAACAGTGTGAGTGAAAGAGGTATAGGGAGAAAGGTTTTAGGCAGTAAAGAGGAGTAATTCTTTATAGTACTGATAAAATCATTTTCTCATACAATAAAATATCAAACATACATGTATTATATGAATTAAGAGAACGTGAATTTGCTCAATTTAGTACATGAGCATTGGGCAAAATGGCAGATGTTTTGAGGTTGCTTACATCACACTTACTGTATACTATATACACCCACACAAGCACTTAACACTGGATAGGAACTGGGAGAGAATTTGGCTGGATGATGCTCCAGGACAGGTGATGCAGTGTCTATACATAGTGTGTACCTCTTAAGATAGTGAAGACTGCAGAGTAGGCATGGAGGAGCTGTCCCCAGATCTGTGAGGGCCAAAAGGCATCCAGACACAACTGAAGACACAGCAGCACACAGCTGATACACAGCAGCCCAACATACATGAGCTCCATTGACACCGACAACCACAACATTCCTGTGGGGAGAGAGAGGATCAAATCACACATATGCACACACTCTAAATGCAGAAACACATACATAGAGAAAGGATTCAGACAAAGATAACAGTTGGGTGTGTAATATCCTGGGGGCGGCAGGTAGCCTAGTGGTTAGAGCGTTGGGCCAGTAACCAAAAGGTTGTTAGATCAAATCCCTGACCTGACAAGGTCAAAATCTGTCATTATGAACAAGGCAGTTAACCCACTGTTCCTAGGCCATCATTGTAAATAAAAATGTGTTCTTAACTGACTTGCCTAGTTAAATAAAGGTAAATGAAAAATATTGTTGCAGATGTCTGTTTTACTGGTAATACAGAGAGAAGAATAAAACAAATTCACACCTAAGAACATATGACTGTTGCTATGACGGTTAATCCTTTACAAAATATTTGTTGATATTTGCAAAACAGTTGTTTGCTCAGAGCTGAGGGCGAGTCAAGGTGGGATACACAGTAGATAGCAGTAGATGCATGTAGACATAATAGGTTTGATGATAGATGAGGTATAGGCGTGGATATCATAACAGTTTATGGTTATAATAACATGAGTAAATAGGGTTGAAGATTTAGTATCGCGTGAGAAAGAGGGAGGGAGAGAGCGGGATGGGATGTGGAGAGCGAGTAACAGATGGAGTGAAAGGACATTTACAAGTGATAGAACACTGGGAGGGTGAAGGACAGAAGGTGAAAGGAAGCGCTAGGGAGAAAGGGTTAAGGAGGAGAGGGGAATGAAATGGTTGCCGCGGCAACAAGAGCCAGCATTTCCATTGCTGAGCGTAAAAGTTTTGATGGTGGAGATGACAGAGTGCCATCGTGTGCCATAAGGGGTTACAAGGTACATGCTCTACGTCAGGTTTGGGAAGCACACTATAATGACTACTGTGTCTTAACTAATCAAATAAATCAGGAGTGTTTCAATTAAAGACATGCTCCGGAACATTTGCGACTGGTAAGTATTTTTTGAACCTCCCGCTTTGGGCTGGATGTGTCAATGTGTAGTTCATACATGCTTAATCCATGAGCAGAATTACTGTTTTACCACAATTAGCTGCGAAATCCCTAGCTTGAAAGCAACTGTTCACTGAAAACCGACTGTTTCCTGTTTACTGGCACCCTTTTCCCTACATTTTCTCCCACGTGGGCCAACACCCTAGCAATTTGAGCTAGTGAGAGAGCAATGACGTGGTGCACATATTTGCACATACAGTATGTGACGTAGTACGCAATTTTCGAGGACCACTTTCGGCTCGTGAGTGCTACTTTCAGAATTACTGGTATACAAAAGTATACAAAGTATACGAAAGTACCGGAGAATCTCTTTAACTTAATGATTAAATTGAATAGAATTGATATGGATTGACCTCCTAGCCCTGCTAAATGTGTTATCATTACAGAGCATGTCCTTTCTAAGAACCGCTGACAACATTTCAATCTACATGATTAACATGACTTAACCTTCATGAAGAGAAACCTGCATTACATCATTATGAGGTTCTTTCATAAAACACTAATTAGTTGTAGTTGGAATAACAGCAAGAGGTGGTACATAATCCTTTGTTTGGTTTTATTCCAATACTCCAGCAAGGGCCAGGACATGGAAGTAATTAACATTTGCATATAGTCTCACCAGCCTCTCGTTGTACATAGCCTCTGCATCTACCAAGGTAATACAAGCAGAATGGTATGGAACCAAACGCTGTCAACCTTGTGGCTTAGCAACACTTCCCTGACAACCACAGGAGGGATGTAAGGTCACGGTGACGTCACAGCAGGGGATCGAAGGTAGAAACCATACATCATGAGAAAGGACACCTCAGACCCCCTGGAAGAGAGAAGTAATAAAGCACAGAGGCCCACCATGAGTCCCAGGGACAGCACCGAGATGATGACACCTTCAAATGTAATGGCCGCTGGGTGGGGGATCTAGAGAGGGTAACCAAAGGGTACCCATAAGACAAACTTTCATTGGGGTAATCACTCTCCTCACTTCTCATTCTGTAATATCACTGATTTTGAAATATGATCTCAATATGGCCCTCAGACTTCTCTGGTCCCCTTAGCCCCTGTTCCCTGGCCTGTGTAAACCCTCACCCAAACACATTAACCAGCACCCAGCCTTTCACTGCTGCTGGAGAAGGCCATTCCTTCCTCTAAGCATGGAGGCCTTGCTGGGATGCCGATGCCTGCCTGCCTGGCCCAGCCCCCCCTCCTTTCCTCCCGGTATCCGTAGTGATTGAGGCAGGGTTCTGCGGTTGCTAGGAAATGTGGAGAGTGTGGCAGTCGGCCTCAGCGAGAGAGAGAACCTGCCATGAGGATGTTGTGTGGGCCTTTAGGAGAGGATGCACCCTGCTGGATACACATAGTCACTCTCTCTATTAGTCATAATGCAGTTATCTTACAACATCTCTGTTATTCTGCTCTGATAAAGGACATCTCCTTAGCGTAACGCATTTAAGATGCTAAGAATTCTCTCTATTAAATGACAGATATTTGCAGTGAAATTAGACTGTCTGGGATGCATTTTTAGACTGCCAACGGTCTCGCTCTTGTTTGCTGTCTCCATTACTGTAAAGTGCCTCCTCTCTTTTGTCAAGGACAGGAGGAAAGGAAAGATGGAGGGATGAATGCAGCCAAAGCTACTCAAGATGCTGTGCTAGACTTCGACATTTGTTTTCCATAGAAAGGTATCAGACCAACCCGTTCTATTGATTCAATGTCTATTATAATTGCACCAATTGAAATATTGTAGGACACAGACGCTACACCAGTAAAGAGCAAACGCCAGTAAACTGTAGATATATGTAGAACTGTAGATGCATGGCATACAAGCACACACTTCAAAGGCCTTGTTGGATTAATATTAAAAAGGGTTAACACTTGCAAATTCCTCATATTGTGCATGCTGCTGTGACGCTCTAATGTTTTTTGATTAGCATGTTGCATTTTTCTGGTATAACTCTGACTCCATGTGGTCATCATAGAAATTGCACATTGCATGCCATGCATGCGGTGCTGGTAGTTGGTTGCCATATCAATTGGATGTCATCAGACAAGCTGTAAGGTGGTGTCTTACATGTCTCTTCTGATGCATTCCTTTAAACTACTTAATTTGTGAATATAAACATCTGGAGCCTTAATTGGGGAGGATGGGCACGTGGTAATGGCCGGAGCAGAATAAGTAGAAAGGTATCAACAACATCAAACACATGGTTTCCATGGTTTCCATGTGTTTGGTGCCATTCCATGTGCTCCATTCCATTATTATGAGCCGTCGTCCCCTCAGCAGCCTCCGCTGCTGTGAACTACACCCACATGCCTACAGCATTTCTAGAAAGAGAGATCATTCTACTAGACAGTGACAACCTTTGACCAGACTCCAATATCCTTACAGATAAAGTACAAAAAGCAGAAGTCATAGGTGAAAAGTTTCGGGAGCCCTACAGGCATAAATAAATACCCCGTGTGGTACCTTAATGAAGACTCTATGCTGAAACACATAGCTGTTTTTATATGTTATATGCCCAGTATATTAAGGCCTTTTGTAACTTTAACATTTGCCTGAGTGCCTGGACCTTTCACTCTTTGGTTGGATTTGAGTTCTGTTTTTCTGATCAAAAGTAAGTAGCGCTTTATAGTTGATGATGTGATTCTAGTAATATTATACATTTGAATACATTGGGAAATGTGATGGTTAAAAGAGGTCTGTTGAAATGTGAAGGCTACAGTATAAAGAAAGATATCCAGTACAGGTACTTAGCCAGTGTTCCTCCCTGCGTGAGTTCAGGGTTTAGAACTGTGCTCCAACTGGGTTGTTAATTGCTCATTCAGGGATTTGATTGGCATCCTGAACACTTGCTTTTCATATATTAGACCTTTTCGACAAAACCATCTCAGGTCGGTCGAGTTCATGCCTTGAGTCTTTGCTGTTACTGGATCAATTCAAGTGTTCCTACACAGGTATAGATGCAACTTAATGTATTAAAGGGCTATCGTCGTTTTTCAAGAGATTATGCATATTGTTGACCCTCCTCACTTTGATAAACTGAAGATTAGCTAAATCTACAGACTATGTTTAGATCACTGTTCTGTTGAAAGGGGCAATCTGCAGTTGCTACATCCATTGTTTTTAACTTATAAATCAATGATATGTACCCATTGATTCTTGAAGAACATCATTTACAACCTTAATTCAACTGTCATGCCCCGTCAGAACCCACAATATAAGCTTGTTTTAATCCAATGTTTGTAAACAATGTCATTATAAATAAACACTGTATAACCTCAAAACATGGTTAAAACTATAATGTTGATATCATGGATGGTCAGTCCTTGCATCCATAGCTCTGTCTATGAATTTGAGAGTGGTTCGATTTCTCCAGCCCCATCCCTCAGCTTTCTACAGAAAAAATGTTGGGGATTTAAATGTTTTAATTGCAGATTGCCCCTTTAAGGTGGATATTGAGTTCCTTCCGTAAGCAACATTGTCAGCTTTGTGCTCCCTAAGGTATATGACATGTCAGGTGAAGGATAATTCACTGAAGAGGTAGATCATTAAAACATGCATTCAAACTGTAGATTCTAAATTTAAATTCTAATTATTTTATGACCTCGCCTGGTGTAACGTCCCTATAAAAATAATATATTTCTTTATAGATAATGGAATACTTTATTGACAACAATGTATTTATATTTTTGCCATGGCCTTGGCAGAGAACTCTTGTAAATTTGTAAATATTTTATTGATTTTATGTATTTTTCATCATCTTTTAATTTTGTTAACTTATCGATTCAACATTGTCATAAGACCGGCAATTCAGTTAGTTTTGTGAAGATAACCCAAAGGCTAGATAGCTAGCTTGCTAGCCTCTGGGTTATCTTGACAAAACTAACTGACTTGCCAGTCTTATGACAATGTTTAGCCTTCTTTTTTTTTTTACTGAAGATGGCACAAGCTTGGACATCATACAGAGGCTTGTAGTTTTGAGTGGATCTCTCACTCCAAGGGTGACTATCCCAATTGATGTGTAGTGAGCCTCTGCCCCCCCCCCCCCCGCCCACCTTGCTGGATGTGACCACTGATTTCCCCCTACTCAAGCCTGCTTCAGGGTATCAGAGGAGCTGAGAACAGCATGGTCGAGGAGAGTTCTAAGGGAGAGTGAAGGCTCTTGACTGACTTGGAGACAGGTGTACTGTAGACTTGACCTATGTGCAGCCCACCGAAGTTGGATGTGACCTGGATGTGCCAGCCTCTGACTGTTGAAGACATGTACTTTTTTGTTTTTAAGCGTCTTTGAGATTATCTTTATAAGGAAAAGTGCTATATAAAATAAATATACAGTATTATATATATCATTATATACCAATTATATATATCATGTATATAATTATATATATCAGCGATGGATTGATAATAATTTGTTTTAGAGTCAACAATGTTACAGAGAATGGACAAAGACAGCACGGTCGAACAGGGACACAACAGTAACATTGCCTGTGATACATTATCTTACATTCACTTATATCAGTGCCTATGTTTCCTGTATGTATATTGGATGGATATCTGTCCTTGTTGATGCCGCTTTTTTTACCTCTAAATTCTTTCAGTGTGACTAAGCATAGAACATGTTTGAGTACTACGCTGCTTCTATGCATGTCAGGACTACTGCTACTGTATTTGTGAGTGTATGCATGTTCATACTGTGTATGTAGGTATGTATAGGCCTACATTTACTGGTAAGTGTGTGCATGTGCACATGTGTAACCGGCATAGACACATTTTCCACAGTTAGGGTTCTGTGATGCAGTTGCTATGGTAACCATGATAGAAATAGATGGGTATCTGCATGGGAACAAAATAATTGAATGGTGTTGTTTAGAAATAGAGACAGAAAATAAAAGATCGGTGAATGAGTGTGTGCACACTGCAGTACATTAAAAGTGCAGCAGCGTGGATGGGGGCCATAGGCCAAGCCATTATGACTAGGAGAGAGTGAGTGGGTCTGCATTGCATTCACTGCCTGTGCTTGAGAGGAGATAATCACTCAGCGACAACACAAATTAAATAGGGAAACGATATTGTTTAGAACCTCTGTTATTGTACATGATAACATGGTTTCCTAATCACAATGTGTTAAATCTAATCAGGCTATTCGATAGCCTAGGCTTTCATTGCTTTAATTTCAGTGCATGGTATTCCTTGCAGTAGGGTAATTTAACGAGACATTTCATAAGTCAGGAGTCAGTTGAGAAGGGCTCTATGTTATGTGTTGGGGGTCAGTGTGCTGTAGCTAAGGTAGGCTACAGTTACTGAATGTCAGGCTTTATCCCTAAACATCAGAGATTTTAAAGACCAGGCAAATAACCACATCAACCAGTATGCTGTCTGTATCTTTATTAAACCCATTTTCTTAACACCGTTCAACCACTGTCACGTCTCTTTATGGGTTCCTTTGTAGTGAATTCAGTAATCATGCACTTGGATGAAATAAGAACAAAGAGACTGATTGAAAGACCCAATCCCAGAGCAAAGATAGCAAAATGCAGTGATTTAAAATTGTCATCTTTTGCGCTCAGTGTATATATAAATACAAAAATCATTAAGTAGAAAAGATTGGGAAAGGAGGGGAGATGGAGGGATGTGATGGGAAGAGATGAGAAGAGAGGAGGGAGGGGGTGCAGGAATATGAGTGTATGCATTTTCAAGGCGGTCTTTCAGTAGCAAAAAAAAACAGTAACAGGGAAACGAGTAGGTCTACGGATAGATGCATGCTTTTATACGATGTACGTATCATGGAAATAGGCACTTGAGATTTATAGTTATTAGTTGTACAGTTAGTGCGGTGACACTGGCAATGCGTTTAATTTGAGCTCGAGCTAGGTGGCTTCACCTAAACAGTGTGTGAAAGGAGAGGGAACAAGAGGGGAGGGGGTGTATGTACCTCACTGGTTACGGGACCTACAGGCACCCCGATTGTGCTCTCATAATTTGTGGAGGTGAGGACAAAAGAAAGGGAAAATTGGAGGAAAGGCCCGGGATTTGATTGTGACGGGGCCCCCGACTCGCCGCCGCTGGTCGGGGTTGTCAAGACGACAGAGGGTAAGGGAAAAGCGGCGGAGCAGTCGACTCAAGACCGGGGTTTCCTGCCAGAGCAGCGGGAGTGTCACAAAACAACCTTTTACTCTTCGAGGGGCCTTAAGCGTTCCCAGGTAACGTATGCATTGAAAGAGTGTCTCTGTTTTGTTTTTCTCTGCGTTTAGTAAGGGAAAATTACATGTTGGGGGGGGGAGATTGTCTTAAGCAGCATCCGCTTTATTCAGCGTTATATATGCTTACCCACCTACCACTGCTGTATTTCTAACATCTGCACCTAATCACCCTCTTTTTGTAAACTGCTTGCCTCCCCGTCCTATTATGATTATTGGACAGACCAGGTAGCTAACATTGCTAGTTAGCTAGCTAATTGTGTTTGTTGTGCACAAATCTATTTGAACAGGATAGCTAACGTAGCTAAATTGCAGCAAAATAACTCAAACACAATTTGCAATGACGCAAATGGGTTTCTATAGCACAGCCTAGCTAGTCCAGCAGCACCCACTAATTGTGATGCATGAAGCTAACGTTAAACGTGCTAGCTAGCTAATATTAGCTACAACTAACGTCAACATGAAACTACTATCCAGATTCTAGAAGCTGCTCGCGCGTAGTTTGGTCTGCAACTAACGTAGCTAACTAGATAAAATACAGTGTGTGCTCAAATGGCTAGCTGATATTAAACATTTAGCATCCTATTCAATGTTATTCACTATCCAGTTTTTTTTTAGGTAGCTAGCTAGCTACATTATAATATATAGCTATGTGCCATGGCATTGGTTTAGTAGAAGACGTGGTTGATCAACCTACTTCTGTCCTGGCCTATAACTCTACAGACAACTTGTTTACAGTGCATGAGGCCAGTGGTTACGTCTAACACCTGGTGTGACAGCAGTGTTGTCAATAAAAGCGTAATTTGTCTCTTTTCGAATTGGCTGTTGTTTCTTCATAAACTGTCATGTTGTAGCTAGCATTCAATGAAAACATTTTATACCATAATGAATTTATTATCACGTCACCACCATCAACATTTTAATTACAGCCAGTAAAACGGAGAATATTGGTCCAAAGTATTCAACCCCAAACCTATTAGGCTACTGGATATAGTAGTAAACTGACTTGAAAACGAAACTGACAAAATGTGTAACGATATCATTTGTTTAACTGTCACGATTGAAACCTGCCAATTATCATTCAAATAAATGATTATTGGTCATATAAACAGATTTGTATGTGCAGAGAAATCCAGCAGTGTAGTAATACATAGCAGTACAAAATTCAATAAAAATGCACACAAAATCCAGAAAAACACAAATTCAGAAATTCAGAAATATCAGAAGGAGCAATGTCAGAGAATGGAATATAAATACATATACAGTACCAGTCAAAAGTTTGGACACCTACTCATTCAAGGGTTTTTCTTTATTTTACTATTTTCTACATTGTAGAATAATAGTGAAGACATCAAAACTATTAAATAACACATGGAATCATGTAGTAACCAAAAAAAGTGTTCAACAAATCAAAATATATTTTAGATTCTTCAAAGTAGCCAACCTTTGATAACAGCTTTGCATACTCTTGGCATTCTCTCAACCAGCTTCACCTGGAATGCTTTCCCAACAGTCTTGTAGGAGTTCCCACATATGCTGAGCACTTGTTGGCTGCTTTTCCTTCACTCTGGGGTCCAACTTATCCCAAACCATCTCAATTGGGTTGAGTGATTGTGGAGGCCAGGTCATCTGATGCGGCACTCCATCACTCTCCTTCTTGGTCAAATAGCCCTTACACAGCCTGGAGGTGTGCTGGGTCATTGTCCTGTTGGAAAACAAATGATAGTCCCACTAAGCACAAACTAGATGGGATGGTTACTTGAACTCTGTGAAGCATTTATGTGGGCTGCAATTTCTGAGGCTGGCAACTCTAATGAACTTGTCCTCTGCAGCAGAGGTAACTCTGGGTCTTCCTTTCCTGTGGCGGTCCTCATGAGAGCCAGTTTCATCATAGCGCTTGATGGTTTTTGTGACTGCAATTGAAGAAACGTTCAAAGTTCTTGAAATGTTACGTATTGACTAGAGGTCGACCGATTATGATTTTTAAATGCCGATGCCGATTATTGGAGGGCCCAAAAAGCCGATGCCGATTAATCGGCCAATTTGTTTTAAAAATGCATTTATTTGTAATAATGACAATTACAACAATACTGAATGAACACTTATTTTTACTTAATATAATACATCAATAAAATCAATTTAGCCTCAAATAAATAATGAAATATGTTCAATTTGGTTTAAATAATGCAAAAACAAAGTGTTGGAGAAGAAAGTAAAAGTGCAATATGTGCCATGTAAAAAAGCTAACGTTTAAGTTCCTTGCTCAGAACATGAGAACATATGAAAGCTGGTGGTTCCTTTTAACATGAGTCTTCAATATTCCCAGGTAAGATGTTTTAGGTTGTAGTTATTATAGGACTATTTCTCTCTATATGATTTGTATTTCATATACCTTTGACTATTGGATGTTCTTATAGACACTTTAGTATTGCCAGTGTAACAATATAGCTTCCGTCCCTCTCCTCGCTCCTACCTGGGCTTGAACCAGGAACGCATCGACAAAAGCCACCCTCGAAGCAGCGTTACCCATGTAGAGCAAGGGGAAACAACTATTCCAAGTCACAGAGCGAGTGACGTTTGAAACGCTATTAGCGCGCACCCGGCTAACTAGCTAGCCATTTCACATCGGTTACACCAGCCTCATCTTGGGAGTTGATAGGCTTGAAGTCATAAACAGCGCAATGCATTGCAAAGGGCTGCTGGCAAAATGCACGAAAGTGCTATTTTGAATGAATGCTTACGAGCCTGCTGCTGCCTACCACCGCTCAGTCAGACTGCTCTATCAAATCATAGACTTAATTATAACATAATAACACACAAAAACACGAGCCATAGGTCATTAATATGGTCGAATCCGGAAACTGTCATCTCGAAAACAAAACGTTATTCCTGTTACATTGCACAACCTTCAGTGTTATGTCATAATTACATAAAGTTCTGGCAAATTAGTTCGCAACGAGCCAGGCGACCCAAACTGTTCCATATACCCTGACTGCGTGCAATGAACGCAAAATTACACAATTTCACCTGGTTAATATTGCCTGCTAACCTGGATTTCTTTTAGCTAAATATGCAGGTTTAAAAATATATACTTCTGTGTATTGATTTTAAGAAAGGCATTGATGTTTATGGTTAGGTACAGTCGTGCAACGATTGTGCTTTTTTCGCAAATGCGCTTTTGTTAAATCATCCCCCGTTTGGCGAAGTCGGCTGTCTTTGTTAGGAAGAAATAGTCTTCACACAGTTCACAACGAGCCAGGCGGCCCAAACTGCTGCATATCACTGACTCTGTTTGCAAGAGAAGTGACACATTTTCCCTAGTAAAAATAAATTCATGTTAGCAGGCAATATTAACTAAATATGCAGGTTTAAAAATATATACTTGTGTATTGATTTTAAGAAAGGCATTGATGTTTATGGTTGGAGCAACGTGTACCTAAGCGATTATATGCAACGCAGGACAGGCTAGATAAACTAGTAATATCATCAACCATGTGTAGTTAACTAGTGATTATGATTGATTTATTGTTTTTTATAAGATAAGTTTCATGCTAGCTAGCAACTTACCTTGGCTTCTTACTGCATTCGCTTAACCTCGTGGAGTGCAATGTAAAGCAGGTGGTTGGAGCGTTGGACTAGTTAACCGTAAGGTTGCAAGATTGAATCCCCGAGCTGACAAGGTAAAAATCTGTCATTCTGCCCCTGAACAAGGCAGTTAACCCACCGTTCCTAGGCCGTCATTGAAAATAAGAATGTGTTCTTAACTGACTTGCCTAGTTAAATAAAGGTCTAAAAAAAAAATAAAATAAATCGTCCAAATCGGTGTCCAAAAATACCGATTTCTGATTGTTATGAAAACTTGAAATCGGCCCAAATTAATCGGCCATTCCGATTAATCGGTCGACCTCTAGTATTGACTGACCTTCATGTCTTAAAGTAATCATGGATTGTCGTTTCTCTTTGCTTATTTGAGCTGTTCTTGCCATAATATGGACTTTTACCAAATAGGGCTGTCTTCTGTATACCACCCCTACCTTGTCACAACACAATTGATTGGCTCAAACGCATTAAGAAGGAAAGAAATTCCACAAACTTTTAACAAGGCACACCTGTTCATTGAAATGCCATCCAGGTGACTACCTCATGAAGCTGGTTGAGAGAATGCCAAGCGTGTGCAAGGCCGTCATCAAGGCAAAGGGTGGCTACTTTGAAGAATCTCATATAAAAAAGATTTGGACTTGTTTAACACTTTTTTGGTTACTACATGATTCCATATGTGTTATTTCATGTTTTGACGTCTTCAATGTTATTCTACAATGTAGAAAATAGAAAAAATAAAGAAAAATCCTTGAATGAGTAGGTGTGTCGAAACCTTTGACTTGTACTGTACATAAACTCAGCAAAAAAAGAAACGTCCTCTCACTGTCAACTGTGTTTATTTTCAGCAAACTTAACATGTGTAAATATTTGTATGAACATAACAAGATTCAACAACTGAGACATAAACTGAATAAGTTCCACAGACATGTGACTAACAGAAATGGAATAACGTGTCCCTGAAAAAAGGGGGGGGGGGGTCTTCTAGCTAGAGTTTCTTTGTCCAGTGTTTGTGCTATTTTGCCCATCTTAATCTTTTGTTTTTATTGGCCAGTCTGAAATATGGCTTTTTCTTTGCAACTCTGCTTAGAAGGCCAGCATCCCGGAGTCAGTCGCCTCTTCACTGTTGACGTTGAGACTGGTGTTTTGCGGGTACTATTTAATGAAGCTGCCAGTTGAGGACTTGTGAGGCATCTGTTTCTCAAACTAGACACTCTAATGTACTTGTCCTCTTGCTCAGTTGTGCACCGGGGCCTCCCACTCCTCTTTCTATTCTGGTTAGAGCCAGTTTTTGCTGTTCTGTGAAGGGAGTAGTACAAAGCGTTGTACGAGATCTTCAGTTTCTTGGCAATTTCTCGCATGGAATAGCCTTAATTTCTCAGAACAAGAATAGACCGAGTTTCAGAAGAAAGTTCTTTGTTTCTGGCCATTTTGAGCCTGTAATCGATCCCGCAAATGCTGATGCTCCAGATACTCAACTAGTCTAAAGAAGGCCAGTTTTATTGCTTCTTTAATCAGAACCACAGTTTTCAGCTAACATAATTGCAAAGGGTTTTCTAATGATCAATTAGCTTTTTAAAATGATAAACTTTGATTAGCTAACACAACGTGCCATTGGAACACAGGAGTGATGGTTGCTCATAATGGGCCTCTGTATGCCTATGTAAATATTCCATTTAAAAAAAAAAAAAAAAAATGCCGTTTCCAGCATATACAGTGCTGTGAAAAAGTATTTGCCCCCTTCCTGATTTCTTATTTTTTTCCACATTTGTCACATTTAAATGTTACAGATTAAACACATTTTAATATTACACAAAGATAACCCAAGTAAACACAAAATGCAGTTAAGTTATGATTTTATTTATTAAGGCTATCCAAACCTTCATGGCCCTATGTGAAAAAGTAATTGCCCCCTAAACCCAATAACTGGTTGTGCCACCCTCAGCAGCAACAACTGCAATCAAGCATTTGCGATAACTGGCAATGAGTCTTTCACATCGTTGTGGAGGAATTTTTGCCCACTCTTCTTTGCAGAATTGTTTTAATTCAGCCACATTGGAGGGTTTTCGAGCATGAACCGCATTTTTAAGGTCACGCCACAGCATCTCAATCGGATTCAAGGCCCGACTTTGACTAGGCCACTCAAACCTTCATTTCGTTTTTTTAAGTCATTCAGAGGTGGACTTGCTGGTGTGTTTTGGATCATTGTCCTGCTGCAGAACCCAAGTGCGCTTCAGCTTGAGGTCACAAACTGATGGCCGGACATTCTCCTTCAGAATGTTTTGGTAGAGAGCAGAATTCATGGTTCCATCAATCACAGCAAGTCGTCCAGGTCCTGAAGCAGCAAAGCAGCCCCAGACCATCACACTACCACCACCATATTGGACTCTTGGTATAATGTTCTTTTTCTGAAATGCTGTGTTACTTTCACGCCAGATTTAATGGGACACACACCTTCCAAAAAGTTCAACTTTTGTCTCATCAGTCCACAGAATATTTTCCCAAAAGTCTTGGCGATCATCAAGATGTTTTTTGCCAAAAGTGAGACGAGCCTTTGTTCTTTTTGGTCAGCAGTGGTTTTCGCCTTGGAACTCTGCCATGGATATCATTTTTGCCCAGTCTCTTTCTTATGGTTGAGTCATGAACACCGACCTTAACTGAGGCAAGTGAGGTCTGCAGTTCTTTAGATGTTGTTGTGGGTTCTTTTGTGACCTCTTGGATGAGTCGTCATTTTGGTAGGCCGGCCACTTCTGGTAAGGTTCACCACTGTTTCAAATTTTCTCCATTTGTGGATAATGGCCCAAAGCTTTAGAAATGGCTTTGTAACCCTTTCCAGCCTGATAGATGTCAATTACTTTGTTTCGCATCTGTTCCTGAATTTCTTTGGATCGCGGCATGATGTCTTGCTTTTTGAGATCTTTTGGCCTACTTCACTTTGTCAGACAGGTTCTATTCAAGTGATTTCTTGATTCAACAGGTCTGGCAGTAATCAGGCCTGGGTAATCAGGCCTTAAATACTTATGTCATGCAATAAAATGCTAATTCATTACTTAAAAATCATACAAATGGATTTTCTGGATTAATTTTTTTTTTTAGATTCCGTGTCTACATGCTTTGTAAGTAGGAAAACCTGCAAAATCGGCAGTGTATCAAATACTTGTTCTCCCCACTGTGTATATATACACACAGTTGAGGTTGGAACTTTACATACAGCTTAGCCAAATACATTTAAAGTCAGTTTTTCACAATTCCTGACATTTAATCCTAGTAACAATTCCCTGTCTTAGGTCAGTTAGGATCACCACTTTATTTTAACCTCTATGGGCTAGGTGGGACGCAAGCGTCCCACCCGTGGTGCACTCCATCAACAGCAGGTGCATTTCAAGAGCGGCAAATTTGAATCCAAATAAATGTCAAAATTCAAATTTTTCAAACATACAACTATTTTACACCCTTTGAAAGATAAACATCTCCTTAATCTAACCACGTTTTCCGATTTCAAAAAGGTTTTACGGCGAAAGCATAAATTTAGAGTATGTTAGGACAGTACATTTACAAGAGTTGTGTGTAATGTTGTGCCGATTCAAAGACAGGCGTCACCAAAACCATAAAATCAGCTAAAATTATGCACTAACCTTTTACAATCTCCAACAGATGACACTCCTAGGACATTATGTTAGACAATGCATGCATTTTTAGTTCTATCAAGTTCATATTTATATCCAAAAACAGCGTTTTACTGTGGCGTTGATGTTCAGGAAATCGTTTCCCTCCAATAACCGGCATTCAAGTCAGCACCACAAATTAAATCATTAAAATTAGAAAACATTGGTAAAATATTATATTGTCATTTAAAGAATTATAGATTTACATCTCTTGAACGCAATCAACTTGCCAGATTTAAAAATAACCTTACTGGGAAATCACACTTTGCAATAATCTGAGCACTGCGCCCAGAAAAATACGCGTTGCGATACAGTCTAGCCGCCATGTTGGGGAGATCTAAAATCGAAAATACTATGTAAATAATCCATTACCTTTGATTCTCTTCATCAGATGTCACTTCCAGGTATCACAGGTCCATAACGAATGTAGTTTTGTTCAAAAAAGCTCATCATTTATGTCCAAAAATCTCCGTCTTGTTAGCACATGATCTAAGCCCGCCGGACTTCACTTCATGAACGAGGGGAAAAAATATATTTACGTTCGTTCAAACATGTCAAACGTTGTATAGCATAAATCATTAGGGCCTTTTTTAACCAGAACATGAATAATATTCAAGGTGGACGAATGCATTCTCTTTTATAACGTATTGGAACGAGGGTACCCAACATGAACTCGCGTGCCAGGTGTCTAATGGGCCATCATCGTTCCATGGCTCTTGTTCGGTCAGATCTCCCTCCAGAAGACTCAAAACACTTTGTAAAGGCTGGTGACATCTAGTGGAAGCAATAGGAAGTGCCAAAATATTCCTCAGCCCCTGTGTTTTTCAATGGCATAGGTTTAAAGGTAATACAACACATCAGGTATCCACTTCCTGTCAGAATCTGTCTCAGGGTTTTGCCTGCCAAATGAGTTCTGTTATACTCACAGACACCATTCAAACAGTTTTAGAAACTTTAGGGTGTTTTCTATCCATATATAATAAGTATATGCATATTCTAGTTACTGGGTAGGATTAGTAACCAGATTAAATCGGGTAAATTTTTTTATCCAGCCGTGCAAATACTGCCCCCTAGCCCTAACAGGTTAAGAATGTGAAATATCAGAATAATAGTAGAGAGAATGATTTATTTCAGCTTTTATACCTTTCATCACATTCCCTGTGGGTCAGAAGTTTACAATACCTCAATTAGTATTTGGTAGCGTTGCCTTTAAATTGTTTAACTTGGGTCAAACATTTTGGGTAGCCTTCCACAAGCTTCCCACAATAAGTTGGGTGAATTTTGGCCCATTCCTCCTGACAGAGCTGTTGTAACTGAGTCAGGTTTGTAGACCTCCTTGCTCGTACGTGCTTTTTCAGTTCTGCCCACACATTTTCTATAGGATTGAGGTCAGGGCTTTGTGATAGCCACTCCAATACCTTGACTTTGTTGTCCTTAAGCCATTTTGCCACAACTTTGGAAGTATGCTTGAGGTCATTGTCCATTTGGAAGACCCATTTGCAACCAAACTTTAACTTCCTGACTGATGTCTTGAGATGTTGCTTCAATATATCCACATAATTTTCCTGCCTCATGATGCCATCTATTTTGTGAAGTGCACCAGTCCCTCCTACAACAAAGCACCCCCACAACATGATGGTGCCACCCCCGTGCTTCACGATTGGGATGGTGTTCTTCGGCTTGCAAGCCTCCCCCTTTTTCCTCCAAACATGACGATGGTCATTATGGCCAAACAGTTCTATTTTTGTTTAATCAGAACAGAGGACATTTCTCCAAAAAGTATGATCTTTGTCCCCTTGTGCAGTTGCAAATCGTATTTTGGCTTTTTTACGGCGGTTTTGGAGCAGTGGCTTCTTCCTTGCTGAGCGGCCTTTCAGGTTATGTCGATATTAGGACTTGTTTTACTGTCAATATAGATACTTTTGTACCTGTTTCCACCAGCATCTTCACAAGGTCCTTTGCCGTAGTTCTGGGATTGATTTGCACTTTGCGCACCAAAGTATGTTCATCTCTAGGAGACAGAATGTGTCTCCTTCCTGAGCTCTATGATGGCTGCGTGGTCCCATGGTGTTCTTACTTGCATACTATTGTTTGTACAGATGAATGTGGTACCTTCAGGCATTTGGAAATGGCTCCCAAGGATGAACCAGACTTGTGGAGGTCTACAATTAGTTTTCTGAGGTCTTGGCTGATTTCTTTTGCTTTTCCCATGATGTCAAGCAAAGAGGCACTGAGTTTGAAGGTAGGCCTTGAAATACATCCACAGGTACACCTCCAATTGACTCAAATGTCAATAGCCTATCAGAAGCTCCTAAAGCCATGACATAATTCTCTGTATTTTTCCAAGCTGTTTAAAGGCACAGTCAACTTAGTGTATGTTAACTTCTGACCCACTGGAATTGTGATACAGTGAATTATAAGTGAAATAATCTGTCTGTAAACAATTGTTGGAAAAATTCCTTGTGTCATGCACAAAGTAGATGTCCTAACTGACTTGCCAAAACTATAGTTTGTTAACCTCTATGGGCTAGGTGGGACGCTTGCGTCCCACCTACTCAACAGCCAGTTGAATCCTGTGGCGCGTTATTCAAATACCTTAGATATGATATTACTTCAATTTTAAAAAAATATGACTATTTTACACCATTTTAAAGATAAGACTCTCGTTAATCTAACCACACTGTCCGATTTCAAAAAGGCTTTACAACGAAAGCAAAACATTAGATTATGTCAGCAGAGTACCCAGCCAGAAATAATCAGACACCCATTTTTCAAGCTAGCATATAATGTCACATAAACCCAAACCACAACTAAATGTAGCACTAACCTTTGATCTTCATCAGATGACAACCCTAGGACATTATGTTATACAATACATGCATGTTTTGTTCAATCAAGTTCATATTTATATCAAAAACCAGCTTTTTACATTAGCATGTGACTAGCATGTGACTAGCATTCCCACCGAACACTGCCGGTGAATTTACTAAATTACTCACGATAAACGTTCACAAAAAGCATAACAATTATTTTAAGAATTATAGATACAGAACTCCTCTATGCACTCTATGTCCGATTTTAAAATAGCTTTTCAGTGAAAGCACATTTTGCAATATTCTCAGTAGATAGCCCGGCATCACAGGGCTAGCTATTTAGACACCCAGCAAGTTTAGCACTCATCAAAGTCAGATTTACTATAAGAAAAATGTTATTACCTTTGTTGTCTTCGTCAGAATGCACTCCCAGGACTTCTACTTCAATAACAAATGTTGGTTTGGTCCAAAATAATCCATCGTTATATCCAAACAGCGGCGTTTTGTTCGTGCGTTCTAGACACTATCCTAAAGGGTAAATAAGGGTGGCGAGCATGGCGCAATTCGTGACAAAAGAAGTCTAAATATTCCATTACCGTACTTCGAAGCATGTCAACCGCTGTTTAAAATCAATTTTTATGCCATTTTTCTCATAAAAAAGCGATAATATTCCGACCGGGAATCTGCGTTTAGATAAACAGACAAAGGAAAAGAAAGCATTCGGTCGAAGCGGGCACGCGCCTAAGCCCATAGTACTCTGAGTGGCCACTTGCCTAAAGTGTTTCAGCCAGAGCCTGCCTCGATATCGTTCAACTTTTTCCCGGGCTCTGAGACCCTATGGAAGCCGTAGGAAGTGTCACGTTATTGCACAGATCCTGAATCTTCAATAAAAAGAGCCAAGATGAAACACTACTTCTCAGACAGGCCACTTCCTGCTTGAAATCTTCTCAGGTTTTGGCCTGCCATAGGAGTTCTGTTATACTCACAGACACCATTCAAACAGTTTTAGAAACTTTAGGGTGTTTTCTATCCAAAGCCAATAATTATATGCATATTCTAGTTACTGGGCAGGAGTAGTAACCAGATTAAATCGGGTACGTTTTTTATCCAGCCGTGAAAATACTGCCCCCTAGCCCTAACAGGTTAACAAGAAATCTGTGGAGTGGTTGAAAAACGAGTTTTAATGACTCCAACCTAAGTGTTTGTAAACTTCCGACTTCAACTGTTTATATATAATGGTGTGTAAAGACAGTATATGAATAGAAAAGGTGTTTACAGCAGTAGTTATATAGGATGAGCCATGACTAGAATACAGTATATACAGTGCCTTCAGAAAGTATTCATACCCCTTGATTTATTTCACATTTAGTTGTTACTTATTCCACATTCAGTTGTTACAGCCATCTACACACAATAACCTATAATGTCAAAGTGAAAACATGTTTTTAGATTTTTTTTCCCGAATGTACTGAAAATTAAATACATTATTTACATAAGTATTCATACCCCTGAATCAATACATGTTAGAACCACCTTTGGCAGCGATTACAGCTGTGACTATTTCTACGTATGTCTCTAAGAGCTTTGCACACCTGGATTGTACAATATTTGCACATTATTCTTTAAAAAATTCTTCAAGCTCTGTCAAGTTGGTGGTTGATCATTGCTAGACAGCCATTTACAGGTCTTGCTATAGATTTTCAAGCCGATTTAAGTCAAAACTGCGACTTGGCCACTCAGGAACATTCAATGCTCTCATGGTAAGCAACTCCAGTGTATATTTGGCCTTGTATTTTAGGTTATTGTCCTGCTGAAAGGTGAATTTGTCTCCCAGTGTCTGTTGGAAAGCAGACTGAGCCAGGTTTTCTTCTAGGATTTTAACTGTGCGTATCTCTATTCCTTTTATTTTTATACCCTCAAAACACTCCCTAGTCCTTGCCAATGACAAGCATACCCACAACATGATGCAGCCAACCACCATGCTTGAAAATATGAAGAGTGGTACTCAGTGATATGTTCGGGGCAAATCTAAAACAACACAACATTTGGTATTCAGGAAGTTCATTTCTTTGCCAGATTTTTTGCGGTTTTAGTTTAGTGCCTTACTGCAAGTAGGATGCATGTTTTGGAATATTTGTATTCTTTGCGAGGCATTAGAAAACCTCCCAGTCTTTGTGGTTAAATCTGTATTTGAAATTTGCTGCTAGACTGAGGGACCTTACAATTATCTGTATTTGTGGGGTACAGAGATGAGGTAGTCATAAAAAAATCACGTTAAACACTATTATTGCACATGATGAGTCCATGCGACTCATAATGTGACTTGTTAAGCAAACGTTTACTCCAGAACTTAATTAGGCTTGCCATAACAAGGGGTTGAATAGTTATTGACTCAAGACATTGCAGCTTTTCATTTTTAATTAATTTGTAAAAAATCTCTAAAAACATAATTCCACTTTGACATTATGGGGTATTGTGTGTAGGCTAATGACAAACAATCTCAATTTAATCAATTTGAAGTTCAGGTTGTAACACAACAAAACGTGGAAAAAGTCAAAGGGTGTGAATACTTTCTGAAGGCACTGTACATATAGTGGGTAAAACAGTATGTTAACATTATTAAAGTGACCAGTGTTAATGACTGTACATAGGGCAGCAATCTCTAAGTTGCAGGGTAGAGTACCGGGTGGTAGATGGCTAGAACAGTGACTAAGGTTCAAGGCCTTGGCTATACAAATTACACTTTTACAAAAGACTGCAGAAGTTGGCTGCAAGCAATTAGTCAATTAAGCACTTTACAGTGTATTTAAAACAGACAATAGACGTGTCACATTGGCCCCTCATGAATGATGACCCCATCAAAGTGCCGTCACCCCATAAGTCCCTGTTGATTTAATGCCTTAGAAGGCTGTTAAATACATTTACGTTGAGCTATACCAACCTGTTTTATTCATTTAGTGAGGTGATAAGAAACCACATGGCTGGCTTACCACAGCTTTATAAGATTATTTGTAATCATGTACAATCCATGTAGGCCTACATGGATTCATTGTGATCTTTACATTATTGTGCCACTGTTTTGACTTCATGCTGCTAGGCCTCTGGGTAAATACATTTGAATTCAATCACTTTTTGTAAGCACCCCTTTTGATTTGAACGAAACCTTTCATACATACAGTATCTCACAAAAGTGAGTACACCCCTCACATTTTTGTAAATATTTGAGTATATCTTTTCATGTGACAACACTGAAGAAATGACACTTTGCTACAATGTAAAGTAGTGAGTGTACAGCTTGTATAACAGTGTACATTTGCTGTCCCCTCAAAATAACTCAACACACAGCCATTAATGTCTAAACCGCTGGCAACAAAAGTGAGTACACCCCTAAGTGAAAATGTCCAAATTGGGCCCAATTAGCCATTTTCCCTCTCCGGTGTCATGTGACTCGTTAGTGTTACAAGGTCTCAGGTGTGAATGGGGAGCAGGTGTGTTAAATTTGGTGTCATCGCTCTCACACTCCCTCATACTGACTGGTCACTGGAAGTTCAACATGGCACCTCATGGCAAAGAACTCTCTGAGGATCTGAAAAGAAGAATTGTTGCTCTACGTAAAGATGGCCTGGGCTATAAGAAGATTGCCAAGACCCTGAAACTGAGCTGCAGCACGGTGGCCAAGACCATACAGCAGTTTAACAGGACAGGTTCCACTCAGAACAAGCCTCGCCATGGTCGACCAAAGAAGTTGAGTGCACGTGCTCAGTGTCACATCCAGAGGTTGGCTTTGGGAAATAGACGTATGAGTGCTGCCAGCATTGCTGCAGAGGTTGAAGGGGTGGGGGGGGTCAGCCTGTCAGTGCTCAGACCATACGCCGCACACTGCATCAAATTGGTCTGCATGGCTGTCGTCCCAGAAGGAAGCCTCTTCTAAAGATGACAAGAAAGCCCGCAAACAGTTTGCTGAAGACAAGCAGACTAAGGACATGGATTACTGGAACCATGTCCTGTGGTCTGATGAGACCAAGAAACGTATTTGGTTCAGATGGTATCAAGCGTGTGTGGCGGCAACCAGGTGAGGAGTACAAAGACAAGTGTGTCTTGCCTACAGTCAAGCATGGTGGTGGGAGTGTCATGGTCTGGGGCTGCATGAGTGCTGCCGGCACTGGGGAGCTACAGTTCATTGAGGGAACCATGAATGCCAACACGTACTGTGACATACTGAAGCAGAGCATGATCCCCTCCCTTCGGAGACTGGGCCGCAGGGCAGTATTCCAACATGATAACGACCCCAAACACACCTCCAAGACGACCACTGCCTTGCTAAAGAAGCTGAGGGTAAAGGTGATGGACTGGCCAAGCATGTCTCCAGACCTAAACCCTATTGAGCATCTGTGGGGCATCCTCAAACGGAAGGTGGAGGAGTGCAAGGTCTCTAACATCCACCAGCTCCGTGATGTCGTCATGGAGGAGTGGAAGAGGACTCCAGTGGCAACCTGTGAAGCTCTGGTGAACTCCATGCCCAAGAGGGTTAAGGCAGTGCTGGAAAATGCTGGTGGCCACACAAAATATTGACACTTTGGGCCCCATTTGGATATTTTCACTTAGGGGTGTACTCACTTTTGTTGCCAGCGGTTTAGACATTAATGGCTGTGTGTTGTGTTATTTTGAGGGGACAGCAAATGTACACTGTTATACAAGCTGTACACTCACTACTTTACATTGTAGCAAAGTGTCATTTCTTCAGTGTTGTCACATGAAAAGATACTCAGATATTTACAAAAATATGAGGGGTGTACTCACTTTTGTGAGATACTGTATTTGCCAATTTGCCATATTTGCGAAAAGTGCTCAAAAAGTGACTTTTTAGACCTGAATGCCAAAACATTCAAGAGATAAATGTGGTCAAAGGTAAATAAAATGTAATAAAATGTGGTCAAAGTTGACCTATTTTGCATTCACTGGAAAAGATAAACGTTTGAGATTGATATTTAAAAGCTTACAAACAGGGTTGTCAAACTGTTTTTATAATTGACTGATTTATCTAATTATCATCAGAGGTTTTGGTGTTGTGCCCACCATCTGTTGAGACACAACATGTTCTTGAATACAGAGTGGGTGTCATGTTTTGGCCGATAAATGTATAAAAGAAAATAGACATTTAGACTTTCAAATGGTACCACAAACATGGTTGGAGGTCCACACATTAGAGAATGTTGACTTGAATGGGAATATAAGTTGGTTTAAATAACACTGTCAATCCTCCATAGGAAACCTATTGAAATATAGATAATAGAATAGACATGACCAGTTAAGTTGACATTTGACGGTGGGTGGACCAGTGGCCATCTTTGTGGTAGTAATTAGAAGTACAAATGTAATGGTGTAGCAGTTAAATTGCAGTGGTCTGAAGGGATAAGTCATTCTATGAATTACATTTCTATGATTTTAAATGACACCCACTCTGTATTCAAGAGCATGTTGTGTCTCAACCGATGGCGGGCACAACACACAAACTTCAGATTATGTAAAGTAGGGTCTAAGCAACAACAAATAATACTTCATTTCGGGGGGTTTTCTCCAAGAAATTATAAAATAGTTTGACAACCCTGTTTGTAAGCTTTTAAAATGATATCAAACTCAACCGTTTATCATTTCCAGTGATAAAGACATGGATGTCTCATAGGGCCGGGACGATACCAGTATCGCAATATTGCAAAACTCTTCGGTCCTTTAAAAACCTGTTGTATATAAAATATTGTGTGCTAAAGCTTGGAAAATAAATACATGTGACTCTGGATGACAACATAATGATTTTTGTTTCCAACACTAGGGCTGTTTTCCTAAAGAAGTTAAATCCACTTTGTGTTTTCTTCCCCTGCCGCGATACTAACAAACTGGTATCGTCCCTAACCTAATGTCTCTTGGTGTGGTGGGGTATGCAACATGGGTCAACTTTGAGCACCTCTGTCTCCTGAATGTTTTGGCATTCAGGCCCAAAAAGTAACTTTATGACAACTTATTCCATGGGCAAACATGTATGGAAAGTTTTTTGTTTAAATCAAAAAGGATGCGGTCAAAAAGTGATTGTACTCATATGGATTTACCCTCTACTCTAGTGCCTTTTGTTTTTGTGCAATTCCATGGATGTTTGAGTTACATGCGTTATCAGGAATTGAACAAACACAGCAGTGGCAGTTGACACACAATACAAATACGGTATATTGTCGCCGTTGACGTCCGGACAAATGTTGCCCCTCAAAATCATATAGTTGTGGTTTTGCACTTTTTAGTTTGATACCACTTTACAACAAGTGCCCTAATACCTGTGTATTTATTTACATACTAGTTACATGGGCAGGTGGGCCTGTAGTGTAATTACAGTATGATGTTATAAAGTTGGACACATTGACACCTGATTTAATTGTATTGCAGATTATATGTGACTATTTCTACAGTAAGACCTACAGTTAGTACAATACTAAAATAGACCATGTGGTATATGTTAAGGAACACAGTGAGAAAGAGTAATGGGTTATGCAATGGTTAACAACAAACCCACTGTACTTACTTTGTCAGCAAAAACCCACACAGAATGTTTGGATGTAATAGCCTATGTACAGTATAGGCTATGTGGTCGTTGTGGCACACACAGTTATTTTTGTTTCTTTTTCTGTTCTTTCAGATTTCCACAGGGCTCCTGTAAACAACTGAAGAGAGATGGACTCACATGGATGGAAATACTGGAGAGAAACTGCAAAAGAAAAACAAGAAGAAGCTGATTAAATGGAAACCTTACTTTTGGACATTGGTATGGGAGACGGTCAATTTGAATAATGATTGAAAGAAAAAGAAAATAAGGTAAGACAGAAACATGTTGGAGATCTAGAAGAGCACCAAGATAAACACTGGCGAAGAAGAACTAAAGTTGGGGGAAACTGGGGACCAAAGACTTTTCTACAATCCAACTACATACGTCAAAAAATCTAAGGGAATGACAAAAAAAATAGAATTTCAAAAAGTATTAATCTCAACAAGAACACGCAAATGTGAGTGGATTTTTTCCCCCCTTTTGGTTTGAGACATTTATTGGATGAAAGTATTGGCTAGCATTTCTAAGGCTGTTTCTACACAGGTACTAGCCAAATACATGCAAACCTACATGAGGGAAGCATTATTGTTTCACATAGGCTACTCCTGCCAGAACTGAATCATTTCTGCAATGGCAGTCCAGCAGTCTAAAAGGCAGTGACTCGGTTACTCTTGAAAAGTTTTTCCACATGGGACACCATTGAATCCCACTGCAATTTTATCTTAACTCTGTTTGCCTGTGCTCTTATACAGTGGAAAGGACATTGAGGCCTATTATTTCAAGTGCTGTTTTCTCTCTTGCACTTGATATTTTCACATTTAGTGCCAAACTGCAACATCTGTATCATATCCTTTTAACATTGAAATCTCTACTACATTTACTACAAAAACACAGATATTTTGTTGTAATTTGAACTTAGCTCTCCAACTATTACAACTGTAATGGAGTTACTCTACATCATCAGCAGATTTCAGAAGTTCTTTAGTTGCATCTAATTGAAAATTACTGGTCATTTTCTGCTCAAGCCTCAGTATTTGCTTCATCTTCAATTGCTGCTACAAGTGTGATAAAACATTTGTGATAAAGTCACTTGCTTCAACTCTGCTGGACTTTGTTGGACTCTCCATCATCATTTAACTGCAAGCCTACAAAGTCAAGTGACACAGTAACTGCCATTACGGAACAAAAAAACGTTCCCTCAAACAATTCGTAAAAATCCATAAAAACATGCAGAATTTCCCCAACAGTCCAGCACCTCCAGCTCTTCCTCCTGGATTTACTAGTAGGGGTGGAGGTGGCTCCTCTTACCCACCACAGTCAACAGATCCCCAGATATCCCCAAGGATGACAGACGACTACACTGGGATGCAACAGCAAACACCCCCAAATCCTCAAAGTCACAGTCGACACCTACTCCATCGAGGGCACCACCACCCTAGTCAGGCTGGCCATATGCTTGCTTATGATGCAAGAAACAGAGCTGGGGAATCATCACACGGTAATATTCACAGTGGCAGTAGTAGCAACCCTTACCAAAAGGAAACAATGGATTATTATTTTGCAATGGGTGGAAAGGACAGACATAGAAGAGGAGGTATGGCATATGGGGCAGGTTTTGGATACTCAAATATGGATGGACATATACCTCAGCAGTACAGACAAGCTGGAACTAGCTCCGGATTGTCCTCCGGGATGATGTCTCCCTATCCTTTGGACTATGGTTCGACGGCCGGCTCAGGTGGTAGTAGCAGTGGCAGCAGTGGTGCTGGAGCATTTTCCCCCTCCCATCAGTACAAAATGGGTCAGAACCCTGCTATGCAGCCAGCATCAGGGCCTCAGATGCAGCACCGCCAACATGGACAGAATTACCCCGCCCATCAAGCTCTGCAACATGGACAACAGCATAGGACTTATCCCATCTCTGGACACAGAATGCCTCCACAGTTCTCACACTACTCCCCACAGGGTAGTGCATCTACAGGGTCATCAGGAATGTACAGCTCCCCACCACAGAGATATCATGATGGGGCCAGCAGTGGTGGTGGATTTGAACCTAAAGTCAACAACTCTCCTAATATGAACTCTAATTCAAACTCAATTTCAAGTTCAGCTACAACAAACAATGTTGGATCACTGGAGAATGTTACACAGAGTTACCACTCTTCAAGTTACCCCTCATACTCCCCACAAACTCATCCACTCCACAAACAAGCCACCCTCCAGCACCGCAATTCTCAGCACAATTTAGGAATAGGTTACGACAACTCTCTCAAAATGCAGCATCATGCCCCTCCACCAGGTTCTGTATACTCTAAACATCACCAATCCACCAATCCCGGAATGCCTCAACAACCGTGTCAAGAAATAGCCAAATCGCCAATGCACTCTCAACCCCAACAGGGTCAGATTAACCAAAACTTCAGCCCTATATCTAACCCCTCTCCAGCTGCCTCTGCAGTGCAGTCTCCCAGTTGTAGCTCCTCACCTTCCCCGTTGATGGGTGTCTCAGAAGGTCATGGAAACCCTTCATGTCCCCCACATGTTCCATCACATCCTCCTCCCCCAAATCCTCGTAGTTGCCGTGGTCGGTTATTGCAGACTATGCCTCAGTTGAGTCCCACACCCAACTCCAACAGCAGCATCAGTAGTTGTGGCAGCAATGGCAGTAACAAAGCTACTGGTCTGAATACAAGCGCTGGAGGTGGTCACTCAGTCAAAAACCGAAGCAGAATGGCTGCAGGTACAGGAAAAGGATCACATGAAGAAGGGTCATCCTCGTCTGTCTATTCATCTTCTCCTCTTGACAAACTCATGCAAGATCCTGGCTTGAACAGTCTAAATGCGTTGACATCACAGGTAGCGAATTTACCCAATACAGTGCAACATATGCTTCTCACTGACACATTAATGTCACATAGAAGGGGGAAAGATGGACAAAGTCAAATGCTGCAGGCATTACAAGCCATTCCCTCTACTCAACCAAGGAGTCGAAGTGTGAGTGCTGCCTCAAGCAGTGGGATAGGTGGTGGTGAAGGTGCTAGCTCTGAGGCTGGAGGTGATGAAGATTCCTTTCTGGTGTCCGAAAGAGTATCATCAAGGGCCAAAGAGGAACGAGATGAGCAAATTTCTGAGGGGGAAAAATCTAGAATGCGGCAGATGAGTGGCACAAGCAGTGGATCGGAACCAACTGGCTACTATCCTCCATCTCAGAGTCAAATGTGCATGGGTTCAAGTAAAAACCAATCCCATACTGGAAAGAGTGATCAGGGTTCAAAAGGGAAGATGATGTTCACGGAATCTTCTACAAAACAATCTCTCAATCCATCAAATGTTTCTGAAAGAAAGACAACTGAAACCCGGACACCTTCATTGTCATCTCCCTCCTCTGCTCCTCAATCTGCTGAGCCTGGTCCAAGCGTACATTCTCGCCCTCCTGTTTCCTCTACTCCCTCATGCCCCATTCCCTCTCCTGCTCCTCAGTTCCACCCAAACTGTGTTTCTGAGCCTGGTGCCACTGATGTTAATACTAAAAATGGGCTCAGGAAAACAAGGGAAATTAAATATGAAGGAATTAAAGATGAAAGTGGAGGTATGATTGAAAAAAATGAAAAAGGCACCCATGGAGAGCAGACCCGAGAAGGACACATGCGACAAGATGGGCAGGACAAAGAAAATAAATTGGATCGATCTTCCTTCCGTAACAAAAAGGGGGATGAGAAGGACGGAAAACGATGTAAGACACGAGATTTGGACAACTCCAATCAAGATCAAAATATTGAGGAACAGCCAAATGTTGGTGGAGTGGGTGTTATTGTGTCAACTCGTTGTGAGGTAAATAATCCAGAAAAAGCTACACATGCACAAGACAACTGCATAGAGGAGAAACATTCAGACAGCTTCTTTAGAGAGTCTAGTCGTCATAATGGGGAGGAAGGAATGGATTTGAGTGTATATTCCTCTCATCATGAAGTTCCCCAGAAATCTAATTTTGCGCGGTCTGTCCCTCAAAATCATCCCCCCTCAGGTCCTCAAAAATATGGTTATCAAGAGTCACCACATGGTGCTGCCATGGGTTTGAAGACACGAGGGAGACCTAGTCCAGGGAGTGTAACGGGATCAAATTCAAGGTATCAAGGCTTCCATCAGCCAAAGGCCAGTTATGGCCCTGAACACACCAAGGATGTCGCGGGTACTACAGTTGAGGGATCAGTGAGGAGAAGAGAAGGATCAGGAGCAAGAGGACATGATGATAATTCTCAACTGCAGCATCAATTTCCAAGCCTCTTGCAGGAGGTTCTACAGGGTTATCACTTAGACCGGCGCTATGGGCGATCTGAACAGGCACTAACTGCCCATCTCCAGGCTCAAAATATGACTCGGCAACAGTACCAAACCAGGCATCCTTATGGCATGGCTGAAAGTATGAGAACCCAAACTGGAGTTGGAGAGGTCACTTCCCATCCCTCCCGAATGACCAGCCCTGGAAAGCCTCTTCAACTAAATCAGCGCCAGGGGCCTGGATCTGATTTTGTACCAGAATCACCTCAATCCTCCTTGAAGTCTGAAGGAGAATATACTAAGGGATCTCACAGTGCTTCTTCAGAGAAAAATAAAATGGCAACACTGCAGCGTCACCCCACCCATATGCCACAGTCTACAGAGTTTTTGTCTGGACCTCCACCAAAACACATCAATTTAGCCGACTACTCGTTACCTCACAGGAAAACCCCTTCAGGTCTGCCCAGCTCATCATCAGCTGTACAGGAACTCCTTTTGCAGGAAACAGAGCCGCTAGCGGGCAGTGTTGGAACCATAGGTCAAATTGAGTCTCAAATGTTGACGTCTTCCCTTTTACCTCCATCTAAAGAGCGCCGCTCTGTTATATGTGATGTTTGTCCCAATCGCCGCAGTACACCAGAAAGGGATGGGGAACGTGAAAGAGTGCGGGAAAAAAGTCCAATTGGTGCCTCTGTGATCCAACTGCCATCAACAAATGATCTAGGGAACAGTAAGGAGATGGGAGATAAAAAAGAGGTTGGAATGAAGGTAGCATCAAAGGAGACTGCAGAGGCTGTCCATCATAGTGTTCTTACAACCAAGGAAACTGATGTTGAGCATCATAACAAGGCTTTACACCCATCTGTGGTTATGAATGCAGAGCCTCTCAGAAGAGGTAAGATTGATTTGACCACCACCATGCCCTCTCGACATCTGCAGCAAACCTCTCACTATCCCTCTACCACCAACCCTCTGTCTCCACCATCAAGACGTCAGTCATACCCACATGGTGTAGATTTATCTACAGGGCATGCCAGTGGCTTTCCTGGTTCCAGGTTTGGTGATACAAGAGAGGGCAATATGATGCCACGTAACCCCCATTTTCAAAATCCCTACCACTCACCCCAAGTTCAATTACAAAACCCACAATCCGCAAACAAATTACAAATGTATACTCACCTCCATGCTCATGACTTGGATGACAGACTTGATTGGGCAGCTACCATTAATAGACCCACCAAGGATATGATGCAGTCCAGTACTTCTCCAGGTAGACATAAACTCAGTCATTCAGAGCAGAGACAAAGGATGCCGTCTCCAACTGACATTTTGCACAATCGACAACCGTTTGCTAAACAGCAAGTTCCTCATCAGAACACTTACTATGACATGAAAATGTGGGAGTCAACACACTCTGGTAGAGAGAGTGTAGGGATGTTGGAGGGGGACCCTTACCAGAGAAGTCAACAGCCACCTCCTGCTGCTCCTCTTGGGTCTGTTGCCCCCCAATTGGTTCCAACAGCTCCACCAGTCTCCAACATTCTTGAATCACCTGTCTCCCGAGTGGTTACAGAAGAAATCTTTAAATCACTCCATCCAACACCTACACCTAATTCCATGAAAACAGTTGGTCACAGTATTGGTGGGAATGTCAATTCCGTGATGCCACAGAGCCATCGACCAAATAAAACTGGGGGTTCTGGGGACACTAATCCATTAATGTTGAGGAGGAGAGTTCGATCTTTCATTTCCCCTATCCCTGCTAAGAGGCCGCATCAGGATGTATCACAGCAAAGAAGTGCCCCTAGTTCATATCACTCACCTTTGGCCTACTCTGAATCCAGCCTCCAAAATGATGATGACTCATCCAGTTCAGATATAACTACACTTGGTTCACCTAATACACCTTGTCCCACACCTGGACAAAGCACTTATTCACAATCCTCCTCCCCTGTTCAGGGTAAAAAGAGTCTGCCTCCAAGAAAAGGGAGAGGTTTGAAACTGGAGGCTATTGTTCAGAAAATTACACCAAATGTGAAGAAATCTACTAACAGCGGCCATGCCGATGTTGACTCAAATGATTTTGCTGGATTTTCTCACACTGAAATGTCACAGTTTACTGACACACAGGATGAAGAGGAATGTTTACCTTATCTAGATGAAAGTCTCTCATTAAGTGACATTATGCCCTACAGAGGGGTTGATGAGACTGGACCGTTACCTCCCACCGCATACCCTTGTGATCCTCACCAGACATCACAAGTTCTTAAACGTGGCTCCACAGGAACTGTTACAAGACCTTTGCAGCCAGACTTTGACTTTGGGTTAGGGACTGCAGCATCTAGCACTGGTGATAGAGATAAAGAGATACCCGCTGACTTCACCTTGTTAGGGCCCTTACCCCCACCTCCACCACTGCCTTGTCCAGTACAGGGCTCCCCCCCTCCTTCTTCATCTGCCTTGTCTGATATTCAACATTTCACTAATACTTACCAGCAACTTGAGACTCGAAGAGGTGAACAATCTGCTGCTAACCTTCTGAGACAAAAACTTGAAGAAACTGGGATTGGATTTGATGATTACAGTAGCAGTGACTATTATGGAACCACCCCACCACACCACAGTCAGGCTCAAGGGCACTTACTAAGACAGCCACATCAAACTTCTCCAAGGTCATCTTTGGCAATGACAGGGTCACCACAAGATTCCAAACAATCAGACAATTCTGTACCCAAAGGCTATTTCCCATCAGGCAAGAAGAAGGGAAGGCCTGTTGGAAGTGTGAATAAGCAAAAACGTGCTCAAGCCACCCAGGCCCAGGCACAGAATGCGAGCCCAAGTGCACTGTCTGGCCCACCCATTCAATCTCCTGCAACTGTTAGCCCACAGGTAGCCCCAAGCCCTAGCACTACAGCCTCTGCCCCATCAGTCACTCCTCCGACTGATCAGAAAATGACTCCTGAGATTCCACCAGTCTTGACCCAAGCAGTAAAAGTGGATGCTGAAAGTGAGGACACTCAGCCAGAGACGGAGGTGAAATCAGTCTGCCAGAAACAAGAGGGGGTGAAAGACGAGAGTGAGGTAGTGGGATCAAGAGGCAGGCAGAGGAGGAGGAGAAGAGGAGTAGCAGCAGCGGCGGCCAAAGATGACCTGGAAGCGGCTACAAGGGCAGGGGAACATTTTGATAACAGCAGAGTTTTTCCTGATAATGGCAAGTGTGCCTTTGCTCCATACATACATGTGGAGAGGAAAGTAGCTGAGATAGGAGCCGTGTGCACAATTGTGAATGGTGAAGAGGAAAAGATGAAGGGAGAGCGTGGAGCAGTTGGAGGGAAAGCAAGCAGTAGTGGTATTGAAGCTCTTTTGACCTCAGCTCTTTTGTCTCAACTGCCTAGGAGAGACGGAGAAATTGAGAGGGTCAAAGAGAAGAGGGAACTGGAGGATGTAGACTCTGCCCTCCAGGCAGGAAAGGTTCTACCTTCATCTGAGTACCTTCTACCAGGCCCTGTGATTACTGAATCCATTCATTCTGGCCGTCTTCTCTGCTGCCTGTGCCAGAAATGGGCCAATTTCAAAAACCTTGGGGATCTCTATGGACCTTACTACCCTCCTGAATATGCTACGAGGCTTCCCAAGAATCAACCCCAGATTCGACAGAGTCTTGTAACTACTGGGATGAGTAGAAATGTGCAAAATCTAGACACCATTTCAAATGTGTTGACCACCCAGGGCCCTGAACTGCAAGATGTGCCAACTATCAAGTCCTCAACTTATAGTGATTGCATGTTCAGTCAAGAGACAAACACAACTTCCCCTGCCACTGCTGTTGGCACTGCCTCTCCAGCAGGTGGAGGGGAGATGCTTTATCTGGCCAGCAAACTTGCTAAAACCACCACCAACAAGACAACAGTTCTTAATTGGGACATGCCTCCAGAGTTAAAACCAGTTACTGAGCTAAGGAAACAACCCGAACTTCAGAATGATCCCACTTACAGTCAGCAAAACCAACCATGCCAGCAACAGCAGACAGAAGACACTCAACAAAGGCCACAACACAGAAAGCTGACCTCGCACCCGAGATTTAAAAGGAGGCAGAAATCCAGTGAGGATTCCCCAAGAATGGTACCATCCAACAGCAAAGCCTCATTGCCATTCCAGCCTCCTCCCCCAACCTTAGACTCCCTTGGGCCTTTGGCACAGCTGGCCCAACTTCCTCAGATGCCTATGGACCCAAAGGAGCTGTGGGTGCATGAGGCATGCATGGTCTGGACCAGTGGGGTTTACCTGGTCAATGGAAGACTGTATGGCCTACAGGAGGCACTAGATGGGGCCAGAGACACAGTGAGTAATCTTTTTTGTTGTTGATGTCTATACAGTATACAATGTAATGATATTGGTTACTATATATAGATATTCTTTTCAGCTCAAAATACCTAAAGCAGTTCTCAGAACTCCACAGTTTTAAGTTTAAAGGATTTTTGCACTCTCTTCTGTTATTCTCTATGTTATGTCTGTTTGTCTTCAGGTCTGCTCATATTGTGAAATGGTTGGCTCAACCCTCGGCTGTTACAGCAAAGGCTGCACACTGAGATATCACTACCTGTGTGCCATGGATGCAGGTAAGAGCAGCGAAACAGTTCCTTAATACCGAATGTTATATCTCATTACTCATATGCTGTGCCCTAAACCTTACCTCCCACTGCCTACTGTAACTATAACAATAGTACCCAATTATTTTGTGTTATAAATTTCTGAGTTGATGGTTATGTCATTTGTATCACTTTTCCTTCACCTCTCCTCAGACTGCTCTCTGAATGAAGATAACTTTTCACTACGATGTCCGAAGCACAAGGTAAAAAGGGAGAGGTTGGTTATTATATAATTCTTAGGGAAACCAAATATTTGTGACTCTTCATTGTGTTAATATATTTTAAAGTCCTTTATCTCATGTGCCACTATAGTTAAGAAACTAATTACCACTTGAATTACCTTCTCTCCTTTGCACCTCCCCCCTCTTATATTCTGCAGTTTACCCAGAGCAGCCAGCCAGCTAAATCTGTGTACCTTGAGCAGTCTGAGAGAGGCTGAGAGAGACACTGAGGAGGAAGAGACGCAGGAGTATAGGATCGGTATGTTTTTAAAAGGCAGTGGTGCGACCAGGCGAGAGGGCACCGGAATGAATGTTACAATGCTCTGAAGGATTTGAAAAGACTAATATTTGTTTGGTATGAGACTGAGCACCCTGTTCTATTTGTTTGTGTTCATATCCCCTCAAATTATCCTCAAATTAGCAAATCGTTAAACCAAAAAAAGTGTCTGTCAAAAATGAAGCCCAATATTTATTAGCCAAGGGCTGCTTATTATTTTTGTTTATATCATAATCTTCAAGGTAACAACATTTTTTTTAAAGTATTCTGCTCATCATAAAAAGTATTCTGCTCATCAACAGAGATGCCCACTGTTTCGACCACACACAGGGTTGTGTAATCCCTGGTGTCAATACACACTTGCTTTTTGTATCCTTTCCTAGGTATGCTTGGACGATGAGGATTGTCAGTGAAACAAACAGCCCTAAACAGGATGGGACGTGCATCTTTTGACGGATGGACTATGATGACGGAGAAAAAAAGAGGCTTGTAAAATTTCTGAACAGGAATTAACTTTAAAACATTTAAGAAAAAGAAAAACTCCTTACTTTAAAAAGAAAAACAGATCAAAGCAACGCTGAGGAAGACTAAAAAGGAAGACCAAGGTGGGACAGAGCGAGACATTGCGAGTGACGGAACAGAAAGGAACTTCCTCTTAAAAGAAACAAACAGCCTCTCTAGGCAAACTTTGCATTTCTGGAAATACCTTCAAAATCTTCTTTCCGTCATGGCTCTAGTCATTTTATCGATCATGTTTTTTGTCCAAATGTTATGAATCAGAGTATTGGGAACAACCCACCCAGAAGACTATAAGAGAGCGTTGGGGTGAAAAGTTGACATTATAGTTGGAAGGAAAGGAGAGGCAATGTATCTACTTCATGTAGTATTTTATCATAACCTTCATAATCATTATTTTATCATTATTATTTTCTATCTGCATCAGTATTTACTGAAATGGATGTATCTACATTTATATTTTGTCAACATTTATCAAACATCGGATATTTTATCATTCCTGGAGAGGGAGGTGCCAGAATGACATCATTTGGAATGTCAAGGCCGAGTTGCCACAAAGACATTATTGCCTTGGAGAATGGACATTTGTTGCCTTTCAAAGTGCGTATGTATAAGAGTGAATGTGTGTGAAAATGTGGATTTGAGTGTCCATTTTTGGTCCTTTGAAAAGTGGTCTTATTTTTCATCCTTGGGGTTTTTACGGTACAGATAGTATTCATGAAAATCGAATGGACATGATCTTATTTTTCAAACAAAATATTCATAATGTGCTGAGAGAACAATTGAACCCTGACAGGAGGAGATCACAATATTGACTAATGCATGCCTGCCATCTTTGACCATGTTGATTGGGAGAAGACGTCACTTGACAGGTAAACCAAGTGTTGACGTTGTGGTGGACCTTGTTCAGTATATGGGTGGGGTTTTATGTGAAAAGAAAGTCACATTTGGCTGACAAAATTCTGACGAGCATTACCAAGACCTTTTGGAATCTAGAGGGTTTTTGGAATGACTGGGACTGGGAGTCCCCACCTTTACTGTGGAACGAGAGTCAGTATATCCCGAGTACTTTAATAGGTTCATTTCTCAATGACACTTAAGATATGGATCAAGAGATGCTAAATGCATTCAAAAGAAGCGTTGCCATAAACTAAAAAAGTGAGTCGTACGTGGTGTTGTCTATCATTTTTTATTATTGTACTTGTAAAAAAAATTGTTGAACTGAAAGAAAACAAGTATGATATTGAAAACATGCTGTATTAGAAACTTGTCAATATGTATATGAACTATGAATACACTTACTAAATGCTTCAAAGAATGCTATCCTTTTGAATATTTCACACTGTACTGTTGTCCCTTTAAGCCATTCATTTTTTTAATTCAAACTTAATTTGTTTTTATTGGAGAGGAAGATCCTTTCTGGGTTCTCAGCCTGATAGTCTCTCCTTTCATTCTGTCACTCCTTTTCTTCTCAGTCCCTTTTCTCTCTCACACGCACACACTCTTCTCACTCCTGCTGTGTCTTAAATTGTGTACTGCTGACAGTGAGCCTCAGGTTCACTGTATAGTCAAGTGAGGATTAAATCTGGCTCCACATATCAGACCCAAGTGTGAGTGATGCGTTCAGTCACAAATGTAATTCAGAAACCAAACGTCAGAAATGTGCTGAGAATTGTGCACTGTAGCTACATTTTGGTTGAAGCATGGTCGCCATATTGTCTTAGCAGTAACACCTTTTTGAGTTATGAGTGTCTGTCCCTCTGCATGTCTCAGGCAAGGGATGCTAGTATGTGTTTTGACATCATCATGGTGTTTTGAGTACTGTATGTTTCATCATGGATGTCTGTTGTGTAATTCTGTTTTTTCCTTAACGTCGATGAAGAGCTCCTTCTTGTGGTAGGAGCCAGCTCACCACTTTCCTGAAAACCCTAAGGGCTCGATTCAATCCGTGGCGCTGAAGATCCGCACTACAGCATGAATGAAATTTAAAGGCAATGTTCCTGTGTTCATGGAGACTGCATTCACGGTGAACACTGCATATGTCAGCATAAACGAAAATGACCTTTTTAAAGGCCCAATACAGCCAGAAATGTTACATAAACACAAAATGCTTATCTCTAAAATGTTTGGCACAACATGTTTACGAGGCTCCCGAGTGGTGCAGCAGTCTAAGGCACTGCATCTCAGTGCTAGAGGCGTCACTACAGACCCTGGTTCGATTTCAGGCTGTATCACAAACGGCCGTGATTGGGAGTCCCATAGGGCGGCGCACAATCGGCCCAGCGTTGTCTTGGTTAGGGTTTGGCCGGGGTAGGCCGACATTGTAAATAAGAATTTGTTCTTAACTGAATTGCCTAGTTAAATAAAGATATATATATATATTTTAAATACATCCCTGTTAGCATTTCTCCTTTGCCAAGATATTTAACAGCATGATCATTACACAGGTGCACCTTGTGCTGGGGACAAAAGGCCACTCTAAAATGTGCAGTTTTATCATACAACACATTGCCAGAGATGTCTTAAGGGAGCGTGCAATTGGAATGCTGACTGCAGGAATGTCCACCAGAGCTGTTGCCATACAATTTTGCCTTAATTTCTCTACCATAAGACGCCTCCAATGTCGCTTTAGAGAATTTGGCAGTATGTCCAACCAGCCTCACAACCACAGACCACGTGTAACCACGCCAGCCCAGGACCTCCACATCTGGCTTCACCTGTGGGATCGTCTGAGACCAGCCACCCAGACAGCTGATGAAAATAATTTATGCACAAATTGTCAGAAACCGTCTCAGGGAAGCTCATCTGCGTGCTCGTCGTCCTCACCAGGGTCTTGATTGCAGTTCTGCATCGTAACTGACTTCAGTGGGCAAATGCTCACCTTCGATGGCCATTGGCACGCTGGAGAAGTGTGCTCTTCACAAATGACTCCCGGTTTAAACTCTACCGGGCAGACGGTGTGTATGGCGTTGTGTGGGCGAGCGGTTTGCTGATGACAACGTGAACAGAGTGATCCATGGTGGCGGTGGGGTTATGGTATGGGAAGGCATAAGCTACGGACAACGAACACAATTCCATTTTATCGATGGCAATTTGAATGTACAGAGATACCGTGACGAGATCCTGAGGCCTATTGTCGTGCCATTCATCCACCGCCATCACCTCATGTTTCAGCATTATAATGCACTGCCTCATGTCACAAGGATCTGTACTCAATTCCTGGAAGCTGAAAATGTCCCAGTTTTTCGATGGCCTGCATACTCACCAGACATGTCACCCATTGAGCATGTTTGGGATGCTCTGGATCGACGTGTACGACAGCGTGTTCCAGTTCCCGCCAGTATCCAACAATTTCGCACAGTCATTGAAGAGGAGTGAGACAACATTCCACAGGTCACAATCAACAGCCTGATCAACTCTATTTGAAGGAAATGTGTCGCGTTGCATAAGGCAAATGATGGTCAAATCAGTTACAACCAGACTGTTTTTCTGATCCACGCCCCAGTCATGTGAAAGCCATAGATTAGAATTTATTTAAATTGACTGATTTCTTTATATGAACTGTAACTATGTAAAATCTTTGAAATTGTTGCATGTTGTGTTTATATTTTTTGTTCAGTGTATTTTCAACCAGAAACTATCAGGAAATAACACAGATCAAATTTTTTTCACGCTTTTACAGCTGTTGTACAATATGATATAAGACACAGGCAAAACAGAATTTTGACTGCGCTGGGCCTTTACATTTCAATTGCGCTACAGCGCAGATCTTCAGCGCTACAGATTGAATCAAGACCTTACAAGAAATAAAATAGTAAAAAGATGCTATTTATTCAGGATGTTCTGGGGAAAAACAGATGGGAGATTGACCATTCTGATAAAGTTCTATGGAAAGTCTCTCAGAGACTAACTACCAGGAACATGTCTGTGTGAGAATAGAATCTGTCCAGTTTCTTATTTGTGAGATGAAATACATCATACGGTGTAATTAATGTTCAAGTGATGTGAAGTCATACATTTTACTTTGAAAGTTGCTGTGGTGCTAGTACACTATATCTGGTACACTATATTCAAACTGGTGGTATTAGGAGAGTATGGCCAGTTTGAGAGAAAACAGGAAGACAGGAGGGGTAAAAGAGTAGATGAAAATGATGAAAATGAGAACAGATTGAATGGAGTTGTCCACTGTGGATTTAGAGTTGTATCAATAGATTAAAGAAGAGGGGAGCTTAAGGCTTGGTTGAGCACACTGACTTACTGACCAAGCGGTATCATGAAGAGTGACAGCCACACACTCCACATAGGTTACTGTGAGGGTCAACACCCTGAATCACTGACATGCTATCTGATGGAGAGGAAGAGAAGAGAGAGAGGAAGATGGGTAGAGGAATAGGAGTCCATTAAATACTACCACAATCCACACTCGCTACATGAAGAACTGAAGATAAAGAGGAAATAAGACAGGTTGAAGAAGGTGGGTCCTTTTTCTCTTTCAAATGACCCTTACTGTTGTCTGACGTCAATGCTTCTGAACATTTTAGCTATTATTTGTTCTATAGGATTCACAGATAAGCTATTTTCTCCTGTAATTGCTGACATTTTCTAGTCCTGCTGGTCTTCCTACCATTTCGATTTGTATTCTCCCATTCTTTGTCATTCAGTTATAATTAGGGATGTAATCCGTCTAAACTATACCTGCCCTCTTGCACAGAGGTAAAAACCCAAATATACATTTTCGTAAGTATTCAGACCCTTTACTCAGTACTTTGTTGAAGCACCTTTGGCAGCGATTACAGCCTCGAATCTTCTTGGGTATAACGCTACAAGCTTGGCACACCTGTATTTGGGGAGTTTCTCCCATTTTTCTCTGCAGATCCTCTCAAGCTGTCAGGTTGGATGGGGTCTGTCTCTGCACAGCTATATTCAAGTCTCTCCAGAGATATTCGATCGGGTTCAAGTCCGGGCTCTGGTTGGGCCACTCAAGGACATGCCACCACCATACTTTACTGAAGGGATGGTGCCAGGCTTCCTCCAGACGTGACGCTTGGCATTCAGGCCAAAGAGTTCGATCTTGGTTTCATCAGACCAGAGAATGTTGCTTCTCAGGGTCTGAGAATCCTTTAGGTGCCTTTTGGCAAAGTCCAGGGACGCTGTCATGTGCCTTTTACTGAGGAGTGGCTTCCGTCTGGCCACTCTACCATAAAGGCCTGATTTGAGGGCTGCAGAGATGGTTGTCCTTCTGGAAGGTTCTCTCATCTCCACAGAGGAACTCTGGAGCTCTCTGAGTGACCATCGGGTTTTTGGTCACCTCCCTGACCAAGGCCCTTCTCCCCCGATTGCTCAGTTTGGCCGGGCGGCCAGCTCTAGTCTTGGTGGTTCAAAACTTTCTTCCATTTAAGAATGTTGGAGGCCACTTTGTTCTTGGGGACCTTCAATGCTGCAGACATTTTTTGGTACCCTTCCCCAGATCTGTGCCTCGACACAATCCTGTCTCGGAGCTCTACGGACAATTCCTTCGACCTCATGGCTTGGTTTTTTCTCTACATGCACTGTCAACAGTGGGACCTTTATATAGACAGGTGTGTTCCTTTCCAAATCATGTCCAATCAATTGAATTTACCACAGGTGGACTCCAATGACGTTGTAAAAACATCTCAAGGACGATCAATAGAAACAGGATGCACCTGAGCTCAATTTCGAGTCTCATAGCAAAGGGTCTGAATACTTATGTAAATAAGGTATTTCTGTTTTTTATGTTTTAGACATTTGCGAACCTGTTTTCGCTTTGTCATCATGGGGTATTAAAAAAAATTAAAATGTTTGCCTTTATTTAACTAGGAAAGTCAGTTGAAAACAAATTCTTATTTACAATAACGGCCTACCGGACAACAGTGGGTGAACTGCCTTGTTCAGGGGCAGAACGACAGATTTTTACCTTGTCAGCTTGGGGATTCAACTACCTCATCCCCATATTGTTATTTATTTTATTAAATATTTTGCTCCTTTGCACCCCAGTATCTCTACTTGCATTCCTCTTCTGCACATCTATCACTCCAGTGTTTAATTGCTAAATTGTAATAACTTCGCCACTACGGCCTATTTATTGCCTAATCTTACCTCATTTGCACACACTATACATGGATTTTTTCTAGTGTGTTATTGACTGTACGCTTGTTTATTCCATGTGTAACTCTGTGTTGTTTTTGTCGCACTGCTTTGCTTTATCCTGGCCAGGTCGCAGTTGTAAATGAGAACTTGTTCTCAACTGGCCTACCTGGTGAAATAAAGGTGAAATGTATATATTTTTTTTTTTTTTTTTTTGATCCAGCAACCTTTCGGTTACTGACCCAACGCTCTAACCACTAGGCTACCTGCATTTTAGAATAAGGCTGTAATGTAACAAAATGTGGGAAAAGTCAAGGGGTCTGAATAGTTTCCGAATGCACTGTAAACAGAGTTTATACTGTATTTGGTATTACACTTACTGGAGTCTCTCACAGGCTTTGAAAAAGCACCTACGAATAAGCTACCAGTACGGAAAGTGACGCTGGCTGCTGGTAAGCTTTCTTGACTTAGACATAAGTGTTTCCCAACACATGGCTAACCTTTGTTTAACCAGCTAAACAGCTGCTCTTATTGAAAATGTGTTTGGAGTTAACTTTGTAGCTAATAGGCTATGTTAGAGTTTACACTTCCTCTTCCAATTATGTGTGGAGGTCAAAATAAAGTGGGGTGAGGGGTGTCCAGGCAAGGAAAGACATTGGGGGATTAGATTGTTTTCTTTCAGTTGGGTTGGCAATTCCTCTGAATACTTTCTTTTCCTTTTCCATATTCTCCCTCTCAACTCTCTCTCAACTATCTTAATACTGTTTAAAAGAGAGCTGGAGTCGAGTCTCACAGTGCAGCCTTTGTCAACGTCCATATCTGATTCCTGTCACATGTTAAGTGCTCTGACAGTCTCTGTGTCTGAAGTGGCCCGTCTCCATTTGTCATTATATAGTATAGACTGAGGGAGTGTTTGACATGCTGTTAAAAATACAACTTCTCTCTTTCTTCCTCTCTTCTCCCCCTCTCTAACACCTCCTCCCACCCCAGGTTCCCTCTCTCTCCCTTCATCATGACGTTTCTGTCCAGGGTGCGGTCCCCCAAGCTCACCTTCTTCCAGACCCTGGTGTCTCTGGTCCTGGGGGCCATGGCCCTCTTGTCGTCCTACTGGTGTGAGGGCAGTCAGAAGGTCCCCAAGCCCCTCTGCTCGGCCAATAAACTGACCAAATGCATACCTGTGCCCGGGGTCTCGCATAACTTCACCTCCATCCAGTTCTCCTGGGAGACGGGGGACGACCGCTTCGTCTTCCCTGCCTTCCATGCAGGCATGTGGATGAGCTGTGAGGAGAACATCTACACTGACGCCTGGGGTGAGATTTTGGGGGGTGAAAATGGATGGTTGGAACTTTAATACCACTAGGATATTGCACAAGAGTTGAAAATAGTGGGTTCAAAGTGGGGGAGTTGCAATCACACAGTAATGTAACAATGGGAAGCAAGGATCAAAATGAAAATCACTGGTGAGATTAAATGCAATGAGAGTCTAGATACGGTGGAGTGTGTGTGTGTGTGTGTGTGTGTGTGAGCTCTTGCACTCTATAAAGAGGATTATTATCGGTGCTCTGTTCAGGGGGATTTAGATTCTAACAGCATGACTCAATTATGGATTATGACCAGACAGAGAGAAAGGTTTATATTATTCAACCCCCCGCCTTGACTGGACTCAACACCCTAAAGCTGGGGCTGGAGAAGACTTGATAGAGCTCATTTGTCTCCAAATGAATCATTAACATGTTGGATTCTTGTCTCTATCTAAACCAAAAATCTAAATGAAAGAATAGGACTAAATCTAATTCAATCAAACTTTAGATGCACTTATTTAGTCCTGTTCTTTAACTAGATTTTTGGTTTAGATGGAGACGGGAATCCAACATGTTAATGATTAACTTGAAGATTACATTTCAAATCAACCAAAGCTTGAAACCCCAGGCCTGTGTGTGATGAATTGCAGATGCTATACAGGCCTAAATAGTATTAGTGATGATATATGACTTATAAAGTATGGTTACATTTCATTTTCTCTGTTAAACCTACCTTTTAATGTAATCTTAACTGCAATCCAGGTCAATTGGTTCTGCTGTTAGATGAAAAACAGTGATAACACAATCTGTAGTACAAATAAACCAAAAATCAGACATATAGTTGTGCTTTTAGATGGTTGAAAACACAGTGATAACACATTGGAAAAACTTTTGCCTGTCTTTATGAGTCGGTGAATATAGGTTGTCTAAACCAAATATTACCCAATTATCCAAGTTGAAATGACGTGGTGTGCCCATTGGGTAGAAAGGTTTTCTCAAGGACCACTATTCCTGATACTATGTATGTAATCTGTCCCAGACATAAATGTACCTTGTCTGATAGATGATCATGATTTTATTAATGAAATAGCGATATGTCTTTTCTTTTTTAGAGGAAAAGTGTCGCAGTTTTCTTTCTTTAACTCCAGGAGGTGAAAAAGGTAAATGATTCTGCAGTGTCAAGATTGTATGTTGGTACACATTGCACAGTCATGATATAGTTGTACTGTAATCGTCCTCTCTCTCCCCGCAGGAATGTTGTGGTTGTCGGTGTCAATGGAGCTCATGTATGTTGGGCTGCTGTGTATCAGCTGTGTGCTGCTGTCTCTTCAGTTGTGTCTGGATGCCTTTTGGCCCTCACAGATCTGGGGACAGCTCCTCAATGCCTACTCTGCAGTCTTCACTATATTAGGAGGTACACATTTTAATTTAGATTCTATCTTTTTTTAATCAATTAGCACAGGGTTTCCCAAACTCGGTTCTGAGTCGTCGTCACTACAGCTGATTCAAGTAAACAACTAGTCATCAAGCTTTGATTATTTGAATCAGCAGTGTAGTGCCTGGGCAAAAACCAAAACGTACACCCGGGGGATGGCCCCAGAACCGAGTTTGGGAAACCCTGACATAGCAGAAGCTCTTATGCAGAGCAACTTACAATCAGTGTGTCCCAACTAAGGTAGGTAAGACAACCACACATCACAGTCATTGCAAGTAAAAGTTTCTTTAATAAAGCTATTAGCGAAATCAGTGCTTCTATGAGAAATAAAAATGTCTCTCTGATGGAATCCACATAAAAGCTTTCAATGTCTGCCATTGAATATCTGTTTTATTCTCTTAGGGTTACTGGGAATGGTGGCTCACATGATGTTCATGCAGGTGTTTCAGACTACTGCCTCTATGGGTCCAGAGGACTTCAAACCACACAGCTATGGCTACTCCTGGGGCTTTTAGTGAGTCTGCACACACACACACTGTTTACTACAGTACCACTACTTGTTCTCTGATCTTCAGTGTGCTCTCCTGATTCTTTGGTCTCCAAGAGCAAGTGGGTTTAAGTGTTTACATTTTCCCCTTTAAATAAGAGAGACACCCAGTAATGTATCTCAAGGACTCTCATGAGGCCTGGGCTCCTGTTAAAGACCTCTGTCCATCTCAAATCGATTATTGCAATATCGCATATGCCTTGTAGCAATTGTGTTTTAGTAAGATAAGGGTATGAAATATGTTTGCAACAGTAGGCTTGCACACATGGGTTCAGATTAACACAATCCTCCTTGCTGCTCCTGTCTCTCTACTCTATTTTTCTGTCTTAGTGTGGCATGGCTGGCCTTTACCTGCTGCATGTTGTCAGGAGTCTCCACCCTCAACAACTACACCAAGAAGACTGTAATGGAGCGGAGGCGCAAAGCCCGCCTGTACCCCCCTCGATTCCCTGACATAGAGCCCCTGCTACCCCCGGCCCCCTACTACTGCCCTCCGCCCCCACACCCCTGCATGTCCCCACCATCCCCAGAACTCTCACCCCTGTCACCCTACTATGACTCCCCTTCGCCACCCCCAACCTCATCACCCCATCCACTCACCCACTCCCTCTCCCTCCCCCACTGCTACACACTCCCCCACCCTGAATACTTCCCACCTCCCCCGTCCCACCCTGCTCCCCTGTCCCCCTATCACCGCCACTCCCTCCCCTCTCCCTCCATCTCTCTGCCCCTCTCCGTCCACAGTTACACACCCCAGTACTACTCAGAGGACAGGGGCAGAGAGATGGAGGAAGAGGGGAGGGAGTACTCAGATGAGGAATACAGCCCACTTTGACTGTATGTGTGTGATACTTACCTATGAGCCAACATGCATTTGGATTTTGACAGAGCTAATCGGTGTGAAGTAGTCTGAAGCTCTCTGTCCAAACTTGTATGCATGCTGTCAATAAAACTTGGTGAAAATGTGCAAAATGATTTCATTCACAGACTAGTATGCCTTCTGTCAGTTTCACTGTGGTGTCCCTCTACCAGTGACTAGGTATCATTCATCTTCCTGCAATCTGTCCTCCTTCACCAATTATCATTCATATTGAATTGTTTAGCAATGACAGGAGAAATTTGATTTAAATCAGGTTTTAATACAAATTATTATCATTATCATACTTATAAGAAATAGTAACAAAAATAAAATTGCATTAGACATACAAAGCATAATGTGGAACCAAACATGTTCATATTTACACATATATCTCAATGTGCAGTGAGCAAATATGCTCTGTCAGATTTCAAGGCACTCAAGATCTATCCGTCTGTTTGTCTGTCAGTCCATGGGTGTGTCTGGGGGATAGGTTGATTCAGACAAATGGTAGAAAGCATAAAATAATTCGCAAAAATAATTACATAACTAAAAAGGGGAGGGGTCCAGTTAGCAGTGAGGTTAGTACTAATGTTCCATTCCATGTATGGACATTGGCAAATACATTATATTCTTTGTCTTATTCAGCACACTATAGTAGGGCTGTAAGTCAAACGGGGTAATGATCGTTGACAGTTTCCGAAATTGGATTCTGTTTGCGGCACTCTAGTCAATTCATTCTTCTATTTGGTTTTGAGAGTTTTGGCATTGTTTTATTATGAGCCTAATTGAGAAATAAATCAAATGTAAGCAAGAATAGTTCAGGACTATGATTCTGAAATAATGAGATACTGTCGCTCTATACTCTCTGACTCCACTATACCTTCTCCAACAAATATATGAGGGCTGTAAAAGTTTCATTAACTTTGAAAATGTTGTCCCGCTTTATATTGAAACCTAAACATGGACTTGGTAATATGCTGGCAGGACAGGTAAGTTATAACTATGTGGGCAGGACAGGTAAGTTATAACTATGTGGGCAGGACAGGTAAGTTATAACTATGTGGGCAGGACAGGTGGGTTATTACTATGTGGGCAGGACAGGTGGGTTATTACTATGTGGGCAGGACAGGTGGGTTATTACTATGTGGGCAGGACAGGTAAGTTATAACTATGTGGGAAGGACAGGTAAGTTATAACTATGTGGGCAGGACAGGTGGGTTATTACTATGTGGGCAGGACAGGTGGGTTATTACTATGTGGGCAGGACAGGTAAGTTATTGCTATGTGGGCAGGACAGGTAAGTTATAACTATGTGGGCAGGACAGGTGGGTTATTACTATGTGGGCAGGACAGGTAAGTTATAACTATGTGGGCAGGACAGGTGGGTTATTACTATGTGGGCAGGACAGGTAAGTTATTGCTATGTGGGCAGGACAGGTAAGTTATTGCTATGTGGGCAGGACAGGTAAGTTATTGCTATGTGGGCAGGACAGGTGGTTTTTACTATGTGGGCAGGACAGGTAAGTTATTGCTATGTGGGCAGGACAGGTAAGTTATTGCTATGTGGGCAGGACAGGTAAGTTATTGCTATGTGGGCAGGACAGGTGGGTTATTACTATGTGGGCAGGACAGATGGTTATTACTATGTGGGCAGGACAGGTAAGTTATTACTATGCTGGCAGGACAGGTGAGTTATTACTATGTGGGCAGGACAGGTAAGTTATTGCTATGCTGGCAGGACAGGTAAGTTATTACTATGCTGGCAGGACAGGTGAGTTATTACTATGTGGGCAGGACAGGTAAGTTATTACTATGCTGGCAGGACAGGTGAGTTATTACTATGTGGGCAGGACAGGTAAGTTATTACTATGTGGGCAGGACAGGTAAGTTATTACTATGCTGGCAGGACAGGTGAGTTATTACTATGTGGGCAGGACAGGTAAGTTATTACAATGTAAATCCATATGTTTAGACACACTTCAGTGGGAACCAAAAGAGATACATGAATCAAAATTCAAGCCAGAAAATCTGTGGATAACAACTCTCCCCTTTTGTATCCCACACTCATATCCATACCTAATTGTACAAAAAACGATCAGATCGTAAGATATTGAGCATGTCCCTTGGGTTTGGGCTAGTCTTCTGCTTCTAGTTTGCAGTCTTCTTTCGCAGGACAAAGTAGATTATACTGGAGATGAAGGTGAACGCAAAGGAGATCCAGGCCAGAATGAAGGAGTGGCCATACCAACCATCCGATTCATTCTTGTGAAAGATGTCTGTGTAGATGGAGGCAGCAATCATGATGCACAGGCCTGGAGGGAGGGAGGGACAAACGTCAAGCAAAGACAGAACTAGTTGTTTAACAGGTTGAAGATTGAAAGTGTTCAGGGCAATACGTACAGGCTAGGAGCTGGAAGATGCCAGAGAAGGTGAATCTCTGTCCCTTTGATAGAGTGAAGAGCTGTCCCACAAACACAAACAGGCCAATGGAAGAGAATATGCAGGCCAGAATGGAGCTAGCCTGCACTGCCTGGAGGTATTCTGTAGAGGGAGACAGAGACAGACACTGAATAAGGACTATTTACAGAACAGACACACCCAGAAATCAACACCATATTAACGAAACAGTGTTGTGTCACGCTCTGGAATGCAGAGGTGAAAGGGGCACTTCTGTTTTTTAGAGACACAGTGAAAGTATTTTAATCTGGAAAATTGTGTGCTAAGGAATATTTACGAGAGGATTTAAGACGAGTTCATTTCATAGGTTGTAAAAGGGTTTCTCAGCAATCAAATAAAACACTTTATTAGAGATACAACATTGCTACATACATACTTTTGACCACACATTCACTAAAGGTCTACACACAGACTCAATGTATTTGTAATGCACTTTCAGTGTACGTCCTCAAGCAAATCTGAACCTCCCCACCAGCCCCAACTCTGTCTCCGATCCTGCCACACCCTCTGTTCAGTTTCCTCTATGAGAAAATGGCATTGTTCTCCCTCGTTGGGCAATAGAGTGCTTACTGATCAATCATGCTTCACACTGACAGACACACAGAGACAGGCTAGATGGGAGGCTTAGTCTGACAGTTGTTATGGAGCTCTACCCTGAATTCAACCAAACCTCCAGCGCAGTAAACCCACATCCTGGAGAAACTACACTGTTCCTGTTTCTGTGCTGCAAAAATGTATATCTTGGGGTGACTTGAGACATAAAGAAAACGTTTAATTCACGTGTAGGACGATATTTACATATACTGTATATCCAGGAGCAATGCTAATTTCCTGCAGTGCTGTTTTTTTTCACAGAGAATGTTTCCTTACATTTTAGCCCAGCGGTTCAGTGTGGCCCGGGCTTACCTTGATGGTAGTAGCTGGGGAGATCGTTGGAGCTCCAGGTTCCATTGGTCAGTATCCACCTGGCCCACACATCAGTGGACACGGTTTTTGTCATCCACCAGGCCTGGACAGGACAGAGAGGAGAGATAGTCAATGGACATCCACAGGTTCATGTGTTGTAACATGCATTTGGATGTCCAGGCACAGGGATAACAGTCAATGGGTGGAATGTACATGGGTAGAACATAGCAGCATACCACAGCAGACAGGTATGCTCCTCTCACTATGACAGGCCATTTAACACTCACTGGACTACCACACATGAACAAGAGCATGTATATGCATCCACATTGTTGACGATAACGCACAGGCACACACACACCACACACACACACACACACACACACAGAGTGATGAAACACTGGCCAACCTGTTTGTCACCTATCTTCTTTCAGGGGTGAGAGTGAGCTCAGAAATGTACTCCAGAATACCAAAGTGGAACACTGACAGAACATCACCAAAGGCCTGAGCCGATGAGGGCTAACATAGCATGCTTTCATCTTTTGATTCAACACCCCACAGACATAGTGAAAGAGACATGCACTCATCTCATGTGTAGCTCCACAGGGCTATGTCAACATGAAGACAACTAAGTGGAGGAGGAGCAGTGGGGGATTACTTACATTGTCGATAGTTGCCACTAGGAGGAGGATGATGCTGGTGAGGTGAAGGAGGAAGATTCCGGCTAGAAGAACCAACATGATGACTGAGAGAAAGACAGAACAAGGGAGATGGAGAAAAAATATATATTTTTGGTTAAAAGTTGGTCAAACACTTCCTCGTTCTATACCATATCAAATAAAGGGAGACTGGGGGACACAGACACTGTCACAGGGATTAACATGAGTGACAGGAATCAGATACTCTATTTTTTTGTTCTCTTGCTGTACAGTGTCCTTTGGTTTCTTGAAAGTTGCTTTAAATCTCATGTATTTTTATTATTAAATATGATTAGATATGGATGTTGACAAAGGCTGCACTGTGAGGCTTGGCTTCAGCACTTTGAAACAGGAAGTCATTAATGATGGAAGGCCTGAGTCTGCACCACCTCAGGGTGCGGCTTTCTAACTCTTGATGGCTTATATCCACACACACTAACAGAAATGGAGGGAGGCGTGATAAAAAATGAATCTAAAGGATTCAGACGAAGAGATTTGGGATAGGACATAGTGATTGGTCAAGCGAGGTAGTGATAGACCTGGGAAACAGAGAGCGAGAAAATCAGATGGATAAAGGGGGAAGTGTAGGCAGGAGATGAGTTGTAACTTGTTTGCAGCTTGCAACAAACCGCCACTCCTTAAAATAACTGCACAAAATACCTACTCCGCTGCCTGCCCCACCTGCCCCAAATAAACACATACACACACCTTAACCCAGGGGTTCTCAAACGTTATGGGGCCGGGGACCCCTTTTGTGAGCACGTTTTGGGCCCTAGGAAGGAACAGTTTAAAGGCTCGCCTCTTGCCATCGGAGAGAAATGTTTCCAAGCTAATTTCCTGCAATTCTACAGATTTTGTCATGTGGCAGAGATTTTTTGTTGTTGCAGCTTTTAAGCTAATATCCTACAATTCTACACATTTTTATATGAGAAAGAGAGAGAACTTTGCAGTTTTAAAGATTAAATTACACTGCATTTATGTAAAAGTATTGTGGATACCAATATCCCTGTGAACTTCCCAGGCCCATGTTGCCCAGGGTTAAGAACATACTGTAGATTAATAATATTACATTGTGCTTTATTACAACCCCTAAACTTATTCCACGGATCCCTTGGACATTCTTTTTATTTTTTACATCTGTTGTTGTTAGTAATAGTCATATAATAAAATGTATGTTTAAAATATATATATATATATATTATTTTTTTTTCTTCATATATATTTTGAGATCTGGCTGCGAACCCACTGCAAGCCATTGTTAGTGGGTTTGAATGACCCCACTTTGAGAACCCCTGCCTTAACCAATTCAGATTAACTAGGCAGCTCAACTCAAAATATGGATAAACGACCTCAATTCACCAATTACAATGGCCCTTATTTGATTTATTCATTCAGTAAAGACCATAAACAATACTAAATAAGCTGAAGGACTGTTTAGATGTCCATTGTCAGTAGAGAGAAGGCGAGGTTGTTTGATGCTTGTTTTTCCTAAATACAATCATATTGTGAGAACAACTCACGGATACACTTTAGAGTTCCTTCCCACCCCTACTACTGGCAATAGAGCAGCTTGGGATCTGGTGGGTGTGGAGAGAGTGAGGCGGGACCCCATCTGGAATGCAGAAAACCTCTCTGGAATAAAGGGCTGGTCTGGGTTGGGTCCAGACATGTGATCTACATCAACACTGACCCACCCCAAGTTGTTTCCCGCCCACGTACACTTCAAAATTACTGTAATTGGGAACAAGTACTTCTTAATTAGCTCAACTGTGTGTAAATATTTGAGTACACAAAAGATGGTGTGTGTAATTTCTCATATGAGAGCTCATCTAAGTGCTGAAGAGACAAATAAAGAGGGAACTCGAGCTAGTCTTAGACAATTAAACCTCTGACTGTCTGAGCTGACAGCTGCTGAGGGAAGTTTAGCCCTGTTCTGTTATGTGAAGGAAATACAAAGTACACCCTATCCAACCTCAGCAGTTTGCCAGAGTCACAGAGAGTAAACACTGAATTCATGACAATCTCCCTGCCTTCTAGGATGGAGCATAGTTCCATCACGCACTCAGCTACCTACCAGAAATTACAGGACAGGTTTCATGGGCTAAAGCGTGTGCATTATGAACTTTAACTAAATGTATACTTAAAGTTTCAGAATTTCAGTGCATTTGGATTTTCACCTTGTAATGTTTGTTTCAGAACCAGCTACCTGATCAATTACCTGAACACGCCCACACTGAACTTACCTGACAAAGGAATAAACTGCATTACAAAAGACATGCTAGCTACAATTCTAATGAATTCACGCTCCTACTTACTGTGTGCAATTGTATTAGTCTTAAGAGTAATAAAATAGAAGGCATGCATATAGGCTACAATATAGGCTATTATCATTTAAAAAACACATGAAGAGCATGTCAAAGAGTTGAGAGTTCTGAAGGAGAACACAAATGTTCAACTTACTTTTTGATGGTAGCCTTTCTGTTGAAGCCCAACTCCTTCTGCTCTCTACGTTCCAAATGTCAGACTCAGCCCTCGCCGCCAAGACACGCACAAACACTCACAACCACACCTCCACCCACTTCCCTCCCTCTTTTCCTCGAGTCCACACCCCACCCAAATCTCTCACTCCTTTTTTCTCCCTCTCTCTCTCTCTCTCTCTCTCACATGCATGCAATTACCCAAAAGCCACTATTTCAACAACTTTGTGGTGGAGTTTTTGTTTTTCGTGCTCTAGCTATGTCTTTGTCACTCTGTCTATTTAGGACATTAGATCCATGAGTACTCAGAGGAAGCACACTGACTCACCCACTGATGTTTGGGGAACTCCCAAAATATTGTCATGAATTCAAATCCCTGCTGCCATGGAGACTCAGTAGTAGCCAGAGCAACCACATTGTTGCTGTTGTATCTCCACACACTGACGTGGTGGGTGTAGTGTTTCTGCCTGATCCCCACCCACTCTCTCCATTCCCCCTCCAAAGCTCTCTCTCCGGGAGAATAGTCAGGATGAAGGAATGTAGTTGGTTGGGAGGGAGGGAGAGGAGAGGAGGATAACAAGTGCAAGTCATAGCCTGAGAGAGAGATTGTGTGTTTGCATGAGAACGAGTGAGAGAAACCGGTTTACAACAAGTACAACTCATATTCACACTTGATTGATAGATATAGTGCACTATCTAGGACAATAGTCTGACAATATACGTAGGGTGAAAGAAACCTACCTCTGCTGAGGTAATGTGCTACATACAGAGTGCTTCAGCAGCCTCAGGTGATGTCACAGGGTAATGATAGGGTTTCAGACATGTTTGGCCAAGTGACTCTCAGACCTCAAAGTATTATCCACTGGGCACGTCACATACTGGGTTATTGGTGGATACGGTTCCACAAACAGCATTCCTCACTTGGGTCAAAGTCAAGGAATGCGGAGCAACCTCAAAAGATGTACTGCGGACTCCCCACAACCAACACTAAGGCTGTGACTGTCACAAAGCCAATAGGATACACCCTAGCCCCTAGGGGGACAGGCAACTCAAATACTGGGCTTCAAATATAGAAAAAGGGAATTTAGAAATATTGTCTAGCCTGCCTCTTCCCAGGGTGTATCGACCCCACCTACCTGACAGGTGAGGTAAGCTAGCTTGGGAACAGTGTGGCCTACTATATATCCCTGCTGCCTCTGTCTGCCTATGGAAGCTGGTCCCGAGTGAAATTAACAAATAACATGCCTGTGTAGCTTTTGAGAGGACCAATGGGATCGTTTCATCAACAATCAGCCCTTCGTTTCCCTTTCTTAATCAAAACTGGAAAAACCAGAGCCCATAAAGCAGGGGTGTCAAACTCATTCCACAGAGGGCTGAGTGTCTGCCGGTTTGTTTTTATCTTTTCAATTAAGACCTAGACAACAAGGTGAGGGGACTTCCTTACTAATCAGTGACCTTAATTAATCAATCAAGTAGAAGGGTGGAGAGAAAAGCTGCAGCCACTCGGCCCTCTGTGGAACCAGTTTGACACGTACCCTAAAGGCAGACTGGAACAGTTGTGATATTGTTTGAATTGAAGTGTTGTATGTACAGTATTAATAAGGTGTTCGCTCCTTCATATTCAAGGCAGATCCAAGGTGGGTCTACAGCGTGGCCGTGGCTTGCCTTGCCTTGTGTGGGATGAGACGTTAGAATGCGTGGGTTACTTCTGGGAGCGCTGAGAAAGATCACGCCGCTTGTGACTCAACGCTGAGGAGCTCCCAGGGCCGCTCACTGACAGAGTATTTCCACACGGCCGTGTGAAACAGTTCCAGTGTCCACATGCCAAGGGGAGTAAGCGTGACCATAAGCACATCGCTTTACAATGGTAAAATGATCTGCTGTGGTTAACTGTGTCATTCTCCCCGGTCTCTGCCTGTCTGAGTCTGTCTACAGCAACATGACTGTCCTGGATGTCTGATTGCTAGGTTTAAATTTAGAAAGACAGCAAGGCAATGTAGGGGATTTGCTGGGTAATTTTAAAGAAAACTGTTTAATGAGTCAGAACAGATAATAGCCTGTATCAAAAACAGTGTGTTGAAACTCTCTCCCTACCCAGTGTTGACTAATTGGGATGAGGCTATTGGGATCTCACTCATCCCTTCACTCCCACTTGTCGCTTGACTGGTTTCCTATACAGGTAAGGTACACACTGACGTCATGGTGCCGTTGTAACACACACACACATGATCACACCTTTCTGGCCCTCAGATTCATGTCATAGCCACACACACACACACACACACACACACACACACACAGTGGAAGCTGAAAGGAGCTCCCTATCCTACAGGGAATAGTACCTGGATCAAAGGAGCAAATGGATCGTCTAATTCTATGACTGCCTGTCAATGTTCCCTCTCATTTTTTTTCATCACTGAGCAAATTTCAGGTCTGTTGAACGCAAACTTGAAAGTTGTGAAAATTCTGTGCAACTTCCGGTGTGCGTTTACTGTGAACACCGAGGATGTACACGCTTTAAGTTAGTTCTAACAGTGGTCAAGTAGGCTACTGTGGCTATTTGATCATAATGTAGGCCTACCAGAGTGGCCTACCATCAAAAACAATGGAGAAAATTCATCACATAACATTTTAACATGGTAATAGCTGTTCTGTCGTTCAGCCTACAGTAGCAGCTAATGTGTGGTGTTCAATATAGGCCTACATTCCATGAGACTTTTGAAATAAATATGCAGGGCTTGACATTAGCCTGTTAATACACTTGTCCTTCAGACAAGGAGGTGACTAAAATGTTGTTTTTTTGATGCAAGAAACCACTTTACAAAATAAAATGCATTATTATTCCCATCCCGTTATTACAGAGAATCAGACGCATTTTGCTACCCTCTGCCTATTGGCTACTTAGCTTATTCAAGCCTGTCTCAAAATACAACACCGCCCCTTTAAGACAAAAAAAGCTCTTAAACTGACTTACTTTTCAAAGATGTCTAGAAATGCACATGTTTTGTGCTCTTGTTGGAAGCAATCACGACCCATTGCTGACTATAAATGATCTATAACTGGGCTAATAACTCACTAACTAGCAAAGGATAAGAACAAATGTACATGTCGCTACATGCAGTTCTCGCTTTGATCTCAAAACAAGGGCATCTGCTCACGACCGCTCATGCTGTAAACACAGTCCAGTTCAAAGTGAACGGCACAGATCCATATATGGCAATGGTCTATATGCATATAGGACTACTGCAGCTCTGATTGGTTATGGCACACTGGTCTGTGTAGAGCAGGGGCCTGAGTCATGCATGTCAATGCAATAGAATCCTTCACCAATGCTTTCAACAAAATCTCTTGCATAGTTAGTTTTGCATACTAAGTCTTGTACAGTTCATTTTGTTTCGGTATGTTGCATTGAAAGTGGCTAATATTGCGTTGATTTGATCACAATTGCCACAGTAAAGGGAAACGGTGATAGTGTTAACTAAGGGGGAAAACTCTAGAAAGTTGAGTGAAGTTTAATCTCGTGCTTCTCTGCACGCTGATATTTCTTCTGCATGGCAGTCCCGGGGAGCTGCACGCCCACACACGTGCTCACAGCTTAGAGGGAACATTGCTGCCAGTTGAAGGATACTACTCCCATGATCTCCATGTTGTGGCATGCTCCTTCCACATACATTATTCTCTGTAATGCACAAGTAATTCACAAGCAAAATCAAGCCCCTTGAAACAGCCCAGGTGCAGCTACCACCCATATTAGTGTAGTGAGGGCTGCTAAATCTGGTCACTCCCTCCATTAGAGATCCCAGGGACACAATTCAGGCTGAAAAATTCAAGAGGAAAGTGTAAAGTAGTAGGGGGTCTGTGATTATGTGGTGAACCTGGTAAGCCACTGGAGAGCCAGCCAATGTAAGAGACGTATGAGCCTAATTAAGGTGGAGCAACATTCAGGTCAGCCAGGTGCCATCATAGGTCAGCCAGAAACAGGCAGAGTCACTAGTGGTCCTGGGGGGGGGGGGGGGGGGGGGGGGCAGTGCCCGTGACAGCAATTTTGGACCCCCTTGTGGCCTGCCTAAATGTGGAGTATGAAATCATTTTTCATAACTAATTTTTGCTATCGTTATTTTTTTACATCCGTTGTTAGACAGTGGCAACGCGGAACACTCATTTAACCCACACATTTTCTAGAGGGACGGCTTTAGGCGGAACACAACAGTATCGTACCACATGCAAAATGACATGACAACAATAACGTCTAATGTAACTGGCCCCTCCGACAGTACAACTGGACCCAGCTTGGCCCCCCCAGTTGAAATGGTCTAGAACCGCCACTAGGTAGAGTTGGACTAGGTCCTCGGACATGTACATCAATGTGATTTTATGTAAGCCTCGAAACTAAATGATATCATTATGCACAGAGTACATGGACATCCTGTGATTTGTGTTACCCTTTACATGACCAGAATTAGAATGACATTTGAATTGCTCTGTCATTATCATTTTGGTTTCATGAAATTATATCTACTTTTGCATAACACTCTGATTTCCCGGGGGGATGATAGGGACAGTGATCAGTTGAGGCCTGTAACGGCAAAACTATGGCAGTCTGTGGTTCCTTTAGATTCGTCTGGGGTTTCTCAATGCTCCCCACATTTAAAAAATACTACAGTTTCCTATAGAATACAACAGTACTTACTATAGAATGATAGTAAACTGTATTATACTGTAGAATACTATACTATAACTGTAGTATCCCTCGATAATGTGTAGTACTTACTATATAATGTTGAAGTACACTGTAGAATACTATAGTAAATACTCAGTATTATCCCCCCCAAAAAACACTGTAGTAAATAATACAGTAATGTCCGCCAAAAATAAGTGAGAAACCTACATGCCAAGTATAGACCACATACAGTATTGTGTTACCTACAGGTTATAGAAAAGAGTAGAAGTTCTGAGCTATCCATTCAGACCCCAGTCCTACTATCTAAAGATTATGGAAAATGTGATCTTTTAGTATTTCTCCAGTAGGTTTCCTGAAAGAAAAAGCCTCCACGTCTAAGATAATAAAACAAAAACACTATAGTAAGCTAAATACTACAGTAATGTCTGCAAAAATACTACAGTAAACACTACAGTATACTACTGTCTGCAAAAACACTACAATACATACTACAGGCCGCAGAAACACTACAGTAAATACTACTGTATACTACAATCCGCAAAAGCACTACATAAATAACCATAGTTTATCCTACCATTTTCTTTTACTACAGTATTTATACTATAGTTAACTGGATCGAATCCCCGAGCTGACAAGGTAAAAATCTGTCGTTCTGCTCCTGAACAAGGCAGTTAACCCACTGTTCCCCGGTAGGCCGTCATTGTAAAATAAGAATTTGTTCTTAACTGGCTTACCTTGTTAAATAAAGGTACAAAAAATATATATAATAATAATAAATACTACAGTGTACTACAGTAAATACTCCAAAAACACTACAGTGAATATTATAGTATTTATACCATAGAATACTATAGTATTTTTTTCACGTGGGTCCCTGCAAGGGGAATTCCAACAAGTTTTAAAGCAGTCTGTTGTTGTTTTTTTTAAGAAGAAAAAGTAAACTGTCAGGGATAGCTTTAAGGGACATGTAGCCCAATGTAACAGAAAACAGATAAGAAATGTAGCCACTAGTTGTTTTGGTTGTTCCAACAACTGTTTACATTCAATACAAAAAAACATCCTGATATTTAGTGGAGCTGCCCGTTTCCATGGTGACTGGTCAGGGTTTTATTGTTGATCCACTCCCCCTCTGTCACTTCCACCCTGTGGCTCTTTTTTTAGATCTCACATTGCTACATTTCACTTTGTTTGCACATGATCTACCCTCCTCCTCCTCCTTCTCTGACTGTTTTGTCCCTCCTTTTCCTGCTCGGCCCTCATTTACCACCCCCTCTCCCTCTTTTCTCTCAATGAAATCCAGACATATTTTTTTGCTTTGAAACGTTGAAAAGAAAACAACTCCTGACTGTTGGTAGCTAGGCAACTCACAATATGAGTCATCACTCTGCCGCACCCATCAACCCCCTCTCCTCCCCTGTACACTCTCTTCATGTAGCCTATTGAATAGTGTGGTTCAGTTAGACAGTGTACATTATGCTCAGTTTCAATGAAATCCCTCTGTTACTTACTTGTCCTTCTTGAATATTACAATAGTTTGTATGCAGATGCCTGATAAAAGAGGAAAGTACAGTGGAATTTGTTTTTGTTTTTCACTGTCACTCTTAGGCCTACTGCTGTCCGTACAATTCATGCCACTGTACTATTCGGTTGATAATGATCAACATTGATGTTGTCATGTGGTGGCACAGTGTCACTATGGCAATAATAGCAATGGTTATAGTGATGATATTACAAAGGAAACACTAACTAAAATCCCTATGATGCACAAATGTGCTAGATTATTCCAAGTTGATTTCAGGGCAGTTCCCACACAAAAAATACTACAGTTTACTATAGTACTTACTATACAATTCTATAGAATACTATTTTCCACATTGTAGTATCCCTCAATTGTGTAGTGCTTACTATAGAATGTTGTAGTATACTGTAGAATAATATACTCCACACTGTAGTATCCTTCGATCATATGTAGTACTTACTATATAATTGTTTTGTATACTACACTACACACTGTAGTATCCCTCGATCATGTAGTGCTTACTTTTGAATTGTGTAGTATACTGTATAATACTATACTGCATACTGTAGTATCCATCGATTGTGCAGTGCTTACTATATAATTGTGTAGTATACTGTCGGATATTATAGTAAATACTACAGTATTACCCCCCCCCCCCCCCCCAAAAGCACTACAGTGTCTGCAAAAAGACTCGTTTTTAATTTGCATATACCCCAACCATTCCCCTCCCCCATATCCCAATTTGTGCCAGCCATCAGTGAGAAACCGACATGCCAAGTATAGATCATATGTTGTGTTCCCTACAGGTTACAGAAGAGCTGAACTATCTGTTCAGGTTCCAGTCCTACCTACATACAGGTTATGGAACATTTGCTCTTTTAGTATTTGTCCAGCAGGTTTCCTCAAGGAGAAAGACCCCACTTCTATGTCAAAGATACAAAAACAATACAGTAAAGTAAATAATACACTACTCTGCTAAAACACTACGGTGAATATAGTGTATAACTATAGTAATACTACAGTATGTATACCATAGTATACTATAGTATTACGTCATGTGGGTTGGTACAAAAGCAGGTTCCCTAGCCCATACATTCAAAGGTGAAACTTGATTAGGGTCAGGTTCACCTCTCAGCAATTGCTGATGTTCTTATGTTACAGCAGATGGTGGTTTATTTTCCTTCCATAATAACAAAGCAAAGTTATAGGAACTGCGTAAGGTTACTTGGCCATGCCAGGGTAAGGGTGGAATGGTGAGAGGCTCCTCAGGGGATTGGAGAATTCAATGTGTGCTTTGACTTGTATGACAATGCCACCCTCTTGTGGAGAGAAGAGAGCTTGTCATCTCTAACGTATTGTGGTTAAGTTTCAACTTGACTTTTATTATAGTAAATTATATAGCAAGCCTGTAATTATATATCCCTGTAGAACTGACAAGCATAATTGGAATCGGCATGCCATTGTTGAGATTAATTGCCAATTAAGACTACTTGAATACGTGAACACATGTGGTAAATGCGCAGCATTCAAAATATACCTTTCCCTTTTGCCTCGTCCCAGTGTGTTGATGCACGTTGAGAAACAATCATATTGGCAATGTATTTTAAACAAAAATATTACGGTATCCTCCTACTTTACATTCTAACAATCACTCGGTGTCAGGCTCACGATTCGACAGGAAAAAGATTAATTCACAGAATCCACACAAAATTCTCTTTCAAGCGACAGTGTCTCCCGTAATGATAAACTGACTCATAACATCCCGACGACAAAAACCAACGTCCGTCAAATAAACCAGTCAAGAATCAACGTAGAAATGTCGGCGCGAAGACAGCTCCACGAGACCAAGCCACGTGAAATGGGTGAATCATACGAAAACGCGCGAAAATATAAATGATCTCAGGACTTTGAAGAATTTAACAGATCACGACTTTCGGGTAGAAAACGGACGCGTTTTCAACCTAGAGTGGTGGTATTCAATGATAAGAACGGCAAGTACCATGCCAAACAACACGAGGAGAAGCATTTATGTTTCTAGAAACATACTGCAATTGAGAATTGATTCACATTTTAGATGGAGTATTTGACTATTTTGGCTTCCAGAGCCAATTCGCCTTTAAACAGAACATGTAAGTGTAACAGTATAGGTTCCGTCCCTCTCTTCGCCCCAACCTGGGCTCGAACCAGGGACCCTTGCACACATCAACAACTGACACCCACGAAGCATCGTTACCCATCGCGCCACAAAAGCCGCAGCCCTTGCAAAGCAAGGGGAAAACCTACTTCAAGTCTCAGAGCGAGTGACTCACTGATTGAAACGCTATTAGTGCGCACCACCGCTAACTAACTAGCCATTTCACATCGGTTACACTCACCCCCCTTTTGACCTTCTCCTTTTCCGCAGCAACCAATGATCCAGGTCACGGCACCAATGTAACAGTGTAGGTTCCGTCCCTCTCTTCGCCCCAACCCTGGACCTTTGCACACACTAACAACTGACACCCACGAAGCATCGTTACCCATCGCGCCACAAAAGCCGCGGACTTGCAACGCAAGGGGAACAACCACTTCAGGTCTCAGAGCGAGTGACGTCACTGATTGAAACGCGCACCACCGCTAACTAACTAGCCATTTCACATCGGTTACATAAGGTCCTTGGACTATAAGGAGTAAAGTTAGCCCAATAATGGACTAAAGGAGCCTAAGTCTGACCACAAGGTGTGTGAATGATGCATAACTAGGCTATTCTATTCATTTGTCCTCTTGCCTTTAGCAAATGCCTCTGCTGGCCCCCTGGCCCAACTATCCTCTGAATGTGGCTACACTGTCGAGTCGAAATGGCGAGACCTGACGTTTGTGGTACCTTATAATGCCTGTCACGTCAAGCAAGAAGAGGTAAAGTAGCACTCACCCCTCTCCCCTTCTTAAAAGTAACTCGATGTCCATAGTCACAATCCATTCTCCGAACTTGTCAGACTGGCAGGTCAAAACTGTTCTGTGACTGTCATCTGTCAACATAAAAGCTTTTTCTATTGTTCTTCACACACCATTATTCACTTCTTTCCCGTGGCCTGCGGTGCTGCTGACAGGATGATAGTTATGTGTTGCCTCTGAACTGGAGAGGGACCCCCGTGAAGATGTCCTGCCTAGTGTCCCAGGCTCAGGCCCTGGCCCCCTCCTCCCTCTGCTGCTCGTCTCAGGGAATGACTGTCAGACTGCAAGTTCATGGAGCCAAAGAGGAGCTCCGAGTCCAGGGTAAGTGTGGAGTTCTATAGTATAATGTATCACAATTGTACACAGCCTGCACATTATGGCTGCTGAACAGACAGATTTAGAGGCATAATTTGGACTGAATCCAATGTTTCTGTAACTATATTTCTACTGCTATCATGAGTCTGTGGGGATACTGTCAGGTCTGTATGTGAGCTGTGTTGGTTTCCCCCTGCAGTTAGAGGAAAATGGACACCACTGCTTTCGCTGGCCCTGCAGTGTGGCTACAGTATGGACAGGCAACATGGAGAGCTGCTCATATCTGCACCCTTCACTACCTGTGGGATCACATCAAAGGTGAGCCGTGACACTCCTATTGTGCTATGACATGGGATGGAAATGATGACTCAGGGCTACTTGACTGTCCTTTTTGCTTTTACATGAAATTTGCTAAACCAATTTCTTTGCTTAATAATGTTGTGTTTTACACTGAGTGAACAAAACATTAGGACCACCTGCTCTTTCCATGAGACTGACCAGGTGAAAGCTATGATCCCTTTTAGGCCTTGAGACATGGATTGTGTATGTATGCCGTTCAGAGGGTTGAATGGGCAAGACAAAAGATTGCAGTGCCTTTGAACGGGGTATGGTAGTAGGTGCCAAGCGCACCGGTTTGTCAAGATGCACATCATCTGCACATCTATCACTCCAGTGTTAATTTGCTAAATTGTAATTACTTCGCTACTATGGCCTATTTATTGCCTTACCACCTCACGCCATTTGCACACACTGTATATAGACTTTTTTCTATTGTTATTGACTGTACTTTTGTTTATTCCATGTGTAACTCTGTTGTTTGTGTCACACTGCTTTGCTTTATCTTGGCCAGGTCACAGTTGTAAATGAGAACTTGTTCTCAACTGGCCTACCTGGTTAAATAAAGGTGATTATTTTTTATTTTTTTTAAGAACTGCAACGCTGCTGGGGTTTTCATACTTAAAAGTTTCCTGTGTGTATCAAGGATGGTCCACCACCAAAAGGACATCCAGCCAACTTGACACAACTGTGGGAAGCATTGGAGTCAACATGGGACAGCATCCCTGTGGAACGCTTTTGACACCTTATAGTCCATGCCCCGAAGAACTGAGGCTGTTCTGAGAGAAAAAGCGGGTGCAACTCAATATTAGGAAACATGTTCCTAATATTTGTACACTCAGTGACATTATCATTTCCCCACCTAAATGAAATAATGTACATTTTCTTCCAGGATGGAAAATACACTCTCTCTCTTCAAATAGGAGAGAAAGCCATCACATTGGCCTGTCCTTCTTCTCTGCCAGACCAAGTAATACAACCCCTCCGACCTGCAGTAGATGTCCCCCATTATGCAACTATGGGCCCAACAAACTCAGTTTCCACAACCCTGCTGTCTAATCCTTCTTCCATAACCCTATCTTACCCGGTGCGTCACCCATCCTTCCCATTCAATCCCCTGCCCACATTGCCCCCTGATCAGCCTCTCAGCCCTGGTATCCATGTTACTTCTCCCTTGACTACAGGCCCCTCTGTCCATCCTCCCCTGGCTCAGCGTCTTCAGGGCTACCCATTCTATCAGTATTATTACCTCCACACGATGCCCCTCAGTGAGTCATACCAGTCACCCCTCTCCTCTAGTCCCCCCTCTCAACTCCCAACTACAATAACCCCCATTTTACTCAGTATTCTTCCACTACAGCTGGTCATCCAGTTCACTCTGAAGCCCCCACTCTCCGAACCCCTGAGTATACTCTCCACCCATACTACCACAACTACCATCACCCCAAAATCCCTATGCTTGAGCTACCTCAAGGGCCCAGTCCTGGTGCCAAGACGGGTACTTCCACCAATGGTCCTCAGGTTGAACCACCTGCCCCTCACACCCCTAACCCGATCTTCCCGGTGTTTCCACACTACTACCTCGACCACCCCAAAGTGCCTCCCTATAACCCACCCCAACGCCCTCAGCCTGATAAGCCCTTCCTCTCACTCCTCTACTCTCCCTGTTAGCAGTTCACAATCTAGAAAAAAGAAACGCACACCTATAAAGGCGAGGTGCTGGCTAGCGGAGTAGAACACTAGAAAATAAAGGAAAGCCGCACACTAAGAGCTCAGATGCAAAAATGTAATAACCAACGTTTCGACAGCAAAGCTGTCTTCATCAGGGTATCATCACAAACACTGCAAGATGAGTCATTTATATAGTGTCAAGAGACACACAGGTGTTTGTAATCATGGCCAAGTATGGCCTAATATCATTGGTTAACTCAAATATTTAAAAAAAAAATGGCATACAAAGAACATACAGAAAGACAAACAAATGAATAGCATACGATCATAGCATTTGTAGTCTAAAATGTATCTAACAAACAATTACAATGGCAAAATCACAATTATCACAAGAATGGCTTCAGATCAAAGTCTATGTTGAGACCGAAGGGAGCAAGGGTCTTTAAATTAAAGATCCAGGCAGCCTCTCGTTTTAACAATAAATTATCAAGTTCACCCCCTCTCCTCGGGAGGGTGACATGTTCGATGCCAATATAACGCAGAGACGAAATCGGATGGTTTGCTTCCAAAAAGTGGGCCGCAACTGGGTAAGTTAAGTTTTTGCACCTAATGGTGCTACGATGCTCTGTACTTTTAATTCACGCTTTGTTTTACCCACATCATTTTTACCACAAGGACAAGTTATAAGATAAATAACTGCCTTAGTGGAACACGTAATAACACCTTTAATTGGGATAGATTTCTCTGTTTGGGGGTGTTTAAAGGATCTACATTTATAAGTGCCATTGCATTGAGCACAGCCATTACACTTGTAATTTCCATCCAGTATGGGCGCAAAGAGACGTTGTTCAGGAATATCTTGGGGTGGTAAATCAGAGTGTACCAATTGGTCTCTGAGATTTCTTCCCCGCGAGAATACGACCAGGGGAAGATCAGAAAACACATTAACGAGACTATCATCATATTTCAGAATGTGCCAATGTTTGTGAACGATTCCTTTAATTTGTTCAGAGCACTTTGAATAGCGGGTAGTGAGAACGCAAGAATGCGTCTTTTTGCGAGACTGACCTTGAAAAAGGTCATGTCTCGTTTTGTTTTGAATTTTCTCAATGGCAATATTAATCTGATCATTGTTGAACCCCCTCTCCTTGAACTTATCCTGAGTCTCAGCCATATTTCTGTCGAAATCTGATTGTTTAATACAAATTCTTTTGATTCGACAGAATTGGCTGTAGGGCAAACTATTTTTCAAGGGAAGTGGGTGACAACTATCAGCCCTCAACAAACTGTTACGATCAGTAGGTTTCCTGTAAAGATCAGTGTATAAAACATTATCTTCACACAAGATCAGAAGATCATGAAAACTGATTTGACGTGTATCAGATTGCATAGTAAATCTCAAATGTTCAGAACAGGAGTTAAGAAAAGCATAAAACGCCTGGAGCAGTTCTGCATCACCCCTCCATAGAAGAAAAATATCGTCAATATACCGTTTCCAAATAATGATGTTAGGCAAGAAAACATTTTTGAGAGGGTTGAAAATGGAGTTCACAAACACACCGTAGAACTCCTGTTCCTCATGTGCCTCACCCTCCACCCTATCCTCACTACTACACCCCACAAACACCCAGTGGTGAAGTCAAGAGATCCCATCACCCTGATGACCCTTTTATTCATCTTCAACCTTTGAAACCTAACTCATCTCCCACCTTAACAGAGATCCCATTCTACCAATACACTCTTCATTTTCCTTACAAGCCTCCACCGATCCAGAAACACAGAATTGGTCTCCAGACCAACAATCCCTCTAGACCCATGGACGAACAACCTCCAGTTGTCCCATCTCCCCCTGCGTTGTCTCCTGATCAAAGTGGAAAGTCACACCCTCATGGTCACCTGAAATGGCCTCCACAACTACAACCCTACAATTCACACACAGCCAAGAGCCTGTCTACTAGTTCTACCTCTGTTGCCCATGCTGCAACCCAACCTCTTCTCTTTCCAAACTTCCCCCCGTTGTACTACCCTCATCTCAAATCACCCATCAGCAACCCAGTGATCCCAGTACACATGCCGAAAAGACATCAGGGGCTCAAGCTCCCCTAGATTCTGACCATCATAGAAGAGGAAGATTTGCCCACACTCTTGTGGCGAGTCTAACCCATGCACCCTGTCCTACCACCAACCCCATTCATAACCCCTCACACCATCACATCATTCATCCACAACCTTCAACCATTCCTTCCCCTCATCATCCCAACCCAGGGCCCCCTGGAGATCTGCCAGACACAGTGATGAAAGGTAAGTCTTCATCTTGAATATTTCTACTGTGTGTGAACTGCACCACTATTGAAAGGCTGTGGTTGTCTCATATCAGTGCATGCACTATAAAGAGCCACAAGAGGGCACCTCACCTCTACTAGGTGATCCTGGAGACAACAGTGTAATTGGTTTCACTTCCGTATCAAATATCCACTTCTTTCTTATGTAGAAGTTCATAAACCTGGTTTGTCACACCAGTACCGTTTCCTTTTCCTCCATACAGACCCTGGTTTAAAGGCCGATACACAAACACCCTGTGGCTTGTCCGACTATGACTGTGACGGCTCCTTAGGTTGCTGCTCTTACCTTGTGAATGGTTAGTCTCGATCTCAAGCTACTGGTCTTGGTGTTGCTATGTGGCTGTTTGGTGTTTCGCCGACATCAAAACACTTCCCAGGGGAAGATCTGAGATCGGAGGAGTGGAAGTGGTCTTCCAGTGTGTCCAAGGCCATGTGCACATGCTTGGTATTTCGGGAATGTCAGTTTTCGAACTGCTTTGCTACTCATTAGTTTACACAATGCGCCAATTTGTGTCTTAGGTCCTCAGGCTGTGTGTGTGTGTCAACCCTCAGTGTACATCGGGGCCTCAATTTGTCTTTGCGGTCCCTGGTTCTCTGGTGGACCCCACGGTCACCCTTCCCCCTCTGCCTGCGGACAGCCATGTGTCCTGCACCCCCCAGAGGATGACCTCTGACCTGTACAGTGTACCCCTGGATGGCTGTGGAGTGCACAGATTCGTATGTTACTGTACTGCTACTCCACATCCTTATAAAACTGTTCAACATATTACTTGTGTATGATTATTTTGTATGTTATAGTTTGATGCTCATGTCTGTTTGGTTAGGAGGATGGTCAGGCCATGGTCCACTTGTTGGAGTTCAACGCTCTACTTTCCACACAACATAAACACAGCACCACATCCTGAAGACTCACCTGTCCGGTAAAGCCATTTTACTACAAGAACAAATGGTTCACTCGATCCCTCCGATGTCAACAACTACAGACCAGTATCCCTTCTTTCTTTTCTCTCCAAAACTCTTGAACGTGCCGTCCTTGGCCAGCTCTCCTGCTATCTCTCTCAGAATGACCTTCTTGATCCTCATCAGTCAGGTTTCAAGACTGGGCATTCAACTGAGACTGCTCTTCTCTGTGTCACGGAGGCTCTCCGCACTGCTAAAGCTAACTCTCTCTCCTCTGCTCTCATCCTTCTAGACCTATCTGCTGCCTTTGATACTGTGAACCATCAGATCCTCCTCTCCACCCTCTCCGAGTTGGGCATCTCCGGCGCGGCCCACGCTTGGATTGCATCCTACCTGACAGGTCGCTCCTACCAGGTGGCGTGGCGAGAATCTGTCTCCGCACCATGCGCTCTCACCACTGGTGTCCCCCAGGGCTCTGTTCTAGGCCCTCTCCTATTCTCGCTATACACCAAGTCACTTGGCTCTGTCATATCCTCACATGGTCTCTCCTATCATTGCTATGCAGACGACACACAATTAATCTTCTCCTTTCCCCCTTCTGATAACCAGGCGGCGAATCGCATCTCTGCATGTCTGTCAGACATATCAGTGTGGATGACGGATCACCAGCTCAAGCTGAACCTCGGCAAGACGGAGCTGCTCTTCCTCCCGGGGAAGGACTGCCCCTTCCATGATCTCGCCATCACGGTTGACAACTCCCTTGTGTCCTCCTCCCAGAGTGCTAAGAACCTTGGCGTGATCCTGGACAACACCCTGTCGTTCTCCACTAACATCAAGGCGGTGACCCGATCCTGTAGGTTCATGCTCTACAACATTCGCAGAGTACGACCCTGCCTCACACAGGAAGCGGCGCAGGTCCTAATCCAGGCACTTGTCATCTCCCGTCTGGATTACTGCAACTCGCTGTTGGCTGGGCTCCCTGCCTGTGCCATTAAACCCCTACAACTCATCCAGAACGCCGCAGCCCGTCTGGTGTTCAACCTTCCCAAGTTCTCTCACGTCACCCCGCTCCTCCGCTCTCTCCACTGGCTTCCAGTTGAAGCTCGCATCCGCTACAAGACCATGGTGATTGCCTACGGAGCTGTGAAGGGAACGGCACCTCCATACCTTCAGGCTCTGATCAGGCCCTACACCCAAACAAGGGCACTGCGTTCATCCACCACTGGCCTGCTGGCCCCCCTACCTCTGAGGAAGCACAGTTCCCGCTCAGCCCAGTCAAAACTGTTCGCTGCTCTGGCACCCCAATGGTGGAACAAGCTCCCTCACGACGCCAGGACAGCGGAGTCAATCACCACCTTCCGGAGACACCTGAAACCCCACCTCTTTAAGGAATACCTAGGATAGGATAAAGTAATCCTTCTAACCCCCCCCCCCCCCCCCCCTAAAAGATTTAGATGCACTATTGTAAAGTGGTTGTTCCACTGGATATCATAAGGTGAATGCACCATTTTGTAAGTCGCTCTGGATAAGAGCGTCTGCTAAATGACTTAAATGTAAATGTAATGTAATGTTCAAATCCCTAGCAAATGTATTTCATTATTTTTCCCAGAAGTTACCATTTGAATGCTAATGCTTTCAAACCATGATGATGAACTTGCAATCCTTTAGTACATATGGGATAGTGTAACATGAGCTTGTCTTCTGTGTAGGTTGATGGTGGAGTGCAGGTCTTCTCCTGGTTCTTCAGGGAGGGTGAGGTACCAGGTGAGGAACACCACCCCTAGCCCCCGTCCCCACTCAGGGCTCATTGGCTGTCCAGCTACGAATCGCTACAGGTAGGACTGTATAAGTAATGAAACCTTCAGGAGTAGCAGCAGAGCTATGGAGACTGAGGAGTGGGTTTTATCATACTGTATCTGCCAACTAACCACGTACCCTCCCCATGTTTACCCCTGTCTGTAGATGAGCACTACAGCAGCTTCACCCAGAGAAACATCGACCACTCAGTCTACTTCAGGGGTGGCCTCTGTACCTGGAGGTGGGTCTGCTGAGCCCCCCAGACATGGACCCTGGCCTGGTGCTCCTGGTGCACTACTGTCTGGCCTACCCAGACACCACGGGCCCGCTGGCTGCTCATCTATGACGGGTAGGTTGTTCCACTATAGTTCCTGTTTGTTTACATGCAACAGCACAGAGAAAGCACTGCATAGATGCATGAAATATCCATATTCTCTAGGTTTTTCCACAGCACCTGCTGCTCAGCTCCACTAAATAACTGTCCATATAGTGAACAGGCAGTTATTTTGTCTGAAGAAAACCTCAATTGTTTTGTCTCGTTTTTCAGCTGTGGTGACTCCCAGTCTCCTGCCCAACCCCGTCACACCCAGAGGCTCACAATCACCACCTTCCAGTCTTTACCCACAGGAAGTCCCTCCCACCTGGAGGACCAGGAGGTCAGTTTAAGCCAATGGGGTCATATTATAGACTGAGTTTGTTACAGTACTCTGTGGTCAGTGCGTTTGAATGTGTTCTCCTGTCCTCATCCACAACAGATCTACTTCATATGCTCCACAGAGGTGTGCTCCTCAGCAGATGGGGACTGTATTGAGGGCTGCTTCAGTGGTTGAATGAACACTCCTATAATGGTTTGGACAATTTTGAGCACAAGGTGTGAGTACAAACCATCCATTTCTTGAAGTTATTATAATGTGCTGTATTAATACTGTAGTGCTCAAATGTACTTGTTTCTTACAGTATTCAATGTGACACTCACATGTATTTGCGGTCTTAGTTACATTAACTGTTACTCATTTGTAGGACCAAAGCTAGACAACTGAACAAATACATGTTTACTCACAATTGGTCAATGATTTGTTCTTCTCCAGCACTTAATCAGTCAAGCAGTAAGCACAATGACATCAGACAAGAGGGAAAAAACACTTTATTTTAACAAAAAGCTCCACATTTGGTGCCATGAGTGGCGCAGCATCTCAGTGCTAGAGGTGTCACTACAGACCCTGGCTCGATTCCATCACAACCAGCCGTGATTGGGAGTCCCATGGGGCGGCGCACAATTGGCCCAGTGTTGTTAGGATTTGGCTGGGGTAGGCCGTCATTGTAAATAAGAATTTGTTCTTAACTGACTTAGTTAAATAAAAAATAAACACGTTACACAGTCAGTAGTATTAACTTGCAACAGAACATAAGCGGTTCTCACAGTGCAAAACAAGTGTTGGAAATTGAAATTCTCATGAAGACCAATAAAATAAGACTCCCTACTAGTCACTTGACCTGGTTAGGTACACCATTTGGCCCACTCCTGTCTGACACGGTCTGCGTTTACAGGGCAACACTTTGGCTAGTGTCCCAAGGCACTCCATATGAAGTGTTTATTCTATCACACTCCATTACAACTGCTGCTTGACAGGGCATTCAGGGAGATATGATTCCCAAGAGCAATAAGGTTTGAGTGACTCAAAATTACAAGGAAATGTATCCCAGTTGCATACATTACAGTTTGCGTATAAAAATCAGTTCACATGCTAGAAATTGGCATCAAAGTAAAAGAATAAGTCAAGCAAATTTGAATGTTCCAGAGCCATATTTAAGGATCCCTGACTCAACTTTGTATATGATATCATCCGACGTCAACATCCAAACATGGAATGAAGAAATCAAAGGTGTTTCATATCACCTCAGAGCGTACAAGTGGAGCTGGAGTTGGGGGATTAGTATTGTAAAGAATGATTAAGATGTTAATTAACTACATTGTTAATAAATGTACTCAATTTGGCATGGAGAACCAACTTCAGATCAATCCAGTTCGCAGTTAAATCCGTGTAAAAATTATAACCTTAAGAAATACATTTTCTAAGATCACTCATTTTAAGATGCTAATTCTGTCAGCAGTACATTGATATGTATTGCAACACAAACATGATTCTAAACTGATGTGATTACAGGAAAAGGTCAACATGTTGGACAGTGAATCTTTTTTTTAAGCATGAGCAGCTTCACTTCTCTGATTACAGTAGTGCTCTCAGTCATACGGAGCATTGAATATCTTAATAAAATGGTCCCTTTCATGTAAGCAGCATTCATGTCAGCAAGAGCAGCTATTCAGTAACATTTGATAAGTGATTAAAAAGGTTTAAAAAAAATTAAGATTAAGGACTACAGTGGGAAGAGGGGCAGAACAAACAGCTGCTACAGAGCAACAGTGTCTTGTCTGCCCTGTTCATATGTCATCTAAATGGATGGTGTGGTCTCATTCTGAGCGCTGCTAATGGCATGTCAAGAAGATCTAGAGCCCTGTCCAGCTACGCAAATGAATGAAAGCCAATTAGGACATCCGTTTTTATTGGGCGCCTTACCAGAAGTATTACGTGAAAGGATGGGGTGATGGTCACTGAATGACAACTATCTGGTTTGGTCTCCTAGTGGAGAAAATTGTGTTTGAATATGGTGGTGGTCCTGTCCCCTCACTACACAGCCTGGTTGTGGTACAGGGGGCAGAGAGGTGACTCATCTTGATCTGTTTCATGAGGATGCTGCAGCACACCAGGGCCATGATCTAGGAGCAACAGGAGGAGGTGGGGATGCAGGGAGGAAAGGGTTAAGCAGAATGGGATCAGATAAAGAGAGCAGGGTGAGCGATCACCCCCCATCACCTTCAGGATTAGACCACATGCTGCAACAGGGTGAGATTCATGAGTGCAAATCACCACCTAAAATATTGCTTCTGAGACAAGCAAATGTACCAAGAAAGAGTGTGAATTGAAGACGAGAAACACTAATTCCAGACATTTAATGGTAGAAGTTGGATAGCTGCAGTGAGACTAGACATTGACCTTACTGAGCAGTGGAAAGAGAGGATCTGTGACTGTGCAAGGAAAGAATCATAGATCATTGGTGTAAATAAAGATGGAGGGGTAAGGAGTTACAGTGCATCAGCCACAGGTATGACGGGGAGCGGGGTGAAGACAGGGTCCTGGTTAGGGTTAGGGTGGGAGAGGACCGTAGAGGAGGAGAGGAGGATGTAGGGGGGAGGAGAGGACTGGGAGCGCTGGATCTCTTTGCTGAGGAGGGTGCTGCACACCAGGGCAAAGATCTGAAAGGATGGAGAGAGGGAAAGGAAGGGGGAGGGGAGAGATGGTATAGGATGGGAGAAACAGACAAATGTATGGGTTTATAACAAAGGAGAACCAGAGGGTTGGTTTGCTTCAACTCTCCTGACAATCAGTTTCATCATCACATTCAGCATGGGAACAATGTAACAACACCCGTCTGTGGCTCTCTTCTAACCAGTGCATTTCTAACCCTGCAGCAACATCTACCCTGGTTAACAAATTTGTCCACTGAACTGTGTGTAGTATTGCCTACCAGCATAGCAGCAGTCCCAAGGAAGAGGCCCATCACCAGAGGCGCTTTGGACTCAAAGAGGTTGAGAATCACTGTGGGGCAGGCCTGCAGGGGGACAGAGACACCAGAGGGGAACGGGTTAGGGCCTTGGGCTCAGTACAGAGCAGAGATATGGAAATCTAGGCCAGGCTCCTCGATGCCTCCATACTAGAAAAAACATAAAGTAACAAAATGTAATTTGTCACTGTCAATGGATTATTTTACATATGTTTTTATTATAGTCTTATACAGTCAATATGAGAAACGACTGATGCACCTGTAAAGGGCCGGTCCTGATGAGCAAAACAAAATGGTCCCAGTAAGAAAAAAAATCTGCCTAAAATACGTATTTTGCCAGACGTTGAAGTTATGTTCAATTTCGGTTCTGTATTTTATGGCACGTTGAAAAATACATATTTTCCAGACTTTGAAATCAGTTTTATTTTCGGTTCTGAATGAAAGTTGAAAAGATGTCGTTTATAGACGTCTATGTTTATCAAATCAAGGCCAGTCCACACAAGACGAAATCTGATTTGGTTCAGATTGGACCAAAAATCAGTGTCCGTGGACATTAAGCAAGGCCGCACCAAATCTGAACCAAACATAGACGTCTATGATTGGACCAAAAACCAACATCTGTGGACGTGGAAAATAAGGCCGGGCCGGACTGCACCAAGAAAAAAAATATGTCGGTCCTTGCTTACTGGGGTGTAGCCAACTGTCAGCCCACAATGGAATTTTATGAATGTCCATCCATGGGGTAGGCCCACCGTTTGTTAAACAGACCGTTGCATTGGCTGTGACTAATCAATTTGGCGATTAAAAACTCTGAATATCAGCTATCCAACATTATCAGGAGTTATCCTGAGCCTATTTGCAATGTGTTTACACAGCAGGAAATGCTGAAGTATTAAATATTTCGCTATGATCAGCTCAACAAATTTACAGATACAAACTTGAAGCCACTGATCATGACAATTTAACCCAGAGGGTGAAACTCCTGGACAGCAGTTGGTGTGACTAGCCTGATTGTCCATTCCATATTGTCCATTTTACTTTTACCTGTCCTGTTTTTAGCATATGTTGCTAAAGTGTAAGCACGTTTGATTGGGTGCCATTTAGGTTTGGTTCTTTGATCTGAGAAATCTGCATGTTGTAAAAGTGTCCAACTCATTACATTGACATAGATTATCTCCAGCCTGTAGGCTACAGAAAAAGGCCACGTACTCTTTCTACCATATCCTGTATTTGCTACATGATTTACACTAGATTTGATGGAACGTTGGTAGAGCGCCGCAGCAATGCGTCTCTCCAACAGCACCCTGGAGAGGTGCGCTGTGAATGGACAAGCGAAAAATGCCGTGCCTTTGAGAAAGTGGGCACAGGGCAGCTTCAGTGCTCACCTAAAAAGCTAATTTGCCATTGGTTGAGTGAATTTGTCATGGTTTTTAGGTAGAAAAATTTGAGGTTTTATGCGTTGTTGGAGGTGCGTCTTGTTCAGCTTAGTCTAGAAAATGCCGCCCTCGTCAATCTGCCACCACAGGCGTCTGCCTAGTGAGCGGGCCAGCCCTGCACCTGTAACTTATATTTACTCGCAAATATCCATTGGATGGACAACAATGCATGAAATACATTGAAGTTCAGGTTGCACATGTTTTTTAAGTTAATAGGATTTGGCCTATAATGAACACACTCACAGGGAGTCTGAGGGTCTCCAAAAAGCTGGTATCAGGACATGTTTTTCTGACCAAGAGGTCCAAGGCACCAACGACTCCACAGCAGTGCAACTAGAGGAGAGAGAGAGAGAGAGAGAGAAGGCAAGGGCCATTCAGAATGTGTACATAATTGTTACAATAGTTGTACAATTGTTATAGAGCTGTGGATTGAATTAGCTCTGATGGAATGAAATGTGCCTAACTAAAGCTGTGATGCTATTAATAGTTTGGGAATAGGTTTGATCTTTACCACATTGTGGAACATGGACAGGGTAACAGTCAAGCTAGGGTCTTGTTTGTTCACATACTGAGCGTACACAGTCATATAGAATTCTGCCAGCTGCTCTCCCACCTGTACAGCAAAAAGAGAAGACAACAACACATGAGGTAGAGTTACTGTTGACTACTACCACTTAATGAAATAGCACAGGGTTTGGTGATCTGCGTGAAAGGGAAGCCTTGGCTTGAAGTTGTTTATCATTCATAATTCACACTCCCTCTTTCCCTTCCCTCTCTCACCTTATCGCTTCTCACGTAGGCGAGCACACCAGCTACAATCTCTACTCCGGCCAGGATAGCCAGCAGGCAGGAAAACTAGGAGGGGCAGGTAAACAAATCAGGTAAACAGCAGAACACATACAGTATGAATTACCACACATATAACCACAGTATCACTGGATATGTATAAACTGTCCTTTTAAATTGACTTATTTCTTATGTGTTGACGTTAAATGTATGCACAATAAATCAACTTGAATTTGAAGTTGCAACAATGAGAATAGACCATGACCTTTCTGAGAAACTGAAGGTTACTATGTGCCTCTAAAGTAAATCACTGGCTATCTTCACAAGCTACTCAAGCATAGAATTGCTAACATTCCTCAACCGGAGTGCTGATTTTAATGTGAGAGCGATCACATACTGTATGACACGCTCAGTCATGCATCCAATAATAAACCACACAGAGAAAGCAACCGCTGCATCAAAATGGCAACAGGAAGCTCTGGGCAAGATAAATAATTCACTGTCTGATTTCTACCTTGAACCTGCAGCCAAAAACTAGTGTCAGCTCATCATAGCTGTAAATTAGTAAGTGCATTGCTTTGTCAATCTGAGATACGAAGCAATCATAATTGCATCATTTGTTTCTCTCTGACATCTAGGACTGTAGTGTGTTTCGTAGGGGAATAGCTAATAATAATAATAGTTTGGGTTATTTCATGCTGTGAAATTGTTTTCCAAATCTAGGAACTTTGTTAGACCCTTTGACCTCTTCCTTGAACTCACTATCCCTAAGAACTGGAAACCTGTCGCAATACCCATGGAATGGTGGTGAACCAAGAAACAGGTCACCCACTGAGTTGGCATACATTTTTGTGTATGACCATTTCCTGCAGCAAAGCTTCATACAGGAAGCAAGTATTTCCTATCTCAAGCTCTTGTTAAATGGGAGCTTAAAAGTCTCTGGCCTTCTCAGACAGAGGCAAGATTCCCAGTGCTCCTCTATGGTTGCAAAGTGCACCATGGCTCTTGAGGTAGCGGATCAGTTGAGGGATTGATGACAAGTGCTTGCTAGGCCTTTGAGAGGTCAGAGGTGCGGCAAGGAGAACCTGAGAATTCTGTGGCGGGAAAAAGCAGCAGGTTCACTCAACAATCCAAACACTCCATGTCACAGATTAGATTTCCACTGGTGCTTTGTGGGTATGGGCTTTGGGTGAAATATTGGGCTGAACAAGTTGAGATACTTTCTAGTGAGGAACTCTTATTAGGAAGTGAAACTAATGTATGTTCTTAATAGCTAAGGTTACTTACCTCTGCCCACTCATGCCTCTAAATCAGGGCTGTCAAATACTTTGTACCCCCACTTCAGTGTAGTGTAACTAATGGAAAATTGATGTTTTTCTTTTCGTTGTAGCTTACCACTCCCAATGCAGTCCTATTCTCATTGCATGCTCCATAGTCTCCGAAAACAGCCACGAGCAATATCACTGCTCCTAAAACAATCAACACTGACACACCTACAGTATGAGAGGGAGAAAGAGATGCCCATTTGTCAATGTTAGCTGTTCAGCATGAATTATTTTTCAGTAACACTTAAAAGGTATACTTTAAATTATTTTCAAGTGGTTTATAAGTCATTAATAAACAAAGTTGTATAGTCTGTCTATCCATGGCTTACAGCTGCAAAAAGCTTTCCAAAGCATTTGGGGATGAAATTTGTAGTGAGCAGAGTTGTGTGAGCTCACCGATGACAAACGGTTGTGTGTTGAGGTCTACGTTGAAAAATCCTCTTGTCTGAGAGCTTAACCTCAGCCACAAGCCCAACCCAAACATTGCAAAACCCACCAGCTGTCAGAGGAAGAAACAACAAACTGTGCATGAAACCGGTTGTGCAACCACACCTCAAGATCAGTCTCACACAAGGTGTTACCAACATAGTGTAAAAGATGTTCTAGTGTTAAAGGGATACTTCTGGATTTTGGCAACAAAGCCCGTTATCTATATAAACTCAGCAAAAAAAGAAAGTCCCTTTTTCAGGACCCTGTCTTTCAAAGATAATTCGTAAAAACCCAAGTAACTTCACAGATCTTAAATGTAAAGGGTTTAAACACAGTTTCCCATGCTTGTTCAATGAACATGTACCTGTGGAATGGTCGTTAAGACACTAACAGGCAATTAAGGTCACAGTTATGAAAACGTAGGACACTAAGAGGCCTTTCTACTGACTCTGGAAAAACACCAAAAGAAAGATGCCCAGGGTCCCTGCTCATCTGTGTGAACGTGCCTTAGGCATGCTGCAAGGAGGCATGAGGACTGCAGATGTGGCCAGGGCAATAAATTGCAATGTCCGTACTGTGAGACGCCTAAGACAGCACTACAGGGAGACAGGACAGACAGCTGATCGTCCTCGCTGTGGCAGCCCACATGTAACAACACCTGCACAGGATGGCAACAACAACTGCCCGAGTTACACCAGGAACGCACAATCCCTCTATCAGTGCTCAGACTGTCTGCAATAGACAGAGAGGCTGGACTGAGGGCTTGTAGGCCTGTTGTATGGCAGGTCCTCACCAGACATCACCGCCTATGGGCACAAACCCACCGTTGCTGGACCAGACAGGACTGGCAAAAAGTGCTCGTTGACGAGTCGCGGTTTTGTCTCACCAAGGGTGATGGTCAGATTCTCATTTATCGTTGAAGGAATGAGCGTTACACCGAGGCCTGTACTCTGGAGCGGGATTGATTTGGAGGTGGAGGGTCCGTCATGGTCTGGGGCGGTGTGTCACAGCATCTTGGACTGAGCTTGTTGTCATTGCAGGCAATCTCTCAACGCTGTGCGTTACAGGGAAGACATCCTCCTCCCTCATGTGGTACCCTTTCTGCAGGCTCATCCTGACATGACCCTCCAGCATGACAATGCCACCAGCCATACTGCTCGTTCTGTGCGTGATTTCCTGCAAGACAGGAATGTCAGTGTTCTGCCATGGTCAGCGAAGAGCCCGGATCCCATTGAGCAGCGTCTGGGACCTGTTGGATCGGAGGGTGAAATGTCCAGAAATGTCCGGGAACTTGCAGGTGCCTTGGTGGAAGAGTGGGGTAACATCTCACAGCAAGAACTGCCAAATCTTGTGCAGTCCATGAGGAGATGCACTGCAGTACTTAATGCAGCTGGTGGCCACACCAGATACTGACTGTTTACTTTTGACACGTTAGTCACATGTCTGTGGAACTTGTTCAGTTTGTTTCAGTTGTTGAATTTTGTTATGTTCATACAAATATTTACACATGTTAAGTTTGCTGAAAATAAACGCAATTGACAGTGAGGATGTTTCTTTTTTTGCTGAGTTTAGAAAATAGTAAAAATAAAAACCCTTGAATGAGTAGGTATGTCCAAACTTTCGAATTGTACTGTATATTGAAAGCAGTAACTCCCCTCAATGTACTGTGAACATTTCATGACTCTAGGACCAAGAAATGTATTCAAAATAGTTTCATTGTTAAATGGGGAAATATGGAAGTTTTTTTTCCCATTTCCTGAAAGGTTTGTTTTGGAGGTTTTCATCCGACAATGATGATTGGTAATATGATGACAGTAATGTCATCATGTAATGTGAGGTGCAGCACTGTTTAAAAAAAAAGGACTACAAATAAATATAGTCTAGTTTGGGAAAGCTAGATAAACAAGACATTAAGAATGTTTCAATAGGCATTCCTTTCAAAGCACAGAATAAATACTAAACAGAATAGCTTCCTCAGCCAGTGGGCAGGACTTAACTAGTTCAACTAATTAAACAGCACACCTGTGTGATTCTACTCTGCTATTTAAGTTTGTTTTTGGTTTCGTTTCTTACTTTTGATTCATTAATATGGGAATTCCCCTGCTTGAATTATCAGTTAGTGGACTAACCACACCCCAATGATGCAGTAAGTCTGTGGTTTTGCATCTGTCGGCTCATATTTCACATACTATTGCCTGTTCCATGATTTAGGCTTGCTTTTCAGCAGCAAGGTAAATGTTATTTTGTTGCTTCTTTTGTATTCTTATTACATTGATTGGATATAAAAGCCGATCAGAAGGGTCACCTAAGCGGTTGTGTGGATGAACGCCAACATGTTGAAACAAAATTTCTTGTTCATTTCCATTAATGAAGGAGAACTGATGTGTGCGTACACTACATACGCACGAACACACACGCATATCGAAACACAGACCTACATCCACATTACACACAATTTGCTGCTGTTTCTTTATTTTACTTTTACCGTTATCTTTTATCATTATCTATCCTGATGCCTAGTCACTTTACCCTGCCTTCATGTACATATCTACCTCAAATACCTCGTACCTCTGCACATTGATGTGGTACTCCCTGTATATAGCTAGCTGCACATTGATGTGATACTCCCTGTATATAGCTAGCTGCACATTGATGTGATACTCCCTGTATATAGCTAGCTGCACATTGATGTGATACTCCCTGTATATAGCTAGCTGCACATTGATGTGGTACTCTCTGTCTGTAGCTCCATTCTCCTGTATTTTATTTATTGTGTTACTATTTTATTTGTATTGTTCTTTTAAAACTCTGCATCGTTGGGAAGGGCTCATAAGCAAGCATTCCACGGTAAAGTCTGCACCAGTTATATTCAGCACATGTGACAAATCCAATTTTATTTGAAGTGGACAACTGTGAGCAATAGACATGAGCTGATACTTTGATGGGAAAGGGGTTTAATCAGACAGACAATACATGCAGCCTTTTAATAACAGCAGTGAATCTCTTACCCATACAGAGATGGTAGCAAGGGTCTGGACAAAATTGAAATATGAGATTTAGCTATTTGACTTTAAAGCTTATTTGGCTTTAAGTAAAGCATATATTATGGCAAATTCTGCCTAGGTTGATCAAAGATAAATATATAATGCCCTTTGAACTATTTACATTTTACACCAGCACCCTTCTCTTTCTCATACACACCAGATACCAATTTGTTACCACTAGGCCTACAGTTTAGTTAGATTACAGATACTTACAGCAAAAAGGATGTTGAAAAGGATGAGGATACACTTGCACAACTGGCCACATCCGTCCAGTGCCATGATCAAAAGTTGGCTAACACGCTACACTCAGGAAGTCAGAAATGCAGTCTGGTGTCCTGGGAAAAGAATGGAAGATATTGTAAACATTTAGATGTTTACAATGTGTGTGAAAAAAGTGTGGTGATAGGTAATAGACTGTGTCGAGGGTATGGGCCAATTTCACGCCATATGTATTGAATTCAAAATAAAATAAATGGTGAACATGAAAAATAAAGTTGAATGTATTTGAAGATGGGTCAATTGTCAGTCAGTACGGATATTAGAACCATGTCTATCTAATACATTTAATGACAAACCATCTAACTACTTAGGTAAACATATGAATTACCTGTTGCACAACATTCGGTGCAGGTGTATGGCGAACCAGTTACCAACACCTGCGCCGACCGTTGTGCAACAGGTAATTCATATGCTTACCTAAGTAGTTAGATAGTTTGTCATTAATAGACATGCTTCCAATATCTGTACATTATTGACCCGTGGTACGTTAGCTAAAACGAGGTGACGTCAGAACGTCTACCTAAGTAGGCAATAGAAAAAAAAGCCTGTCTATCATGTTGGGGCGGCAGCGTAGCCTAGTGGTTTGAGTAGTAACCGAAAGGTTGCAAGATCGAGTCCCTGAGCTGACAAGGTATAAATATGTCGTTCTGCCCCTGAACTAGGCAGTTAACCCACTGTTCCTAGGCCGTTATTGAAAATAATAATTTGTTCTTAACTGACTTGCCTAGTTAAATAATGGTAAAAAATAAAATGTTCATTGATTGGGTTAAGACGAACCGTCACTCCAAAACTAGCGGACAAATGGAGCCTCACTGTCTACGCCTTCGTGAAAGAAAAGAAACGAGTAGCGTAACCAAAAGGTAGTACATACAGTCAGAGCGTAGAAAAAAATTATTCGACAAGATTGGTTGCTGGGAAAGTTTAACCTAAATCATTTGTCATAAGGTTTTACTCTCGCTTTAAAAATTATTTGCTTACAAGTTTTGCATTTGTCTTATTTTTGTTTACAATTCTATACATTTTGCTTTCAATAGTTTTTTTTTTTGTTCAACATGCAATATTTCACCTGTCAAATATAATGTTTACATTCTCAGGTTTATTTTTCATGTTCCCGATTTATTTTATTTTGAATTCAATACATAGTGCGTGAAATTGACCCCATACGTGGGTTGGTGGAAGCATTTAGTTAACTATACAGTATCATAGACAGGGTTGAATCATTGCAAGGTAAATACTTCATTAGGAACATTTTGTAACAGCTCGTGTTTGATCTTCTACCTCGAACTACAGTGAGGGAAATGTAAAGCATGCTTTAAGAAATAAACCTACCTGGATTATTTACGTGCAGATCAGTCTCTTCACACTGCAGAATGTAACTGCGACACCAACCCGTTCTTAAATTTCAGACGTGTGTGAAGAAAACAATTTATTGTGGGATTTCGTCTGGTTTAAATCCAACCCCTCAATCCGAATGAATCATTTGATTGGATTAGGTTGTTGAGTGACGGGTGAGGGGGTCGGGGGGGCAGTACAACTCAGAAAACGTGAAAACAGAGGATTTAGGAGTGGCAACGATGGTGAAATGAAACTTATCTTTGGCCAGTTCTGGGAAAACACGTTTGTTATGCGACAAGCAGGTGTGTTGTGCATGTAATAATGAGTGAAAATCAGTAAGCAGATAAGTGTACTGTACAGTTATAGCCACATACAGTATATCATATAGGCCTTTCATGATCAAATGATCAAATCAAATGTATTTATAAAGCCATTTTTACGGCAGCAGATGTCGCAAAGTGCTTATGCAGAATAGTGATGGGCATTCTTTTCAGTGAGCCGGCTCGTTCGGCTCAGCTCACCAAAAAGAGCAGGCTCTTTTGCCTCCCAAACGGCTATTTAAAAAAATATGTTTTGTATTTTTTTTCAAGTCAAATCGTTTGCGATAGTTTGACTGGTGTTAAAACAATTCCAATTAAATTATTAAATGGAATCATACTCTACCTTAACCACAATGTATTTAAAAATACATTGGTTTGTTATGAAACTGCTATTAAACATTTGCATTTAAAGTATAACTTTTGAATGTATATAAACAAAGTGCATATAAATCTAACCATTCAAAACGAATACAATCTGAACAGCATAATAGAATATTGTACCATATCAAAGAAAAATAACAATTTGCAAAACTGCAGCATCCCACAAATTGGAATAAATGTAAAAAAGGATGCTATTACACATGTGCATTTAAAGTATAACTTGTTTCATGTATATAAACAAAGTGCATATAAATGTACCAATTCAAAACGAATACAATCTGAACAAAATAATATTGCACCATATCAAAGAAAAATAAATAACAATGTGCAAAACTGCAGCATCCCACTTAAAACATTTAAACTGGTCCCTCTTTTCTCTCTCTTCTTTATTGCCAAGTTATAACCAGCAGCACACAGCAATGCTGACCATATTTTGCTTTTATGAGAGATTTGCATTCAGAAATGCAAGCTGCCTCACTTTCGAGGGGCTGATGTGGTTTCTTCTCTCAGTAATTATTTGTCCCGTTTTCGAGAAGACCCTCTCAGAGGGAACGGATGTGACCACTGTGCAGTTGACCTGTCATGACTATAGTAAGCCTTGGGTAGACAGAGACCTCTTCCACCAGCTCAGAGGATCTGCAGATCTTTCAGAACGAATGTGTGCGCTTGAGCATTTAGGCCTATATTTTTTTTGTTTTGTTCTTTGAATTAGTTAATTCTATTCATTTAAATATTTTGATTATTCCTATGTTAATTTTTTTTAATTTTTATCTTCTGATATGCGAGCCAGCTCACAACGTTCACCTACAAGAGCCGGCTCTTAGAGCCGACTCGTTCGCGAACGACCCATCACTAATACAGAAACCCAGCCTAAACCCCAAACAGCAAGCAATGCAGATGTAGAAGCACTGTGGCTAGGAAAACTCCCTAGAAAGGTAGGAACCTAGGAAGAAACCTAAAGAGGAACCAGGCTCTGAGGAGCGGCCAGTCTTCTGGCTGTGCCAGATGGAGATTATAAGAGTACATGGCCATTAAGGTCAGGTCGTTCTTCCAGATGTTCAAACGTTCATAGATGACCAGCAGGGTCAAATATTAATCACAGTGGTTGTAGAGGGTGTAACAGGCCAGCACCTCAGGAGTAAATGTCAGTTGGCTTTTCATAGCCGACCATTCAGAGGTTGAGACAGCAGGTGCAATAGAGCGAGAGGGAGGGTTGAAAACAGCAGGTCCGGGACAAGGTAGCATGTCCAGTGAACGGGTTATGGTTCCATAGCGGCAGGCAGAGCAGCAGCACAACCAGGTGGACTGGGGACAGCCAGGAGTCATCAGGCCAGGTTGTCCTGAGGCATGGTCCTAGGGCTCAGGTCGAGAGAGATAGGAGTATTAGAGGGAGCATACTTAAGTTCACACAGGACACCAGATAAGACAGAAGAATTTCACCAGATAGGACAGACTGATGTAGATCAGGGATGCTCAACTTTGAGGAATAATGTTTACATACTGTTTGACCCACTTTATATGTACAGTATATATTGTATTGGCTCATCCTATATAACTACTGCTCTACACACCTTTTTTATTCATAAACTGTCTATACTGTATGTACACACCATTATTTATATACATTGTAGAATAATAGTGAAGACATCATCAAAACTATGAAATAACACATACGGAATCATGTAGTAACCACAAGTGTTAAACAAATCAAAATATATTTTATATTTAGCCATGCTAGTTAAGTGTGCATTGAATTCTAACTAAATCACAGACAGTGTCACCAGCAAAGCACCATCACACCACCACCTCCATGCTTCGCGGTGGGAACCACACATGCGGAGATCATACGTTCACCTACTCTGCGTCTCACAAAGACATGGCAGTTGGAACCAAACATCTCAAATTTGGACTCATCTGACCAAAGGACAGATTTCCACCGGTCTAACGTACATTGCTCGTGTTTCTTGGCCTAAGCAAGCTTCTTCTTATTGGTGTCCTTTAGTAGTGGTTACTTTGCAGCAATTCGACCATGAAGGCCTGATTCACGCAGCCTCTGAACAGTTGATGTTGAGTGTCTGTTACTTGAACTCTGTGAAGCATTTATTTGGGCTGCAATTTCTGAGGCTAATAACTCTAATGAACTCATCTCTGCAACAGAGATAACTCTGGTCTTCCTTTCCTGTGGCTGTTCTCATAAGAGCCAGTTTCATCATAGTGCTTGATGGTTTTTGCGACTGCACTTGAAGAAACTTCAAGTTCTTGAAATGTTCCATATTGACTGACCTTCATGTTTTAAAGTTTGATGGACTGTCATTTCTCTTTGTTTATTTGAGCTGTTCTTGCCATAATATGGACTTGGTCTTTTACCAAATAGCCCTATCTTCTGTATACCACCCCTACCTTGTCACAACACAACTGATTGGCTCAAACACATTAAGAAGGAAATAAATTCCACTATGTAACTTTTAACAAGGCACACCTGTTAATTGAAATGTATTCCAGGAGACTTCCTCATGAAGCTGGTTGAGAGAATGCCAAGAGTGTGCAAAGCTGTCATCAAGGCAAAGGGTGGCTACTTTGAAGAATCTTAAATATATTATGATTTGTTTAACACTTTTTTGGTTACTACATGATTCCATATGTGTTATTTCACATTATGTCTTCATTATTATTCTACAATGTAGAAAATAGAAAAAATTAAGAAAAACCTTTGACTTATTTTATTTTAAAAGTATTATTTTTTTATTTAACCTTTATTTAACTAGGGAAGTCCGTTAAGAACAAATTCTTATTTCCGATGACTGCCTACCCCGGCCAAACCGGGACGACACTGGGCCAATTGCGCGCTGCCCTATGGGACTCCCAATCAAGGCTGGATGTGATACAGCCTGGATTTAGTAGGTGTGTCCAAACTTTTGACTGGTTATATATATATATACACTGCTCAAAAAATAAAGGGAACACTTAAACAACACAATGTAACTCCAAGTCAATCACACTTCTGTGAAATCAAACTGTCCACTTAGGAAGCAACACTGATTGACAATAAATTTCACATGCTGTTGTGCAAATGGAATAAACAACAGGTGGAAATTATAGGCAATTAGCAAGACATCCCCAATAAAGGAGTGGTTCTGCAGGTGGTGACCACAGACCACTTCTCAGTTCCTATGTTTCCTGGCTGATGTTTTGGTCACTTTTGAATGCTGGCGGTGCTTTCACTCTAGTGGTAGCATGAGACGGCGTCTACAACCCACACAAGTGGCTCAGGTAGTGCAGCTCATCCAGGATGGCACATCAATGCGAGCTGTGACAAGAAGGTTTGCTGTGTCTGTCAGCGTAGTGTCCAGAGCATGGAGGCGCTACCAGGAGACAGGCCAGTACATCAGGAGACGTGGAGGAGGCCGTAGGAGGGCAACAACCCAGCAGCAGGACCGCTACCTCCGCCTTTGTGCAAGGAGGAGCAGGAGGAGCACTGCCAGAGCCCTGCAAAATGACCTCCAGCAGGCCACAAATGTGCATGTGTCTGCTCAAACGGTCAGAAACAGACTCCATGAGGGTGGTATGAGGGCCCGACGTCCACAGGTGGGGGTTGTGCTTACAGCCCATCACCGTGCAGGACGTTTGGCATTTGCCAGAGAACACCAAGATTGGCAAATTCGCCACTGGCGCCCTGTGCTCTTCACAGATGAAAGCAGGTTCACACTGAGCACATGTGACAGACGTGACAGAGTCTGGAGACGCCGTGGAGAACGTTCTGCTGCCTGCAACATCCTCCAGCATGACCGGTTTGGCGGTGGGTCAGTCATGGTGTGGGGTGGCATTTCTTTGGGGGGCCGCACAGCCCTCCATGTGCTCGCCAGAGGTAGCCTGACTGCCATTAGGTACCGAGATGAGATCCTCAGACCCCTTGTGAGACCATATGCTGGTGCGGTTGGCCCTGGGTTCCTCCTAATGCAAGACAATGCTAGACCTCATGTGGCTGGAGTGTGTCAGCAGTTCCTGCAAGAGGAAGGCATTGATGCTATGGACTGGCCCGCCCGTTCCCCAGACCTGAATCCAATTGAGCACATCTGGGACATCATGTCTCGCTCCATCCACCAACGCCACGTTGCACCACAGACTGTCCAGGAGTTGGCGGATGCTTTAGTCCAGGTCTGGGAGGAGATCCCTCAGAAGACCATCCGCCACCTCATCAGGAGCATGCCCAGGCCTTGTAGGGAGGTCATACAGGCACGTGGAGGCCACACACACTACTGAGCCTCATTTTGACTTGTTTTAAGGACATTACATCAAAGTTGGATCAGCCTGTAGTGTGGTTTTCCACTTTAATTTTGAGTGTGACTCCAAATCCAGACCTCCATGGGTTGATAAATTGGATTTCCATTGATTCTTTTTGTGTGATTTTGTTGTCAGCACATTCAACTATGTAAAGAAAAAAGTATTTAATAAGATTATTTCATTCATTCAGATCTAGGATGTGTTATTTTAGTGTTCCCTTTATTTTTTTGACCAGTGTATATATATTAGTGCCTTGCAAAAGTATTAATCTACTCAAAATACTTTGGAATGTCAAAGTGGAAGGCAAATGCAACAAAAAAAATAAGATGAAAACAAATTAATTAACTAAAATATAGTCGTTGCATAACTTTTCAGCCCCTTAATATATTCCGAACTTTGACATTGCTCGTTCTGATATTTCTTAATTTATTTATTTTTACTTTTGGATTATGTGTGTATTGTTTTGTATTGCTAGTTGTTATTACGGCACTGCTGGAGCTAGAAACACAAGCATTTCGCTGCACCTGTGATAGATTTGATGGGGGTGGGGGCCACAAAAAATCTGAAATCATCATCACGGGCCGCAGTGGCTCGCAGGTCTGCTAATTTCCTGCAATTCTACACTTTCTGACATAGGGTGGAGAGAAATGTTTGCAGTTTTTAATATGACATCTGAGTGAGAGTGACTAACAAAATCAATGGGGACCCTGCGGTCGGTAATTCGACCATGTTTGCTTACCAAAGAAATCTATGTTAGCTGACATGGGCTAATTGAGTGACTGACATAACGCTGATGCTTAACCAAATTTCAAAATTGCACCTTGTGTATTCTGTTATTCTAACTCTCAATAATCTGTTGAGACCCCGACTGGGTTGTGACTAGATGGAGTACAGCTACAACTGGAAGTTACTTTTTGTAGCACGTTAGGAGAGCATTTTAGCTAACCATAACCCTTAACCTAATTCTCCTAATCTGCTACGAAAAAGTCACTTCCGGTCGTAGCTGTATACCACCTAGATAGCCCGGTTAGCCAATTTGCGGGAGGACTGGTTGGTCAGGCCGATTGAGGTAGTATGTACATGAATGTATAGTTAAAGTGACTATGCATATAAGATAAACAGAGAGTAGCAGCAGCGTAAAAGAGGGGTTGGGGGGGGGGGGCACAAAGTGCAAATAGTCCAGGTAACCATTTGGTTACCTGTTCAGGAGTCTTATGGCTTGGGGGTAAAAACTTTTTGTCCTAGACTTGGCACTCCGGTACCGCTTGCCATGCGGTGGTAGAGAGAACAGTCTATGACTGGGGTGGCTGGGGTCTTTGACAATTTTTAGGGCCTTCCTCTGACACCGCCTGGTGTAGAGGTCCTGGATGGCAAGCAGCTTTGCCCCAGTGATGTACTGGGCCGTACGCACTACCCTCTGAAGTGCCTTGCGGTCGGAGGCCGAGCAATTGCCGTACCAGGCAGTGACGCAACCGGTCATGATGCTCTCGATGTTACAGCTGTAGAACCTTTTGAGGATCTCAGGACCCATGCCACATCTTTTTAGTTTCCTGAGGGGGAATAGGCTTTGTCGTGCCCTCTTCACGACTGTCTTGGTGTGTTTGGACCATTCTAGTTTGTTGTTGATGTGGACACCAAGGAATTTGAAGCTCTCAACCTGCTCCTCTACAGCCTCGTCGATGAGAATGGGGACGTGCTCGGTGCTCCTTTTCCTGTAGTCCACAATCATCTCCTTAGTCTTGCTTACATTGAGGGATAGGTTGTTATTCTGGCACCACCCGGCCAGGTCTCTGACCTCCTACCTATAGGCTGTCTCGTCGTTGTCGGTGATCAGGCCTACCACTGTTGTGTTGTCTGCAAACTTAATGATGGTGTTGGAGTCGTGCCTGGCCATGCAGTCGTGGGTGAACAGGGAGTACAGGAGGGGACTGAGCACGCATCCCTGCGGAGTTCCAGTGTTGAGGATCAGCGTGGCAGATGTGTTGCTACCTACCCTCACCACCTGGGGGCAGCCCGTCAGGGAGTCCAGGATCCAGTTGCAGAGGGAGGTGTTTAGTCCCAGGTTCCTTAGCTTAGTGATGAGCTTTGAGGGTACTATGGTGCTGAACGCTGAGCTGTAGTCAATGAATAGCATTCTCACATAGGTGTTCCTTTTGTCCAGGTGGGAAAGGGCAGTGTGGAGTGCAATAGAGATTGCATCATCTGTGGATCTGTTTGGGCGGTATGCAAATTGGAGTGGGTCTAGGGTTTCTGGGTAATGGTGTTGATGTGAGCCATTACCAGCCTTTCAAGGCACTTCATGGCTACGGACGTGAGTGCTACGGGTCTGTAGTCATTTAGGCAGGTTGCCTTTGTGTTCTTGGGCACAGGGACTATGGTGGTCTGCTTGAAACATGTTGGTATTACAGACTCAATCAGGGATATGTTGAAAATGTCAGTGAAGACACCTGCCAGTTGGTCAGCACATGCCCGGAGCACACGTCCTGGTAATCCGTCTGGCCCCGCAGCCTTGTGTATGTTGACCTGTTTAAAGGTCTTACTCACATCGGCTATGGAGAGCTTGATCACAAAGTCGTCCCGGAACAGCTGATGCTCTCATGCATGCCTCAGTGTTGCTTGCCTCGAAGCGAGCATAGACGATTTAGCTCGTCTGGTACGCTCGTGTCACTGGGCAGCTCGCGGCTGTGCTTCCCTTTGTAGTCTGTAATAGTTTGCAAGCCCTGCCACATAAGACGAGCGTCGGAGCCGGTGTAGTATGATTCAGTCTTAGCCCTGTATTGACACTTTGCCTGTTTGATGACATTATTATGAGCCGTCCTCCCCTCAGCAGCCTCCACTGACACACTCACACAGGTATACTGTACATGAACATGAACAACTAGTATATTGCATTTGATCGTGTATCATCGGGACGCAAAAGGCTTTTGCTTCACCTTTGGTGTGTTACCTGTTATGTGGACAATCTCTTCCTTAGGAACCAGATCCAACTTGTTTGGCTCTGTTCCATGATCAATAAAGTCCATGGCCTCAAGAAATTCCATGATATTATAGGACAAAATTATGGCTGGCCTGCCCTCCTTGGGCCAAAGCAGACAATGGAATGACCCCTGGAAGTTCATAGCAGGTTCAGTGGCTGCTGAAGAGAGGGCTGTGATAGCACTGATGGACACCCATCTCAAAGCGGCTGCAATAATGTTTTCTGAAGTAGTGATGCTGAAGGAATTGTGGAGGAGCAATCTCAAAGGTGAAGTAGAAATAGAATTGAATTGGTTGTTGCTTGTTCACCTTGTAAGTTAAATTCATCTTTGATGTTTTTTATGCTGTGATGTTCTTGCTTTCTATAATAATGTGAGTGTTACCACAGACACAGCAATTGATACAGTGATTTTGATGTCCCTTAAATCCCCACTAAAATAATAGAACTTGGTGGATTAGCCATTGTGGGTGAAAATCCAGCACTTTCACAAAGAAGAAATTAGGAATATACTTTATGTATTATTATTTAACTACATGTAACAGTTAAATAATGTAACATGTAACGTAGTTAAATAAATCATTTTGGGGCGGCGGGAGCCTAGTGGTTAGAGTGAAAGGTTGCTGGATAAAATCCCCGAGCTGACAAGGTAAAAATCTGTCATTCTGCCCCTGAACAAGGCAGTTAACCCACTGTTCCCTGGTAGGCCATTATTGTAAATAAGAATTTGTTCTTAACTGACTTGCCTAGTTAAATAATAAAACGTACATGTGAGTGAAAATAGCTGCAAGTAGCAATAGAAGTATTGCTGTCTGTTAGTTTACTTCAATCAGGGCAGGGGTGGTAGTGTTGGGGGGGAAGTATTAAAAAAAAGAAAAAATTAAACCTGTAATTTTCTATCAGTGTCAATAATTGCTTGTGATTGAAATTGTATGCACTTTATGGATTACTGAAACTGCTGCTGAAAGTATTGGCCTGTTATATTACATGCTTCCTTTCCATTGCAATTAACACTTCTACATTAATGTGGATACTACCATGATTGTGGAAAATCCTGAATAATGATGAGTGAAAAAGTTACAGAGGTATAAATATCAACCCCCCCCCAAAAAACACTAACCTCCTCTGTTAATGTAGTGGTGAGAGGTTCACATGTCTTGGGGATATATTTGTGCGTCTGTAACTTTCTCATTCATCATTCACAATTATCCGTAATCATGGTAACATCCACATTAATGTAGAAGTGTTTAGAAACATATTCTATTCTTATTTACAATAAAAGTGACTCCAAAAGGACACAATACATTATTTACCATTCATTTCTATTGGGCACAAAATAATCAGAAACACATCCAAAATAAACAGCAAATGCATCCAACAAGTTTTTTGTCACAAGCTTAATGTAGTCATTGCGTGCTAAGAATATAGTACCAAATACTTAACTTTTTACTACTTTAATACACATAAGTGAATTTGTCCCAATACATTTGGGGGATAATGTACACTACCATTCAAAAGTTTGGGGTCACTTAGAAATGTCCTTGTTTTTAAAAGAAAAGCACATTTTTTGTCCATTAAAATAACATCAAATTGATCAGAAATACAGTGTAGACATTGTTAATGTTGTAAATGACTATTGTAGCTGGAAACGGCTGAATTTTCTTTTTAATAGAATATTTCCGTAGGCGTACAGAGGCCCATTATCAGAACCATCACTCCTGTGTTCCAATGGCACGTTGTGTTAGCTAATCCAAGTTTATCATTTTAAAAGGCTAATTGATCATTAGAAAACCCTTTTCAAATTATGTTAGCACAGCTGAAAACTGTTGTTCTGATTAAAGAAGCAATAAAACTGGCCTTTAGACAAGTTGAGTATCTGGAGCATCAGCATTTGTGGGTTCGATTACAGGTTCAAAATGGCCAGAAACAAATAACTTTCTTCGAAGACTCATCAGTCTATTCTTGTTCTGAGAAATTAAGGCTATTCCATGTGAGAATTTGCCAAGAAACTGAAGATCTCGTACAACGCTGTGTACTACTACCTTCACAGAACAGCGCAAACTTGCTCTAACCCAGGGGCGAAAATCTGATATCAACTTTGGAGGGGACAATTACATGAAATGTTCTCAAGAGCAATTCCTGAGGGGGACACCAAAAGTAGTGCTGTAACACATAGCCTACATTGTAATATGGTAAATGTATATTGAGGAACCAAAGAAATAAGGTGTTTGCCGTACTCCTAACTACCGGTACCCAAAACTACTCACAACAGCAATACCATTGCCTTTAACAAATCTTAGTTCAGTCACCAGTTTAAGTTGAGAGTGGGGGTATCCATGGCATTTTCCAGTTATGTTCCTATTTACAAGTCAAAAAAATTGAGAACCTTTCATAATGTTGCCAAACAAAGACTCAACAAACTTACCTGAGACTCCCTGTCTCTGCCAGTCTGTCCCTGCATATCTGTCCCCAACTCTGCTGTCTATATGCCAACTGTTGCCTGCTCTGCCTAATGACATCATTGTGAAACATTTCCATTAGAATTTAATTTATTTCTTATGAACATTTTATCAACTAGTCTTTGAGATATTAGGCTACTAGGGTTCTTACTATGCGTTTTGGTGTTCTGAAAAATACTCTGATGTCCGTCTTTTATTTTTCTGCCATTTTTATACCTGGCTGGCTACACACACGCACAGTGTGTAGGTTATTTACAGTAGGAGATGGGCTTTTATCATCTTATCTTCTATCATTCTATTTGGGCTTCGATCTAAAAGGTAGCTAGCAAATGTGAAATGGATTAAAATGACAAGAGTTGACAGCTGTATGAGTTCACCATTTACACAACATATGCTGCAACCTTTTGTAATTTTAATAGTTTGTTTCATATTGGCTGGCTTCCAACAATAGCTGAATTTGCAAAGCTAGCGAGCACCAATTCCGTTTCAGTGGTGTTTGCTATAATCTTTGCTACCCGGGTTAAATAAAGGTGAAATAAAATAAATAAATAAAAGTTCCCTTGCGACAATTTAGCTTTTGCAACGAGACCATTAAATATATTTAAGACAATGGTAGAAGAGAGTGTAGTTCTGTTCAGTTTGGACTTCAGTTTATTGCTAACCTTATCACAGGGACTTTGAAGCACTAATTTACATCATCTGCATGCTGATCTTGGAATAAATTGACAATAGCAAAGATTCCATCTTTGATGACGCCACATAAATGGAATAGGTACTAGCTAGCTTAATAGTTAATATTTGCGCGCTAGCTCTGCATATTCAGCTAGTGTGTGTGCGCGATTGACTAGATTAACCTCACGTCAGTTACTTTCATTGAGTGCCTTTCAGACAGTAGACAGGACCCCTCTGTTACCTTGCCAACTAAGGAACTGGCAGTGGATCAAACCATTGTGAGGCAAAGGGTGGGGGGGTTGCAATCTTTTGAAACTTAAAAGCGCGCTATTAAGTGTCTATAATCAGCACAATTGCTTTCATTGTGTATTATTAATATTATTTAAATTACATAGTTATGTTTCAGTGATATATTGGGGGGGACAAATCATATTTTTCCCAGGATGGGGGGGTCGTGTCCCCCCCGTCCCCCCCCGGGATTTCCGCCCCTGCTCTAACCAGAATAGAAAGAGTAGTGGGAGGCCCCGGTGCACAACTGAGCAAGAGGACAAGTACATTAGAGTGTCTAGTTTGAGAAACAGACGCCTCACAAGTCCTCAACTGGCAGCTTCATTAAATAGTATCTGTAAAACACCAGTCTCAACATCAATAGTGAAGAGGCAACTCCGCGATGATGGCCTTCTAGGCAGAGTTCCTCTGTCCAGTGTTTGTGTTCTTTTGCCCATCTTAATCTTTTCTTTTTATTGGCCAGTCTGAGATATGGCTTTTTCTTTGCAACTCTGCCTTGAAGGCCAGCATCCTGGAGTCGCCTCTTCACTGTTGACTTTGAGACTGGTGTTATCCATCCACAATGACGGGGCTACAGTGGAGCGGGTCGAGAGCTTCAAGTCCCTTGGTGTCCAAATCACTAAGGATTTAAAATTGCCCACAAAGTCGTACAGTCGTGAAGAACGCGTGACAGCGTCTCTTCCCCCTACAGAGGTTGAAAAGGTTTGGCATGGGTCCTCAAATCCTCAAAACGTTCTACAGCTGTACTACTGAGAACATCTTGACTGGCTGCATCACTGCTTGGTATGGTAATAGCACCATGCTTGATTGCATGGCGCTACAGAGGGTGGTGTGGACAGCCCGGTACATCACTGGAGCTGAGCTCCCTTCCAACCAGGACCTCTATATCAGGCGGTGTGAAAGGAAGGACCAGAAAATTGTTAAAGACTCCAGCCACCCAAGCCACAGACTGTTCTCTCTGCTTCCACATTTCAAGCGGTGCCGGTGCATCAAGTCTGACACCAAGAGGCTCCTGAACAGCTTCTATCCCCAAGCCATAAGACTGCTGAAGATCTAACGAAATGGCTACACGGATTAACAGAGTTGACTCTTGAATTTTATTTTTGCACTGTCTCTATGCACACTGACAGGTCCCTATACACTCACGCACACTGACACTCCAACACACACTCACGCCATCATTTTCTCACACACATAATATGCACATACATTTATACTGACTCTACAGTCTACTGCTGCTTCTCTGTTTATCATATATCCTAATGCCTAGTCACCTTACCCCTATATACATATCTACCAATGGAGGTTGGTGTCACCTTAATTGGGGAGGACGAGCTTGTGGTGATGGCTGGAGCACAATAAGTGGAATGGTATCAAACACATGGTTTCTATGTGTTTGATGCCATTCCATTTGCACCATTCCAGACATTATTATGAGCTGTCCTCCCTTCAGCAGTTTCCATTTTATTTATTTAACCAGGCAAGTCAGTTAAGAACAAATTCTTATTTACAATGACGGCCTACCCAGGACAAACCCGGACGACACTGGGCCAATTGTGCGCCGCCCTATGGGACTCCCAATCACGGCCGGTTGTGATACAGCCTGGAATTGAACTAGGGTCTGTAGTGACACCTCTAGCACTGAGATGTCATGCCTTAGACTGTTGCGCCACTCACCCAAAGATCTACCTCTATTACTCCAGTATCCCTGCACATTGTAAATATGGTACTGGAGCTGACTGACCCTGTATATATTATTCTTACTTACTTTCTCATGTTCTTCTTATTTCTTATTTCGCGTGTGTTTTTGTTCTACCTTATGTTATTTATTGTTATTACATTGTTATTCATTGCAGTTTTGTTGGGTTTAGGGCTTTGCAAGAAATGCATTTCCCTGAATTTGTGTATGTGACAATAAACACCTGAAACTTGTCACTTGATGTCCATTGATTAAGTTGTTTGATATCCACCAGGCGTCGCACTATCATAAAAAACATGCTTTCATACCAGTCCTGTAAAATAATTCACCTTTGAAGTTGCCTAGGTTTGAGTGGTTTATAATAGATCACATTTAACATGTGTGTAGCTAGGTCTATACTACCCTGCGTCTTTTCTCACACATACGTATTCTACATTGTTAAATTGCTAGTTGTGTGTTATTTTAGGCCTACCCCATCTATTCCCTCTTTATTTATAACCCCTCCCCTCCGCGTCATTAGCTATAACAACGGCATCTGACTCTAGTGAAAGTCAATTAAAGCGTCGTGGGGAAACTGTTTATACTCTATTCCTTGACTTGAGACACTCGCTCAGGCATGGAAGCTGCATGCAGAGGGGTGGTGAGGTTGTGCGCAGTCGTAAAAAAAAATGAAAAAAAGAAGACAAATACCTCGCCATAAATCGTGGCAAGCCGTCTTATATTTACACGTAAACAATCCCCTAAAAATAAACATACCAATTTACACGATAAATGTTTACGAAATTCAAAGATTTAAATGTAATCTATCGGCAATGACAAAAGTCGTAAAAATACATTTGAGGTAGGCTACTCTAAATGAAATGCCACTGTGTATGTTATGGTGAAAAAAAGAGAAGGGAGGTGCAGGAGGGAATACGACAGAGGAAAAGGAGGGGAATGTAGAGAGGGCAGATCTAGGACCCGTCTAAATTGTTTACCCCTATCGTAATCTTAGCACATGGAGAAAAAACTGACACCAGATCAGTGCACTCTCTGCGGCCCGTTCCACACCACACCAATCGGGACGTACACGATAGAGAGGAAATCGTGTTCCTCACCAGTCCGAACACGCCACTAGAATTCACTGAACATACTGCGAGAAAAAGAACGGTGGTAAAAAGAAGGCTAGGAGAAAGAGGTGGAAGCAAAGAAGGGCTTAAAATATATATTGATTGGGAGCGGAGGACGCATTGGCGTCGCAAGGAGAAGATTAGTGATTAAAATAATTTCCTAACATTTTCTATATTCGGCGAAGATAGGAGTATCGTTAGCTAGCTAGCGGAATGTGTAGCTAGCTAATTAGCAAGGAATTAGTGTTTTGTATTTACTTGGTTTACGTGTTCTATTGTGACTATTTTTCTAACGCTAGTAATCGTGTGAAATGTGCACGAGCCACACATGGTCATGGTCTGTATTGATTAGACAATAACAATCTTGCTAGCGGTACAATACATTTGGCCAAGAAGACCAGCTACAATCAGCTATTTGCACATTCAAGGAATAGCATTCCTTATCCCAGAATAGGGAAGAAGTCAAAGGTTTTAAAAATTAGCTAGACTTGTAAGTGTAGACTCTGCCGTCCAATGTTAATGTCGACCGACGTCGCATCCATAATGTTACCCGTTACTCGGGGAATGATGGACCGGGAAAAGGACATTGATACAGCAACTGGACCCCACTTGAACACGACCGGGGGTCCAGCAGCAGTAGTCCGGGGAATGAAACGAGGGGATCCAGAGCAAACAGCTGCAGTTTTGACCGAATTAGCAGGAGCAGAGTGCAAACGGCCAAGGATAGACGGGACGGTGGGTGTTGGTGACATTGGACAGGTAAGGAGTAGAACATCAACAAATGAAGCCAAATTGCTGTATGTTTCCGTTCAATGTGTTGTTTTCATTGAATGTGTGCAACATTGTAACCCCTGCATTAGACGATTTCATTTCAATAGCACGCTACGTCTATTGTTTCAAGAACATCAGTGGGTCATGATTCTGCTGACAGGCAGGCCCACCCATCAAAAGCATGCCTCGTCGCATCAACTGCAGTAACGAACGTGCGGTAGAATTACAATCTAGGTACAAAACGTGTCTTGCACATTGCTCTGTGCTCGTGGCAGCTAGACTAACACCATGATTATGGCCGAGGCAAAGGTAATATGATAGCCCACAGCTTCTCGGCAATGACAGTTAAGCTACAGCATAGATCCGACGATACGTAAAGGCCTTTCATGCATTTACGTGCACTGCACATATGTACACACTGATATTCCCGCCTTTACCACGATGTTCTGTCTTTGTCGGTGGACATCGCATCAAAGCCACCGATACAGGAGAGAACCCGCATTGGAAACAGTCATTTGTGCCAGTCCCCCTGGTCTGTGATTGGAGCTAGGTGTTAAAAAGAGGAGAGAGACAGGGGGTTGGGGGAGGGGTCACTATGGGAGAGACAAAGAACAGACCCCTATTCGTGAATAAGGGAGTAGGAAGGAAAGGGTCTTTAGGATACCTTGCCTCTAGCTATGGGCCTCTCCATGACTTGACTGCTGATACAGCATAGCAACAGTGCTCTGCTCTTCGGCTAACCAGTGATATTACACGCACATACAGTATTTGTAAGCATCGTTGAAAATAGCTGACATAGTGTTTTTGTTTGGGGCTGCGGTCAAACATGGTTCTGGGTCAGCTGTGGATAATTGAATCCTGGGGATTGGGAAAATGCATCAATTGGCACTGCTGCATACCTATTGCAATGACAAATGGGCAGGCCATGTGTCTCACACTATATAATGGATGAATGGTGATGACAAAAGGTTACGTGTAGATGGTGTGACAATGAGAGGTGCAACAGGATCTCACTGCCAATCACTTATATTGATCTCCTGCCATTGTGGGTCAGGCTGGAAATACACCCACAGGAGAGAGGGAGGAAACAGGAGGATAGAAGGCAAGATTTACAGTATGAGAGAGAACATTTTAACGCGAGAGAAGGAGAAAGATGTAGAAAAATCCTCTATGCAGCTTAGGTTTGACGATAACGAAGGGTAAACATTAGGAAATTACGATGGTGGTTCTTAATGTTATTAGACTGGATTACATCATCCAGTCCTGTAGGTGACACCATGTTCAGTGCTGAGAAGATGAGTTCACTAAATATTTTTGGTGTGGCGATGGATAGCTATTTGATGTTCATTGCTACCCAGAGGACAGGATGGGTAACAGCCTAAATCATGGGTGACATATTAAATGAGAGAGGAGTGTCCTCTCATCTCCTTCCTCTTCTTTTGTTTCCGTCATCCTCCCCCTAAGGCATATTTCCAGATTGCTAATTAACTCCTGGTCCATAGAATTTGAGTGTGCACTGCCAGTGAGACAAACCTCCCCGCCCCTGCTCACTGTCTCTACCGTCCAATCTCTCTCTCTCTCTCTCTGTTTCCCACTATGCAGTATTGATGTGCCCTAGCCTAGTCCAGCCTGATAGTGTACAGTGTGCTGTATATGCCTCCCTCCAGCTCCCCGAGAGCAGATTTATCCTATCGTTGGCAGTAAAGAGGCTTTGTGTCGCGCTAACGAGATCAAAGCTCATTTAGGAGAGGGCATTAACCAGACTGATCGCTTCAAGGGGAGGAGAGTAAAGGGGGGAGAGGGTGGGCGAGTGTTGAAGGGGAAACTATGATATAAACAAACCATTAAGATGCTACAGTTTTGCACAGATAAGGTCCAAAGGTGCAGAATTCTTTGAAACTATCAGGCTACCAGGGAATGTTGACTAGTAATAGCGGGAACATTGGCTGTCATTAAAACCCCAAAGGAAAAAAGTAGGAGTTACAGTGTGCAGCACACTAGTGGACACTCACTAATGGTTGTCGCTGAACTTTGAGCGCAATGCAACGGTGTCACCCTTGACCTTTCACCCCTTGAGATAAGCTCAAAATTGTCTTCAAGATGTTGCTCAACACAACAGTGCTCAAACTTTCCCCCCCTTTTTTTACAGTCCGTCACTCATTTAATCAGATGCAGGGCCTGCCACTTACACTCACATGTTAACTCTGGACACTGGTTATTGTTGTCACCTCCCCTTCTACCCCACTGCCCCCAAACTGTCATATGTACTTCCATCTCCGCCCGCGAATGTCTCCCTGTCGGTAACGTTGATTCATCCTGTCTTCTTTCTCCTTTATTTTGTCCCCTCTGCTCCTCAGCATATCACCCTCTGTCCGACCCCTCCATCCCTTCTTCCCCATCCCCCTCCTCCCTCACCATCTGTTGACCTCATACCATTTTGCCCTCCTCCCTCCACTGCTCTCTTTTTCTGGCCATTTGCTCCAACTCTCAATTTCTTGACTTTTCCTAAAATAGAAAGTGGGGGGAGAGAACCCAGCAGAGCAACGCCTTTTAGTTGAGCATACAGAGAGAAAGTCACTGTATGAGGTGTGTCTGTACATTTCTGATCCGTATGGTCTGGAGCTCCTGGCCCTTAGAGCAGCCACACCTCATAACTACCCCTCTACTGTAAATGAGTGTAATTAATACCAAAGTGGATGGTACCCTGTTAAATTACTGTCTGTATCTGCATGGAAGAGGGTGTCATGAGTTTCGTTGAGTGTAATAAAAGCTTGAAAAACTTTAGACTCAATGGGGACCTGAAATGCAGACCAAAGCGCCATATGCCCCGCAAAAGAAAGTGTGTGTGTGTTTTAACAATGAGTATCAAGTTCAGACCCCCCTCCCCCACCCTTTAAGGAAATATAAGTCACATGACATTCTTGGGGTATGAGTCATTGTCTCCATTTCTTGGTCTCTTCTTTTTGCTGTTCACTTCTAGTCTTTGTCTTTCTTAATCCCCACATTCTTCCACCCCTGTCTTTCTCTCCTAATTTCCATCTCACTCTCTTGTTCTTTCTTTTTCCTCCATCCCCCATTCGTCTCCCTCCCCCTTTCCTCCAGACAGATTGATTCCAGATGTTACCAAATTCTTCTCCCCTCCCTCCCCCTGTTCTAACCTAAACTCCTCCCTCTTCATCCTGCCTTTCTACTAGAACAAATCGTTTTTTTACTGCAACCTTGTTATGTATTGAATCGTGTGGGGTAGTTCTGGTTTCCAAGTGATGCGCTACATAGTTTTTTCACCGATGGTGCCTTGTCAGAGTTACACACTCGGGTTTACATTGCCAGAGGCATTGGAGACCTGCGTCCTTTCAAATGTTCAGTGTGTCGCATCTTCGTCAGTCGTCCACTGTCCAGTCGTCCACTGTCCAGTGTGTTGCTGAATACAGCACTGTCCGTTCGGCGGCTCTCCCACTTTAATGCGGCGCACTGAGGAGTATGTTCCCCCAGGGGACGAGGCACGAGGGGGAAATTGGTTCCAGATGAAACAGGAAGTGGAGAGGTGGAGACAAAGAGAGGGCTGTTTTATGTAGGAGAGGGAGACCGGACACTGCTGGACTGAGTAGCATACATCTCACTCCTCTGGCATGGGTCATGTATGCTATAGTCTGTACTGTCCAGACAGCATCACACATCAGTCTGTCACTCACTTCTGCTGCTCACTACTTAAACGCTTTCTGTGCCCCGTCAAATGTTGTCCCTCTCTACTTGTTTGATTGACCTCATTCCCCTTTCCTTCCTCTTTCCCCTCCCTGTTTTTGCTCTGCCGCTCCCTCCCTCTACCACTGCCATGTCTCATTGTGGTGTGGCTGTGGAGCCCCATCCAGGGTTAGTGCAGTAAGCACAGCCAGCGCAGCTAGCTTTCTGAGAGGGCATCTCTCCCGTGCTGTCGCCATGGTATCCTGAGTCGGGCATTTCCCATGATTGGTTGAAAAAATTGTAGTAGGGAGGGACCAATTCCCCCAGGAAGCAGGTCGGGGCAGAAGCAGGAGGTTACCTCTGTCTGGTTACAATGAAGAGGCCGCGACCACCTTTTTACTACATTACACCAGCACTGGCTGCTCACTGAATGGAAGCTAATGGAGATACTGTATGAATTTAAAATGAGTTGTTGACTCTTGTCTTTTAGCACAAGCACAATGGAAACATTTTCACCCTTTTTAACACATGTAGGATGTTCCACCCTCCTTCCTCTGAGCATGATTGAAAAGGCCGGAGTCTTGTTACTCTGCCTATTTTCCCTGCACAGTGTACTGCTCGCATGCCAGACAGGATCGCTGGAATCCTCTCTCCTTACTGTTGTCAATATCATCGTTTGGTTTAACCTTTCCCCTATTGTTATATCCCGCCCCCTCTCCCCCATTCTTTTCCCTCCTCTTACATCGCAATGAACAATGGCTCTTCTGCCAGGGGGAGAGGGAGGGGTGACAGAAATAATCTAATTACAAGTAATTACAGATCAATTAACCACAACACTAGATTCTGGGGCATGGATGGGGGAAGGGTGCTCTTTGTTGTTGTTGCAGAGTGCAAATTGTTTTGTCTGCTGTATAAGGACCTGGCCTGGCTGCAGAATGATTCACCAGCTGCTCTACATGGTTGAGGCAGCGCTCAGGGTCTAAACTAGAGGTCGACCGATTTATGATTTTTCCATACCGATACCGATTATTGGAGGACCAAAAAAGCCGATGCCGATTTTTAAACAATTTATTTATTTATTTGTAATAATGACAATTACAACAATACTGAATTAACACTTTTATTTTAACTTAATATAATACATAAATACTATCAATTTAGCCTCAAATAAATAATGAAACATGTTCAACTTGGTTTAAATAATGCAAAAACAAAGTGTTGGAGATGAAAGTAAAAGTGCAGTATGTGCCATGTAAGAAAGCTAACGTTTAAGTGCCTTGCTCAGAACATGAGAACATATGAAAGCTGGTGGTTCCTTTTAACATGAGTCTTCAATATTCCCAGGTAAGAAGTTTTAGGTTGTAGTTATTATAGGAATTATAGGACTATTTCTCTCTTTACGATTTGTACACTGCTCAAAAAAATAAAGGGAACACTAAAATAACACATCCTAGATCTGAATGAATAAAATAATCTTATTAAATACTTTTTTCTTCACATAGTTGAATGTGCTGACAACAAAATCACACAAAGAATCAATGGAAATCCAATTTATCAACCCATGGAGGTCTGGATTTGGAGTCACACTAAAAATTAAAGTGGAAAACCACACTACAGGCTGATCCAACTTTGATGTAATGTCCTTAAAACAAGTCAAAATGAGGCTCAGTAGTGTGTGTGGCCTCCACGTGCCTGTATGACCTCCCTACAAGGCCTGGGCATGCTCCTGATGAGGTGGCGGATGGTCTCCTGAGAGATCTCCTCCCAGACCTGGACTAAAGCATCCGCCAACTCCTGGACAGTCTGTGGTGCAACGTGGCGTTGGTGGATGGAGCGAGACATGATGTCCCAGATGTGCTCAATTGGATTCAGGTCTGGGGAACGGGCGGGCCAGTCCATAGCATCAATGCCTTCCTCTTGCAGGAACTGCTGACACACTCCAGCCACATGAGGTCTAGCCTTGTCTTGCATTAGGAGGAACCCAGGGCCAACCGCACCAGCATATGGTCTCACAAGTGGTCTGAGGATCTCATCTCGGTACCTAATGGCAGTCAGGCTACCTCTGGCGAGCACATGGAGGGAAGTGCGGCCCCCCCAAAGAAATGCCACCCCACACCATGACTGATCCACCGCCAAACCGGTCATGCTGGAGGATGTTGCAGGCAGCATAACGTTCTCCACGGCGTCTCCAGACTGTCACGTCTGCCACATGTGCTCAGTGTGAACCTGCTTTCATCTGTGAAGAGCACAGGGCGCCAGTGGCGAATTTGCCAATCTTGGTGTTCTCTGGCAAATGCCAAACGTCCTGCACGGTGTTGGGCTGTAAGCACAACCCCCACCTGTGGACGTCGGGCCCTCATACCACCCTCATGGAGTCTGTTTCTGACCGTTTGAGCAGACACATGCACATTTGTGGCCTGCTGGAGGTCATTTTGCAGGGCTCTGGCAGTGCTCCTCCTGCTGCACAAAGGCGGAGGTAGCGGTCCTGCTGCTGGGTTGTTGCCCTCCTACGGCCTCCTCCACGTCTCCTGATGTACTGGCCTGTCACCTGGTAGCGCCTCCATGCCCAGACACAGCAAACCTTCTTGCCACAGCTCGCATTGATGTGCCATCCTGGATGAGCTGCACTACCTGAGCCACTTGTGTGGGTTGTAGACTCCGTCTCATGCTACCACTAGAGTGAAAGCACCACCAGCATTCAAAAGTGACCAAAACATCAGCCAGGAAGCATAGGAACTGAGAAGTGGTCTGTGGTCACCACCTGCAGAACCACTCCTTTATTGGGAGTGTCTTGCTAATTGCCTATAATTTCCACCTGTTGTCTATTCCATTTGCACAACAGATGGTCAATACAAATGTATTGTCAATCAGTGTTGCTTCCTAAGTGGACAGTTTGATTTCACAGAAGTGTGATTGACTTGGAGTTACATTGTGTTGTTTAAGTCTTCCCTTTTATTTTTTTGAGCAGTGTATTTCATATACCTTTGACTATTGGATGTTCTTATAGGCACTTTAATATTGCCAGTGTAACAGTATAGCTTCCGTCCCTCTCCTCGCTCCTACCTGGGCTCGAACCAGGATCACATCGACAACAGCCACCCTCGAAGCAGCGTTACCTATGTAGAGCAAGGGAAACAACTACTCCAAGTCTCAGAGCGAGTGAAGTTTGAAACACTATTAGCGCGCACCCCGCTAACTAGCTAGCCATTTCACATCGGTTACACCAGCCCAATCTTGGGAGTTGATAGGCTTGAAGTCATAAACCGCGCAATGCTTGAAGAATTGCGAAGAGCTGCTGGCAAAACGCATGAAGGTGCTGTTTGAATGAATACTTACGAGCCTGCTGCTGCCTACCATCGCTCAGTCAGACTGCTCTATCAAATATCAAATCATAGACTTAATTATAACATAATAACACACAGAAATACGAGCCTTTGGTCAGTAATATGGTCGAATCCGGAAACTATCATTTCGAAAACAAAACGTTTATTATTTCAGTGAAACACGGAACCCTTCCGTATTTTATCTAACGGGTGGCATCCCTAAGTCTAAATATTCCTGTTACATTGCACAACCTTCAATGTTATGTCATAATTATGTACAATTCAGGCAAATTAATTACGGCCTTTGTTAGGAATAAATGGACTTCACACAGTCCGCAATGAGCCAGGCGGCCCAAACTGCTGTATATACCCTGACTGTTTGCACGGAACGCTAGAGAAGTGACACAAATTCATTTTAGCAGGCAATATTAACTAAATATGCAGGTTTAAAAATATATACTTGTGTACTGATTTTAAAGAAAGGCATTGATGTTTATGGTTAGGTACATTGGTGCAACGACAGTGCTTTTTTCGCAAATGCGCTTGTTAAATCATCACCCGTTTGTAGAAGTAGGCTGTGATTCGATGAGAAATTAACAGGCACCGCATCGATTATATGCAACGCAGGACACGTTAGATAACTACACATGGTTGATGATATTACTAGTTTAACTAGGGATTATGATTGATCGTTTTTATAAGATAAGTTTAATGCTAGCTAGCAACTTACCTTGGCTTCTTGCTGCCCTCGTGTAACCGGTAGTCAGCCTGCCATGCAGGCTCCTCGTGGAGTGCAATGTAAGGCAGGTGGTTAGAGCGTTGGACTAGTAACAGGAAGGTTGCAAAAACAAATCCCTGAATCCCCCCTGAACAAGGCAGTTAACCCCCGTTCCTAGCCGTCATTGAAAATAAGAATGTGTTCTTAATCTGACTTGCCTAGTTAAATAAAGGTAAATCGGTGGCCAAAAATACCGATTACCGATTGCTATGAAAACTTGAAATCGGCCCTAATTAATCGGCCATTCCGATTAATCGGTCGACCTCTAGTCTAAACCAAAAGGGTTATCATGCTAACTTGCATAATCCTTTGTGAAATGTGCCCCCTTAAGTTCCCTGCTTCTTTCCTGCACCATACGTATTTTCATAAATGTATTAGGGCTGGGAACTGCCAGGGACCTCACGATACTTAGGTGCCGATATGATATGTATTACGATTCTATATGTGTTGCGATTCCAAACGTATTGCTCACCATACGTCTGCTGCAGAGGGACTAGAGCGAGCCATGAGAAAACGAGTTTTGATTAAAGTGCTGAAAACAAGATGGAGAACAAGCTAAGAAGGAAAAATACAAACATAATATTGCGATATTGTCAAAATGATGGCAAAAATGATATCCTGATATCTTACTGTATACATTTTTGCCCCATCACAAGTAACAGCTAGGCTATTTCTCCTCTGGAGCATATTACTTTGTTAGGGGTAAAGATTGGAGCTGAAAAGCGACTTCACTGCAAAATGTTAGACTCCTGTTGAATCACATCACATTTTCCAAACCCTTACCTCTCTCTTTTTACTTTTTTTTTTAGAACAACGACCCTTTAACCCCAGGTTTCCTTGGATACCCACCTCACAGCCAGGTAAGAGTACCATCTTACTGAAATCTTTAATTTAGATATAATTGATGGATGTATCATGGAGTTTCATGAAACACATTATAGTACTTCAGAAGGCCCAACACGAACATAGCCTACAGAAACTGACGACATTTTCCACTCTGAATCAATTTGATCTGCCTGGCTGCTGTGCGCACTTTTCCACAATCCACATTCCCCTGCTCTCTTTCCCTTTCTCTCTCTAATTTCTTGTGCTCTCCTTCCATATCGAGTGGTGCAGCGGTCTAAGGCACTGCATCTCAGTGCAAGAGGCGTCACTACAGTCCCTGGTTCGAATCCAGGCTGCGTCACATCCGGCCGTGATTGGGAGTCCCATAGGGTGGCGCACAATTGGCCCAGCATCATCCGGGTTTGGCCGGGGTTTTAAATATCGGTTCCAGTAATGAGTTCCTTATGTGCGCCAGACAGGGCTGTTTCTGAGAGTCTCTTATCTGCCTGGGAGCAGCAGCACAGCGCTGTGTCTTCTGTCTGTTGTCATGGCTGATATGCGAGTGCAGGTCTCTGGCAGAGCCACAGGAGGGTGGTGTTGGTCTGCCTGCCTGCCCTCCTTCTCCTCAACATGATGGGTCTCCACAGCTTTATCTCCATTATGTGTTTTTTCCTCCAACGTGCGTTCCTCTACCCCTGCCATCTCCTTTCTTGGGAATGTAGCTCGCTCGCTGCTTGTGCTAGAGAGAGAGGGGGGAGGGGTGGATGGAAAGCAGAAGAGGCAGGAGAGAGGGAAAGTGAGAGGAGCAGAGGATGCAGACTGTAGCAAGTGAGCCACCATATTGAAGTTAACCTTTCTGTGGTGAGGTAATATATAGGCTAGACCAGTGGTATTCAAAGTTGGGGTCGCGACCTGAAGTGGGGTCACGGGGGAACTGCAGTGGGGTTGCCAAAATATATATTTTTTATAAAAAATTAAGAGTGCATATTATTGTATAGGAGAATATACAAATGTTTTTAGGAAAGAATTTAAAAAATACAATTTTATTGAGTAAATGTAGTTGTTCTTTTAATTTTGATAAGAGATGAAAATGTAACGAATTGAAGATTATTTGTTGACGTAAAAATAATTTTACCAATGTTAGATTTGGTGAGAAATCCCTGCGAAAAAAATGGGGACGCCAGAAATTCTTGCTGAGGGAATTGGGTCCCAGCTGAAGAAGTTTGAATACCATTGGGCTAGAAACATCTGAAATAACATGCATTTGGTAAGGTTGTAAAAATAGTTAGGTTCCCATGTGTTTGTTTGGATCATAACTTATTTGATTCAAGACTAGTCAAACATACAACAAATGTTTAAATAATTTAATGCTAGCTAGTTGTTAGTGATGTAATCGGGTACACATAGGAGTTGAGCCGGTTGTCATGCAAAGTGTTGGAGGAGTTAGTCTAGCCTACCTACACTGCTAGCTGGAGTTCCTATGAGCTGGTGTGCATTGGTTGATCTGCCTGTAGGTTTGGCTGTGTCAGTAGGGACAATGTTTATATATATATTTTTTACCTTTATTTAACTCGGCAAGTCAGTTAACCTGTTGAGGACAGACGTTCCGCTAGCGGAGCCCCGTTCCGCCTGCGGAACCCCTAGCCAACAGCCAATGGCATCGCACGGCGCGAAATACAAAACCAACTAAAATACCACAATTAAATTTTCTCAAACAATCAACTATTTTACACCATTTTAAAGATAAGACTCTCGTTAATCTAACCACATTGTCCGATTTCAAAAAGGCTTTACAGCGAAAGCAAAACATTAGATTATGTTAGGAGAGTACATAGACACAAATAACCACACAGCCATTTTCCAAGCAAGCATATATGTCACATAAACCCAAACCACAGCTAAATGCAGCACTAACCTTTGATGATCTTCATCAGATGACACTCCTAGGATATTATGTTATACAATACATGCATGTTTTGTTAAATCAAGTTCGTATTTATATCAAAAACCAGCTTTTTACATTAGCATGTGATGTTCAGAACTAGCATACCCACCGCAAATTTCCGGTGAATTTACTAAATTACTCATGATAAACGTTGACAAAATACATAACAATTATTTTAAGAATTATAGATACAGAACTCCTTTATGCAATCGCTATGTCCGATTTTAAAATAGCTTTTCGGCAAAAGCACATTTTGCAATATTCTGAGTACATAGCTCGGCCATCACGGCTAGCTATTTTGACATCTGCACGAAGGGTAACGCGCAGCGCATTTCGTGACAAAAATTTTCAAAATATTCCATTACCGTACTTAGAAGCACGTCAAACGCTGTTTAAAATCAATTTTTATGCTATTTTCCTCGTAAAATACCGATAATATTCCAACCGTTGTATTCATTCAAAGGCTGAAAGAAAAAAATGGAGAAGTCTCGTGAACGCGCATCTCAGTCTCACTGTCCCCAGGCTGACCACTTACAAACTCTGCTGCTGTACTTTGCCCAGAGACAGCAGACACCCCATTCCACTTTCTGGCGGCTTTAGAGAGCCAATGGAAGCCTTAGAAAGTGTTACGTTACAGCACAGATGCTGTAATGTCGATAGAGATGCAACAGAAGGACAACAAATTGTCAGACAGGGCACTTCCTGTATGGAATCTTCTCAGGTATTGGCCTGCCATATGAGTTCTGTTATACTCACAGACACCATTCAAACAGTTTTAGAAACTTTAGAGTGTTTTCTATCAAAATCTACTAATTATATGCATATTCTAGTTTCTGGGCAGGAGTAGTAACCAGATTAAATCGGGTACGTTTTTTTATCCAGCCGTGAAAATACTGCCCCCTATCCCAAAGAAGTTAAGAACAAATACTTATTTTCAATGACGGCCAAGAAACAGTGGGTTAACTGCCTTGTTGAGGAGCAGAACGACAGATTTTTACCTTGTCAGCTCGGGGATTCGATCTTGCAACCTTTCAGTTACAAGTCCAACGCTCTAACCACTAGGCTACATGCCGCCCCTGCATGGTGGCTTAGCCGAAACCCTACGTATGTGGGTTTGTCTGGAGGTTGGTAGGGTCCTGTAGTATGAGTCTAGTGCCCCTCCTCATCACATTTAGGCTACAGAAGCCTTGATGATTGATGGTCCTAGTCAGTCAGTATATATTTTTAATTTTTTTATTTCACCTTTATTTAACCAGGTAAGCTAGTTGAGAACAAGTTCTCATTTACAACTGCGACCTGGCCAAGATAAAGCAAAGCAGTGCGACACAAACAACAACGCAGAGTTACACATGGAATAAACAAGCGTACGGTCAATAACACAATAGAAAAAAAGAAAGTCCACATACAGTGTTTGCAAATGGCATGAGGAGGTAAGGCAATAAATAGGCCATAGTAGCGAAGTGTTTACAATTTAGCAAATTAACACTGGAGTGATAGATGTGCAGATGATGATGTGCAAGTAGAAATACTGGTGTGCAAAAGAGCAGAAAAGTAAATAAAAACAATATGGGGATGAGGTAGGTAGATTTGATGGGCTATTTACAGATGGGCTATGTACAGCTGCAGCGATTGGTTAGCTGCTCAGATAGCTGATGTTTAAAGTTGGTAAGGGAAATAAGTCTCCAGCTTCAGCGATTTTTGCAATTCGTTCCAGTCATTGGCAGCAGAGAACTGGAAGGAAAAGCGGCCAAACAAGGTGTTGGCTTTGGGGATGACCAGTGAAATATACCTGCTGGAGTGCGTGCTACGGGTGGGTGTTGTTATTGTGACCAGTGAGCTGAGATAAGGCGGAGCTTTACCTAGCAAAGACTTATAGATGACCTGGAGCCAGTGGGTCTGGCGACGAATATGTAGCGAGGGCCAGCCGACGAGTGCATACAGGTCGCAGTGGTGAGTGGTATTTTGGGCTTTGGTGACAAAACGGATGGCACTGTGATGGACTGCATCCAGTTTGCTGAGTAGAGTGTTGGAGGCTATTTTGTAAATGACATCGTCGAGGATCGGTAGGATTGTCAGTTTTACGAGGATATGTTTGGCGGTGTGAGTGAAGGAGGCTTTGTCGCGAAATAGCCGGAAGCCGATTCTAGATTTAATTTTGGTTTAATTCAATATGAATCTAGAAGGAGAGTTTGCAGTCTAGCCAGACCGCTAGGTATTTGTAGTTGTCCACATATTCTAAGTCAGAACCGTCCAGAGTAGTGATGCTAGGGTGCGGGCAGCGAAGTGTTGAAAAGCATGCATTTAGTTTTACTAGCGTTTTAAGAGCAGTTGTAGGCAACGGAAGGAGTGTTGTATGGCATTGAAGCTCGTTTGGAGGTTTGTTAACACAGTGTCCAAAGAAGGGCCAGATGTAAACAGAATGGTGTCGTCTGCGTATAGGTGGATCAGGGAATAACCCGCAGCAAAAGCGACATCGTTGATATATACAGAGAAAAGAGTCGGCCTGAGAATTGAACCCTGTGGTACCCCTATAGAGACTGCCAGAGGTCCGGACAACAGGCCCTCCGATTTTACACACTGAACTCTATCTGAGAAGTAGTTGGTGAACCAGGCGAGGCAGTCATTTGAGAAACCAAGGCTGTTGAGTCTGCCGATAAGAATACAGTGATTGACAGAGTCGAAAGCCTTGGCCAGGTCGATGAAGACGGCTGCACAGTACTGTCTTTTATCGATGGCGGTTATGATATTGTTTAGTACCTTGAGCGTGGCTGAGGTGCACCCGTGACCAGCTCGGAAACCGGATTGCACAGCAGAGAAGGTACGGTGGGATTCGAAATGGTCAGTGATCTGTTTATTAACTTGGCTTTCGAAGACTTTAGTATACAGTGACCACATAGTGCTGCCTCTGATGATATAGAAGCGAATACGTTTGACTGTGGGGTCAGTAGTGTGTTGTGCAGTAGTGTGTTGTGCATTTGCTGCAGCAAAATCACATCCATACCTGAGGACCACAATGGAAATAAGCCTCTGGCTTTATCCTTTTAATTTGTATGTATGTATTTTTGCTTCGTAAACAACGTGTGGACTAACAGGCCCTTTAATTTATTTAACATTTTTTTATTTAACCTTAACCCCAGTTAAGAACAAATTGTTATTTACAATGACAGATTTTTACTTTGTCAGCTCGGGGATTCGATCTAGAAACCTTTCGGTTACTGGCCCAACGCTCTAACCACTAGGCTACCTTCCGCCCAAAGATAACATCAACGTTGGCAGAGGTGGGATTCAAACCCACACCTCCAGAGAGACTGGAGCCTAAATCCAGCGCCTTAGACCACTCGGCCACGCTACCCAGTTTAATAACAATACAGAGAAAGACAATTGAGAAATAAAAGAAAAGTAAAACACGTAATAATAGATACAAAATGAGTAACGATCACTTGGTTCTATACCACGGGTGCCAGTACTGAGTTGATGTGCAGGGGTACGAGGTAATTGAGGTAGATATGTAGATATAACTATGAATAAGGCGACAGATGGTAAACAGTAGCAGCAGCGTACGTGATGAGTCAAAAGGTTAGTGCGAAAAGGGTCGATGCAGATAGTCCGGGTAGCTGTTTGGTTAACTATTTAGCAGTCTTATGGCTTGGGGGTAGTAGCTTTTCAGGGTGCTGTTGGTTCCAGACTTGATGCATCGGTAGGTCTGACACCTTCTGGTATAGAGGTCCTGGATGGCAGGGAGCTTGGACCCGGTGACGTACTGGGCCGTACGCACTACCCTCTGTAGCGCTTTGCGGTCGGAGGCCGAGCAGTTGCCGTACCAAACAATGATGTAGGCAGTTAAGATGCTCTCAATGGTGCAGCTGTAGAACTTTTTGAGGATCTGAGGGCCCATTCAAAATCTTTTCAGCCTCATCAGGGTGAAGAGGCGTTGGTGTGCCCTCTTCAAGACTGTGTTGTTGTGTTTGGACCATGATAGATCCTAAGTGATGTGGACACCAAGGAACTGAAAGCTTTCGACCCGCTCCACTACAGCCCAGTCGATGTGAATGGGGGCGTGCTCGGCCCTCCGTATCCTGTAGTCCACTATCAGCTCCTTTGTCTTGCTGAAAATGTTTTGCCTCCAAAACGTCCGGTGAATGAGCACATCAATTTCCAAAAATACTCATCATAAACATTGAGAAAATTTACAACAGTTATTGAAAGAATTATAGATACACTTCTCCTTAATGCAACCGCTGTGTCAGATTTCAAAATAGCTTTATGGAGAAAGCACATTGTTCAATATTCTGAGTACAGAGCTCAGCCATCAAAGCAAGCTATACAGTTACCTGCCAAGTTCTGGAGTCAACAAAACTCAGAAATAGTATTATAAATCTTCACTTACCTTTGCTGATCTTCATCGGAATGCACTCCCAGGACTCCCACAAGAAATGTTTGTTTTGTTCGATAAACTCCATATTTATGTCCAAATACCTCCATTTTGTTCGCACGTTCAGATCACTATTCCAAAGGCACAATGCGCGAGCGCAAAACCCTAGACGAAAAGTCAAAAAGTTCCATTACCGTTTGTAGAAACATGTCAAACGATGTTTACAATCAATCCTTAGGGTCTTTTTTTATCAGAAATCTTCGATAATATTCCAACCGGACAATAGCATATTCATTACAGAGGAAAAAGAAGGAACGGCGCGCTGTGTGACTGCGCAGTAAACAACTCATTGGCCTCAGGCAGTCCACTTGTTGAGTCCGCTCTTATTCTCTCCCCAGTCACAGTAGAAGCATGAAACAACGTTCTAAAGACTGTTGACATCTAGTGGAAGCCTTAGGAAGTGCAAAATGAACCCTAAGTCACTGTATAGGCAATCACTTAAAAAACTACAAACCTCAGATTTCCACACTTCCTGGTTGGATTTTTCTCAGGTTTTTGCCTGCCATATGAGTTCTGTTATACTCACAGACATCATTCAAACAGTTTTAGAAAAGTCAGAGTGTTTTCTATCCAAATCTACTAATAATATGCATATCCTACCTTCTGAGCCTGAGTAGCAGGCAGTTTACTACGGGCACGCCTTTTATCCGGACGTCAAAATACTTCCCCCTACCCTAGAGAGGTTGATGTCCTGGAATCACACTCATTATAGGCTGTTTCATCGTTGTCTGTGATCAGGCCTACCACCATCGTGTCATAGTGAAACTTATTGATTGTGTTGGAGTCGTGCACAGCCACGCAGTTGTGGGTGAATAGGGAATACAGGAGGGAACTAAGCACGCACCCCTGAGGGGCCCCCGTGTTAAGGGTCAGCATGGTGGATGTGTTGTTGCCTGCGCTCACCAACTGGGGGTGGTCTGTCAGGATATCCAGGGTCCTTAGCTTAGTGATGAGCTTGGAGGGTACTACAGTGTTGAACACTGAGCTATAGTCAATAAACAGCATTCTCATGTAGATTTGTCTTTTGTCCAAATGGAAAAGGGCAGTGTCTAGTGCAATAGAGATTGCATTATCTGCGGATCCCGTCAGGGTGGTATGTGAATTGGACTGGGTTCAGGGTGTCTGGGATCATGGTGTTGATGTGAGCCATGACCAGCCTTTCAAACCATTTCATAGCTACAGATGTGAGTGCTACGAGGCGATAGTCATTTAGACAGGTTACCTTGACATTCTTGGACACAGGGACTATGGAGTAGAGGTCGACCGATTATGATTTTTCAACGCCGATACCGATTAATCGGCCGATTTTATATATTTGTAATAATGACAATTACAACAATACTGAATGAACAATGAACACTTTTATTTTAACTTAATATAATACATCAATAAAATCTATTTAGTCTCAAATAAATAATGAAACATGTTCAATTTGGTTTAAATAATGCAAAGAAGAAAGTAAAAGTGCAATATGTGCCATGTAAAAAAGCTAACGTTTAAGTTCCTTGCTCAGAACATATGAAAGCTGGTGGTTCCTTTTAACATGAGTCTTCAATATTCCCAGGTAAGAAATTTTAGGTTATAGTTATTATAGGACTATTTCTCTCTCTACCATTTGTATTTCATATACCTTTGACTATTGGATGTTCTAATAGGTACTTTAGTATTGCCAGCCTAATCTCGGGAGTTGATAGGCTTGAAGTCATAAACAGTGCAATGCTTAAAGCATTGCAAAGAGCTGCTGGCAAACGCAGGAAAGTGCTGTTTGAATGAATGCTTACGAGCCTGCTGCTGCCTACCACCGCTCAGTCAGACTGCTCTATCAAATCATAGACTTAATTATAATATAATAACACACAGAAATACGAGCCTTCGGTCATTAATATGGTCAAATCCGGAAACTATCATTTCGAAAACAAAACGTTTATTCTTTCAGTGAAATACGGAACCGTTCTGTATTTTATCTAACGGGTGGCATCCATAAGTCTAAATATTGCTGTTACATTGCACAACGTTCAATGTTATGTCATAATTACGTAAAATTCTGGCAAATTAGTTCGCAACGAGCCAGGCGGCGCAAACTGTTGCATATACCCTGACTGCGTGCAATGAACGCAAGAGAAGTGACACAATTTCCCTAGTTTAATATTGCCTGCTAACATAAATTTCTTTTAACTAAATATGCAGGTTTAAAAAAATATACTTCTGTGTATTGATTTTAAGAAAGGCATTGATTTTGATTGTGCTATTTTTGCAAATGCGCTTTTGTTAAATCATCCTCCGTTTGGTGAAGTTGGCTGTCTTTGTTAGGAAGAAATCGTCTTCACACAGTTCACAACGAGCCAGGCGGCCCAAACTGCTGCATATACCCTGACTCTGTTACACAGAACGCAAGAGAAGTGACACAATTTTCCTAGTTAAAAGAAATTCATGTTAGCAGGCAATATTAACTAAATATGCAGGTTTAAAAATATATACTTGTGTATTGATTTTAAGAAAGGTGTTGATGTTATGGTTAGGTACACATTGGTGCAACGACAGTGCTTTTTTCGCGAATGCGCTTGTTAAATCACCCGTTTGGCGAAGTAGGCTGTGATTCGATGATAAATTAACAGGCACCGCATCAATTATATGCAACGCAGGACAAGCTAGATAAACTAGTAATATCATCAACCATGTGTAGTTAACTAGTGATTATGTTAAGATTGATTGTTTTTTATAAGATAAGTTTAATGCTAGCTAGCACCTTACCTTGGCTCCTTGCTGCACTCGCATAACAGGTAGTCAGCCTGCCACGCAGTCTCCTCGTGGAGTGCAATGTAATCGGCCATGATCGGTGTCCAAAAATGCCAATTACCGATTGTTATGAAAACTTGAAATCGGCCCTGATTAATCGGCCATTCCGATTAATCGGTCGACCTGTACTATGGAGGTCTGCTTGAAACAAGTTGGTATTACAGACCAGGTCAGGGATAGGTTGAAAATGTCAGTGAAGACACTTGCCAGCTGGTCAGCGCATGTGTGCGTCCTGGTAATCCGTCTAGCTTTGCAGCCTTGTGAATGTTAACCTGTTTAAACGTCGTACTCACATCTGCTACTGAGAGCGTGATCACACAGTTGTCCGGATCAGCTGGTGCTCTCACGCATGGTTCAGTGCATAGAAGGCATTTAGCTTGTCTGGTAGGCTCACTTCATTGGGCAGCTCGCGGCTGGGTTTCCCTTTGTAATCCGTGATAGTTTGCAAGCCCTGCCACATCCGACGAGCATCAGAGCCAGTGTAGTAGGATTCGATCTTAGTCCTGTATTGATGATTTTGCCTGTTTGATGGTTTGTCGGAGGGCGTAGTGGGATTTCTTATGTGTCTGGGTTAGTGTCCCGCTCTTTGAAAGCATCAGCTGTAGCCTTTAGCTCAGTGCAGATGTTGCCTATAATCCATTGCTTCTGGTTGGGATATGTACGTACGGTTACTGTGGGGACAACGTCATCGATGCATTTATTAATGAAGCCAGTGACTGATGTGGTATACTCCTCAATGCCATCAGATGAGTCCCGGAATATATTCCAGTCTGACTAGTAAAACTGTCCTGTAGTTTAGCATCCGCTTCATTGGACTGCTTCCGTATTGAGGGCGTCACTGCTCCTTCCTATTTGAGTTTTTGCTTGTAAACAGGAATCGGGGGATAGAGTTATGGTCAGATTTGCCAAATGGAGGGGGAGCTTTGTTATGCGTCTCTGTGTGGGAGTAAAGGTGATCTAGAGTTTTTGTTCGCCTCTAGTTGCATAGGTTAAATGCTGGTACAAATTGCGGAAGACTGATTTCAGTGTTCCTGCATTAAAATCACCGGCCGCTAGGAGCGCTGCCTCTGGATGAGTATTATTTGCTTATGGCCTTATACAGTTTGTTGAGTGCAGTCATAATGCCAGTATTGGTTTGTGGTAGTAAATAGACAGCTGGTAAATAGTGTGGTCTACAGCTTATCTTTAGGTATTATAACTCTCCGGCTGGACCACCCTACTACTTTTAATAATCTAATAAATTAAATCTACCTAATTAGTAGAGCTATGTATTGTTTGTTGGTATGTAGGGATGCATGCATTGGCCTTCAGATTAATATTGCCATATTGGTATATAATCCATCATGGACAAGAAAATATTGATTAGGACTATTGCATCAGCCCAGAATGCCCATATCAGTGCATCCCTATATGCATGTCCTTATGATGATCTGTGTTTGTGGGGGAGGGGCATTGTTTGAATGTATGTGTGTGAGAGAGAGTGTGATGGAAATAGCCCTTTGTTTGAAAGCGTCTGTGTGTTTGTGTGCCTGCCAGGGTGCACAATAAATATGGCTGTGCATCTGTGTGTTTATCAGTGTGTTCAGTCTGTGTAGTTAATCCTTAGATCATCCCCCATTCATCCTCTCATCCTCCTCACTTACACCCTAATCCTGTCATCCCTCGCTCTTTCCCCATCCCTTTATCCTTTTTATCTCTATCCCGTTATCTCTCGCTCACATCCACTGCCTCTCTCAGCCTCTCGCTTACCCCTTTCCCATCACCTCTTTTGGTCCCTGTCTCCCTCCCTCCCTCCCTCTCGCTCTCCCCTCTGTAGTAGCCAACCTCAGCAGATGTCTGCATACTGGCATAGACATTTTGCAGGCAGGGCAGAAAAGGGGAGAAAAAAACAAGAAGTGCAGGGGAACTGCTCTCCCATCGAACCCCAACAATCCTGTAGTGTAGGAAATGAAAAAGCGCAATGCAGAGTAATAAATATACATGTTGTGAAGGTGTAGAATTGGGCCGTAGCAGTTTGAAGCTGTTTCCTCTCTGGGTAATGAACATGGGGAGGTGAGGGGGAGCTGCCTGCCTGCCAGCCTAACATGGGGTTGACAAGCTGCCATCCAATAAATAAATGATTAAAAAAACCTGCAATGCAGTGGGTAGCGTTACAGTGTGAAACGGAGCGTCTTCTACTCAGGGCTGCCAAACAGCAGCTCCTTCCTTCCTAACCTGTCAGTACCTAGCCAGAGAGGAGAGGGGAGGGGATGGAGAGACTGATGGAGAGGAGGGACCCAGCCAGGCTCACAGAGAGGGAAAGTTTGAAGGGGGATGGAACGTGCATTAGCCATGACCGAGCAGAGCAGGAGAGGTAGTGTGAGTGAGAAGTGACACACGTCAGTGGAAGAAGAGAAGAGACTCGCGCTGTCAGAGGAGAGAACTGACAAGGGGCAAACAGAGAAGAGGGGGAGAGTGACAAGGACACAAGGCTTGCGTGGTGCTAAGGGAAGGGGGAACACTGGCGGAGAGCGAGGGAGAATTTGAATCTGTGAGAGACGTGGACAGAAGGTGCTTCCCGGCGGATGGTAACAGACCACATTCAGAGCGGAATAGAGAGAGAGGAGAGACTCTTCCTTCCCGTGCAGACAATGATGGGGCTGTACTATCCTGCGGTGTTGCCGGTGAGTTCATGTCATAGCCAGTTTTCTGTACGCTCCTATCCAGTATAGCAGGTTTAGACCTGGAACATCTAAACAACAAAATACTTTGTTCTTTTCTACACGTTTTGGAAAAATATGCGGTTGATTCGACTTAGCTAGTTTTGATAGGTTGCATAAGGCAAGGCCTCAGATTACTACATGGAGTTATACTGTTGTTTCTCTTTTACCACAAATACATGCACATAGCCTCGACATTGAGGAACGCTCAGTGTTTTGTGTAACGACTTATGTAACGTAACTTGTTTTGTATCATTTAAATATGTAGATGTGTTACTGGTAGCAAGAGGGGTTAACTGTGTACATGTTCTAATGAGCCTGCTGCCCCAACATGTTCTGTGGTCCTGTCTGTGCTTCAGGGCCCTCAAGGAGGTCCAGGCTTCTGCAAATGTCTCTGTAAATTAGCAGTGTTGAGCTGTGTGTATGTCGCACGTTGCGGCCATGCTGACTGTACAGAACATCATGATAGTCCAGGGGGTGCGGTGGGGGGCTGTTGGAATGAGAAGGGGGTGCTACAGCAATTCTTTGTCTTCCCAGCTGTCTTTGCTGTTTAACCCCCCCCCCCCCACACCTCTGAGTGAAAGAGACAGGTGCCAAGAAACAGTTGTGAGTCTTACCCCTCAGTCCTTCTCTGTTGGTACAACCCAGCCTCCCCTTTCCTCCCGCCACAATACTGGATGGTCTGGATGGGGTGCTGTGAGGTTCTGTGCTCTGGGTGCTGATTGGACAGTTAGCAGCAGGAATCTCCCCAAGTACTTTTAACTCCAGCACATGCATTTCTAGGGCTGTGACTTGGAGCTCAACCCTCCTCCCTCTCTCCCATTTCTATGCTGTTTCTCTTCCCTCAGGCATCAGCAGCTGTTACCTAAACATGTTTTTCTCCTCAAAGGGCACGGGCAGCTAAATGGGGAGGGGTTCAAGTGTGAATGGATTTTAAAGGTGTCACCAATCATCCACTGTCCCATGCGATCAGAGAGAAGTGAGGTTAAGAAAATGCCTTCTTTTAGTTGACATTTCTTCATTATAACCCTGATTTAAAGTGTATGCGTGTGAGTGCATTTGGGTTATAAATGCTGTTTGCTCCCCCATCAATTTAACTTACAGCTTTGCTATTAAGCAACCAAGCAAAGTGCAAACACCGCAACCAACCGTATGAATGCCGGGTTCTGAGAAATGGCATGATTGTGGTGTATTTTGCTGCTTCATCTCCATTACTGCAGCCACACTGCTTGGTTTAGAGAGGGATGGCAGGGTTTTGAAAGTATTTTGTGGAGCCCCGCCCAAGTGTTCGCCCCCAGGGGTAAGAGACTTACCTGCTGCTTCACATTTGCACCAACCAAACTGCTGCAGAACTGGCAGACAGTATTACAGCACTAATGCACTCTGAGACATCTGTCTCCACTACAGGCTTACTGCTGCTCCTCACTGCCCATCTAAACCTGCAGTACTGACAATCCAGCTGGCTCAAGGGACGTGCAGAAAAGCATTGAGCTTTGAATAGACAGCACAGCAAGTCTGTTAATTTGCACACATGCACTATTGTGACTGACAGAAACAATGGCCAGTTCTGCTGCAGTGCAGTGTTGAGTCTCAGAGGCTCCTTAAGCCCCTTCCCCCACTATCGGCTGACGGAGCTGGTTCAGTTCAATGGACACATGGCGCAGCAACGTTTATTCTCTTGTCTTCTTCTCTGGGCTGAAAGAGAAGCAATCCTCACTAGTGTTGGTGGCTGACTCAATCAAATATTGTGAGGAAACTTTAACAGCGATTGGGCATGGATGTTAATCCTCCCAAATACACTGATTCGTACCCCTACAGCAGGTCTTAGGGTGCTGGGTTGTTTCCCTCTGCAATTAGCTGCATAGAGCAGCCTTTCATAGAGAGACTGAAGGATTAGGAGGGTCATGTCAGGGAACTTGGAAAAGGTTAAGCGTCAAGGAGGAGGTTAGCTCCTCCACCATACCAGACATCTTTCAGAGTTTTGGGACCGTGTATGGCCACCGTGGTGTTGGTGCCCTAGTAGACGTGGCTCACGTTGGGCCGTCTGTGGGAGTATTTCATGGGGAGGCTGCTGAGGGAAGTCTTTTTAAAGGTGTCCTGTGAGACGGGTCCAGCCAGGCTTTCAGAATCTGTGTGGTACGGCTGAACATCCAACTGGCCTTGCACGGTCCCGTCCTTCATGGCCAACAACATCCTCTGATCTCTTTGATGCGTTTCTGTAATATTGAGTCAGTGAATACAGTAGCCTGTACTACCACCAGACCTTTAGAAACTGACCAACTCTTTTGTTAAGAGTCCTCTGTTAGCCTTAAATGAATTGCCATGTGTTTTTTTACTTGTGGTGCCTGTAGGGTTTAAGCCAATTAGCTGTTAATGTACCGCGGAGGGATAGGCTGTATATTATGTGTCGTGATTTTCATTGGTTGACAACCCTGGAGGAGTGACAGGGTTTCAGTACATAGGCGCCCTTACATGGAGATGGGAGGCGGCTACAGCGCTATGCTTGACTGGCTTTTGGGATCCGTGGGTCACGTTTCATAGCGGCGGTGGCTTTGACTGACTTGGGGGAGGCGGGGCGGAGGTAGAAACCCTCGTCTGGATTTCATCAAGCGAGGAGGGAGAAAGAAGGAGAGGAAAAGCATATCTATTTCTCCAGCTGCAGAAAAAGGAAGAGGAGCGTACTACTGCATTGGAGAGAGAGGGGGGAAGAGGCGGCATAGTTAATGCAAAGCAATGCGTCACAGTAGGCTGTAGATTAGTAGTGGTCATTCAGTTATTCATTCATGATACACGGATTGGGATTAGAGTAACTAGCTGGTTAAAGAGATTACTGTAGTCTACTAACACTCTTCACTGACTGTCTACTGTACTGTGCAATTGAATTCAAATTATTTCATTACGCTGCAGTCACTGCACACATTTTAACACATGCACTCTCGCAACGTTCGCTGAATATTTTGACCCACATTGCAAGCCCTCTCTCTCCCCACGGTCCTCTTGGTGTATGGAAAAACCTATGGTCTCTCAGGTAACATTTCTGTACTACCGCTGTCCAGTGTGTAGAGAAAGAGGGATGCAGAGTTTAGCCTATCGTAATTCAGATGGTGCATTTCATATTGTGTTATACGTTCATGCAGAGCAGTAAATCTGAAGTTATTTTGAAAGGGTATCATGTGGTCAAATGAGATTTGTTATGCTTAGACTATTTTATATGAATTCCTGCATTGCCTTTAAACATCACCTAGTGGCTTACTAGTGAGTTATGATATATATGATATTGTATACAAATATACATATTTGTGAAATATTATAGAATTTGACTGTACAACCCCCCCCCCCCCCGTCTCTTGAAATGTGTAAACAATTTGATCATTCAGTTTCCGTTTTTAATACAATGTTTTTCCACATGATTTCATTCTTTCCTTTTTGCAACACAGCATGACTCCCTTTTATAATAGCCTCTCTCTCTCTCTCCCTCCTCTCTCTCTCCCTCCTCTCTCTCTCTCCCTCCTCTCTCTCTCTCCCTCCTCTCTCTCTCTCCCTCCTCTCTCTCTCTCTCTCTCTCCCTCCCTCCCTCCTCTCCTGCTCTGTGTGTGAGATACTGCCATTTAGGGCAGTGTTACTGTTACCTCTCAGTGAGTGTGGCAGGAATGTCCCGTTGACCAATGGGTTGAGTGCTACCAGCCCTCAGCCAGTATCTTCTCTCTACTATTTAGCTTTGTCCATCCATCAGTGGATACCGGTGACTAGCCTAAATATCCATTCCACTACTCACATGATCGAGATACTGTACTGTTAGAAACACCCACTACACTTCCACCCCTCCCCCATCCTCTGAGCCTCCAACACAGATTTGGATTTGGTCACTGTGACTCAGATGATGAGAAGCACCCTTTACTTCCTGGTTCCAGACTTCTACATGTTTATGGATGACATGTCTTTGCAGGAGGAAGGAGTCCATTTAACCTCTTTGGAATCCTCCTTCATTTAATCATCCTCCCCGTTTTATGCAGGACTTATGTGCTATTGTTATTATTAAGTTAATGCCATTGCAATGAATGCAGTCAGCCTCATAAGCGATTCATATGGACCAGAATACATAAGGAGAGGCTGGTGGAATATAGCAGTAGAACAGTTTTTCCACCCTGTTCTGAATTAAACCTACTTTTGTTGCACTCGTTATCTTGGCGGCACAGAACCGAGAGCTCAGTCCTCCTTATCAAGTAGAGGGGATTTAACAGTAGCCGGGACGGTTCTTTCCACTGTCGTTTCAAGATGAGAAGTCTGCAGTCTCTGGGATTAGTGAATCCTCATTTGCTTTACTGCACCGCAACTTAGTTTCCCTGGTAATTAAAAAGGCTGTCTGGAGCCTGGGTGTCGCCTCGCCCAGGCCTGGCTGGCTGGCTGGCTGGCTGGCCGGCTGACTGACTGACTGGCCCGTTTTAATGGTATTGGATGCTGTCATCACGCCTGGAAGGCCACGAAGCAGTTTCATGGCCCGAAACAAAATGGCGCCCCCCCATTCCTCCCTCCCTACAGGCTTTGCTCTTTCTGAGCACAGTTGGGGTGTTTTTGAAGTTATTACAGGATGTCCTTGAGTGTGTGACAGAAGAGTGCTATATCACAGTGTCACCATACCACAACACATAACTGACACCTTTTTTTAAATGGTGACCGGCCGGCGCTACAATCCATTACCGTGCTTATCATGAAGACGGCATAGTAACGGTGCTGTGGCAATGGCCTGGAGCCGTCTCCCAACTCAACTGGTTATATGAATTCATATCAAGTGTACCTAAATAGGATAACCGTATCTGTTCACAGGGTATAACAGATACTCATTGTTGTAAATATTCTCTGGATATGCGTGTACATGGATAGTGAGCAGGCTTGTGTAGCAATGTGTGTGTATCAGATTTTGTGACTGTCAATAATAGATGTGGTTGCAGTGAATATTTCATGGTAGGCTGACTGAAACGCTCTGCTGTCAGAGATATGGAGCGAGAGGGTAGGAGGGAGGGTGAAATTTAAGCTGTTTTTAACCTTCGTTCTAGTCTCTCTCCCGGCCCTCCATCTGCACGGTACAGTAATGCCTACCAGTATTAACCCTGCCTTCTCCTCTCTGTCAGGGTTCTCAAGATTCAACGGGGGGCCAGGAGGGGCTGGTGCCCCCGCCCTTCTCAGCGTTCCCTCCACCACCCCCTCCGCAGAACGGCCTGGGGACAGAGTTTGTCGGTGCTTTGTTTGGTGCTGGTGGGCAGGGGCCTTCGGATTCAGGGGCTGGAACAAATGGCTCAGCCACCACTTCCAACATCTTACCCACCCCGGTCAGTGTTATGGTTGGTTTTGTTGTTAGGCTCACTGCATTTGTCCCGACAATGCTCAAGACTACTCGGGTTCATTCCATTTATCAGCCTCTCCCTTTCCCTCCACTCTCTCTCTCCCTCAGCAGACAGAAGTGTCCCCAGGTCAGGTAGATGGAGTGGGGCAGTGTGTGGCAGTAGAATTAGCAGGAGGACTATCCGGGGCTGACTCCGCGGAGGCCAAAGGAACCCCAAAACGACTTCACGTCTCCAACATCCCCTTCCGCTTCCGAGACCCTGACCTCAGGCAGATGTTTGGGGTAAGAATCTGGGAACTTCCTTGCTGCACTTTGAGATGAGGAGTAAATCACTTTAACCCTCCTGTTGTTTAATTGATGGTTGGTGTCAGAGTGGGTGTTGAGAAGAACAAAGGGCCAGACAGTCACAAAGGGAGGAACACTCATGTCCTTTGATTTGCTCTATCACAGGGCCATGAGAGCCACAGAGAGGTAGTTAGTGAACGAGTGAGGAAAGGAAGGCATGTAGTAACAAAGGGATAGAAAAATAGACAATAGAAGGTAGGTGCAATTTGATTGAATTTATTTTGGTACAATACTGCCTCCTAGTGAGCTGCAGGTGTAGTTCACCCCTGATTGTAATTTAATTACACAGAGTACATGATGCAAGTTGAGTTTTTGTTTGTATCCTAATTTCTTGTGTTTTGTTTATTTTCAGCAATTTGGGAAGATTATTGATGTTGAGATCATTTTCAATGAGAGGGGCTCAAAGGTGAGTGAGATGGTGAACATGTCCTCAGTCCCACCGCTGTGGACGTTATGATGAAAAAGTTCACTGTGTCTCAATGCTACATTTTCCACACTGCACTGTGTCCTACTGACCTGCACTGATAGTAGAAACAACAGGGTAGTATTATGGGTAAAAACACTCCAGGCCACTATTGAACATCTGAAACTAGATTGAAAGTAAGTCAAAATTATAATGGACCTATATATTTTCTAATAACTGCAAATAGATTTTGAAAAGCAAATCGGTCTCAAGAAAATCTGTGCGGCCCTCTGTTGAATTTCGACATTCCGTTTGCCCAACCCTTCCCTAATCAGTAACCACCGTATCAGTTCTAGAACAAACAGTATAAACCAGTGATTACAACTGTGTACCTGTTCAGTAAATGTGTAATGAAATGAGTAAAACTAGCTAAATCAAAGGGTTTTGATTTTGTATAGAACCACTGGTATGTTTCTTCCACCCCTCTCTTTACGCTGTCTTTGTGGTGCTCCTCTTTCCCCTCTGTCTGTCTACCCCAGGGCTTTGGCTTTGTCACGTTTGAGACCAGCGCCGACGCGGAGAAAGCCCGGGAAAGGCTTCACGGCACGCTAGTGGAAGGTCGCAAGATAGAGGTAATTTAACCCATCTCCTCCTCCTCCCATCGTTCCTCTGCCTGTACACTGATTCCGCTAGCTGCCATCCTTTTCCACTGACATGCTCTGATGTGGCCTCCGCTGGTACCCCCCCCAGATGGGTTGCTGCCTTTTTTTGGGGGTGTTTCTCGTTTCCTGGTTAATTTGGGGCGGGGGGAGAGTTGACACCTCAAGGCATGCTGGGAAGTTTTCGCTTTCTAAATCGTTTAGGTCTCGGTTCTGTCTTGCACCATTTCTTATTATAGCTTCCACTGCTTTGATTTCAAAATACAATCTAAATCATCTTTCTCTGTTGCTGGAACCGCGGGACATTAGGAGAACGTGATGAGACGATGATGCATGGCCGATTGTAGCCAGGTTGATCATATCTTAGTTCCTAGTCTAGAATGTTCCTTTTTTCCCCCCCGTGCTGCAAAGTGGTAGTGACAAGCTTATGTCTCCTGGCCTCCAGCATGCAGCACAGTGCTCTCCTCTCCATCTGTAAAATAACTACACCATATACTTCATATTAAACTCCCTCCTTTCACTATCATTTCTTTAAATGAAGCTTTGGCTCGTATGTGACTGTTTCAGGGTTGGGGAGAAGCTGAGAAGATGCATGTTTTTCTTTGAAATATTGTCCGTTTGCGTGCCAGTGATATCCTACCCATCTCTGGAGCAGATCTATTTTAAGCCAGGTTCTTAGCCAATCATGATTCTGCATGGGCTCCTGCCTCCTTGCTGTGGTTTTCTGTGGTAGTTGTGTCCTGCATGATGGTGATGGCTGGACCCGCTTGGGTTTCATCTGTCGGCTCGCCAACGTCTGGTTCTGAATGACACCTGCATCCAATGGTCTGTAGGCCCTAAATTTCACCTTCAGTCAATCAGCAAGTTGAATGGATACTGATGGAGCCCAATGAAAACCCGCATCAGTTAAACCTCTATAGATCAACAACCTATTTGTTTGGCCCTGGTGGTTCTGTAACCTCTGTTGTCTTTGGAGTATCTTCTTGTTTCATGCATGATCGTGATCACTTTAATTGTAAGGAAGTTTCTCTCTCTCTCTCTCTCTCTCTCCTTCACCTTTTATCATTGCTGCATGTGTGACAGTAGTTGTACTCTGAAGCTGTGGCCAGTCCTTTGTAATCTGCATGGGGTCAACAGGAGTATCTGTCATCAGGTTTGTCTGTGTTTGACTAGTGCATGGGATAGAAAAGCCGTACAGACTAAGGGCAAATAAAGGTTGTTCTGTGTTTATACGCTCATTCAACACTGAAGGAAAAGCCCAGCATTCCTTTGAGGCAATGCTATGTGACGATTCTTCTTTCTCCTAGAAGTTGTTTGCAACCCTAGCTTTGTCCTTGGTAATATCATTTCTTCTATTTTTTACTGGCCGTTATTCTAACAAATGTGAAGACGCTAATTAAAAACTGGCTAAGCTTAGAGGCAATGTTCTGACATGGGGAACGTTTAGATGTTTTAATGGCCCCGTACTAGATGAGATGACTTAGATTACACATTGTTCTGCTTAAAATACTACCGTGGTATGTCTTTCAGTTTCCTAACACATTGTTCTGCTTAAAATACTACCGTGGTATGTCTTTCAGTTTCCTAACACATTGTTTTGCTTAAAATACTACCGTGGTATGTCTTTCAGTTTCCTAACACATTGTTTTGCTTAAAATACTACCGTGGTATGTCTTTCAGTTTCCTAACACATTGTTTTGCTTAAAATACTACCGTGGTATGTCTTTCAGTTTCCTAACACATTGTTCTGCTTAAAATACTACCGTGGTATGTCTTTCAGTTTCCTAACACATTGTTTTGCTTAAAATACTACCGTGGTATGTCTTTCAGTTTCCTAACACATTGTTTTGCTTAGGAAACTCTGAAAGAAATACCATGGTAGTATTTTAACAGATTGTTTTTGAAATCACGAGTGTGAATATTCTGTTTGCTATCCTTTTGCATGGGATTTATTGGAAGTATGTGTGCATGATAATACTATGGTGTTGTAACATGGCTGTCCCTGCAGCACTAGTGCAGACAGCCCGGGATTTCTTGCATGTCTTTTAGATCGGCTATTTTGTTAAGACTGGATGATTTTTGGTGATAGTGATGTGGACTTTTGGTTGTTTAGCATGACATCTTCTCAAAGTTGAAAATGCCTTACTACTTTTATGAAGGTCTGTTTATCCATAAAACGAGAAAAGGCAATAGTTGTTGATTGGATTCAATCATTTATTTCATGTTGTTGACTAAAGTCTGTCCGTGCATGGGAATCTGTAGCGATTGTTCTCCTAGCTAGTCAGTTTGGAATCCTAAGTGTGCATGGCTGTTGGTTCTACACAGAGTGTAGTATTGATCTCTGCACTGGCTTATTCTATTACATCGAAGTGTACTTCTTTTTGTCTGGAATAAAACTCTGCGCTTTGAAGAAGTCAGTTTCCCGTGCGCGTCCAATGTACCCATGTAAGTGGTCCGATTCACTTGTCTTCCTGCTGTTTGTGTCTCCACTCCGCACTACTGTGTGTGTCTAAGTCTGCACACACACCATGCATCTCCTCCATCAGTCTCTCTGTGTCCTCCTCATATCGAAGGGTATTCCACAAAAAGCACTCTAACTAAAGACATTGACATCACCACCCATAGACCAGGGCTCTCCAACCCAGTTCCTGGAGAGTACCCTCCTGTAGGTTTTCACTCCAACCCAGTTCCTGGAGAGCTACCCCTACTGTAGGTTTTCACTCCAACCCTGTTCCTGGAGAGATACCCTCCTGTAGGTTTTCACTCCAACCCAGTTCCTGGAGAGCTACCCTACTGTAGGTTTTCACTCCAACCCAGTTCCTGGAGAGCTACCCTCCTGTAGGTTTTCGCTCCAACCCAGTTCCTGGAGAGCTACCCTCCTGTAGGTTTTCGCTCCAACCCAGTTCCTGGAGAGCTACCCTCCTGTAGGTTTTCGCTCCAACCCTGTTCCTGGAGAGCTACCCTCCTGTAGGTTTTCGCTCCAACCCAGTTCCTGGAGAGCTACCCTCCTGTAGGTTTTCGCTCCAACCCTGTTCCTGGAGAGATACCCTCCTGTAGGTTTTCGCTCCAACCCCAGTTGCAACGTACCTGATTCAACTTTTCAACCAGCTAATTATTAGAATTGAGTGTGCTAGATAACCTACAGGAGGGTAGCTCTCCAGGAACAGGGTTGGAGTGAAAACCTACAGGAGGGTAGCTCTCCAGGAACTGGGTCGGAGTAAAAACCTACAGGAGGGTAGCTCTCCAGGAACAGGGTTGGAGAGCCCTGCCATAGACGCCTAATCAATTTCCAGTCAGTGACAATTATATGCCATCAAAGCAACTCATCACACTGATGTTTTGAAAGTGACATTTAAGACATTTGACTGTGGGATACCCCGACATTTGACGGATAAAGCCCTTTTAAGTCTTGTCACCGTGCTGTCACACCACATTTCCCACCCTGAACTACTGTAGTTGTAACAGCGTTTTGAACGTGTAGGTGTGTCTCTCTCACCGTGAAGCATGCCGCTCTTGTTGATGTGTTGGTGTGATGGGAAGGGATTGCTCCGTGGCGCAGAGTTTTAGACAGACATTAGATGCAGTAGAATAGGAAGGTGCAGTCTATCACCCCAGTAGTGGTGGTAATGAGAACGAGCAACGTCTCGTCTCCTGGTGCTCTTGAGTCTGCATGCATCTCATCAGACACAGCGTCGCAGAGAGGAGAGCTCCTCACTCAGAGAGCAACCATGTCACCACTGCATGAGCCTGAGTCTCTGACTAAAGAGAGAGCTGGGTGTGATAAGGACTAACTTACTGCGACTGTTCATCTGATCCTGCATGGCTGATCCGTTCTCATTCAGTGATAGATGTACGCTACACTACTGCAGGTGGCAAGCCGCTCACAGCCTCCATTTGAAACAGTTCTGTCAGTCTTTTAAAGAAAAGGGTCATGTTCTTCAAGAAAACCAATCAGACTTGCTGTTTAATCCTGACATTCCACCTCGGTGTCGACCTAATTGAAAAGGCATTGATTTGGATCCTTTTTCAACACGAGCTCTTTTACTTCAGCTTTAGATGTGAATTGGCTCAAATCAAAAGAAGGCTGTGATCACTCTGCTCCCCAGAACTGTATTACTGCTCTAAATGTGCTGTTTGTGATAAACTGGGCTTAGCTTTGGATTTAGTCATGGTTGTTGCTTGTTTCAGATACTTTGCATGATGGACAGAGAGAAAGAGGTGAACTTGTGAATGGATTGGTGTGGTTGTGTGTGTTTATGTGAGAGGAGGGCAAAAGAAAAGGGGACAGGGAGAATGAACTGTTCCCTTTCCACTCCTCTCTTTCTCCCAGACCACAGGCTGCTCCTCTCTCTCTCTCTCTCTCTCTCTCTCTCTCTCTCTCTCTCTCTCTCTCTCTCTCTCTCTCTCTCTCTCTCCCCTTCACTCGCTCTCTCTCTCTCTCCTTCACTCTCCCATTCTCTCCAAGCCAGTCAAGTTTGTCTTCTTTTGTTTCTCCACTGTTATGTCTTTCCCTGTGTGACACTCCCCAGTCCTCTGTCCCTGTGTGACACTCCCCAGTCCTCTGTCCCTGTGTGACACTCCCCAGTCCTCACCCTCTTGTCTTGTATATGTGAACCTGTGTGTGTAATACCTCTCATTGTATGTCCTTTCACATGTTATATTTTCGTCTTTAGTCCCTTACCCCATCCTTCTCTCTTTTTATCTTAAAAAATATATATATATTCTAATGTTATTTTGTTGTGATTCATGGCGGAACTAAATGTTCCAAAGTCATTTCTTTACACAATTACCCCCCTCTGCAGATCAAAATATGAATCCTGCCCACGTCGCCTTTTTACTAAGAATCATTTTATGCTACATTTCACTTAAGTATTTTTACTGCCACTCTTGACTGTGGGAGACATATTTTCTGAGGCAATTAAGCCAATCTCTTAATACAAAAGTGGTCGACCTGGTTTTTGTGTCCCTTACTCTTATGACCACTATAATTTGCATACGTTGAAAGAAGCACCCTCCAGTCCGTGTGTCTCTCTAGAAATGGAAAGATGCTCATTCATTGAGCAGAAAGTCATTTTGGATGATTTTTCTCTCTCTCAAAAACTGTATCACTGCTTTCAAATATTATCCCCATTTTATTTCACATTGGGGGGATTTTCATTTATTGGGTTGTTTGTTGGTTTATTTATTTGTTATTATATTTTTTCTGTTTCCCTGATGACTTCTATGTGTGTTGTCAGTCTCCACGGTAACCACTCGCGTGTCCTCACGCTGTTTCTTCGGCAACGGTAAGTTGTGTATAAATGACATAATCGCTGATCTGACCCCCACCCCTCCCTTGAAAAAGGCAATAGATGCAAAATCACACATTGTTTTGAATATTTCTAAAGCAACCGTTAATTTGGTAGTTCCAATCTGTCAGTTAACTCAGTGGCAGTAGATGCTGGGAGCAAGATGTACAGTAGTTGCATGCTTTAGTTATGTCCACAGCATCTTTGTATTGTATATTACAAATCAATTTGAAGTATGGTAGCCTAGCATTGTTCTGATCTTCCAGCTATCCAGAGTATAAGTCCCTGTTATGATGGGGCCTGTATTGATAGGGAAGGTAGCAGTGACAAGGCACAGACACACAGCCCATTGACAGCCTGGTCCAACTAGTAATAATAATGGATCCACCCCCCCCACCCCCCTCCTCTCATTAACACCTCCCCGGAATGTCCAAGTTTAATCATCCTCCTCTTTGCAATGACATGGCTTACCAGAACCCATTTGATTAATACTTCATTGTATGTATATTTTTCCTAATTAAATGTTATCACCAGTAATGACAATAACCTATGGCTCTCTGGGAAGCTCCTGTTCAATTGTGTTATCATCCCTTAAGCTGCTTCAGTCAGTGTTAGTTAAGGGGGAAATAAATCTGTCATTCTAACTTTTCTTTGTCTCTAGTGTTGGGTGGGTTTCAGATTCATGGAAGGGCCTGTGTAAAGGTGCAATATGCAGAAACCGCTTTGCCGTTTCCTGGTTGCTAAAATTCTAATAGTTAGCCTAATTTCTGTTTATGTGACAAACAAGTGACATATAGTGTAGAGAGTCATTGTACCATTTAAACCGCTGTGAAATATATTTTCAATAACGGAAAAATATTGTATTTTCAGCTGTTTGAAGTTGAGGTCAACCGATTTATGATTTTTTTCCACGCCGATTCTGATTGGAGGACCAAAAAAAGTCGGTACCAATTAATCGGTCGATTTATTATAATTTTGTAATTGTTTTAATATTATTCATATTTTTTTATGGTGACAATTACAACAACACTGAATTAACACTTTTTTATTTTAACTTAATATAATACATCAAATCTATTTACACTCAAATAAGTAATGAAACATGTTCAATTTGGTTTAAATAATTCAAAAACACAGTGTTGGAGAAGAAAGTAAAAGTGCAATATGTGCCATGTAAAAAAAGCTAACGTTTAAGTTCCTTGCCCAGAACATGAGAACATATGAAAGCTGGTGGTTCAATATTCCCAGTTAAGAAGTTTTAGGTTGTAGTTATTATAGGAATTATGACGCGTTGACTATTTCTCTCTATACCATTTGTATTTCATATACCTTTGACTATTGGATGTTCTTATAGGCACTTAAGTATTGCCAGCCTAATCTCGGGAGTTGATAGGCTTGAAGTCATAAACAGCGCTGTGATTCAAGCATTGCTAAGAGCTGCCGGCAAAACGCAGTAAAGTGCTGTTTGAATGAATGCTTACGAGCCTGCTGCTGCCTACCATCGCTCAGTCAGACTGCTCTATCAAATATCAAATCATAGACTTAATTACAATATAATAAACACAGAAATACGAGCCTTTGGTCATTAGTATGGTTAAATGCGGCAACTATCATTTCGAAAACAAATGTTTACTCTTTCAGTGAAATACGGAACCGTTCCGTATTTCATTGAACGGGTGGCAACCCTAAGTCTAAATATTGCTGTTACATTGCACAACCTTCAATGTTATGTCATAATTATGTAAAAGTCTGGCAAATTAATCATGGTCTTCACACAGTTCGCAACGAGCCAGGCGGACCAAACTGCTGCATATACCCTGACTCTGCTTGCACTGAACGCAAGAGAAGTGACACAATTTCCCTAGTTAATATTGCCTGCGAACATGAATTTCTTTTAGCTAAATATACTTTTGTGTATTGATTTTAAGAAAGGCATTTATGTTTATGGTTAGGTACATTTGTGAAAGGATTGTGCTTTTTTCACAAATGCGCTTTTGTTAAATCATCACCCGTTTGGCGAAGTTGAAGTAGGCTGTGATTCGATGATAAATTAACAAGCACCGCATTGATTATATGCAACGCAGGACAAGCTAGTTAACCTAGTAATATCATCAACCATGTGTAGTTAACTAGTGATTATGTGAAGATTGATTGTTTTTTTATAAGATAAGTTTAATGCTAGCTAGCAACTTACCTCGTCTCCTTGCAGCCACAAGGTCCTTTTGGCGCTGCACTCGCGTAACAGGTGGTCAGCCTGCCACGCAGTTTCCTTGTGGATTGCAATGTAATCGGCTTCCAAAAAGGCCCATTACCGGTTGTTATGAAAACTTGAAATTGGCCCTAATTAACTTCTCAGGGCTACGTGGGACGCTACCGTCCCACCCACGGTTCACACTATTCAACAGCCAGTGAAAAATCAGAGCGCCAAATTCAAAACAACAAAATGTCATAATTCAAAGTTCTCAAACATACAACTATTTTACAGCATTTTAAAGATAAACCTCTCCTTAATCCAACCACATTGTCCGATTTCAGAAAGGCTTTACGGTGAAAGCATAAAGTTAGATTATGTTAGGACAGTGCCAACACAAGAAAAACCACACAGCCATTTTCCAAGCAGGAGAGGGGTCACAAAAACCATAAATACAGCTAAAATTAAGCACTAACCTTTGACGATCTTCATCAGATCACACTCCTAGGACTCAATGTTACACAATACATGTATGTTTTGTTCGATAAAGTTCATATTTATATCCAAAAACCCCATTTTACATTGGCGCGTGATGTTCAGAAAATATTTTTCCTCCAAAACTGCCGGCGGATCAGCACAACAATTTACAAAAATACTCATCATAAACGTTGATAAAATATTAAACTGTTATTCAAAGAATTATAGATAAACATCTCCTGAATGCAACCGCTGTGACAGATTTCAAAAAAGCTTCACGGGGAAAGCACACTTTGCAATAATCTGAGTACGGCGCTCAGAAAAATACATCATACAATACAGATACCCGCCATTTTGGAGTCATCTAAAATCATAAATAGCATTATAAATATTCACTTACCTTTGATGATCTTCATCAGAAGGCACTTCCAGGAATGCCAGGTCCGCAATAAATGTTGTTTTGTTCGATAAAGTCCATAATTTATGTCCAAATACTTCCTTGTTGTTTGTGCATTCAGTAAGCTACTCCAAATGTAGGAAGCGCGCCGAAAATTTCACGCTGAAAAGTCCAAAAAAGTTCTGTTTACGTTCGTTGAAACATGTCAAACGTTGTATAGCGTCAATCTTTAGGGCCTTTTTAACATAAAACTTCAATAATATTCCAACCGGACGATTCCAATGTCTTGAAAAACGTTATGGAACACAGCTACCTCATCACGTGAAAGCGCGCCAATGGACTCATGTCATTTTCTGAGTCACCAACTTCCCGGCCTTCTTGTTCACTCTCTGTTCACTGCAAAAGCCTGAAACAAGGTTCTAAAGACTGTTGACATCTAGTGGAAGCCTTAGGAAGTGCAAAATGAACCCTAAGTCACTGTGTGTTAGATAGGCAATGACTTGAAAAGACTACAAGCATCAGATTTCCCACTTCCTGGTTGGATTTTTCTCAGGTTTTTGCCTGCCATATGAGTTCTGTTATACTCATAGACATCATTCAAACAGTTTTAGAAACTTCAGTGTTTTCTATCCAAATATACTAATAATATGCAAATATTTGACTCTGGGCCCGAGTATTAGGCAGTTTACTCTGGGCTCGCTTTTCATCCGAAATCGAAAATACTGCCCCCTATACCTTGACAGGTTAATTGGCCATCCCGATTAATCAGTCGGCCTCTAGTTTGAAGCTGGTGTAGAAAAATGAAAGTAAAGACTCTCAAACTAAGCTTAAGAAATGGCTGCAATATTCGTCAGGGAGAAATCCAAACCAGTCTAATTGGAATTAATGGCTGAGGCATAATCCAGATTTTACTTATGCAGGAAAATTAAAGTAATGCATGTGATATATCAGAAATTGTGTAATCCAATTATTGTCAACCTAAAATATTGTGATATAATTATAAATACAGTTTAAAGGTTTATACCAATTTCCTGTATAAATATCCTCTAAAATATATGTATGTTTTCATGGGAAGTTGAGTGCCATTATATGATATAATAGCAGTACTTGTTGTATTTCCAACTTGTCTAAATCCTATCATCAACTGATTTCAGCCAATGTATGGCTGTGGATTGACTGCATTGATCGAATGGAATATTGGCAGTTAATAAAAAAAATTATCTATGGAAACATTCTTCTAAAACTGGCTGGCTTGCTAGCTATAACAAACATACAGGGCAGATAAATTCTTCAAATTCATTATTTTCTATCAGGGATGGGCACCATGGGGTGTAGATAAAATGTTGCTGTTTTAGAGCTAGTTTACTGCAATTTTTTTTTTTTATGTGCCATGGGGTGGGGAGAAGATTTTCCAGTTTTAGAACAAATTTCATGCAATCTTTTTTAGTTTTAGAGTTAATTACGTGCAATTCTACACATTTTGCCGTTAGGTGGAGAGCGATGTTTACAGTTTTTCATATAATATCTGTGAGACTGACGAACAAAATCAATGGGGGCCCCCGGGCTCCAATTCGGCCTTGATTACTGTAAGTTTGGATAACTGGCTGCTAGACTAATTTACCAATCTAAAAAATGTTAGCTGACATGGGCTAATTTGACTGACATAAGATGAAAACAGTTGATGCACAACAAAATTTTGAAATTGCGCCTTGTTTATTCTGCTTCGCAATAGTAAGTTGTGACCCCGACTGAGTCGCCCGTCGCCCCCCCCCCCCCCCCCCCCCCCACACACACACACACACACACACACAAAAAAATTATATCCGAGGGCCTTCAAAAAGGGGGGCTGGCTGCGGCCACCAGTTTCCCAGCCCTGTTTTACATCATCTTATCACAGCATTGGCAAACCATAATTGACCAACTCCCTGACCAAAATGGCTGACCTTTATCCAGTCATAAAAATATTAATATCAATTCTAGTATTCTAATTCCTATTTCTGTGTTTTTCTGTGTTCTAAATGTGAAAGTATTCTGCGCTAAAGTGTATATGTTTATGTATTTCACATTTTGAAACTTCAGGGAGAATCACTCATGGAAACCGATAGATTAACACAGGGGCACAGGCATTTGTGGGGTGGACACAGGCCCACCCACTGGGGAGCCAGGCCCTGCTGGCCAATCCAAATTTCTGCAGGCCCACCCACCAATTTCTGGCTATGCCCTTGCTTTAACAAAAGGTACAAGATTTATGTCCATTCAGCAGTCATTGTAAGTATATCTGTTACATGAGTAGGTGAAATTGTAATTGTTTAGAAAAGATAGCTCATCCATCTGTCCATATTTTCTCTTCACAATGATAAGCAGCGTTAATCGTGTTGCTCTTAAAGTTTGAGGATTTTTGAAGTTCAAATTGCGAGCAGCAGCAGGGAATCTTATGGAATGCACTTTAAGAGAATACTCAATCAATAAAGTTTATAACAGCAATAACTCCCCTCTGTAGTGAGTGTAGTAATGGGATTAACAACCAGGAGTTAAAGCACACAGAGATGCATTCTGTTCTGTGAATTCCTTTATAGAGTAGCCTAATTTCTGAAAAGATATGGGGTTTAACCAGCTGTATATAGACACATTGGGTTTAACTGGGTGATCCTTTGGTCTGTCTTTTGCTGTCCTTTTAACTTCTCTTTGGTTTGGTTTTCCTTTATTGAATGGTGTGTGTATTAGTTTGTGTACTGGTCTTAGTTCATGACACACAGTAATAATGCCTGGCAGTGTCTCGTATTATTTGATTTCTCTCTTTTTTGGGGTATGAGGATTGCTCTTCTCTCTCTTCCCTCCATCCTTTGGTGCTCTGTCTCTCTATCCCTACACATATAACTTAGTGAGATTTTTTGGGAGAATGGTCACAGAATCGAATTGCTTTTTTTGAATGACGCACCTTGGTATTTGTTATTTTTGTTTTTGAAAAATAATTGTGGATTTTTGTTGTTGCTTATGTAGACGATGTCTCTCTCTTCCTTACACCATCTTTGTGTTTCCCTGTTTCTGTATGTGGACTGGCTCTGTATCTATCTATCTCTCTCTTTCTCACCTGCATCCCTCTCCTGAACTCCTTACCTGTCCCATCTGTCTCTGTATGTGTTTGATATGGGAGTGCTGCGATTGTTTTGATTGGTCTCTATGCTGCATCCGACGCTTGCTGATTGGCTGAATTACATTTTTTGGTTCTTTAGTCTCACTCTTGGTCATGTGATGCGCCCATATTTGGCTGCGTATAATTTCTGTCTTATAAAATTCTTAATTTTGTCCCAACAAATGTTTTTTGCACCCCTCTTTCTCTCCCCTTCCCCCTTATGTATTGATGTTGATTTCTTTTTAGGTTAACCCCAACAAGTTTGATTTAATTTGGGGGCGTTTTGGGTTACTTTGGTCCAGTTCTATTGGTACTGCTGTGGGCTTGTGTCCTAAGTTGAGGGGTGGGATGGGATGGATGGGGTTGAATGTTTATTATTAACCCATGCAGATGTGTTTCTCACTGGTCTCTGTTTGATTTGCATGTCTACCTCTCTGTGAGATTGATCAAATTGCATTACCTCCCCTGGCATTGACACACCACTAACTATACATAAGGAAATGCATCATTGCCCAGTTATCACACCCAAAATTTAGGTTTATAAATGACCCGGATATGAATGCTGTGACATAAAAAGATTATCAGCATTAATCTGATTCATTAGGCTGATTTATTCGTTTTATTTTAGTGTCTTCACTCACAGAGACAATTATGTCAGCTAATTGAATCACTCAAGGCTGACCATCTCATTTGCAATGAAGGAAAATGAGGTAATTCTCATTTCCATTTGAATGAGGGCTGCAGTGATAGAGTATGACTAGTGGGGTGTTGAAGGTGGCTGAATCCATAATGGCCTTCTAAGTGGAACTTCGTCACATAGAACTCTCAAAGCTCTCCAATTGGCCAATAGGTCATTAGTAGCTCACAACAAAGTTTGACATGGCGCGACGGCACACTCAAACTGTGAAATTGCACGACACAACAGTCATTCTCATAAACCCCATCAAAGGAGATGGATAAAGATTAAGGGAGCCTAATATGGCCCTTTGAAGTTCAGTGAGGGGATTAGCCTAGCTAGCCGCCATCTTGATTCAACAGCCGGGCGCAGCACTAGACAGAAATACCCGTCTTTGTTCACACACCTGCATACTGCAAACACATATTATTATTCTCCTGCCACGTATCCCAGCTCTTCTCCTTATCTCTCCGTCTTCCTTTCTTCTCTTACCTATAAATCTCTGTCTTCCTCTCACCGCTGGGCTCAACCACTGGCCCTCCGTGTAGCTAGTTGTCTCCACAATGAATCATCGATTACACTCCTCTTGGGCAGAACACTTTAATTGCATGACTAAGATTCCCCCTAACAATCCTCCACCCACTCATGTACACACGCGCACACAAACACCGTAAGGGAGAGCAGAGACTACTTCATCATAACCGATGTTGTCAGCTGTCGGATAACTGGCTAGGGAGGAGGTAACGATGTGATGCATCAAACCCACCACCATATTGATGTGAATGATCCAGCGATGGTGAATGGGAGCAGACTGTAACTGTGGCCTCCCTGTATGTGTACACACAATCACCATTTTCTTGGCAAATGGTCTGATGATCTTAGACAGCAGGAGTGTTATTACCATTGTATTATTCACACATTCATAGTTAGATATGCTTTATTTTCTGAATTGCTATCACGTGTAAATGTCTAAAATTGGTCCACTTGTGTGATTGTCTTTTGTGTCAGAGTGTTTGTGTGTGTTTCCTGAATTGAATAGAATGTTGTGCTCACTGTCCCTCCTCCCACTCCCCAGGTTAACAATGCCACGGCCAGGGTGATGACCAATAAGAAGATGGTCAGCCCCTACCCCAACGGAGAGGCCCTTAGCACCCTGCCATATGGTAACCAGATGCAAACCACTCCATTAGCCTCATTATGATCCCTAACTAACTGTTAGTCAGCTGCCCATCTCCCTGTGGAACCCCTATCTATATGAAACCCTCCTGTTTCTGCCTCCTCTCTGCTTCTCAGCAGGATGGAAGCTAAGCCCAATGGTGCAGGCCATGTACGGACCAGAGCTCTATGCAGGTAAACCTCGTCTTCCTCTTAGATTGCATGCCCTTCATTTCACCCAAATCTGTCTTCATTTAAACATCCCTAATTCATAGCGCCCCCAGGCATTGGACGTTCATAGCCTCTCTCTCCTTCCCTCTCCCTCAGTTCCGGGGTTCCCCTACCCGTCTGCGGCAGCCTCCACGGCAGCTGCGTTCCGTGGTGCCCACCTTAGGGGCCGGGGAAGGCCAATGTACAGCGCGGTGCGTGCGGCGGTGCCGCAGCCTGCCCTCCCTGCCTACCCTGGGTAAGGGATTCAACTACAGAATCCATCCTCTGAACGGACACACTTAACATGACATTGATATACGTTCCTTCAGTAAATTCAGTAGTTTACTATAAATACCAATACATGTAATGTCATTAGTTTGGTAGAATAGACACAAACTCCCTCTGAGCAGAACAATAATTTGATCCTCTGCGTCACACTGCACACAAAGACCAGACACCTTTTCTTCCTATTTTTCTATGTTCCCGTAATTCCACTAGATTGACTCACAGAGAAACTGTACTGTGTTGCATGTTGCTGGGCTGTGCCAATTGGTTAATGGGGATGCAACTGCTGTGATATTCTGTATGTTTTTTTTAAAATTAGTACTGCAGGAAATGCCTCTTCTATATTTAATCCACTACTGCCTGACTTCAAACAAACGACTGGCTGACTTGTCCTCAGTCTGTCCAGGACCTTGTCAATGTAAATGGCCTCCATTCCCTCTCCCTGGGGGATGCTGATAGAGGATGGTACCCTATAATACAGTCATGTTTATAATACCACTTGGTTCAGCAGTAATGGAACAAATAAATGGTAGTCTATTTCCTCTGCATGCTGCATGTGTGTGAAATAACTGTTCTATCTCTCTCCTTGTGCGTTCACGTTTCCCCTCAATCATCTCCCTGTTTACTTTCCTCCACACTGGCTTTCATTCCTGCCACTCTGGTCTTGGACCATCTCACTACACACCGACCCTTCCATCTCTACTGCTCCTGTTCCTCCCATCTCACTGTACACACCTACCCTTCCATCTCTACTGCTCCTGTTCCTCCCATCTCACTGTACACACCGACCCTTCCATCTCCACTGCTCCTGTTCCTCCCATCTCACTACACACCGACCCTTCCATCTCCACTGCTCCTGTTCCTCCCATCTCACTACACACCGACCCTTCCATCTCCACTGCTCCTGTTCCTCCCATCTCACTACACACCGACCCTTCCATCTCCACTGCTCCTGTTCCTCCCATCTCACTGACACACCGACCCTTCCATCTCCACTGCTCCTGTTCCTCCCATCTCACTGTACACACCGACCCTTCCATCTCCACTGCTCCTGTTCCTCCCATCTCACTACACACCGACCCTTCCATCTCCACTGCTCCTGTTCCTCCCATCTCACTACACACCGACCCTTCCATCTCCACTGCTCCTGTTCCTCCCATCTCACTGTACACACCGACCCTTCCATCTCCACTGCTCCTGTTCCTCCCATCTCACTACACACCGACCCTTCCATCTCCACTGCTCCTGTTCCTCCCATCTCACTGTACACACCGACCCTTCCATCTCCACTGCTCCTGTTCCTCCCATCTCACTACACACCGACCCTTCCATCTCCACTGCTCCTGTTCCTCCCATCTCACTACACACCGACCCTTCCATCTCCACTGCTCCTGTTCCTCCCATCTCACTGTACACACCGACCCTTCCATCTCCACTGCTCCTGTTCCTCCCATCTCACTACACACCGACCCTTCCATCTCCACTGCTCCTGTTCCTCCCATCTCACTACACACCGACCCTTCCATCTCCACTGCTCCTGTTCCTCCCATCTCACTGTACACACCGACCCTTCCATCTCCACTGCTCCTGTTCCTCCCATCTCACTACACACCGACCCTTCCATCTCCACTGCTCCTGTTCCTCCCATCTCACTGTACACACCGACCCTTCCATCTCTACTGCTCCTGTTCCTCCCATCTCCTCTGTCTGCCATCTCCTCTGTCTGCCATCCCCTCTGTCTGCCTTCCTCTCTGTCTGCCTTCCTCTCTGTCTGCCATCTCCTCTGTCTGCCATCTCCTCTGTCTGCCATCTCCTATGTCTGCCTTCCTCTCTGTCTGCCATCTCCTCTGTCTGCCTTCTTCTCTGTCTGCCATCTCCTCTGTCTGCCTTCTTCTCTGTCTGCCATCTCCTCTGTCTGCCATCTCCTCTGTCTGCCTTCCTCTCTGTCTGCCATCTCCTCTGTCTGCCTTCCTCTCTGTCTGCCATCTCCTCTGTCTGCCTTCTTCTCTGTCTGCCATCTCCTCTGTCTGCCTTCCTCTCTGTCTGCCATCTCCTCTGTCTGCCTGTCTCTCTTAGCGTGGTGTATCAGGATGGTGGGTTTTATGGAGCTGCAGACTTATACGTAAGTAGATTCCCAGTCCTCACACTCCCTCACGACTCTCTCCTTTCTCTCTGTGCGTTTCTGCATGTGCATAATTAATTGCGCTGCACAGAGCTGCCCAAATGTGACTGAAAAAAACGACTGATTCATGCACACAGCTCCTATGTTGAATTATGCTAAGGGTTACGCTCTGTACTTTACCATTCCACCGCTGCCTGGGATCACACCTGTGGGTCTGAGTTTTCCCAGAAGACAGACTGTAACAGAGGGTGTTGTAGTCTGGCGTTGTAACGCGGGGTTCCAACATGGGTAGCCGGGCCGCTCTGTGTGCGTGTCTGTCAGGGCGCGTGTCTGTCAGGGCGCGTTTCTGTCAGGGCGCGTGTCTGTCAGTGTGGGCGTGTCTGTCAGGGCGCGTGCGTGTGTCCAGGTTGACAATGGCTGTTTCTGTTCTCTCTATAGAATAGTGTTTCAGGACTCTGTCATTAGTAGCAGATTGTCTCAGGTAGGGTCATTACCTCACACACTGTTTTATTATCCCTCTGGTGATTAGGATCTTTTGATGTTGTTTTGTTTTGAAACGGTAACTTGCTTTTCATTTTCCTACTAACTCACTGACATCTGCGCAGGTGGATTGTGGGGAAGGGGTTTGTTACTAAGCTACTAAACAGCGTGTGTGTTTTGCCAGTTTGTTCAAAGAGAACCTGGTCTCTGAAAGGTAGACTGCTGGCAGTGATAACATGAAAGGAGGCAGTTGTATTTGTCTTTAAGTCACTGGCAGAGAGCCTCTTATTTCATACGAACACCAATGTTCCCAGCACCATTTCTTATGATTGGAAGTTACCACATCCATTATGCTGAGTAACATCCATAGCTGGAACAGGTACAGAGATGAGCTGGAAGATACTCTCTGTGTAGCAGCAGTGCCCTGTGGGGCTGAAATGAAAGACGAGGAGAACACGGTTTCCTATTACTAAAGCCTGTCCCCAACCCCTTCCCGGTCTCGACTCTGTCTGGAGCTACAATTACTGAAGCATGCTGATCCACGTCTGCATGCACTACAGATATAGGCCTACCTTTTCTCTCTCCCCTTACCTCCTCTCACAGCCCCCCTCCCTCTGGCCTGTCACTAGTCGTACTGCAGGTTTCCAGGGGAATGCTGTGGGTTGTGTTCTGTATGATTAGGTCCAAATGCAGTGGTGTGTTCAAATAGATTTGCATTGAATTGGGGCATGCATGCAGTCTCAATGCCAGGAGGTGACACTGTGAGTGTGTTTGAGTGTGGCATCTCTATTTCCCCCCTCTTTCTTTGTCTGATATGCATATGAGAGATCACAACGATAATATGGATGGTTCGTGTAAATGTTACTTATCTTTCTCTATAATTCTGAATCTTTGATATGCTGCATTATTGACGATTGTCAACAACCTCCAGTGTAATTATTATGATTTTTTTTTTTTACATTTGTTAATACTTCAATCTTTAACCACAAATGTTCTAAACTTGGTTGTTGTACTGTGTGATTCTTTAACTCACTCTGCACTTACACAACTCTGCCTCAGTAATGATCCTGTCTACCTCAGCTGTACCATGGTGACAACCTCCATTTGTCCCTCTGTCTCCCAGGGAGGCTATCCTGCCGCTGCCTATCGCTTTGCTCAGCCTACTGCTGTAACCGGGGCAACTGCTGCCGCCGCAGCTGCTGCTTACAGTGACAGGTAAGAATAAGGAGGATCGTCTGAGGACTCGCATCCAAAAGCAGCAGTCTCGAAATGCAATAATGTGGCTGACGCACAATAACATGCTAGGCTATGACTCACAGTAGAAATGATTTAGTTGTGTTTTTTTTGGTGGGTTTTTATGATACACTTGATCTTACAAATCTTATGTTATGTGATTTGTAATAACTCAGCCTATTTATGAGTCAGTGCAAGGTGTGTGTTATATTCTCACTGTAACTATGTGCAGCTGAAATCCATATGTGTTGGTATTCCTCTGGGACAGTTATGGGCGAGTGTACACTACAGATCCCTACCACGCTCTAGGTCCTGCTGCAGCTGCCTATGGAGTCGGTGCCATGGTAAGAGCCCCCCAGCCGCAACACTACAACAACAGGCTGGAAACTGAGTTATCTTCACTTTATGTAAATGTGGTTATTTACTTCTCGCACGTCTTTTTCACTGCTGTCTGTTTAAAAACAGCTGCATCCTCCTTTCCTTATTTCTAATTTCTCTTTATCTCTCTCCTCCAGGCTAGTTTATATCGGGCTGGATACAGTAGGTTTGCTCCGTACTAAACAGCACTCGCACCATGGAATTCCACATTTCTGAACCTCTTCATTTGGAAAGAGCTCCCCTCCATTTTCTACGGGTGGTAGTATTAACCCATGTGTTTTGGAAAAAGGTCATCCACTCAAGATAAACTCAACTGTAACTCGGCTTGCTTCAACTGTCACACTCAGTGACATAGTGATGGACGAATGAAAACTGCCTGTGAATTTCAAGACTGGCAACAATAATTGAAGACAACTGTAGGAAGAACAAGAATTGTTACATAAAAAAAAACACTATTGGACATGGATGGAGAAATTGCTGCCCACCAGTAACTTTTTACACTACATCACTACAAACCTTTTCTCCTAATAGTCTGTGGTAATAATACTCAAATGTAAAATGCACACATATGTACACAGCTCAATGTGTTAGTACGACCTAAAAGTAGGCCATCACTAGCCTGAAATCTTAGGTCCTTTATATGAAACACTACATTGACAAAAACCTGCCCAGTGGTGGACTCCCATCAGTTAAACAATGAACACATCCAAGTTGTTTTTTAAAAGAACCTGTTCAACAAAAAGGTGAATGGCATGAAGAGACGCAAAAGTAGCAAAAAGTCCATAATCTGAACCACAAAAGCTGAGCGACGACGCAGTTAAATCTCGGTAACAGCTGTTGCTCGGGGAAATGATTAGAGAAATCCAAACAGTCTACCGTTACACCACCAACCCAACTGTAAAAGACAAAAAAACGATAAATGGTGTGAAAATGACAAGGAAAAATAAACAAAATGACTTGTTTTTGTTCTGCATTACCTCAGTTTTTCTTTTCTATAATTGTCTATGAAAAAGCGTTGCTTAAAATTATTATATGGTGTGGATGCAGTGAAATGACATCCACTATCATCATCATTTTCACATTTTCCAGTTGATTAATGCTGTTATTGCTGGTCTATAAGTATTATGATTATGATTCTTACTGTAGTTGAAACTATAATGACACAAGTCTTTTGATCTGTATCATGTATCCTTACTATTATATACCTACATTGTCTTGATTTTTCCTTTTGAGAATATTGTACAACTCATTCCTGCTCAACACAACTCCTTATACATGTTGTCTTTACTAGACTATATGACATTCCAGGTGTAGCATCAACATAGTGACTGAAAGGGGTAAAAACATTGAAAGTGTCTGGGGCATAGCTAACATGCTGTAGAAACCAGTCATGCAAGCTGGACCCAGCTATTCACAGATAGGAATGGAATTCTTAGGGGTTTGAGGGAACAAACCAGATGGTAGGAAACATATGAGAGTTACAAACACTGCAAGTTGATGTTACTTTTGTTTTCACCATTTTTAATATATATTTTTTGTCAAATTGACACAAATACAGACACGCGAGAAGTGACCGTAATGTTCACCCAATGCAATCTTCCTCCCTCCTAAGTCTTTGGGAATGTTCTAGTCCAGTATGTATTAAAGTCACTGCCTCAATGCTACTTTAAGGTACAGGAAGTGACCAACAAAAATATATAAATAGTCTTTGACCTATTATGTATCTCCATATACTCTGAATATGTTATTGCTATTGTTTGTCTTTTGGTTCCAAAGATTCTCTAAAAGCACATTTGTTGGTCAAGTGTACACATTTATTATACTTTTTCTGATTGTTCTTGCTGTTATTTTAGCTCTTCTTCTATTTTATGGTGGGTTCAAAGTGCTCCCTTTCAGTTTGCTGATGGTGGTGTTTTAAAAGCACCATGTCCTGGGAAGTGTCATCTGAGAAGTGGAGAGAGAAGATGGGGGCAAACATGAATTTACATAATTTTATAGCAACAGATTTAATAGACTTAAAATCCCCAAAATACATTTGGGAACTGGCACAGCTGGTCTTTTAAAATGGGGCTGCTGAATGTGACGAGGGGTTTGGATGAAGTGGTCCCAGGCAGATAAGTCAGTGTAAAATGTTGGGTTAAATATAACATTTAGGAGTCCACAGTAGACTTGAGTGGGGAATTTGGCATTTTGATACAGAATAGATGTCAGACTAGAGTGAGTGTGATGGTGAAACAAAGCCTTCTATTCCACACCATTTTAAAGAGCCCCCACATGCCTCCTTTTTCCATTTGGGAGTGAGTGTGTAGTTCAGGGACAGTTGTAGGGTGGAGGACCCCAGGTAGAGAGCTGAGCCATAAACCACCTATTGACATGATGATTACCATATTACTAGCTGTTTTATCAGGGCCGGAGGGATGCATACAGCTGCATTAGTTATTCTGTTGAGTATTTATGCCATGATATCATGACAATAAGAATTTTGAACTTCTCTTAAAAAGTATTAAAAGTATCAGTATGCATGTTTTTGTGAGAAGGACAGGGTCAAAAGTCATTTCATTTGTTGCATGAATCAAAACAATTTCTATGGAAAGGAGGTTATGTGAAATATGAAGGCTGGATTGAGAGGGGTTTCAACATAGTCCACTTGAGTTTGTTTCTAGTTGGGGGGAATAATGATATGTAAAATACTGCTTGTTTTGTTAAGTTTATGCCTGGGTTATCTATGTTCTTCTGTGGTCATGGTATCATTTGAATTACCAGTTATATCTCTTATTTCAATTTTAATTTGGAATGTTGAACCCCTGCAGTTTTTCTTTTGAAGTATGTTAAGTAATCCAATGATGATGTTCCACCATGCACACAGCAGTCCAGCACCGACTGAACTAATGTTGTTTCCAATGCCTTGCATTGTAGCACAAGACTGCTCTATGGCACAGCAACTGACCATCCCTCCATAACCTTCCACTTGTTACCCAGCAGTGGAGACTCCCATGTGCCCTCTCACGGCTGCTGAGATCACCTTAGACCCAGCTGTGTGTCTGACTTACCCCTCCCTGCACTGTGCTGAAGTCAACCTAGTGGGAGTTGTTGGACAGAGATTTCATATGAGTTGGAATTGCATGTGACTTTTTTGTTTTCACATGTGCATTGCTAAGCTCATTGATCCAAGTGATATTGTTTTTATTTTCTTCAAGTGACTTGTGTATTTCTCTTCATTTTTGCCATCTTCATGTTTGCCTTCTATTTTCTGTCATTGTTATTGAATGTACATAATAAACGGTTTGGTTTTTATACTCTTCTTTTCTCAACTCCTTATTTGGGTAAAATGTTTGGTAGATTTTGTTGCCATGGATTATTTTTATGTAATCATAGGGTATGTCTTGGCCACACAGGTCATACCTATTGTTCACTAGTAGTAGAGCTGGTGGCAACTATGCCAACTTGAACTCTAAAGTAGCCAATTTTCTCTAACCAATCTCTCATTGTGTCTAAAGTTAATGAATGTGAATCTCTGGGTTGAGCTTGGAGGAAATCTCATATCCCTGTTAATTGCGCTAATGCACAAGAGGCTAATTGCCAATTTGATGACATGCACTTCCAGATTATTGAAGTAGGACTAATTGAAAGGATTACATTGAGGGCTGTTTGATCAGTGAAACAATAAAGCACATGGATCCAGTGAATTATTGAGGTGTTGACCCGACTGACTCGCCCACTATGAGATGACCATGATGGCTATAGGCAGGCAGAGTAGAAAGTTATATTGCTCTCATGTCATTCCTAGAGCACTACAGCTCTATCATTCATATCAGTAAACTGCTATTTGCATGGGGAAATTACATGATGGGATGCATTTGTTTACATTTGGTGGCTCAATAATGGTATGAACATTGAGGTAAGTTGAATCCCACCAACAATAATTCACATCTTGTACAGTGTCACCTAGTGGTTAAAACAGTACTACCACTCAGTCTAGCTTGTGCTTTTTGTGTGTGAATGAATCAGCCCTCTGCTGTTAGAAATGACTGACAAATATACCTTTTAACATTCCATTTTAATAACACTTTTTCAAATGGCACAATATGCATAGCATAACATTGATTTAAACATGTATTTATAAAGTGGGATGTAAAAAACAAAAAAAATGGCATGCACCTTTACATAAGATGTTAAGACATGATGACAAGGTTCTACTTTATTGCTGCCAGGTCATTTCTCTCCTCTCCTTCACACATGCCTGGCGCTGCCCCTGCCCATCCCTGCAGTTTGGCACCCTGATACAGGCAGATTCACGCCTCCTCCTGCCTGAGACTATTACACACTGTCTCTGGTGTTTTCAAGTAGCATGTTGCAAAAACACTCTTGTCACATTAGCTCAGATTCAGTAAGCTCATTCTATCTGGATCCAGCCTGAGTAAAGAAAAATGAAATGAATCAATTGAGCCTTAGTCCCATAATTATGGAAATCATGTTGCAATGCAGGTTCTATTCAAGAAATATACATTTGTAGCTGAACTTCCAAAACATTTCTGGGTCATGTGAGAAGTGCATGTATAAATCAAATCAAATTGTATTGTATTAGTCACATACACATATTTAGCAGATGCTATTGCGGGTGTAACGTTTTTTAAAAATGTTTGTCTTTGTGTGTGGGTGTGTATACATTGAAAGCAATGTGATCTTAATCAGACAGGCTGTGTCCGTAGTATACATCATAGGGCTCGCTGATGTTGGTGGTCTGAGGACGAGGGATGGAGTAATCTTTGTCAGGATCTATTTCCTGAAACACAAACGTAGTGAAACGTTAAAACATTAGTGCAGTAAATAATGGCAATTAGTTGTTCAGCATTACATATACATTGCGTGTAATGGCAAGGGTCATATTATTTTGTAAGATGTTATTTATCTTTTATGAACAATAGAAGACATAAACATTCAAATGACAACATCATACAAACATCAACTACATCACACCTGTCCAGATCCACTAGCACACACCCCCATCACTCTCCTCCACATGGCCTGAAACTGCACCATTTTGTTTCTCTCCGTAGCCCACGCTCTTTCAACATTGAAATAAAAATCTAATGATTTATTATTTCAATGTTGAAAGCGAATTGATTGATTTCCACATTTTTAGTATACGTTTTTTCAAGATGAGTGATGAGAAGAGAATTGTCCATGGAAAACAGAAAGGAAAATGCCGCAGACTGCTGCTCATACTCCCAGGTGATATTTATTCATAACAACATTTCAACCCTTAACTTTTCATCAGGCATCCATGTAAAGTACGTGAATGTGCGTATGTTTTTCAGTTTTTGTAAGAGAATCATCCAAACCACCGGGTATCTCACTACACTCCCATGTGCCATGTCTTGAAATATGCAGACAGACTGATTAAAAGTAAATTTACATTGTAATACTTCTGACAGCCAACTTTCTAGCTCCACCCACAACTTCTGGACTTAATAGCATTCCCAGAAGTCATTGATTATTGAGTCTGTTAGTTTTACACTTAAGACATGACTCTACACTCGTGCTGTAGAATTTGTGAATTTTGTCTCTTGTAAAATACAATTCTATACATTATCTGATTAAGCATATATTTTTGTTAGTTATTCTTTGTTATAACATGCTGATTCTCATTCCTACCCAGTAAACCCAGAGCCATTTTGAAGCCTACTCACTGTCATTGAGAATCCAGACTCATATGGTGATGGGAAAATGGGGTCTTGTTTTCTGCCTGGGGAAGAGAACACGATACAATGACTCAATTATCTGCAGATTCCATACAGTAAGTATTAAAGTGACAGATTGTGTAATTAACCTCATATGTCATATTTTATTCATTGGAGCTAGTCCATATATAATCTAGCTTCCATGCTAACTTATTAGTACTGTACCACCAGTACATTTTCTGTGTTTCTAATGTTATGTTGCTGATTAACAAAACGTAGACATGCAGTACAGTACATTTCCCTGCTTTACTCCTTTCCAGTGCTACTGTTTCTCACTTCTCCGTTCCTCACCGTCGTTCTCAAAGCTTCTGTTCTCCCTCCCTTCTTTCGGGCTCCCCAGCCCTGGCAGGTTGGCGTTGGGACTGGTCCATCCGCCAAAGTCTAGGGTGCCCTCCTTGGAGCTGGCCTCCCACCTGCAGAGGAGAACCACTTGGGCTAGTCCGTGGCCCAGCAGCAGGACCCAGCCGTTGGCCACCAGGGCTATACTCAGCACCGGGTCATCCCACTGCGGCCGCCGGCCCATCTCCATGTTACCCCGGGTCAGCAGGGCAATCCACACCACCCAGATGGCAGCAGACAGCAGCAGGGTGAGGCAGAGCAGCGTGGCCTGGACCTGGCTCTGTCGGTGGCTGCCCCTGCTGTAGCTGTAGGTGAGACAGGAGCGGCAGAGGCAGCACAGGGAGAGGACCAGGCCGGCGGCCAGCAGAACCAGCACGTAGATGAGCAACATGACAAACTCCCCCTGGAGGTACTGGCAGGGCTGGCCGTCCCGCAGCAGCACGATGATCAGCCACTCTGTAGCGATGACCACCTGGAGGGTGAAGAGGGCCAGGGCCACCCCAGCCTCCCCCCAGCCCCGGGCCACAGAGAAGCCCAGCAGGGCCAGGCAGCGCGCCAACAGGCAGGAGAAAGCCAGGGAGAACAGCACCCCGAACAGGAAGAGGCGCGTGGGGCATGTCTGGGTGGTGAGTCGGATGACGAAGGCAAAGGTCAGTGCGAAGACCCCCGCCGTGCTGAGCAGGAACAGAGCCATGGAGGCTACGCTCCCCCCGATGCCCCTGCGCTGGCGGGACGACACACACATCCACAGGGTCCAGAACAGCAGCCCCACCAGCAGCACTGAACTGACCACAAAACCCAGTGAGGCCAGGCTCTCCACCACGATACCCCACGCCGCCTGACGGTCACACAGGTAGGAGTACACTGGGTCCAGATCCGCCCCACACCCTAGGATTGCATCCTGGGAAGTAGAGTTTGAGGAAGAGTTGCGCTGGAGGAAGGAAGTGGTGCCTCGGTTGATAGTGGATTTTACAGTGGGATTGTTAGTGGTGGTATTGGGGATAGCCTTAGAGCTAGTGGCAGCACTGGGAGGGATGGTTTGGTTGAGGGTGCTGGCATTCAGTGTGGTCTGACATGTGCTGGGAAGTGGGACATTGAGTAGTAGGATGAGAAAAATAGATTTGTGTATCTGGAATGGAAAGACCATTCTTGTGTTTTGTTTTGTCTGCATGTTGTTGTCCTTCCTCTCTCTGGTTTTATGTTTTGATGGTCTACTCCCTGCTCAGATGGGCCTTTGCTACCTGGAAAAAGTAGCATACATGAGAGCATGTATTTTTAACTCTGAATATCTTTATTTATAGAGCATAGCAGTATTTAGGACAATCAAATCAATTAAGGTGCTTTTGAATAAAGATGCGAGAGAGAGAGAGAGGAGAGAGAGAGAGAGAGAGAGAGAGAGAGAGAGAGAGAGAGAGAGAGAGAGAGAGAGAGAGAGAGAGAGAGAGAGAGAGAGAGAGAGAGAGAGAGAGAGAGAGAGAGAGCGCAGCCAGAGGGAAGGGAGCAGACAGGCCACAGACATGCCAGGACAGGGAAATAACTTTGTGTACACGGTAAGAATAGAGGAATTAGGAGTGATTTCATTAGGAACAGGTTCTAGATACTCTACATCAGGGATGGACAACGTGGAGGGAGTCGGGGCCACAGAAAATCTGAACTCATCATGAGGGGTCACAGTTGCTCGCGGGTCTGCGTCCCCACATTGTTTTACAGATCATTTCCTGCAATTCTACACATTTTGCCATAGGGTGGAGAGAAATGTTTGCAGTTTTTAATATTATATCTGAGTGACTGACTAACATAATCATATCATAGTATTATACTGTATTTTATACAGGACAGTTTAGATAGCTGGCCGCAAAACTAACTTAGGGATCTAAAAACTGTTAGCTGACATGGGCTAATTGACTGACTATCAGTGCTTTATATGACAAGAGAATAACTGCTGATAACAACCACATTTCGAAATTGCACCTTGTATATTCCACTATTTTAACTCGCAGCAGTAAGTTGAAACCCCAACTGATTTCATAATAAATAATAAATAAATTGGGACGTCCCGTTGCCCATCCCTGCTCTCCCACAGAGGAAAAATGTAGACTACATAAACTCATAAAGCCGTGTGAAACCAGGAAAGAGGGCAATAGGGAGTGAGCGTGACAGCGAAATACAAATGCAAGGGGGGGTTGACACACTGAGATTGGAAGTGAGAAGTGGGAGAAAGAAGCCAGAGATATATACTCCTGATAGTTGATTGTCACTTCCTCTAGTTCATAACAGAGCCCTTGTTTCAGTGTCAGAGATTCAAATATGACATTTAATATGCTTATCGCTGGGCAAATATGGCCCTGGCCACTTTATTTAACCCTTAAGGATAACTCTGTTTTGCACCGAGGGCAGGAGATAAAACCTCTAAAAGTCACTAAAACATCTCTATCAAGTCTATCTTTACTGATTATTTCAGGAACATGTTCATGTGACTGGTCATTTGTTACATAACATAAACAAATATTTCATTAAATAATTGTTTTGAATGTTTTTGGGTTGATTGGGTTGTTGAATTGGTTGACAGTAACAACATTCTAAACTATAATGATTAATTGTCATCCAACAACAGGAGACATGAAGGCATCGCTGCTTCAACTGCTTACTTTTAATCTCGTGAGCAACATTTTTACTTTAAAACAACAAACTCTTCCTGTGGCAAAACAGGTGGCAAAAAAATTGGTAGGATATACCTCCATTCAAGCTACAACTTTCGAACTAACAAAGATTAGTAACATTGATTTACCCTTTATCCGGTAGCTTCAGTGCATCCACCTCTGTGCTTGGTAGTTATTTCTCTCCTACTTGTAGTTCCACTTGAGATTTGCAATAAACTCTCAGCTGATGCATCAGTAGACAGTCATCTATGTATGAACGTGCCTCCTAACTCAAGGATGTTTCCATATCTTTTACAGGCAGTGCAAGAGGGAGGGAGGGAGGGAGGGAGGGAGGGAGGGAGTAAATTATTTTGGAAACGAAAGATGAGGATTTTTTTTCACCTCAGCCACATTTACATCTACTGGTGAAGCGATAGGAGAGAAGTTTGGGCTGACCCACCCCTGACTTCCCCTCCTCTCGCTCTCTTTTTCTTAGTCTATCTCACAAAACAGCAAAGTATAGGTGGGGCTCAAATCCCTGGAGGCTATGGAACAGGCACTGACACACACACACACACACACACACACACACACACACACACACACACACACACACACACACACACACACACACACACACACACACACACACACACACACACACACACACACACACACACACACACACACACACACAGTGTCAAGGAAATGCTAAAGTTGAATATCTAGCTATGAGAGTTGACCACATAATTGGAAATGATATGCATAGGCAAAGATCTGAATGCCAGGTCGTCATAAATAATCACACTGCTGGTTGCTATGTTACAGAGAGAAGTTAGAGGTGAGGGGAAGGGTTTCCACTAGTTATTACAACCACAAACTCAAAATGGGCTATTCACTCAAACAAAAATGTGCTTTTTGGTTTAAATTTAAGGTTACGTTTAGACATAAGTGTGGTTAGGATTAAGCTCAGGTTTAAAATCTCGTTTTTGTAGAAATAGACATGGTTTATTACTTTGTGGCTGTAGTAACTAGTGACGACCGAGGAGGAGGAAGGAGGAGGCTGAATAACACAACTGACTCATCTAACTGTCCCTGAGACTAACAGTAACCACTTAGACATAACCTCACAACACTGATAGCCCTCAGGTGGTGTATGTCAGGGAGGGAGAATACCTTCCAATGGGTCTCTGTATGAACAAGCCCGTGCTGAGCTCCTGGGTTCAAGTATGTACAGGCAAGGACGTTCTGTAAGGTGTGTGTAAACGGAGCAGAGGGGATAAACACGGAAGCTTTCATAGAGACAGACACAAAGGCCGGGATACTTTGTCTGTTCACAGTATAGGATTTCCATAAGCATCAGGGACCTAGGAGAAGAATTTACAGTACCAGTAGACTATCAAGAGTTACTAAATAAATATTAAAGCACAGACACAGACTGACTTACGACCACAGGGCATCAACCAAAACAATGTAGTAACACAAAATGTAAATGTAAATGGCAAAGACGTTTTGAGAAAGATATTTGGGGGACTGTGAAATAAAGGAGTTGATTTCGCCATCCTTTCATGTGCTAAGGGATGTAACACCCAGGACATTGTCTGGAATATTCCAAGAGTGGCATACTGTATTATTATTACTCAATATTTGTGGTTGGTATGTCATGGAAATGAGACATTGTTGTGTAAGACACTGGTGACAGTTGGATGTGTCTCTGAGATAAGGACATGTACATGTTTGGGAAAAACCTACCATAGTAACTGGTTGTGAGAAATATATACAGTACCAGTCAAAAGTTTGGACACGCCTACTCATTCAAGGGTTTTTCTTTATTTTTACTATTTTCTACATTGTAGAATAAGTAGTGAAGATGTCAAAACTATGAAATAACACATGGAATCATGTAGTAACCAAAAAAGTGTTAAACAAATCAAAATATATTTTAGAGTTCTTCAAAGTAACCACCCTTTGCCTTGATGACAGCTTTGCACACTCTTGGCATTCTCTTAACCAGCTTCATGAGGAATGCTTTTCCAACAGTCTTGAAGGAGTTCCCACATATGCTGAGCACTTGTTGGCTGCTTTTCCTTCACTCTGCGGTCCAACTCATCCAAAGCCATCTCAATTGGGGTTGAGGTTGGGTGATTGTGGAGGCCAGGTCATCTGATGCAGCACTCCATCCCTCTCCTTTGTTAAATAGCCCTTACTCAGCCTGGAGGTGTGTTTGGGGTCATTGTCCTGTTTAAAAACAAATGATAGTCCCACTAAGCGCAAACCAGATGGGATGGCGTTTCGTTTCGCTGGTTAAGTGTGCCTTGAATTCTAAATAAATCACAGACAGTGTCACCAGCAAAGCACCACCACACCTCCACCTCCATGCTTCACGGTGGGAACCACACACGCGGAAATCATCCGTTCACCTACTCTGCATCTCACAGAGACATAGCGGTTAGAACCAAAAATCTCAAATTTGGACTCATCAGACCAAAGGACAGATTTCCACCGGTCTAATATCCATTGCTCATGTTTCTTGGCCCAAGCAAGTCTCTTCTTATTATTGGTGTCCTTTAGTAGTGGTTTCTTTGCAGCAATTTGACCATGAAGGCATGATTCATGCAGTCTCCTCTGAACAGTTGATGTTGAGATGTGTCTGTTACTTGAACTCTGTGAAGCATTTATTTGGGCTGCAATCTGAGGCTGCCGTTAACTGTAATTAATTTAACCTCTGCAGCAGAGGAAACTCTGGGTCTTCCTTTCCTGTGGCAGTCCTCATGAGAGCCAGTTTCATCATAGCACTTAATGTTTTTTGCAACTGCACTTGAAGAAACTTTCGAAGTTCTTGACATTTTCCGATATTGACTGACCTTCATGTCTTAAAGTAATGATGGACTGTCGTTTCTCTTTCCTTATTTGAGCTGTTCTTGCCATAATATGGACTTGGTCTTTTACCAAATAGGGCTATCTTCTGTATACCACCCCTACCTTGTCACAACACAACTGATTGGCTCGAACGCATTAAGAAGGAAAGAAATTCCACAAATTAGGCACACCAGTTAATTGAAATGCATTCCAGGTGACTACCTCATGAAGCTGGTTGAGAGAATGCAAAGAGTGTGCAAAGCTGTCATCAAGGCAAAGGGAGGTTACTTTGAGAATCTCAAATAGAAAATAGATTTTGATTTGTTTAACACTTTTTTAGTTACTACATGATTCCATATGTGTTATTTCATCGTATTGATGTCTTCACTATTTTTCTACAATGTAGAACATAGTAAAAATAAAGGAAAATCCTTGAATGAGTAGGTGTGTCCAAACATTTGATTGGTACTGTACAAATGTTGTTAAAGTTTCAAACTACAGTCTGCTATGGTGGAGCAATGTAGAAAAAATATGGTTGAATTATATGCTTATGAATGTTCATTGCTGTTCTTAATGAACGATCTTTAAAAGAATGTCTGTTATTTGTGAAAAGTATAACATACTCAGATTTTCATTTTATACCCTATCATGGAAGGGGTTGTATTTTCTCATATTCTCTCAGAGATGACAGAAGAGCAAAGGACAACATGAGTATTGAAAATAAAAACTTTAATGTATCTATCAGGACATACAATCACATATACACATTCCGTCATATAAATGTGTTTGTGTGTGTAACACATCAATATATTTATATTTTGTTTGGTGGCATAGCGTGCACTAAGAAGGGGGCAGTGTGGTAGCACCACAGGGATAACAGGGAATGTCTTCACCATAATGATCTATGACAAAGCATCACACACCCTCCTCCCTGGTCTCATCCCTTTCGTTTCCTGTGTGTTCACAGTAGCACGCCTTATCAACAACAAGTAAAAAACACAATGCAAAAAAAAGAGATTGGGGTAAAAAGGGAGGGTAACGAAGGTGGAGGTTGCATTGGAAACAGAGACATATTTACATTTCTGTAGTAGACTATAAGCAAGTACAAGCTAGTCATAGCTAGTCTTTTGCTTGCGTCCATTGATGTGGTTGATGGTTCACAGAGGAATTGGGGGACTAAAGGGATCTGAGTGATTATAAAAGGACAGAGGGAAGGGGGAGCCGAGGTAGGCTATTGTAGAGAGGAGGGGTGGGGGTGGTCTTGTTGTGTCACATCAAGTATCTCTTATGTCCTGTATAAAATACAGTATAATACTATTATATGATAATAATAAAAATTAACAGTTCATTGTTCCATCTGCCCACCATATGTGGTCTTTCAGGCTGCAGTGCCTGACCACAACAGACTTAAGAACAGTGTGGAGTGACGAGACGACTTTAGGGGGATGGCCAGTCGCCTTATGGTGGCGCGCCAGACTAAGACAGAGGGAAGTGTCAAGAGTGGAGAGGTTAAGGGAAGGCAGGAGGCAGTAGTCTTAGATGATTCCATATTTGGCCAGATCACTGAGCTCCATGTCGCCGTAGGCCTCCCATGGGCAGACCACTGCTATGTCTAGACAGAATGAGAGAGGGATAAATAATTAGTATTGATTGTCCAGTTGATGAAAAGGGGCAAGGAACACTTGTTGGTTGTCTTGGTTGTCGATATACAGTGTCTTCAGAAGGTATTCCACATTTTGTTCTGTTACAGCCTGAATTGAACATGGATTAAAACACACAATACCCCATAATGTCAAAGTGGAATTATGTTTTTCAAAAAAAAATTACAAATGAATAAAAAATTCAAATCTGAAATGTCTTGAGTCAATACGTTTTCTTGGATGGACTCACTCTGTGTGCAATAATAGTGTTTAACATCATTTTTAAATGACTACCTCATCTCTGTACCCCACACATAAAATTATCTGTATGGTCCCTCAGTCGAACAGTGAATTTCAAACTTAGATTCAACTTCAAAGACCAGGGAGGTTTTCCGATTCCTCATCACAAAGGGCACCTATAAAATAATAAAAGCAGACATTGAGTATCCCTTTGAGCATGGTGAAGTTATTAATTTCCCTTTGGATGGTGTATCAATACACCTAGTCTTTACAAATATACAGGCGTCCTTCCTAACTCAGTTGCCGGATAGGAAGGAAACCGTTCAGGGATTTCACCATGAGGCCAATTGTGACTTTAAAACGGTTATAAAGTTTAATGGCTGTGATAGGAAAAAACTGAGGATGGATCAACAACATTGTAGTTACTCCACAATACTAACCTAATTGACAGAGTGAAAAGAAGGACCTCTGTACAGAATAAAAATATTACAAAACATGCATCCTGTTTGCAACAAGGCACTAAAGTAAAACTGCAAAAAATGTGGCAAAGCAGTTCACTTTTTGTCCTGATTACAAAGTGTTATGTCCAATACAACACATTACTGAGTATCACTCTCCATATTTTCAAGTATAGTGGTGGCTGCATCATGTTAGGGGTATGCTTGTAATCTTTAAGGACTGGGGAGTTTACAGGGTTAAAAGGAAACGTAATGGAGCTAAGCACAGGAAAAATCCTAGAGGAAAACCTGGTTCAGTCTGCTTCCACTAGACACTGGGAGATTAATTCACATTTCAGCAGGGCAATAACTTAAAACACAAGGCCAAATCTACACTGGAGTTGCTTACCAAGAAGACAGTGTATGTTCCTAAGTGTCCGAGTTATAGTTTGACATAAATCTGCTTGAAAATGTTTGTCTTGATCAGAGCTACATTTTTAAAATAATAATGGAAAAATATTGTGCAAAACTCTGAGACTTACCAAGAAAAACTCACAGCTGTTATCGCTGCCAAAGGTGATTTGAACATGTATTGACTCAAAAGACTGAAAACTTATGTACTTATACTTATTTTCATGACATTTGCAAAAATGTCTAGAAAGATGTTTTCTCTTTGTCTTTGTGGGGTATTGTGTGTAGATGTGTGTAGATGTGTGAGATATTTAATCCATTTTGAATTCAAGCTGTAACATAACTAAATGTGGGATAATTCAAGGGGTATGATACTTTCTGAAGGCACTGAAAGTAGAAATACAAATATATAGATGAACAAACATGACTACTGATGATTGCAGATGGAATATCAAAATTACCTGTGCCAAGACCCTCCATGCCAGGGATGTCATCACCAAATCTGCAATTGACAAGGAAACATGTTTGTATCTTACAGATTATAGAATTTGTTTGTCTGTATACAAACTAAGTGCTTGTTAGTGTGAATATGTGGAACGGTTGTGTGTGGTTTTTGTGTGTATCTGTGTGAATGTGTGATGACAGAGAGAGAGATTCTCACCCTTTCTGGCCAGGCTTGGGGGCCTTGCTCTTGAATGTACGGGTTTGCCTCTGCTTGAACTTGGGGGGTCCCTTCTTGGGGGTGGTGGGGCCAGCTGTTCCAGCGGGCGTTGCCAGGGCACTTCCTGCAGGGGGAGCTGTGTTCATTTCTGCTGAGGTCTGACACAGAGAGAGACAGAGATTGTTACAAGACTGTACATAATATAACATTTGAAATGTCTGTATTGTTTTTACATTTTTGGGAGTGTAATGATTACTCTTAATTTCTGATAGTTTTTTAAAATGTTAGTTTATTTCACTTGTTTTGGTAATGTAAACATGTTTCCCAAGCCAATGAATCCCATTAGAAAGAGAGGTAGTTAGCTGTTATAGTGTTGGCTAGAAAGTCTATAATTTCCCTATATCTTGTATTATCCTCACTCCCATTTTCTACGTCTATCTTGGCTAGTTTTACTTCACTTCAGGTCTGTCCACCCCCCCTCTTCTTCTCTACTGCTGTCTTTCTGCTAATCTCTAGCTCTCTGCCAGGCTCCCTCCAGCCACTTTACTGGTAATCAGGATAGATTAGGGGGATTTGGCTAAACAGCCAGATTATCTCTGATTCCATATAAAACCCAATTTGATGAATTGCCCTTCTTAAATCCCAGGAATGTCCTCTGAGTCACACGCAATTGCTTAGATCACGAAGGCAGGGGGGAAATCACCTCCTTCATTTCTCAGTCCCCATAATATATTTTTCAAAACATCTTTCCCATTTGGGTTGGTACATTGTCTTGACACTGGCCACTCTCCTTTCTTAGCATGGACATCTTCTTCTTTTTGGATGTCTGATTTTACATTATCAATTATTTTGACCTGACTAAAGTATTGAATTGACTAGCCCCCACTGAATTTATATACATGCATATAGCATTGTAACACTATTGTAAATTATATCTTCACTACTGTGCATCTGATTTTAGATCCCATTGGCCTTTGATGTCGTCAGTGAAAAAAAGGTTGATCCTTATGACTTAGTAAGGAAGTCGGGACGGACATCAATTAATGATGGTATTGAGACCGGCAGTGGCTGGCCTGCCAATCTCTTTAGTGGCTCAGGCACTATACTGGACAACTCTCTGTCCTTGTTCATGTTCTTCTTCATCCGTTTAAGCAGTATCCTCCTAATCTGTCTCCTGAGTACCCCCTTCCCCGTACCTGGGAGCTACATAATCCTGTTAATATAATGACGTGGATGGAACTCACTTTACCAGGACACAGTATGTAACTCAACAGATGCTGCACCTGCATGAGTTTACAGATCTGGCTCTCCCTATGCTGCTGCCTAATGCCCATCCAGAGTGGATAGAGATCTGTAAAGCTGTGCAAAAGCATCTGTTGTTGTGATTTCAGTCTCTGCTTCTAACAGGTAAGTCTTGCCTCTCTCTCTAGGAATGTGGTGTCTGCTCTCTCGCAGATATCTGCCTTCCACTGGAGGTTTTGGATGCACATTGAAAATCCTGTCATTGTTTTACAACTTTTTAGATGTTGCACTGCGGTTTTGAAAATTCCCCCTAAGGAGCAGAATTAACAGGTCAACTGTTTCTACAGTCACGTCATTTATCAATTGATTGGCACAAATGTTTTCCCACCTAGTTCCCACTGCGCTATTAGAAATAAAATCTCACTGTTCCAATATCAACACTGAGTGTGAAGCAATGCATTGGGCATGCCTTCTTAATGGTATTCTAGTATGGACATTGGAACTTGCTGCCAATGATTTTAGAGACAAGATGCACACGTTTGTAGCTATGTGGACTGCTGTCTACCACACAAATGGATTCCTCCAAGCACTGTGTCCATATTCCATTGTTTCACTCCCCAATCTGAATGTACACTCATTGCTATCGTGCTAGAATTCTCAATTGAGCAGTTGAGCTACACTTACAAATGCATGTACATTCTGCACCATGGCTACAGGTGTTAGATTTGCATGAGTCAATCAATCACAATCTTAGTTGTTCCTGCTTGATACTCTTAGAACTTTTACTTTATTCTTCCTTTACAAGTTATTTGTACTTATACTGTAGCACTAATGTATTAATCTATTTTAGCAATAAGTAATTAAGTAGTAGTAATGTATTATTTCTAAGGAATAATAAAGAAAAGTAGCAATAAGGAGTCCCCCCCCGTAACTGTTCCCAAGGTCGCTGCTGTAAATGAGATTGTGTTCTCAGTCAACCTACCTGGAAAATAAGGGTTAAATAAAAATAAATAAATACATAAAAAGTCTCTGCCTCACCTAATTTCACAAATGTTCCAAGAAGCTTCTGTCTCGAAATGAGAGCTACTGCTGCATGTCAGTCCAAGAGCAAAATGAATACAAGGAACCGGCCTTCATTTAAATACCCGATTCTTAATCCTGCAGTCTCCTGGTTTCCAGTCACATGGTCTCCAAAAAGGTCAGCCAGCTCCTTCACCACCCTCCCCCCACCTCCATTCCTGGACATCAGAGGAGGTGGGGGCATCAGTGAGTAAGGTCAATACGGTCGTTTTTAACTAACTTATCCAATTAAGCCTTGGCACGCCTGTGTCAGGCTTGTCAAAGGAGTCGACATTGTCTGTATGTGGTTGCGTTCCTGGTCCATGTGATGGCTCTTTAAAGAGTCTGCGTTGTCACTGATTGGTCTTTAAAGAGTCTGCGTTGTCACTGTGATTGGTCTTTAAAGAGTCTGCGTTGTCACTGATTGGTCTTTAAAGAGTCTGCGTTGTCACTGATTGGTCTTTAAAGACTGTGTTGTCATTCATGATGTTCCTTGGTCATTGTGATCAGGTGGTACGCTTAGACCACTATCTTCTCCTGACAACTATTTTGTTGCTTGAGTGGGATATTTTACCTAAGATACACCGATAGCTCTAGTAAAATAAAAAAATAACACACACACAAACACACCTGAAAAATAAAGAACATTTCCTGACTTGTCATGTAGGTTAGGGGTCAATTTACTAAAGTTATTTTACTTGGTGATAATCAGTGTGTCTGTATTCAGTGTATTTTTGCAGGTGGCATTCTTTAACAGTCCTGTTACAGCTGGTATATAGTCCTACCTGTAATTTACCATCAGAAATACCATCAAAACATTTCTGATTAAACCAACATTGAAGCCAATAGCAAAAAATAGCAACATTTTTCAGAATGGATTTTGTTTGTGGATAAAATGAATAATGGATCAATTCCATTACTCGTAATTGGCTAGAATTTTTATTCCAAGTTAACTGAAAACCAAGTTAGTCGTCATGTCCGTCTTGCAGTATTCGTTATATACGTCAGAGCATTGAGGAAGTACTGAGAATCTGCATTGCGTAAGATTATCCTTTTCTAGTATGTGACTACATACTGTGAGTCTAATACTTTTAGCTATATATCCAATCACCACGCAGCATCTTACTGTATCAAGGACATTCAAACAATCAGTGATTTTTATGAATGTTTCAGAGCTAACTGTAAGCACATAGTTCTGAAGTTTGTTTTAGAACAAATACAACAAACTGTAATAGTAGATCATTCTCAAATCACTATAGTTTATACTCTAGACAGTACAATTTAAGTGTAGCACTAGTGATCATTACACACCATCAAACTCTTTTTACCCCATTCATTTCTTCAGTGCTATTTGTATTAGTAATAAAGTGCAGCATGAATCAAAACCTCTGTATGGGGAGAGGGTGTAGGGTTGTATTTGACTTTTCCTTGTTGAATATGTGGTAAAATGTTAATGTCCATGAGGAATAATTAGATGGGAAGGTGCCCATTTAATGGGGAAATATACTTACTACGACTGTGATATGTGGTTCTCGCCTAGCTATCTTAAAATGAATGTACTAACTGTAAGTCGCTTTGGATAAGAGCATCTGCTAAATGACTAAAATGTCAATGTAAATGAACCGTGCTGGCAAAATCCACATCGTCACAGGAGGCAACAGTCTAACCACAGAGCTCTGACGTGCAAGGATGTTGACCTAGAGGTCTGGCATGGTGAAGTGGCCAAATATGGACCTACCCTTTGGTACAGGACAGACCAAGCAGTGCAGACCAAGGGCCCTTAAAGGAAGCTGACGCTATTTCATATACAGTACTTCATCACGTACCTGATAATGGAGGTCTGGGGACCAGTACTTAATTAATTGGTGAATTGGTAGCAAAGTTGACAACATGCCCTTAGCGGTCCTGTGTCTCATAAGAGATATTTCATATAATTTGGATCTTTTGTTTTGATATGAATGATTTTACTGAAGAAAAAGTAGCCATACGTATTGCTCCTCAAGTTGAGTCTTGGATATGTTGACCAAGACCCCTGGTCTGGTCTGGTTTTGAGGGCAGGCCAGTTATAGAAACCCTTATCTGAAGCATGGATATGGATCAGCCTCTCAGACAGTCCCTGATGAGGCTAGGACTAGGTCATTTCTTGACCCCTTTAGAGAGATCTTGATTCTATGTTCAATTATTGATCTGTGACAAAAACAGCTAATATCCTGTAACTACATACAGAACATTGGATAAACAGAATATGCATTTTCTGTTGATACATTGTGAAGACACCACTTGGTCTTTCACTTTGTTGTCTGTGCACAGATGAAATCAATATCGACGAAACATCTAGAATAGAAGTTGCATTAGTCTACGTCAGGAAGCTTTAGCTCAAGAGGTTATTTAAGTACAGTTGATGTGATTAGGGATCTCTTAGTGATGACCTGTCTGAACAGACAGTTAAAAGACAATTAAATGTTGACAAACATTTTTCCATAAACAACACTGACATTTAACTTTAAAAGCAACAGAAAGTCAAAGCATGGTGTTAGAATTAGTAGGTCAATATGTAAATCTTTTAAGACCACAGGCCCAGACTTTTCTTTATGTGCGCTAACAGTAATACTTGGATAATTGGATTACACAGGGGTTAAGAAATTAGCACTGATTTACCTGGATGGGGTTTGACTTTACTATAGGCAGTACATAGACAGACAAATACACAGTATGCATTCTACATGAACTGTCTTGGTGTGTACAGTCGGAAGTTTACATGCACCTTAGCCAAATACATTTAAACTCAGTTTTTCACAATTCCTGACATTTAATCCTAGTAAAAATTCCCTGTCTTAGGTCAGTTAGGATAACCACTTTATTTTAAGAATGTGAAATGTCAGAATAATAGTAGAGAGTTTGATTTATTTCAGCTTTTATTTCTTTCATCACATTCCCAGTGGGTCAGAAGTTTACATACACTCAATTAGTATTTGGTAGCATTGCCTTTAAATTGTTTAACTTGGGTCAAACGTTTCGGGTAGCCTTCCACAAGCTTCCCACAATAAGTTGGGTGGATTTTGGCCCATTCTTCCTGACAGAGCTGGTGTAACTGAGTCAGGTTTGTAGGCCTCCTTGCTCACACACGCTTTTTCAGTTCTGCCCACAAATTTTCTATGGGATTGAGGTCAGGGCTTTGTGATGGCCACTCCAATACCTTGACTTTGTTGTCCTTAAGCCATTTTGCCACAACTTTGGAAGTATGTTTGGGGTCATTGTCCATTTGGAAGACCCATTTGCGACCAAGCTTTAACTTCCTGACTGATGTCTTGAGATGTTGCTTCAATATATCCACATCATTTTCCTCCTCATGATGCCATCTATTTTGTGAAGTGCACCAGTCCCTCCTGCAGCAAAGCACCCCCACAACATGATGCTGCCACCCTCGTGCTTCACAGTTGGGATGGTGTTCTTCGGCTTGCAAGCATCCCCCTTTTTCCTCCAAACATAACGATGGTCATTATGGCCAAACAGTTCTATTTTTGTTTCATCAGACCAGAGGACATTTCTCCAAACCGTAGTCTGTCTTATTTATGGCGGTTTTGGAGCAGTGGCTTCTTCCTTGCTAAGCGGCCTTTCAGGTTATGTCGATATAGGATTCATTTTACTGTGGATATAGATACTTTTGTACCTGTTTCATCCAGCAACTTCACAAGGTCCTTTGCTGTTGTTCTGGCATTGATTTACACTTTTCGCATCAAAGTCTCCTTTTCGCACCAAAGTCTCCTTTTCGCACCAAAGTCTCCTTCCACGTCTCCTTCCTGAGTGGTATGACGGCTGCGTGGTCCCATGGTGTTTATACTTGTGTACTATTGTTTGTACAGATGAACATGGTACCTTCAGGCATTTGGAAATGGCTCCCAAGGATGAACCAGACTTGTGGAGGTCTACAATTTGTTTTCTGAGGTCTTGGCTGATTTCTTTTGATTTTCCCATGATGTTAAGCAAAGAGGTACTGAGTTTGAAGGTAGGCCTTGAAATACATCCACAGGTACACCTCCAATTGACTCAAATTATGTCTATTAGCCTATCAGAAGCTTCTAAAGACATTACATCATTTTCTGGAATTTTCCAAGCTGTTTAAAGGCACAGTCAACTTAGTGTATGTAAACTTCTGATCCACTGGAATTGTGTTCTAACCGACTTGCCAAAACTATAATTTGTTAACAAGAAATTTGTGGAGTGGTTGAAAAACAAGTTTAATGACTCCAACCTAAGTGTATATAAACTTCCTACTTGAACTGTATATGTATACAGATTGTGTGTTATGTTAAAGCACTTTGTGCTGTGCTGCATTGAGTACATTGCATGCATACAGGCATTCATTCAATATGTTTCTCCTCCCTCAGATAGTTTTGATGGACGTCTGGAGAGTGTCTCCCAGACACTAAGAACACACCGTTTCTTAATATGGTCCAGACTGGGAGGACCTGACCTAAGGCTGGGCGATATATTGAATAAATTCGATTAATTTGAATGTATGTTTTTGGGAGATATTCCAAATGCCTGTATCGCTGAATCGTGTTTTTTGGTCTTTTTCGTTTTTATTAGCGTTTATGTCCGATTGTTCTCGTGTTGTCTTTTTTTGTCTCGTCCAGTTCACTCCTTCTGTGTTGAGCACCTTCCCATTTATACCAGAGATCTGTATATAATGACGAGATGCTAATGTCTCCACGCTAACAATGGGAGTCATTGTCCCAAAGGAGGGAAGGCAGGCGACAAGCTTGGTTAAAAATAAACGCACATAAACGCATTGGAGTTATTTTGGACAGATTTTGGAGGGAGTGAAACCTCTAGCTTCGCCTCTTTCTCTCACTCACAACAACGAAGATGAGTGATCACTTCTTACTCTCTGACAAACAGTTTCAACTCGCTATTTGCATTTGAGGTTTGGTCCAACAGAATCGGTCATATGGACACCGAAACACATGGATACATTATTTTACTGTAATAAAGGAGAAGTTAACCTTTCGAACCATACACTGTTTATGTTTAAACTCCTCAAATTTCGAGCAGAGCACGGATGTACCAATGGACATTTATTCTGGAAAATGAATACTCAGTTTGTCGCGCGCGCATTACGGTACCACGTATCGCTAGCAGCATTTTAGTCAAATAAAGATTGTTATACTAGTTATTTAGTCTGTGTTTTATAAATGTACAATAAGCATAAAACAATTATATTAGGAATTGGCAACTCGTTCTCATTCTGAGAAATAAGGTAGGCCACTTGATTTCAACATCTGAATAAACTGGACAGGTAAGCATGCTGTTCAAACAGTTGGAGACGGACAGAAGGTTGTGTTCATAACAATTCAACTGTTTTGCCTTGTTAGCTGAATTCAAAGCTTGTGATTATACCTAGATCCAATTTGGCTAAACTTGAAATAAAAATATTAGCTGGCTACTCACTTGCGCGTGGGCTTTTGCTTGAGAGATTGTTAATGAGACCGGTGTACATTTTCTATAATACCTGCTACATTATTAGTGAATGTGCATTATGCATGGTTCTGGTTAAATATTTTACAAAAAGGCACTTTTTATAGACAGAACTGAAAACCAGATCAATGACTATTGCACAAAAAAGCAGGTACAACTATTTTGATTAAATTATTAAATGATTAGTGGGTCTTATGGTTGTGGAAGGCTTATATTCAGCCTATGTGTAATTTCACAAGCTCTGAATTTAAACATTATTGCTGACTGTTTTAAATGCAGTGTATTTTACCTTTTAATTGTACAACAAAGCGTATTTAGAGAAAACACTTTTTTTAAATGTAGATATACAGTACATTTTTACATTTTAGTCATTTAGCAGATGGTCTTATTCAGAGCGACTTACAGTAATATACACTTCATTTCATGCATTTTTTTGTACTGGCCCCCTGTGGGAATCGAACCCACAACCCTGGCGTTGCACACACCATGCTGGCGTGGCAAACACCATGCTCTACCAACTGAGCCACAGGGAGTTTGGACACCTACTCATTCTTGAGTTTTTGTATGTTTTGACTATTTTCTACATTGTAGAATAATAGTGAAGACATCAAAACTATGAAATAACACATATGGAATCATGTTGTAACCAAAAAAGTGTTAAACAAATCAAAATATGTTTTATATTTTAGATTCTTCAACATAGCCACCCTTTGCCTTGATGACAGCTTTTTTACCCTCTTGGCATTCTCTCAACTAACTTCACCTGGAATGCTTTTCCAGCAGTCTTGAAGGAGTTCCCACATATGCTGAGCACTTGTTGGCTGCTTTTCCTTCACTCTGCAGTGCATCTAATCCCAAACCATCTCAATTGGGTTGAGGGTAGGTGATTGTGGAGGCCAGGTCATCTGATGCAGCACTCCATCACTCTCCTTCTTGGTCAAATAGCCCTTACACAGCCTGGAGGTGTGTTGGGTCATTGTCCTGTCGAAAAAACAAATGATAGTCCCACTAAGCGCAAACCAGATGGGATGGCGTATCGCTGCAGAATACTGTGGTCGCCATGCTGGTTAAGTGTGCCTTGAATTCTAAATAAATCACAGACAGTGTCACCAGCAAAGCACCATCACACCTCCTCCTCCATGCTTCACGGTGGGAACCACACATGATTATCCGTTCACCTACTCTGCATCTCACAAAGACACAGCGGTTGGAACCAAATAGCTCAAATGGGGACTCATCAGACTAAAGGACAGATTTCCATCGGTCTAATGTCCATTGCTCGTGTGCAACCCTTGAATGAGTTGGCGTGTCCAAACTTTTGACTGGTATTATATATCGTTAATCGCCCATAAGTTTGAAAAAAACAAGATATGAGTTTTTAAGCAATATTGCCCAGCCCTAACCTGACCACAAGCTAACATTTAAAAGCTGTTACAGGTGTCTCTAACTCATCTGCCGACATAGGTCTAGTGTAGTCAACCAGTTTATACTCTTGATATCCATTATCCTATACACCAATTTATATGGCACTAGTCAATTATAAGGCTGGAATCTTATGCCACTGTTCCTCTTTGCACAAAACAAATGAAGAAGAGGAACTGGGTGCACTGGTTTGTTTTTATTTAGTCTCAGGTTCATTATGGGTGTAGTTTATAACATTGCCAAATGGGACAGAGAACCTACATGGATTATGCCTTTTAAGTAAGCCCTGTATCATACAGTATATCCTTTTCAATAGGTATCAACCAATATCAACATATGGGACTGTCTGGAAGAGAGGAGCTTTGTTTCAGCTCACCCAGTTCTAGACTAAAGGTGTCTGGACAGATAGACCATGTGAGATGTGTGACACTGCATATAATCCTTCGTATCCCCCTTAATCACCATCACCAAGCAACCCTGAAATAGAATACCCACACTGACCTGTCACCTTATTGACACATTTCTAAACTGACACACTTCCTAGAGAGAGAAAGAGAGAATTGCCTTTAATAATTCTGACATTTTTTCTCATATAAAAAGGAATTTAATACAGTGCCCTCAGAAAGTATTCATACACCTTGACTTATTCCACATTTTGTTTTGCTACAGCCTAAATTCAAAATTGATTCAATATTTTTTTCTCTCTCACCCATCTACACACCATAATGACAAAGTAAAAAACATGTTTTTAGAAATGTTAGCAAATAATGAAATACAGAAATATTGCATTTACATAAGTATTCACACCCCTGAGTCAATACTTTGTAGAAGCAAATTAGGAAGCAATTACAGCTGTGAGTCTTTCTGGGTAAGTCTCTTAGAGCTTTCCACACCTGGATTGTGCAAAATTTGCTCATTATTCTTTTCAAATTCTTCAATCTCTGTCAAATTGGTTGTTGATCATTGCTAGACCACCATTTTCAGGTCTTGTCATAGATTTTTAAGTAGATTTAAGTCAAAACTGTAACTCGTACATTTACTGTCTTCTTAGTAAGCAACCCCGTGTAGATTTGGCCTTGTGTTTATGGTTATTGTCCCGCTGAAAGGTGAATTCATGAAAATATGGAGAGGGATACTCAGTAATGTGTTGCATTGGATTTGGCCCAAACATAACACTTTGTATTCAGGACAAAAAGTGTATTGCTTTGCCACATTTTTTGCAGTAATAGTTTAGTGCCTTGTTGCAAACAGGATGCATGTTTTGGAATATTTTTATTTTGTACAGGCTTCCTTCTGTTCACTCTGTCAATTATTTTAGTATTATGGAGTGAGTACAATGTTGTTGATCCATCCTCAGTTTTCTCCTAACTCTGTAACTGTTTTAAAGTCACTATTGGCCTCATTGTGAAATCCCTGAGCGGTTTACTTCCTCTCCGGTGAATGAGTTAGGAACGACCACTGTATCTTTGTAGAGACTGGGTGTTTTGATACACCATCCAAAGTGTAATTAATAACGTCACCATCTACCAATAGGTGCCATTCTTTGCGAGGCATTGGAAAACTACTCGACTGAGGGACCTTATAGATAATTGTATGTGTGGGGAACAGAGATGAGGTTGTCAATCAAAGATCATGTTAAACACATATTGCACATAGCGTGAGTCCATGCAATGTATTATGTGACTTGTTAAGCAAATGTTTACTCCTGAACTTAAGGCTTGTCATAACAAAGGAGTTGAATACTTATTGACTCCAGACATTTCAGCTTTTCATTTTTTATTAATTTATAAACATTTCCAAAAACATAATTATGGGTTATTGTGTGTAGATCAGTGACACAACATCTAAATGTAATCCATTTCAAATTCAGGCTGTAACACAACAAATGTGGAAAAAGGTAAGGGGTGTGAATATTTTCTGGCACTTTATGTTTGAAGCTTTTAGGCTATTTTCATGTACATTTATCCCAATAAATATATAAAAGAAAAGAGCTAGCAATTTTTAATTCAAAAACTAGATTGTTTTAATGTTTTATTAATTCAATGAAGCTCCTTTTCGCTTTGTAGTGTGGAATCCCAAAATCCTCACCCTCTTCAGTTCTGGACAAAATCTCTTGCTACCATGGCAACAACCAAATTATCAGGATTTGCTGTTTTAGTCCTTGAAGGTATATGTCCCTAGAGTTGGAAAATGTGCAGCAATGAGAGCCTCGTTCTTTCATTCCTCCATCCCATACATTTTCCCAATAGGGATTTTAACCTTTGACAAACTATGTCAGTATACAACAAGTTATTGCTCACATAAACCCTTAAATCATATGAAATTTGAAAGAATTCCATGTAGTGAGGCAGATATAAGCTAAGGTTTCAACATCCTAATGTCAATGGCACAAAAAAATGTGTCTCATGGATAACTGTGGATCTAAACTTTCCAATGATATATGATTAAAGGGTATACGTGAGCAATAACTTGTTGTATAGTGACATTGTCATAGATTAAAATCCCTATGGGAGAAATGAATGGGATGGAGGGATGAAAGAAAGAGTGATAACACAGAGAAAGCTCCCATTGCTGCACTGCTATCACACATTTTCCAACTCAAAGGACATTTCAAGAAAATCACAATGAGATATCGTCAACCCAAGTGAGCCCGACCGACCCCTCTGGCTCATGGATTATTTGTAGTTTGTTTGCATTAGAATTTTAAGCACCGCAGTCCACCACAGCTCAAGAATGATACACATTGTTGTTAAAAATCACTTGTCGCGCAGACAGTCTTCACATCTTTTTCATTCCTATCACAATATTGGACTGATTTGTATGTGGGTGTGGATCAGATATTGTGTTGCCTATATTGTGTCAGTAGTAGGCGAATCAACATAATTGAATCCAATTTAAAATCACTACAAACATGCTCGATACAAGTCACCAATGCTTTAACCCCATTAGGCTGTATTTAAAAAAAATATATATATAACTGAAAAATTAAAGATGCCCTTTGCAGAAATCGCTCCACCATTTCCTGGTTGCTAAAGTTCTAATAGTCCGCCTAATTTCAGTTTGTGACAAACAAGCAAGTATAGTGTAGAGAATCATTGTACCATCTAAACCACTATAAAATATATTTTCCATAACCAAAAATATTTTCTTTTCAGCTGTTTGAAGCTGGTGTACAAACCCAAAGTAAAAGAAGTGAAAACAAAATGTAAGACTGGGAAGCAAAGAAATAGTGGTACATAGAACAGATCTACCGTTTCTTAGACATGCTTTCAAAGAGAATGACAGCTCTATAACTTACATTTCGATGTGAATTTGGTCAGGCTGCCCAAAAAGTGACATATTGCAGCTTTAAAAGCCACTGTTATAGACATTATTTAGCTTACGTTGATTATGAAGCTGTAGTATCAGTATAAATTATCACTGTGTCAATAATCCTCCCAAATGTATGTGTCTTGTCGTTATGTAATTCTTAATCGTGTCAGTTAACCAGTCCAGACACCAGTGTAGAAAGTAGACACTATGGGAGAATCACAATAATTAATAATTAATGAATTCATGACAAGGTCACAAATTATTTACAGAATGATCATTCAAAAATGTTTAATTAGACTAAAACTGTATTTGACAAAATTCTGCACTTAAGTTGTTAGGTGCCAGTTGTGTTAATGTCCATATTAGGCTGTGTGAATGACAACTGCAATATTTAATTCATTCATTTGTCAGGGAGCATGTGACAGTTTTCACAAAAGTGCACAAATGTCATACATTACACCGGATTTAGCGCAAGCTCATTTTGATCTGCAGCCCCTGTTGCTCAAATGACAGAATGACAAAGACATAGATCTACTGTGATTGATACAAGATACACTGGAACAATAGAAATAGATCTACTGTGAATGATACAAGATACACTGGAACAATAGAAATAGGCCTACTGTGAATGATACAAGATACACTGGAACAATAGAAATACATCAACACAACCTTTAAAAAGGAATATATGCAGATAGATCGTTTCACATTCAATGTTTTTATATGATCAATTTAGATTCAAACTGGAAACTGTTTCTGGCTGTGATTTTAAGGTACTGTATAGTCTTGCAGCTGCCATTGTGATTCACATTGTGTCTTCAGATCCTACTTAGTCTCCTTCTTACCACATTGAAGGCCTAGCAGAAGATATTCACTTGAAGTATAAATACCACCTTTCTCTGACCAATTATAGCTACTAGGTACTTGGAGTCACAGAATCCTGTTGGGTTTTTAACTCTCCAGTGAGACTGGACGTGTATGACATGTTCATTTGTGTTCAGTAACGTGAGGGTTTGCAAATAGCTGTGCTGCTTCCAACATTTTGAATTACAAACAGGGAAATCTACATTGAGATTCAGGTTGTCATACACTGTGAGATTTCATGAACGTGACCTTGGCTTTGAAGTTAGAAATCAGCCACAAATTGTTAAAAAAATGAGAGAGGGAAGAAGCGGGAGATTAAAGATATAGAGGGAGAAGATGAGAAATAGATAGGAGTGAGTCACTGCAGTATGCCGTTTTGATCCGCTTGGGATCTGATAGCATGCTTGTTTTAAAGGGCACTTCACAAGGGGACTGTCTTATCATTCAACGCCCAATCCATCTCCTACACTCCCAAAATAACAAGAACCACTTCTTAGCATCAACATGGTAACCATGACTGGTTGAACAGAAAGGGGTGCACAATACTTAGGAAATCAGTGCAACCCTAATCTCAAGGGAAGTCACACAGTGCATGGAGGAGGCAGCACAGAAAGGTGTCGATTCTAGAAACATGGAGAAGGGGAGAGAAAGGAAGAGAATTAAAGAGAAAGCGTGATGGAGGGGTGAAGTTGAAAAAGGTCAAGTTGAAGAGATGAGATAGAGAGCAGTAGTTGTAATCTGGGCTTTAAGGCTTTCTATGGGTATTAAAGCCAGGACACTTAGATTGGACTGAGTGTTTCCCCTCAGCGCAGGTACTAATTGGATATGACAAAATCAGGGCCCTGACGTCAGAGCAGTGGTGGAAAAAGTACCCAATTGTCATACTTGAGTAAAAGTAAAGATACCTTAATAAAAAAAGACTCAAGTAAAAGTGAGTCACCCAGCAAAATACTACTTGAGTAAAAGTCTAAAAGTGTTTTGTTTGAAATATACTTAAGTATCAAAAGTAAATGTAATTGCTAAGATATACTTAAGTATCAAAAGTAAAAGTATAAATAATTTCAAATTCTTTATATTAATTCTTTATATTATATATATATTTAATTTACAGATAGCCAGGGGCACACTCCAACACTCAGACATAATTTACAAACAAAGGATTTGTGTCTAGTCCACCAGATCAGATGCAGTAGGGATGACCAGGGATTTTCTCTTTAAGTGCGTGAATTATACAATTTTCCTGTCCTGCTAAGCATTAAAAATGTAACAAGTACTTTTGCATGTCAGGGAAAATGTATGGAGTAAAAAGTACTTTAAGAATGTAGTGAAGTAAAAGTTGTCAAAAATATAAAAAGTAAAGTACAGTTACCCAAAAAAACTACTTAAGTAGTACTTTCAAGTATTTTTACATAAGTACTTTACACCACTGTGTCTGAGAGCCTGGACCTGTGACAGAGGGATGACGTGCACACCATATGGAAACGATGCTAAGCCAAGCCATGTATACACGGTGGGCTAATGATGCTTTCTAGCCACAAATAGGCTCTTAATCCAAGCTATGAGAAGAATATGAGGGAAAGGGTGTCTCTGTGTGTCTGTGTGTATATGTGTGTGTGTGTGTGTGTGTGTGTGTGTGTGTGTGTGTGTGTGTGTGTGTGTGTGTGTGTGTGTGTGTGTGTGTGTGTGTGTGTGTGTGTGTGTGTGTGTGTGTGGGGCTGTGTGTGTGTGTGTGTGTGGGGGGGCTTGTTCGTGCGTGTGTGTGTGTGTGCTTGTGCGTGCATGCATGGAAGAAACAGAACACTGAGGGGGAAATTATGCCTTTGATTTGATCTGATGTGATTTCTCATATTGCAGTCTCATTTAATTTTATACACTTGAGGTTCCCCGTCGTCTCCTTACATTCTGCTTTTACATCTCTGAGGTTTTCTCATGGAGTCTAAGACTTTGGCTATCCTTTAAATGTGGTAAAAAATGCATTCGTTTGGATTGAAATTAGAGATTTATACTAAAATCCTATTTCAGAGCCATATTCAGTTAAAACAGACCAACCTAACCCACCAATAAAATACAACTTTAATGAGAAATGAGAAACAGTTAATTTTGGTTTCATTTCTGATCATTGAACATTACAGCAAATAGTCAATGTATTTACTTGCCATACGTAGACTTTTACTATTCAATCTAATTGGTTACAGATTTTGTTATTTTCCATTGTATACATCCTCGGATGTTGGGTTCAAAACATAATGACTGGAACTGAATTGAACCCGATATAGCATAAACACTGGGTATACAAAACATATTTTTTCATGACATAGACTGACTGACCAAGTGAAAACTATGATCCCTTATTGATGTCACTTGTTAAATCCACTTCAATCAGTGTAGATGAAGGGGAGGAGACAGGTTAAAGAAGGATTTTTAAGCCTTGAGACAAGTGAGACATGGATTGTGTGTGTGCCATTCAGAGGGTGTCAGTGCCTTTGAACGGGGTATGTTAGTAGGTGCCAGGCGCACCAGTTGGTGTCAAGACCTGCAACGCTGCTGGGTTTTTCACGCTCAACAGTTTCCCATGTGTATCAAGAAGGGTCCACCACCCAAAGGACATCCAGCCAACTTGACACAACTGTGGAAAGCATTGAAGTCAACATGGGCCAGCATCCCTGTGGAACACTTTCTACACCTTGTGGAGGACATGCCCTGATGAATTGAGGCTGTTCTGAGGGCTAAAGGGGGTGCAACTCAATATTAGGAAGGTGCTCTTAATGTTCGCTATACTCAGTGTATATAACCACGCCCACATGACTTATTCTGAAAACTGGAAGCGGGGGGGTCTACCTGGCGGGAGTTTTACAGTACCCAAGACCAATACGTCATTTAATTTGATCAAGGGAAAAATAGCTTTCACAAAGTGGGTTCAGTTGAATTGTGAGAGCGTTAATGCATGCTCCTCCCTCAAACACAGACACACAGGTCATTGGATGACTATTCAAGCCAAACTCTTTGCAAAACAATTACACATACAATGTGCCATATGTCTTAATACTGTACATCAACTAAATATTTCTCAAAAGTCCACCTCACGTTCTCTAGCTCAAAGTCCTTTAGATGGGTCTGTCTCTTTAAAAACAGGGGGAAATGGTTGATAGGACTTGTCAAGTGTCATTATCAAATCCTGTATCCAGGGTATTTCTTGGCTCGCCATTTACTCTTTCCCAGTAGTGTTGTCTGCTACAGCACAGGTTCTTTCTAAGCCAAACAAAGAAGCTATAACGAACCAACAACTTCCACATGTAGGCTTCAATGTAATAAAAAATGCAATGTTTACTTTTAATCTGTGGCAGACAATACCTGCAGTGCAACAGTAAACAAATCAGGAGAAAACAAACTCAGTGAACCTAAAGCAAAGATTTTCTAAAGACCTTTGTAGGCACAGTAAGTCTTGCGTAATGTTTGCGAAGTCTGCCCACGAGAGATTATAGACACAGTCACAGCTAAGCATACCCTTAGCATACCCCTATTACACATGTATCTCTTACTGAATAGAACACACCAATGAACGATACATATATCCAGATAATATTTTGCTATACTATCTAATTACTGCATATGTCATTTTTTAAAAGCATGTCAAACAACACTGGGTATATTTATCCCCCTGTCATTCAGGCTATTTGTGTGTTAAGTGCAGGGTTGGGTAGGTCACTTTCTAAATGTAATCCGTTACAGTTACTTGTTACCTGTCCAAAATTGTAATCAGTAACTTAACTTTTGGATTACCCAAACTCAGTAATGTAATCTGATTACATCCAGTTACTTTTAGATTACTTTCCGCTTAAGAGGCATTAGAAGAAAAAAAAAATGTATGTTACCAATTGAACCACATCTATTGCAGGATAAATCAATATTAAAGTTTACATAGCTGGCCATATATGGATGTTACATTTTACTTTAAGGGTTGGTTAAGTAGGCTTCTTCTAACCCATCACTTTCTACTAGATATAATAATACGATTCAATTATATCCTTACATTAAAAACCAAAGTCTATCAGAATTCCAGTTATTCTAATAAATGTTATACCCCTTGATCTTCAAGAATAGGACTTGGAAATATGGAAGCATAGATTAGCCATAATGTTTTACCTGAGCACCAAAACTAAGGACTTATTAGCCAGCCCTACTCTGTTGTTTATGATTTTGTTGTCATGGTGAACTGATTGGGCTCATTGATTCAAGTTGAAAAATGAATGCTGTGCTCATGGAATGGCATGCTTTGATCAATAATAAATTATATCCGTGTCGCCGTAGACTACACCACTGCTGTCATCCTTACCTCCAAGCGTTTATTCAAATTGGATCATCTTTGGACGCCGACAGCAGTCGCACCATTTGAAGACATAGCTTGAACTGTAGCCTACAAAAGCCTATTCCTGCTCTTTTCCCATGATCCATCAAACACATTTGGTGTGTCGCCATAGTGGTCTTTGACTTGTGGTCAGACTCGCTCAGGTAGAACAAACTTAAATTTGCGCCTTTTTTCAATGCTGATTTGAATGTCATTAAGAAAACAGAGAAGTGTCAAAGATTATTTTGGTTGTAAACATCCTTTCTGAATGTAATCCTTGAAGTAATTATCTAGTTTTTCAAAAGTATCTGTAATCCGATTACAGTTTTTTTGCTTGTAACGTTACGGATTATAGTTACCGTGTTTTGTAATCCCTTACATGTAACGGACTTCCCAACCCTGCTTAAGTGGATGTTCAGACTGTTGGCTCATGGAGCGTAGAGTCTATATTGAACTTCCCCAGATTTCCTCCTCCTCCCATACTTCAGTCCAGCCTTGTGGTTCAGTGGTATTGGTCTCACTCTCAGTGTCACACACACACTGTTGAAAATGTACAGATAGATGGAGAGAGAGAGCGAGATAGAGGGTGTGTGTGTGTGTGTGTGTGAGAGGGAGAGAGAGAAAGAGAAAGAGAAAAATGTTGCTGAGAGATGAAATGAGGATAGCGAGAGAGAGAGAGAGAAAAACCCTAAAATGTGACAGGGAGTGATGGGAGGCAAAGCATCAGATGGTGAAAAGAGGAAAACAGGGAATAACCTTTAAGCCACTCTCAGATTGTCACTGACAGCTGTTTACTGATAGCTAAGAGGAGGATACACAGGCAATTAGGGAGAGGTTGGGAAATACTCATAGGGAAACAGTGATATGCAGTTCATTATTCCTAGTTGCTGTCATTATTATGTTGCTATACCATTCATCTCTATTCTGTTTCTCTCTCTGTAACCATATGTTTGGCACAGGACCTTTCTGTCGCCGTGGCAATGGAGCAATGTAGGCATGGGCCTCCAAGTGCCAAGCCCTGTTGGCTGGTGATCTTCCTGGCGAGGGTAGGGGAGTTGAGGCTGGAGGGTGCATGTGGACAGGAAATGAGGCCGCAAGCGAGGAATTATGGGATTGGCAAGCACTCCAAACCACCGTAAATGAAAGAGGCTCAGAGCAAAAGGGATGGTGTTGAAATAGCCTGCATACTGTACGAATCTGTTCTGTGTGTATCTGTCTCTGATCTAAATACATTTTACAACTCATTTATATTTCTCCCAAATTTTACTGTCATTCTATTTTTGTAAACATTGCAATACAATGTCCTTGTCCTTCACCGACTTTACTCATCTGTGGCAACCTTGTTTCAATTAAACCTCAACAGAAGGACGCCAGGGGACTGTCTGCAAAAAAGGTTCCACTGACCACATGCAGACACCTCCCACTATCCACCTGCAGAGGGCAGACTAACTCTACTGAGCAGGGACTGTAAAGGGCTTCATACCATTACATCTAACTACAGCTGAGAGATTAGAGAAAAGATGATCAGGGCTTCGCTGTGTCATATAGTTCACATGCAGCCTATAGGTTTATGCTGTCTAATCCACAAGTGAATATGGCCTGAACATAGTCCATCTCCATGGGTTAACTAACTCACTGATTACCTGTAAAATGCTTAAAAAACATTATATATTTTTATAGTTAATCCTTACATGCAACATTTCATCATTCTTAAACAGTTCTCGGAAGTACTACACTGAGTAATGACTGTGTTAGTCTATAAATGAACATGAGTGTGGACAATGTCATTGTCATGACCATCTCTAAACTATAGAGAGAGTCTGCTAAAGAGAGGGAGTTGATGGGGTTTGTTGAGTACATTCCTGCTGTGATCTGTGCTCTGTGTATCCGTCTGTCTGTGGACTGGCTGTGTGTCACTTGCTGGTTACATTCTGTGTTGTCGTGTTGTGTTAGTGGCCCAACACGTGTTATTACACAGACCTCAACAAACCACGGACAGACAGAGGGAGTGAGGGGAGAGAGAGAGGGGGTGAGAGAGAGAGGGTCAGAGAGAGAGGGGGTGAGAGAGAGGGTCAGAGAGAGAGGGGGGTGAGAGAGAGGGGGGTGAGAGGGAGAGGCGACAGAGAGGGGGAGAGAGGAAGGGGGCGAGAGAGAGTGTCAGAAGGCAGAGTGCACCAAAGGTGGGAGGGAAATTAAATTGAATCTGATCAAATATAGATGAAAAGCAAGAAATCTTAGGAAATATGAAAGAGCGAAAGTGTCCCAGTAAAAAGTACAGGTGTTTAACTCAGACATGATGAGAGGTAGAACCAGGACTAGGATTATTATAAAACATGTTATACCCTATATAGACAGAGAAATTCAGCTATAAAGTTCAAGTATAGATTCCAAAAAAGAGAAGACAAACTGAGCTCAGAGTTGGTTGTGGATAATTAGTGGGGAGCCTATAGCCAAAGGAAAGGAACTCCACAGAGGAGAAAAGTACTGTTGTGCTGAGGCAGGAAAAAGAGAAAGAAAGAGAGAGGGAGTGAATAAGATTGAGAATTATTTATAGATGAGCAGACTGTTGCATTTAAGTCTTTGTGGTTATGCATAACAATCACTATGGGGATTTGGTTTGAGGAAATGCTTCTAAAACAGATTGCAAAGGGCAGAGTTTGCCTGTCCACTGCTTTCATGTTATTGCACTCAACACCCTTTTATGAAAGCCATGATTCTACATGTGAATGTGCAATTGTATGTACTGTACCAGTCACAAGTTTGGACACACCTACTCATTCAAGGGTTTTTCTTAATTTTTTATTATTTTCTACATTGTACAATAATAGTGAAGACATCAAAACTATGAGATAACACATATGGAATCATGTAGTAACCAAAATAGTGTTAAACAAATTGAAATATATTTTTTATTTGAGATTCTTCAAAGTAGGTTCCACTAAAGATTCCACTAAAGTGGCACAGTGGCATAAGATTCCAGCCTTATAATTGACTAGTGCCATATAAATTGGTGTATAGGATAATGGATATCAAGAGTATAAACTGGTTGACTACACTAGACCTATGACGGCAGATGAGTTAGAGACACCTGTAACTGCTTTTAAATGTTAGCTTGTGGTGAGGTTAGAACTGGGCAAAGACAGCTTTGCACACTTTTGGCATTCTCTCAACCAGCTTCACCTGGAATGCTTTTCCAACAGTCTTGAAGGAGTTCCCACATGTACTGAGTACTTGTTGGCTGCTTTTCCTTCACTCTGCGGTCCAACTCATCCCAAACCATCTCAATTGGGTTGAGGTCGGGTGATTGTGGAGGCCAGGTCATCTGATGCAGCACTCCATCACTCTCCTTCTTGGTCAAATAGCCCTTACTCAGCCTGGAGGTGTGTTTGGGGTCATTGTCCCGTTGAAAAACAAATGATAGTCCCACTAAGCGTAAACCAGATGGGATGGCATATCACTGCAGAAAGCTGTGGTAACCATGCTGGTTAAGTGTGCCTTGAAGTCTAAATAAATCATAGACAGTGTCACCAGCAAAGCAACCCACACCATCACACCTCCTCCTCCATGCTTCACATGGGAAACACACTTGCGGAGATCATCCGTTCACCTACTCTGCGTCTCACAAAGACATAGCGGTTGGAACCAAATATCTCAAATTTGGACTCATCAGACCAAAGGACAGATTTGTCTTGGTCCAAACAAGTCTCTTCTTATTATTGGTGTCCTTTAGTAGTGGTTTCTTTGCAGCAATTCTACCATGAAGGCCTGATTCATGCAGTCTCCTCTGAACAGTTGATGTTCAGATGTCTGTTATTTGAACTCTGTGAAGCGCTTGATGGCTTTTGCGACGGCATTTGAAGAAACTTTCAAAGTTCTTGACATTTTCCGGATTGACTGACCTTCATGTCTTAAATAATGATGGACTGTTGTTTCTCTTTGCTTATTTGAGCTGTTCTTGCCATAATATGGACTTGGTCTTTTACCAAGTAGGGCTATCTTCTGTATACCACACCTACCTTGTCACAACACAACTGATTGACTCAAACACATTAAGAAGGAAAGAAATTTCACAAATGAACTTTTAACAAGGCACACCTGTTAATTGAAATGCATTCCAGGTGACAACCTCATGAAGCTGGTTGAGAGAATGCCAAGAGTGTACAACGCTCTCATCAAGGCAAAGGGTGGCTACTTTGAAGAATCTCAAATATAAAATATATTTTGATTTGTTTAACACTTCTTTGGTTACTACATGATTCCATATGTGTTATTTCAACGTTTTGATGTCTTCACTATTATTCTACAATGTAGAAAAAAGTAAAATAAAGAAAAATCCTTGAATGAGTAGGTGTGTCCAAACTTCTCTGCATGTATCTCTGTGTGTGTACTGTTCGCATTTGACACAATATGTTATCCTGTCTTGTGTCAGTGTATCTCTGTTACAGTGAATGTGTGTGTTTGTGAATGTACCAAACGTGTGATTAAATCCATGTACAGGATGTGGTTAAATATTATTGTGACTGTACTGTCTGTTTAGGTATTTGATATGTCTGAGTGTGTATGTAGGTACCTCAAACTGCTGACAGGGTAGAATGAGTGTTGGCATTGTGCAGGACAGTTTGTTGATATTGGCACTGAGGAAGTGTAGGGGAAACTGAGGCAAGAGAGACTGAGATTACTTAAAAAGAGAACGTTGGATAGTGATCTCAGACAAGGAATAGAATCAGATTAAACTGTGGAATGCAGACAGAACTATACTCACACACACAAAGTCTACCTCTCTCCTTGACTGACCCCACTTATTGATACAATTAACCCCATCCTTGAATAAACCTTAACAGCTTGCACATGTATCCTATACACAGACATGCTGTCACGTTGACAAATCCAAACCGTTGTCTAGCGAGCCCAAACAGCCAGGAACACAATATTATGGTAAATATTATGAAAACAAGTATTATCATAATTGTTGACAAAGCTGCACAGAGATATTGCTGTAATAAATAGTTTTTCCTCCTTGATTTTGTATAATTCACAAAGGGTGTATACAAGAGAATGTAGAGCAATTAATTTCAAAGGGAATGGCAGACAAAACACAATGAATTAATTCAGGAAATCATTTATAATTGGTGTTTAAGTAATAACCTGTTGAGCGGTGGAGAGAGAGATGTTTGGATTTGGCAATGTTCAGCTAGCTGCCTGTTCCTCCTTCCCACTGACAATTAGAGGAGATGTGTTTGTTGCTGAGATGTGGGACTGAATAAACATACTTTATTGGCCAAGCAAGAGGAGAAATAGCACACACCACAGAACAACTCTGGCATAACAAGTACCTGTCATGAATGCATATTCTACAAGAGCCAGCTGAAATGTTCAACCTGAAGAGCATATACTTTACAGTTCTGATGAATTGAAGAGGTAACTTACCTAACTTTTACTACACCCGGCACAAGGCCCACGCAGGCTTGTCACAGGCCAGCTAGGGACAGGGACAGTAGTGGGACCATTGTTGGCTCATAGGGAGACGGTCTTGAGTAATGTCTGCATACGTCCAGTCTCGTAAAATCACCCACTGGCCGACGTATTGGTGGAGCTACGCATGATATCACACTGTTGTTTACGATTTGTATTTCCTCATTTTATTGAGTCATTTTCTAAATGTGTCTGCAGCTAAATGTGTCTACTGTCCTCTAATAACTTAAGACAGTGAATCATAGCAACGACTATTACAAAAATATGTTGGAAAAATAGCTGGAAAAACACAAGTGTTGGCCAAGATAGGCTTTACTATAGAAGCTTGGTCATGGGTTTGGGTTTGGAGTGAATGTTAGCCCAGTGTTTTTGTGGGTTCTGTTCTCCCACTAGCCAGAAAACCAGCCGATAGAGCCCCAATGTAGACCTATACCTGTTCGACAGCTTCAAATAGAGAGAGAAGACTGTCTTAAGTGTGAATGTTTTGGGACCTGATGGTTTGGGTTACTGTAATCAAATTTACACATTGAGTGTGTGACATTCTCAAGAAAACCATTTCTCTCTCCCTCCTCCTATGACTGTCACTGGGTCTTGGTCCAGATGCTGGCTTTAGAGCCAGACACACAGGTGCACTATGTTAGTCACAACTGGACCCGTCGGCTCGGGTGACTGTCTCGCATCCTGTTTTTCATTTATACAGTCATTTATCAGTGCAGCGTGCATCTGCCACAGTTTGTTTTGGGGCTTTGTTTTAGGAATGACATCCAGAACATTTCTCTTGAGGTAAATATTTAGGTTGTAAAAAGACAGAGGGTGATAGGTGAAAACAGGACAGCAATTGTGTAAGAGAGAGTAAGAGAGAGATAGAGGGAGAGTAGAGAAAATACAAGAGGAGAGAGAGGGGGAAATATACAGGTAGTTTAGAGTAAAGAAAGACAAAGGGAAAAAAGAGAGAGAGATGGTGAAAAAGCATGGACACCGCTGTCAATATTTCCATCCTCTCACTCTCTCCATTTCTTTCCATTTCCCGCCTACTCTCTCTTTCTGCCTCTGTCTTTCTGTTTCTCCCCTAGATGTTTTGAAAAAAAATATCTAAATCAAACAAGACTATCTTGGCACTGTAATGAGCTGGCCATGTTCCAAAGCTCTTAAATCAATGTAAATACCAGTGAAAGCAAGACAAAAATAACATAAATATACACATATGCTCCCTCTCTGTTTGTCTTGTTGCATTCCTCTCTCTCTCTTATGATCCCTCACCCCTTTCTTTCAGCCTCTCCCCTTCCTATTGATGTTTGTAGATGGAAATAGGATCTTTAATATTGCCATTAGATATTCAATTTCAGCACGACCGCTCATGCCCAGTGTTGTAACCTTACCACATCACTAACCAGAGCACCAAACGTCTGTTTGACAACCTGTGCCTACGCCCCTGCCTTCATTTTGCCAGTGCCTTCTGAAAGTATTCATACCCCTTGACTTATTGTACATTTTGTTGTGTTACAGCCTGAAATCAAAATTGATTAAATAGATGTTCTCTCTCTCGCCGATCTACACACAATACCTCACAATGACAGAGTGAAAATGTTTTTCGAAATGTTTGCAAATTTGTTGAAATTAAAATAGAGAAATAGTCCATTTATATAAGTATTCACACCCCTGAGTCAATACTTTTTAGATGCACCTTTGGCAGCGATTACAGCTGTGAGTCTTTCTGGGTAAGTCTCTATTAAGGGTGTTTCACACTTGGTCCCTTTCAGCCAATTGTTGTGAACTTAGTGCGGGTTGCTTAACTTTGTGTGCACTGCAAACACTCCAAAGTAACCCAAATGAGCCCCCGAAGAGAACCTAACTGAGAGTTCAGTTCGCTTGAATTCCGTGGTCCGATTCCCCTTTTTAGGGCAATGTGAACGCAAAGCTCCACAGGATCGCGTAATTAATCCCGCACCACACGCTAACCTACTCTGCCATAGCCACTCACATTGCTGCCACAAAAGAAAGAAAATAATGATACGCATGTTCGCGGAAAATACGTGTGCTGTTTTTGGATATTGTTTAGCGACTGTCAAGGATGCACAGACATTCCAAAATATATATGGAGTTTTTAGTTCAGATTATTTGTTTTGAATATGTGATCTGTAGGCCAAGAGGGCTTCATAAACTGTTTGTTCGGTTGTGGGGTTTTTCGTGGTGTGAGAAGACAAAAACCTACCTGGTAAGAATAACAACATAAGGTACAAAATCTATTCTAGCTCTTAAAGGGGCAGTAGCCAACATTTGGTGCACATTTTTCAATTATAGCCTTATTTAATCTGCATTTATTATTCTGCTATTTATTCTGTTACCATTAACATTTGCATATTAATAGTATCTTCTGATTACACTTATTATGTCTCACCTTTTTAACTAAATTGTCACGTCCTGGCCAGTATATAAGGTTAATTGTTTTGTAGTTTGGTCAGGGCGTGGCAGGGGGTATTTGTTTTATGTGGTTCGGGGTGGTGTGTTTTGTGTAAAGGGTGTTTGATTTAGTAATTTCGGGTTTTGGTTTATGTTTAGTATTCTATGGTTAGTCTAGGTTGTGTGTTTCTATGTTTGGTTGATTGGGGTTGGGACTCTCAGTTGAAGGCAGGTGTTGTCTATCTGCCTTTGATTGAGAGTTCCATATATTAGGGTGTGTTTGTATGTGTGATTTGTGGGTGATTGTTCTGTGTTTCGCCTTGTGCCTTACCAGACTGTTTTTGTTGATCGTTCGTGTTTTTGTTATTTTGTATGTTCGTTTTGAAAGATAATTAAAAAGCAAGATGAGCATTCACGTACCTGCTGCGTTTTGGTCCATTTCTACCGACAACAACCGTGACAGAATCACCCACCACCAAAGGACCAAGCAGCAGAGGAAGGAGCAGACGGAGTTCGAGTTGGACTGGCGGGAGAAGTGGACTTGGGAGGAAGTTCTGGACGGGGCCGGACCCTGGCATCAGGCTGGGGATTATCGACGCCCGCAGGGGGAAATTGAGGCAGCCAAGGCAGAGAGGCGGTGGTACGAGGCCAAGTACGCGCTGAAGGAGAAGCACGAGAGGCACCCCCAAGAAAATTTTTGGGGGGGGCACACGGGTAGTTTGGCTAGGCGTAAGAAGAGCCGGAAGCCAGCTACTCGTGGTTATATGGAGGAGCGTATGGGGTGGAGAGCGCTATGTTTCGCTGAGGAGCGCACTATCTCACCCATACGCACGCACAGTCCGGTGCGCGTTATTCCAGCCCCTCGCAGGTGCCGTGCTAGAGCGGGCATCCAGCCTGGTAGGAGGATGCCTGCGCAGCGCATCTGGTCGCCGGTACGCCTCCGAGGACCAGGCTACCCAACTCCCGCTCTACGCACGGCTACAATCAGGCCCCTGCACAGCCCAGTCTGCCCTGTACGAGCACCCCGCTCGTACAGGGCTACTAGTTCCATCCAGCCAAGGCGGGTTGTGCAGGAGGTAAGATCTAGACCGGCTGTGCGCCTCCATAGCCCTGGGTTTCCAGCTCCTGTCTCTCGTGCGGACCCGGAAGTGCGTCAACCCAGTCCGACTCGTCCTGTTCCCGCTCCCCGCACTAGCCTGGAGGTGCGTGTACATAATCTGGTAATCCCAGTACCAGCACCACGCACCAGGCTACAAGTGCGTCAACCCAGCCTCGCCAGTCAACAGTCATCATCAGAGCTGCCCGCCAGTCAACAGTCATCGTCAGAGCTGCCCGCCAGTCAACAGTCATCGTCAGAGCTGCCCGCCAGTCAACAGTCATCGTCAGAGCTGCCCGCCAGTCAACAGTCATCGTCAGAGCTGCCCGCCAGTCAACAGTCATCGTCAGAGCTGCCCGCCAGTCAACAGTCATCGTCAGAGCTGCCCGCCAGTCAACAGTCATCGTCAGAGCTGCCCGCCAGTCAACAGTCATCGTCAGAGCTGCCCGCCAGTCAACAGTCATCGTCAGAGCTGCCCGCCAGTCAACAGTCATCGTCAGAGCTGCCCGCCAGTCAACAGTCATCGTCAGAGCTGCCCGCCAGTCAACAGTCATCGTCAGAGCTGCCCGCCAGTCAACAGTCATCGTCAGAGCTGCCCGCCAGTCAACAGTCATCGTCAGAGCTGCCCGCCAGTCAACAGTCATCGTCAGAGCTGCCCGCCAGTCAACAGTCATCGTCAGAGCTGCCCGCCAGTCAACAGTCATCGTCAGAGCTGCCCGCCAGTCAACAGTCATCGTCAGAGCTGCCCGCCAGTCAACAGTCATCGTCAGAGCTGCCCGCCAGTCAACAGTCATCGTCAGAGCTGCCCGCCAGTCAACAGTCATCGTCAGAGCTGCCCGCCAGTCAACAGTCGCCAGAGAGGTCAGACTGCGCTGAACTGCCGGAGTGGCCAGACTGCACTGAACTGCCGGAGTGGCCAGACTGCGCTGAACTGCCGGAGTGGCCAGACTGCGCTGAACTGCCGGAGTGGCCAGACTGCGCTGAACTGCCGGAGTGGCCAGACTGCGCTGAACTGCCGGAGTGGCCAGACTGCGCTGAACTGCCGGAGTGGCCAGACTGCGCTGAACTGCCGGAGTGGCCAGACTGCGCTGAACTGCCGGAGTGGCCAGACTGCCCAGACTGTCCCGAATTGCCAGACTGCCCAGACTGTCCCGAATTGCCAGACTGCCCAGACTGTCCCGAATTGCCAGACTGCCCAGACTGTCCCGAATTGCCAGACTGCCCAGACTGTCCCGAATTGCCAGACTGCCCAGACTGTCCCGAATTGCCAGACTGGCCCAGACTGTCCCGAATTGCCAGACTGGCCCAGACTGTCCCGAATTGCCAGACTGGCCCAGACTGTCCCGAATTGCCAGACTGGCCCAGACTGTCCCGAATTGCCAGACTGGCCCAGACTGTCCCGAATTGCCAGACTGGCCCAGACTGTCCCGAATTGCCAGACTGGCCCAGACTGTCCCGAATTGCCAGACTGGCCCAGACTGTCCCGAATTGCCAGACTGGCCCAGACTGTCCCGAATTGCCAGACTGGCCCAGACTGTCCCGAATTGCCAGACTGGCCCAGACTGTCCCGAATTGCCAGACTGGCCCAGACTGTCCCGAATTGCCAGACTGGCCCAGACTGTCCCGAATTGCCAGACTGGCCCAGACTGTCCCGAATTGCCAGACTGGCCCAGACTGTCCCGAATTGCCAGACTGGCCCAGACTGTCCCGAATTGCCAGACTGGCCCAGACTGTCCCGAATTGCCAGACTGGCCCGACTGCCCCCCGGCGATGCCAGAGTGGCCCGACAGCCTGGAACGGCCGGAGCCAGAGCCACCTCCAGAAATAGGTGGGTTGGGGAGGGGGGGTGTAGCACAGTGCCGTTGTTGACGGCAGCCACCCTCCCTTCCCTCCCTTTAGAAAAGGGGACTTTTTGTTGGTGTTGCTTGGGATTATTTTTTGTTAAGGTGCTTCTGGGGTAGCACCTTTAAGGGGGGGGTACTGTCACGTCCTGGCCAGTATATAAGGTTAATTGTTTTGTAGTTTGGTCAGGGCGTGGCAGGGGGTATTTGTTTTATGTGGTTCGGGGTGGTGTGTTTTGTGTAAAGGGTGTTTGATTTAGTAATTTCGGGTTTTGGTTTATGTTTAGTATTCTATGGTTAGTCTAGGTTGTGTGTTTCTATGTTTGGTTGATTGGGGTTGGGACTCTCAGTTGAAGGCAGGTGTTGTCTATCTGCCTTTGATTGAGAGTTCCATATATTAGGGTGTGTTTGTATGTGTGATTTGTGGGTGATTGTTCTGTGTTTCGCCTTGTGCCTTACCAGACTGTTTATTTGTCGAGTGTTCGTGTTTTTGTTATTTTGTATGTTCGTTTTGAAAGATAATTAAAAAACAAGATGAGCATTCACGTACCTGCTGCGTTTTGGTCCTCATTCACCGACAACAACCGTGACATAAATGCAATCTATTAGCTTCCAAAATGTAAGTAGGTATATGGTAGAGTATATCTAGCTGTCCAATAACACATTCCGATGTGGAATGGCTTATCCTGCACTTTGTAAAACCCACAGTGCACTGAGGGAATGTTGGAAAAAGATCTTGGTTCCTTTCTAAACACAGCAGTGAGAATGCAAAGAGGATTTGGACCACAAAATAGGTGACGTGAACTGGCAAAATAGTTCAAATCAAATGTTATTGGCCACATACACATGGTTAGCAGATGTTAATGCGAGTGTAGCGAAATGCTTGTGCTTCTAGTTCCGACAGTGCAGTAATATCTAACAAGTAATCTAACAATTCCCCAACAACTACCTAATACACACAAATCTAAAGGGATGAAATAAGAATATGTACATATAAATATATGGATGAGCGATGCCGAGCGGCATTGGCAAGATGCAATAGATGGTATGAGATACAGTATATACATATCAGATGAGTAATGTAAGATATGTAAACATTATTAAAGTGGCATTGTTTAAAGGGACTAGTGAGTCTATGTAGGCAGCAGCCTCTCTGAGTTAGTGATTGCTGTTTAACAGTCTGATGGCCTTGAGATAGAAGCTGTTTTTCAGTCTCTCGGTCCCAGCTTTGATGCACCTGTACTGACCTCGCCTTCTGGATGGTAGCGGGGTGAACAGGCAGTGAACAGGCAGTTGAGTCCTCATTCAAAGACAAGGGCAGTGTGAATACAACGAGAACTGAGATCTGGTTATTTTTTTACACAAGTTCACTTTAAAGAGGACTGATATAGGTTATTTTAAAGAGGACTGATATAGGTTATTTTAAAGAGGACTGATATAGGTTATTTTAAAGAGGACTATATGTGAAAACCCTAATAAGAGATTTCCACACCTGGATTGTGCAACATTTACCCAATATTATTTTCTAAATTTTTCAACCTCTGTCAAATTGGTTGTTCATCATTGCTAGACAACCATTTCCACGTCTTGCCATAGATTTTCAAGTAGATTTAAGTCAAAACTGGAACATTCACTGTCTTCTTGGTAAGCAACTCCAGTGCAGATTTGGCTTGTTTTAGGTTATTGTCTTGCTGAAAGGTGAATTGTTGGAAAGCAGACTGAACCAGGTTTTGTTCTTGTATTTTGCCTGTGCTTAGCTCCGTTCTGTTTCTTTTTTATCCTGAAAAACTCCCCAGTCCTGAATGATTAGAAGCATACCCATAACATGATGCAGCCACCACTATGCTTGAACATTTGGAGAGTTGTACTCAGTAATGTGCCACGTTGTCTTGCAAACAGGATGCATGTTTTGAAATATATATATAGGCTTCCTTCTTTTCACTTTGTCAATTAGGTTAGTATTGTGGAGTAACTACAAATGTTGTTGATCCATCCTCAGTTTTCTTCTATCACAACTGTTTTAAAGTTACCATTGTCCTCATGGTGAAATCCCTGAGCGGTTTCCTTCCTCTCCAGCAACTGAGTTAGGAAGGATGTATCTTTGTAGTGACTGGGTGTATGGATACACCATCCAAAGTGTAATTAATAACTTCACCATGCTCAAAGGGATATTCACCAATCTACCAATATGTGCCCTTCTTTGCGAGGCATTGGAAAAAACGTCCCTGGTCATTGTGGTTGAACCGTTGTTTGAAATTCACTGCTCGACTGAGGGACCTTACAGATAATTGTATGTGTGAGATGAAGAGATGAAGTAGTCATTCAAAAATCATGTTAAACACTATTATTGCACACAGAATGAGTCCATACAACTTATTATGTGAGTTGTTAAGCACATTTTTATTCCTGAACTTATTTAGTTATTGACTCAAGACATTTCAGCTTTTCATTTTTTATTAATTTGTAAACATTTTCAAAAACATAATTCCACTTTGACATTGTGGGTATGGTGTGTAGGCCACTGACAAAACATCTACATTTGATACATTTTACATTCAGGCTGTAACACAATCACATGTGGGAAAAGTCAAGGGGTGTGAATACTTTCTGAAGGCCCTGTATCCGTCTGGCTCTTCACCTTCTGTTTGTTTCCCTTTGGGCAGATCTGGTTTCACTGAGTTATTCCTAGAACATTCCAACTTAAGTGAGGTTACATAAAGAAACATTAAGTGAGATTGCATAAGGGATTTATATTCTCATCTGAGCTGAAATCTAAAGAGGTTATTACATACAACCAACTGTAGAACTATACTCAAATAGCCCTAGATATATGATTAGTATAATAAATGCATCACCCCACTATGCAGTTAAGAACACTGTTTTGGCAGTCAAAAACATGAAAGGACAAGGATTGGCACTATAGTAAAAATTCGACATGACATTTTCGTGAAGTGTTGATAATAAATAGTGGAGTCAGTCCGTGTGGAGTTTGTATGTTACTTGCTCTTTTCATACGATCTGTCATGTTGGTAAACAGCAGTAAATATTGTCAGGTAGCTGTGATCGAGCAGGTAACTCCGCTACTGGCCTTTCTCTCTATTCCTCTCCTCCATCTCTCTCTCGTTCTCTGTTTACACCCTGTCTGTTTTCCTTCATTCCACTCCACCTTTCCATAATCTGTTTTTCAGCGAACGTGTGAGTATGTTTATAGAAGAGAGAAGGAGAGAGTGAGTTAAGTGGGGTCTGATTGAGGAGGTGGAATGGGCTGATAGTAAGAAGAAGGGAGGAGAAAGAGAGAGGGAGGGCTGAGAAAGAGGGAGTAGGGGGAAACAGATGGGTGGGGGGAGAAGAGGTATAAAAGTATAAAAGCCTTGCTATACAGAATAAAGAAATATCCCCAGAGAAAAAGAGAGAGAGAGATTGTGAAAGAGATTTTACCAACAGAGTTGACACCATAACTACCTTCTTAGGGTAAGTACAACTATCTCATAGGTTTATAGCTACATAACAATATACTATCCACAATATACTAAAAACAAGATATACATTTGATATTGGTAACTTTCACATAACTCTAACAGAAATCCCATAAAGGAGGTTAATGTTTAGGTGTAAATACTGGCTGTCACTTTTTGCAGACTAGAATTAAGTGTAACTGTAAATAACAAAACATACAGACTTTGATCCATTAAAATAGTGATACAGTGAGATGCATGGGTACAGCCTTCAGTTTGTTTGATGTGCTACTGAGTGCTGAGTGAATAGGGGTCATTAGCCTGGTGGTGCAGTTCTGTGGGTTAGTAGCACCCTGCATGGTAAAGTTTTTTTTTCTCCAGTGGGGGGGGGGGTGTCTCAGGGCCTGCTGTGTGCCCGCCAGGCTGCAGACGCGCATAAAACGCTGCAGACGATGCTGTCAGCACCTCACTAACACAGACACACACACCCACTCCTTGATATCCTCGTAACCCTTTTGCCTGTAAGGTCTGTGAGCTCCCTCCCTGTGGGCCAGCTGTGCCCCATGCCTGGGGGTGACATGTGCCGTTGGGTATGTAAAGGAGGGGCGTTGCACCAGGTTGTCATCCAAACCCTACAAACACAGGAGGCGACAGAGAGGGTCTGCCATGGGGCACATGGATGTGGGTGAATGTGGGGGGTTTTGTTCGGAGGGTTGGGGTCTTGTTGACATCTGGGATGGCTATTTGTACAGGTGTCAGAAACCTGGCACGGTCACTGTGTGTGTGTGTGTGTGTGTGTGTGTGTGTGTGTGTGTGTGTGTGTGTGTGTTTGGTTTTCGCCAGACATAATGGGATCCGTCCAAAACGTTGACTCAGGTTTGCCAAAAGAAACCTGGAAGCGCCTGGATGATAATCAAGACTCTTGGAAGAATGTTCTATGGACAGATGAGTCAAAAGTATAACTTTGTGGACGACATGGGTGCTATTATGCCTGGTGAAAACCAAACACTGCATTCCACCGTAAGAACCTTATACCAACGGTCAAGCATGGTGGTGGTAGTGTGATGGTTTGGGGATGATTGCTGCCTCAGGACCTGAATGAATTGCCATAATAGAAGGAAACATGAATTCTGCTAAGTATCAGAGAATTCTACAGGAGAATGTCAGGTCATCCGTCTGTGAGCTGAAGCTGAAGTGCAGCTGGGTCAACACACAATCAAATCTACATGAAAATGGCTCAAAATGAACACATTTGAAGTTTTGGAATGGCCTACTCAAAGTCCAGACCTAATCCCAACTGAGATGTTGTGGCAGGACTTGAAACGAGCAGCTCATGGTTGAAAACCCACAAATGTCGCTGAGATAAAGCAGTTCTGCATGGAAGAGTGGGCCAAAATTCTTTCACAGCAACGTGAGAGACTGATAAACAACTACAGGAAGCATTTGGTTGGAGTCATTGCAGCTAAAAGTGGCACAACCAGTTATTCAGTGTTAGGGGGCAATTACTTTTTCACACAAGGGCACTGGGTGTTGCATAACTTTATCTATGAAATAAATTACGTAAGTATGTAATTGTTTTGTATTTGTTCACTCATGTTCCCTTTATCTAATATCAGGATTTGGTTGAAATATTCCAAAGTAGAGACAATTAGAAAGCACAGCACTGTATGCCCATAGAAACTCTGTCTGTACATCCTGTCTGTACATCACGAGGGACCCTAAAATCCAGTCATACAAAAATAACATTGGTTTTGGGAATTTGTTTGTTTGCCCTCTACTCTAGAAATACATAAATGTATAGGCCTAGATATTACTATTTTTGTTGACATTGAGAAATAGTGCGTAGTCAATGGATTTATGGCTGCATTAACATGTACATGAACCCACATAGAGACCCATGTAGAATCTTTACCACCAGTTCACTTGTTTTATAGCTGTCACAGCCCCTAACGTACAGTAACGTCATGCGCTCCCTCCACGCCTTATTTCTGTCATGGTGGTGGTGGTATTATGACACATTTTAACATCAGTCTTCTCTCCAGCAGACCAAGAGACCGACAGACAGCCAGAGTAAGGATGAGGACTCTCCTACAGTGTGTGGCCCTGTGTGTCACCATCTCTCTCTGCGTCTGCTACGGTACATTTCTACAAATCAACACTACGTCAATTCAGAATCTTTTTAGTAAACCTGGTGATCTACACTGATAAGTCACTAATAACCTTCCCCTTATTTTCCACAGATTCTCAAGAAAGCACAGAATCCTTTGAAGGTGATTGACCTTCAGATTCTTATGGCAGTAAAACATTCCCACACATTTGATGTATTATAAAAACACTATATTTGTACATTTTTATTTTATTTAATCTGATTTAGAATTCCAGACTAACTAGGCCATTCAGTGAATTCAATATGATTTTGTCACTGAAATCTGTATGCCCGCCCCTGTTGAGATGGGGTAATTTCTTCTAATAAAATTGTTTTATTTAATTCCATTGTATTCCAGATGTGTTTGTTAGTCCATACCGAGCCAACTCATTCATCAACCCACAGAGTCCACAGAGGGGAAGTGCCTACAACACTCCATCAAGAGGCAGTACTTACAGGAGGTACCACACACACAATCACTGGCCTACACACAATACCCCATAATGTCAAAGCAGAAATGTCTTGAATCAATAACTATTCAACCCCTTGTTATGTTAAGCCTAAATAAGTTTAGGAGTAAAAATGTGCTAAAAAAGCCACATAATAAGTTGTATGGACTCACTCTGTGTGCAATAATAGGTTTTAACGTGATTTTTGAATGACAACCTCATCTCTTTACTTCACACATACAATTATCTGTAAGGTCCCTCAGTCAAGCAGTGAATTTCAAACCCAGATTCAACCACAAAGATCAGGGAGGTTTTCCAATGAAGGGCACCTATTGGTAGATAGGTAGATGTTTTTAAAGCACACATTCAATATCCCTTTGAGCATGGTGAAGTTATTAATTACACCTTGGATGGTGTATCAATACACCCAGTCACTACAAAAGATACAGGCGTCCTTCCTAACTCAGTCGCCAGAGAGGAAGGAAACCGCTCAGGGATTTCACAATGAGGCCAATGGTAACTTTAAAACAGTTAGAGTTTAATGACTGTGATAGGAGTATCTGAGGATGGATCAACAACATTGTAGTTACTCCACAATACGAACCTAATTGACAAAGTGAAAAGAAGGAAGCCTGTACAGAATACAAATATTCCAAAACATGCATCCTGTTTGCAAGGCACTAAAGTAATACTGAAAAACAAAGCAATTAACTTTTTGTCCTGAATACATAGTGTTATGTTTGGGGCAAATCCAATACAACTGTCACGTCCTGGCCAGTATAAGGTTAATTGTTTTTGTAGTTTGGTCAGGACGTGGCAGAGGGTATTTGTTTTATGTGGTTCGGGGTGGTGTGTTTGTGTAAAGGGTGTTTGATTTAGTATTTCCGGGTTTTTGGTTGATGGTCTATGTGTTTGTATTCTATGGTTAGTCTGGTGTGTGTGTTTCTATGTTTGGTTAATTGGGGTTGGGACTCTCAGTTGAAGGCAGGTGTTGTCTATCTGCCTTTGATTGAGAGTCCCATATATTAGGGTGTGTTTGTGTGTGTGATTTGTGGGTGATTGTTCTGTGCTGAGCCTATGCTTTGCAGACTGTCAGTTTATCGTTCGTTTTCTTGTTTGTTGTTTTTTGTATTCGTGTTGATTTAATTAAATGTTCAAAATGAACAACTGCACACCTGCTGCGTATTGGTCTACCTTTTCCGATGACGATTTCGCATTATCGTCAGAAGACGAAGATACTTGTGACAACAACACATTACTGAGTACCACTCTCTGTATTTTCAAGTATAGTGGTGGCTGCATCATGTTATGGGTATGCATGTAATCGTTAAGGACTGGGGAGTTTTTCAGGATAAAACATTTACGGAATGGAGCTAAGCACAGGAAAAAAATCCTAGAGGAAAACCTGGTTCAGTCTGCTTTCCACCAGACACTGAGACATTAATTCACCTTTCAGCAGGACAATAAATTAAAACACAAGGCCAAATCTACACTGGAGTTGCTTACCAAGAAGACAGTGAATGTTCCTTTTGACTTAAATCTGCTTGAAAATCTACGGCATGACTTGAAAATGGTTGTCTAGCAATGATCAATAACTCTTGACAGAGCTTGAAGAATTTTGAAAAGAATAATGGGCAAATATTGTACAATCCAGGTGTGCAAAGCTCTTAGAGACTTACCCAGAAAGACTCACGGCTATAATCGCTGCCAAAGCTGATTCTAACATGTTTTGGCTCAAGGATGTGAATGCTTATGTAAATTGATATTTTTGTATTTAAATGCCAATATATTTGCTAACATTTCTAAAAACATGTTTTTAGAAAAAATATCAATTTAAACCATTTGGAATTCTGGCTGTAACAAAACAAAATGTGGAAAAAGTCAAGGAATATGAATACTTTCTGAAGGCACTGTAGGCCTCTGTGTTCTTTGTTTATCTGTGTTTCATAATGGTTGACTGTGATTGTAGTTGACTTGTGTCTGTGTTTCAGAACAATGAAGTCTCCAGCGGAAAGGCGCTCAGAGACATGTGAAGACTACTCTCCCTGTCGCTTCTTTGCCCATCGCTATGGTTACCAGCTGGCCTATCAGAGATATTTTGGAGCCAGGAATCCAGGCACGACGGGGAGCCGTGGATTCTGAGTCCCTGTCCATCTTATCATAGCAATTATTCCTGCTATTGATTTACTGTACGCTCATTCAACACACTCTGACATTACATAACAGGATATTGGTTCGGTGATGTAACAGTAAAAGAGATGTGACAAATATATGAAAACATATCAGTAAATCAATTACGAATATAGTGAGCAATATTCTTGCGTATTTATATAATTCAAGCTCCATTTATTGTATAACTTTATAGCCTACTCACAATCACCACACCCTCAAAGAATAACTGCTTTCAGAAATCTGTGTTTGTGAAGATTAGCTTCACACCCAACTCCCTTGTTCCCCTTTTCCATCCACACTAAGACAACAATCTTTGTCTAACCCATATGTATTTCTATGTATTAAAAAGTGTTTTTGAAGAGTTTCTTACATTCATTGCCTAAATCCTATGGTGTCACGATATTCCTCAGAGGGGCTTAGTAACCTTATTTGTGGGCTACAGAATTCCACCTCATTCGGTTCCACGTGTTACCACACTTCAGCTGAATACGATTTTGAATAGGGAGCAGATGTGTGAACGCTAATAGCTGTCCCAGTTTGACCAGTGTGGTAGCAACAAATCCCAAAAATGTAGTGTGGAAACAATAAAAGCCAAGGGAAGCTACATTTTTGCACCAGCATGACAAAGTTTGCACCTGTTTTTAAATTGTAAGTGTAAATGATGTTCGAAGTCAGTTACTATTTGTTTGATTATCCAATAGTTTGTATGGCCTCATCTTTTTTGGTAATTTTTTCCCTAACTTTTATAAATGGGTGTCACGACTTCCGCCGAAGTCGGTCCCTCTCCTTGTTCGGGCAGCGTTCGGCGGTCGACGTCACCAGCCTTCTAGCCATCGCCAATCCACTTTTCATTTTCCATTTGTTTTGTCTTTGTTTTACACACCTGGTTTCAATTCCCCAATTACATGTTCATTATTTAACCCTCTGTTTTCCCCATGGGTTTTGTGCGTGATTGTTTTATGTATGTTCGGTCCGTTATTGTGGGCTCGGTATTACGACATGTTATTGGAATATTTGAGTAAAGTTACTTGTGTTACTCATCTCTGCTGTCCTGCGCCTGACTCCTCTGCACCAGCTACACCCAGACCACTACAATGGGAGCATCAATGGTATCAATAGAAAATGTTCATTTCCAGGTCACATACAAAAATAAGTAGTCAGCTGGTCACTGTTTTAGTAGACAAGACGCAGCTCCTTACCGTACCATAAGAACCAGAGGTCATCTGAACACAGTGAATGTCAGTCTCTAGAAGACGAGAGAGACACAAGCAGGACACTGGATCTGGTCATGGCACACCCACGAACAGTGGTGTAAAGTACTTAAGTAAAAATATTTTCAAGTACTACTTAAGTCGTTTTTTGGAGTATCTGTACTTTACTTTACTTTACTATTTATATTTTTGACAACTTTTACTTCACTACATTCCTAAAGAAAAGAATGTACTTTTTACTCCATACATTTTCCCTGACAACCCAAAGTCCTCCCTACATTTTGAATGCTTAGCAGAACAGGAAAATTGTGAAATGCACACACTTATCAAGAGAACACGTGGCCATCCCTACTGCCTATGGTCTGGCGGAGTGTTGGAGCGTGCCCCTGGCTATCCGTACATTTTAAAAACAAGAACATAGTGACGTCCGCTTTGCTTATTATAAGGAATTTGAAATTATTTATACTTTTACTTTTGATACTTAAGTATATTTTAGCAATTCAATTTACTTTTGATACTTAAGTACATTTAAAAGCAAATACTTTTAGACTTTTACTCAAGTAGTATTTTACCCTAGTGACTTTCACTTTTACTTGAGTAACTTTCTATTAAGGTATCTATACTTTTACTCAAGTGTGACAATTGGGTACTTTTTCCACCACTGCCCACGAACGGGCAATCACATTGATGTTTTTTTGTGATTCCGCAGAACCAAAATATTCATAATTAAGGCTTTGCTAGGATAGATTTCTGAACTTTGTCCCTACATGGAGGAACGATATCAGCACTGACCAGGATGCTGAAATTACACCCCACATTGTCAAGGCCACTTCAGCGGGCCAGAAGTCTGACTTGGAAAGAAACTGAGAGAGCAAAATAAAGAGGGAAATTTCCCTTAAGGGTTGAGGTCTTTACATAACGCTACATTCTGCAATGCTGTCAAGCAATAATGTGCTACTTAAGAAGTTGAACATGAGTGGGGGAAAGGCAACGAGTAATAGAATAGAATAGAATGGAGCAGAATAGGATAGAATGGAGCAGAATAGAATAGAATGAAGCAGAATAGAAAAGAATGGAGCCGAATAGAATATAATTTTGTTCTACTTCAGTAGTTGAACAATTTATGTGTTTTAGTTTTTATATGCCTATCAATGCTCCATACAAGCACTGGATATGCCATACCATGTGTATTACTGATGAATGAATATACAATCAACAATCAATCTAAAAATTGCTTTCAGTTTCTTTTTATAGGAAATCACTGTGGTTTGTTATAGAAAAGCAAAACCTCTGATCAAAAGTCTGTCACAAAATGACGGATGGCGGTTTCTCTTCTTGTTCAATTAGTATCATATGGTTTTATCAACCAGTAGTTAGTGGTTTGAATAGGATGTCGTGTGGGCATGCTGTAAAACTCGGACCTCTTGAGGTTGTCTGGTGGCACTGCATTTAAAGGAGTGTTGTCTGTATTTTATTTATTTCACCTTTATTTAACCAGGAAGGCTAGTTGAGAACAAGTTCTCATTTGCAACTGCGACCTGGCCAAGATAAAGCATAGCAATTCGACACATACAACAACACAGAGTTACACATTGAAAAAAAAAAAACATACAGTCAATAATACTGTAGAACAAAAGAAAACGAAAAGTCTATATACAGTGAGTGCAAATGAGGTAAGTTAAGGCAATAAATAGGCCATGGTGGCGAAGTAATTACAATATAGCAATTAAACACTGGAATGGTAGATGTGCAGAAGATGAATGTGCAAGTAGGGATACTGGGGTGCAAAGGAACAAGATAAATAAATAAATACAGTATGGGGATGAGGTAGGTAGATAGATGGGCTGTTTACAGATGGGCTATGTACAGGTGCAGTGATCTGTGAGCTGCTCTGACAGCTGGTGCTTAAAGCTAGTGAGGGAGATATGAGTCTCCAGCTTCAGAGATTTTTGCAGTTCGTTCCAGTCATTGGCAGCAGAGAACTGGAAGGAAAGGCAGCCAAAGGAGGAATTGGCTTTGGGAGTGACCAGTGAGATATACCTGCTGGAGCGCATGCTACGAGTGGGTGCTGCTATGGTGACCAGTGAGCTGTGATAAGGCAGGGCTTTACTTAGCAGAGACTTGTAGATAACCTGTAGCCAGTGGGTTTGGCGGCGAGTATGAAGCGAGGGCCAACCAACAAGAGCGTACAGGTTGCAATGGTGGGTAGTGTATGGGGCTTTGGTGACAAAACGGATGGCACTGTGATAGACTACATCCAGTTTATTGAGTAGAGTGTTGGAGGCTATTTTATAGATGACATCACCGAAGTCGAGGATCGGTAGGATGGTCAGTTTTACAAGGGTGTGTTTGGCAGCATGAGTGAAGGATGCTTTGTTGCGATATAGGAAGCCGATTCTAGATTTAATTTTGGATTGGAGATGCTTAATGTGAGTCTGGAAGGAGTGTTTACAGTCTAACCAGACACCCAGGTATTTGTAGTTGTCCACGTATTCTAAGTCAGAGCCGTCCAGAGTAGTGATGCTGGATGGGCGAGCAGGTGCGGGCAGTGATTGATTGAATAGCATGCATTTAGTTTTACCTGCGTTTAAGAGCAGTTGGAGGCCACGGAAGGAGAGTTGTATGGCATTGAAGCTCGTCTGGAGGTTAGTTAACACAGTGTCCAAAGAGGGGCCAGAAGTATACAGAATGGAGTCGTCTGCATAGAGGTGGATCAGAGAATCACCAGCAGCAAGAGCAACATCATTGATGTATACAGAGAAGAGAGTCGGCCCAAGAATTGAACCCTGTGGCACACCCATAGAGACTGCCAAAGGTCCGGACAACAGGCCCTCTGATTTGACACACTGAACTCTATCAGAGAAGTAGTTGGTAAACCAGGCGAGGCAATCATTTGAGAAACCAAGGCTGTCAAGTCTGCCAATAAGAATGTGGTGATTGACAGAGTCGAAAGCCTTGGCCAGGTCGATGAATACGGCTGCACAGTAATGTCTCTTATCGATGACGGTTATGATGTCGTTTAGGACCTTGAGCGTGGCTGAGGTGCACCCATGACCAGCTCTGAAACCAGATTGCATAGCGGAGAAGGTACGGTGGGATTCGAAATGGTCGGTAATCTGTTTGTTAACTTGGCTTTCGAAGACCTTAGAAAGACAGGGTAGGATAGATATAGGTCTGTAGCAGTTTGGGTCTAGAGTGTCACCCCCTTTGAAGAGAGGGATGGCCGCGGCAGCTTTCCAATCTTTGGGAATCTCAGACGATACGAAAGAGAGGTTGAACAGGCTAGTAATGGGGGTTGCAACAATTTCGGCCGATAATTTTAGAAAGAGAGGGTCCAGATTGTCTAGCCCGGCTGATTTGTATGGGTCCAGATTTTGCAGCACTTTCAGAACATCAGCTATCTGGATTTGGGTGAAGGAGAAATGGTGGGGGCTTTAGCGGGTTGCTGTGGAGGGTGCCGGGCAGTTGACAGGGGTAGGGGTAGCCAGGTGGAAAGCATGGCCAGCCGTAGAGAAATGCTTATTGAAATTCTCAATTATAGTGGATTTATCGGTGGTAACAGTGTTTCCTAGCCTCAGAGCAGTGGGCAGCTGGGAGGAGGTGCTCTTATTCTCCATGGACTTTACAGTGTCCCAGAACTTGTTTGAGTTAGTACTACAGGATGCAAATTTCTGTTTGAAAAAGCTAGCCTTAGCTTTTCTAACTGCCTGTGTATATTTGTTCCTAACTTCCCTGAAAAGTTGCATATCAAGGGTGGTATTCGATGCTAATGCAGAACGCCACAGGATGTTTTTATGCTGGTCAAGGGCAGACAGGTCTGGAGTGAACCAAGGACTATATCTATTCCTAGTTCTACATTTTTTTGAGTGGGGCATGCTTATTTAAGATGGTGAGGAAGGCACTTTTAAAGAATAGCCAGGCATCATCTACTGACGGGATGAGGTCAATGTCATTCCAGGATACCCCGGCCAGGTCGATTAGAAAGGCCTGCTCGCAGAAGTGTTTTAGGGAGCGTTTGACAGTGATGAGGGGTGGTAGTTTGTTCGCAGACCCATTACGGATGCAGGCAATGAGGCAGTGATCGCTGAGATCTTGATTGAAAACAGCAGAAGTGTATTTGGAGGGCAAGTTAGTTAGGATGACATCTATGAGGGTGCCCGTGTTTACAGATTTGGGGTTGTACCTGGTAGGTTCATTGATAATTTGTGTGGGATTGAGGGCATCAAGCTTTGATTGTAGGATGGCCGGGGTGTTAAGCATGTCCCAGTTTAGGTCACCTAGTAGCATGAGCTCAGAAGATAGATGGGGGGCAATCAATTCACATATGGTATCGAGGGCACAGCTGGGGGCAGAGGGAGGTCTATAGCAAGCGGCAACAGTGAGAGACTTGTTTCTGGAAAGGTGAATTTTTAGAAGTAGAAGCTCGAATTGTTTGGGTACAGACTTGGATAGTAATACAGAACTCTGCAGGTTATCTTTGCAGTTGATTGCAACACCGCCCCCTTTGGCAGTTCTATCTTGGCGGAAAATGTTATAGTTAGCGATGGAGATTTCAGGGTTTTTGGTGGTTTTCCTAAGCCAGGATTCAGACACGGCTAAGTCATCTGAGTTGGCAGAGTGTGCTAAAGCAGTGAGTAAAACAAACTTAGGGAGTAGGCTTCTAATGTTAACATGCATGAAACCAAGGCTTTTACGGTTACAGAAGTCAACAAATGAGAGCACCTGGGGAGTGGGAGTGGAGCTAGGCACTGCAGGACCTGGATTAACCTCCACATCACCAGAGGAACAGAGGAGAAGTAGGAGAAGTGTACGGCTAAAGGCTATACGAACTGGCCGTCTAGCACGTTTGGAACAGAGAGTAAAAGGAGCAGGTTTCTGGGCACGATAGCATAGATTCAAGGCATAGTGTACAGACAAAGGTAAGGTAGGATGTGAGTACATTGGAGGTAAACCTAGGCATTGAGTAATGATGAGAGAGATATAGTCTCTAGAGACGTTTAAACCAGGTGATGTCATCGCATATGTAGGAGGTGGAACAACATGGTTGGTTAAGGCATATTGAGCAGGGCTAGAGGCTCTACAGTGAAATAAGACAGTAATCACTAACCAGGACAGTAATGGACGAGGCATATTGATATTAGAGAGAGGCATGCGTAGCCAAGTGAACATATGGGTCCAGTGATTGGTTTGGCTGACTGGGGACATGGCACAGTGTCCCCAGTCAGTGGGGTACAGTGGGGTACAGTGGGGTCTGAAATTATTGACACCCTTGATAAAGATGAGCAAAAATGACTGTATAAAATAAATAATTCAAATACTGAGCTAAATTGTATGGCAAAAAAATTGGGACATTTTCATTCTCTATTTTCATGTCATCCAACAAATGTAAACGCCTGGAGTTTTCTAAACAGCATTGGCACTTGTATTGGAATCAGTGCTATGGTCAGATGACATGAAAATAGAGCTCTTTGGCCACGCACACCACTGGTGGGTTTGACGTTGAATTGAGAATGCATAAGCAGAAAAGAACCCCATACCAACTGTAAAATATGGTGATGGATCTTGAATGTTATGGGGCTATTTTGCTTCCACTTGTCCTGGGGCCCTTGCTGAGGCCAATGTCATCATGAACTTTACCCAGTACACGGACATTTTAGCCAAAAACGGATTGCCTCTGCCAGGAGGTTGAAACTTGGCAGCAAGTGGATCTTCCAGCAAGACAATAACCCCAAGCACACATCAACATCCACAAAGAAATGGTTAATTGGCTACAAAATCAACATTTTGGAATGGCCATCTCAGTCTCTAGACTTGAAATCCATAGAAAATCTGTGGTTTGAATAGAAGAGGGCAGTCTATAAGCACAGATGAAGGATATCATGGATCTGGAAGGATTATGTATGGAGGAATGGTCTAAGATCCCTCCCAATATGTTTTCCAACTCATAAAATAAAATGCCTCATTGCCATTATCCTAGCAAGGTGAAGTATTGAAAGCTATTGAAAACAGGGATGTCAATAGTTTTGACCATTACTTTTTTTCTAAAAAGGTATTACTTTAAACAAAATCTCTTTCTCTGAAGAATTGTATTAGCAGTGGTGTAAAGTACTTAAGTAAAAATACTTTAAAGTACTACTTAAGTAGTTGTTTTGGGTTTCTGTACTTTACTTCACTATTTACATTTATGACAACTTTTACTTTTACTACATTCCTAAGGAAAATAATGTACTTTTTACTCCATACATTTTCCCTGACACCCTAAAGTACTTGTTACATTTCGAATGCTTAGCAGGACAGGAAAATTGTCCAATTCACACACTTATCAAGAGAACACCCCTGGTCATCCCTACTGCATCTGATCTGGCAGACTCACTAAACACACATGCTATGTTTGTAAATGATGTCTGAGTGTTGGAGTGTGCCCCTAGCTATCTGTAAATGATGTCTGAGTGTTGGAGTGTGCCCCTAGCTATCCGTAAAAAAAATCTAAATAGTGCCGTCTGGTTTGCTTCATAATATAAGGAATGTGAAATTATTCACACTTTTACTTTTGATACTTAAGTATATTTTAGCAATTACATTTACTTTTGTTACTGGAGTATATTTAAAACCAAATAGTTTTATACTTTTACTAAAGTATTTTACTGGATAATTTTCACTTTAGTAATTTTCTATTAAGGTATCTCTACTTATACTCAAGTATTACAATTAGGTACTTTTTCCACCACTGTGTATTAGTATAACATTTTGGAACAAACAATTTAACTTAGTAATATAATTATTTAATTTCCTCATTTTTTTGAGCATACAATTTAACTCAGTAATATAATTATTTATTTCATCTTAATCAAGGGTGTACATTTTGGCCCCCACTGTAGATGTGGGAGTTATTAGAGACATGTACATATGTTTTTACAACAGTTAAGTATAAAAGGTGTAACACAATTTTTTTCATGGGGTTTTTAAAAAACAGTTGTTTTTCTTTTAAAGCATGACCTCACCAAAAAATATGATGAAGCATAAATGTAGAATGTTTTTTTCGAATGTTTAGAATATATGCAACAATTATTTGAGAATTCAGGGTGTGTGTGTGTGTATCTATTCATGTGCCAGTGTACATTTGCTGTTACTTGTGGGTGTATGATACATGATTCCTCAACCAATCACAAACTCAAGATATTGTGAGGGTCATAACTATAAACTGAGTGTGTGTTCATGTACTGGTGAGAGAGACAAGCAAGACAGAACAGTCTAAATCTCATACTTGTTGATCGTCCAGATCGTGAACCAACAGCAAAGAGAAAGATGAAGCCCTTGGCCATCCTTGTCCTCTGTGCTCTGGCATGTGTGTGCCACTCTATTGGAGGTAAGAGCAGAGATAGAGCGACAGTGTTAGTCAAGGTTTTGCACCTGTGCAAAATGTGCAACTATATTTCGGATTTAATCAAAAATAATCAAATAAAAAATGAAACTTCATATAAATGTTAAAGAATAAATAAAACATGTAAACAATGTATAATGTTGTAGTTGATTTGTAGTCGAGATGATTAATCATGTACAATACTGTTTCCTCTCTACACAGACTCCTCTACCTCCACTGCCTCAAAGCCTGCTAGTGAGAAAAGAGTGGGTAAGAGACATCAGTAGGATAATTGGTACCAGAATGGCAGTGGTCTGATTGTGTGTACTGTAATGTTGATGACCAGTCGTAGATGCACTGAACATGGTTATTCTAAGTGCAGTGTGATTACACTTGTTTATATTTCTCTCGTTTTAAAAAGTTCATATGTTCTATGACCTTACAGGTGTGTTTGTTAAGAAGGACCTGGCCTCCACTTTGGTGCGACAGAAGAGAGCCGGCACTGCCCTTGCAGACTTGTCCCTGACTCAGCTGGAGAGGTACAGTACTGTTCTGTTGTCCCATGTATGTCATCTGATAGCCTGGCACACAAGGTTGTTTTTCTACAAGGTGTCGAAAGCGTTCCACAGGGATGCTGGCCCATGTTGACTCCAATGCTTCCCACAGTTGTGTGAAGTTGACTGGATGTAATTTGGGTGGTGGACCATTCTTAATACACACTGGAAACTATTGAGTGTGAAAAACCCAACAGTGTTGCCGTTCTTGACACAAACCGGTGCGCCCGGTACCCTGTTCAAAGGCACTTAAATCTTTAGTCTTGGCCATTCACCCTCTGAATGGAACACATACAGTTCACAATCCATGTCTCAATTGTCTCCAGGCTTAAAAATCCCTCTTTAACGTGTCTCTTCCCCTTCATCTACACTGACTGACGTGGCTTTAACAAGTGACATCAATAAGGGATTATAGCTCTCACCTGGATTGACCTGGTCAGTCTATATCATGGAAAGAGCCAGTGTTCTTAATGTTTTGTACAATCAGTGTATGTGTTTTGCTGTTAATCAATGTTTGTATGGGAACAAGCATAATTTCCACTTCATTTAAGATTCATTTAAGATTAAATGTGCTCAAATATTCAGGTAATTTCCTGTTGTTATCATGGAGTGAAGTGTTAATTATATAAGCCTTTTTTCTTCACACTGGATAATATCCAGATTTTCATCTATGTTTTTTTTTCTTCCCCCTCGCTTCTTTCACCTCTTCCTCTTATTTTATGGAAACTGCCCAACCCTTTCATTCCCAGTCTGAGGGAGGTGTGTGAGCTTAACTACTGGTGTGAGAATATGATGGACACAGCTGGGATCATTGCTGCCTACACCGAATTCTATGGACCAATCCCATACTAGATGTCAACCCACTCCACAAACCAACTTCCATTCTGCAAGGCTTTTTGGAGAGAAATAGTTGTAATGTTCTGAGGATGAAACATCTGAATAAATCGAAATAAATTAAGTGTAAATTGATACGGTGTTAGAGGGAGAGCAGGAGAGAAAGAGAACAATGAGAAGTCATTAAAATAACTATTTGGTAATATTCTGTAGTGTAGTATGGTCAATAAAATTATCTAAACAATGTGTCTTTCATAAAATTATTTCATATTACATAACATGATAAATTGTGTGAGATCTGTAATTTCCTAAAGGGAACAAATGAGAAACAGATTAGGCTACACACTTAACGGAGACCTGAAGAAATGACCTCTATGGTATCAAAGGCTGGTAAAGACTTTGATACAAACATAGTGGAGCAATTATAGTGGAGCAAAAAGTTCCATTGGCATGACATTACTGACTTTGTTTACAAATATTGAAAGAGAAAAGTTACATGTACAGATCTTCAGCACCTTCATGAATATAAACCATCTATGACAGCTGAAAACATTTAGACTACATTGCATTTGATATTGCATGAACAAACATATCTACCTGTTGTGCCTCTGTCGAAACAAAGACAAGTTGAATTGCATAAATTATCCCAAGGCTGGGGCATTTAACTTGGTCATCACTGTCAATAATGTTCGTATTTATGTAAGGTCATCTTGCCTTAAGATTAGTGTAACCTGGCCATTCTACCCAAAAAATCATGTATAATACAATGCAAAAGGCCCTCACCTGCAAGAGAACTTGGTTGAAGCGTAGGCTATTCGTAACAGTAACAGTAGCAGTAGCAAAGGTAGCAGGTTCACCCAAAACTGCAGACATGAAGCAAAGACTTTGAGTGCAAAACTGCAGTCTACTAGGTCAGCCACTGGGGGGGTTGAGCGTATTTTGTTTGACCTTCTTTTTTGGCGTTTCCGGTTTATCTCACACGAGACTTCCGCCCTAGCTCGCGGCAATCAAAACATGGCGGACTGCATCAATTAGCCAAGAGCGTTTATGTCAGTGTGATCTAAAAGGGTATTACATACATTAGTTTGATACAGGCAACGACATTTATAGTTTACCATTTACCCGATTGGAAAGTAAGAGAGGGGAAAGGCACACTGACCACAGTTTTCACGTGGATAAAGGTAGAGTCAATTAAAGTTAGCTTCTTCGTTACCTATTCATCGAGCTAGTTGACTGGCTAATTTAGCTAGCTAACGTTATGCTGATGTGAAACCTGCAGACTTTGGTGATATAGCTACCGTTGGTTACAACATTTGCTAGCTAACTAACTATTTAACATTTCAGCAAATTAATATTGGCGAGTATTTGCATCATCTATAGCTAGCTAACATTAGAACTTGTACAGTTTTGTTAGCTAATTTAGCTAACGTCAGTTGTTAGTTTGGACTAGTTAACGTATACTTCTGACTAGCTGCTATTCAACCAACAATTGTCTTGTGACGTGCTGGGAGACGAACTTGTATGTACAAGTATGTTTTCCAGCACAATGTCAAAAGGCAATTAATTATTGGTTTAATTGCAGCAAGAGAGTGAAAGTTATTTATAATAAGGACCTCTCTGAAATGGATGGCCCTCCCTAGAGCAAAATATATTTTACCTAAACCCTCCTTGAACGCAAAAAACGAGTGACCCTCCCCTATACCAAAATAATAATTAAAACAAAGTGGATAGCAGAGAACATGTCTACCGTTTACTCTCACTTCTTGGACAGACCAGAGCCTTAAAGAAGAATATTTTTTAAATTACAGGCTAAGAATGAACATATGCACTGTTATAGATCACTTAATATAATCAGGTCTGTTTTTTTCTTTTTTTGCCATTTTCTTTAATAAAAAGCAGGCCTATGGCATACCGTCTCATACCCCATCAATTCGAGTCTTGGTTTTAAGTTAGCCTACCTCCGTGTCAGTGAAGTGCTGTTATTTAAAGAGTGGATGGAGGAATTGACCAACAAATCTATTGACATAGGCTATAGGCTGCTAATTGAGTCTGCCAAACATGTAGGCCTACCTCTTATTTCTTAAATAGGCTCCAACACAAAGCCCTCTTGTTCTTAGTTAACTAATTAAAATGAAGACTGTTGAAATGAATTATGTCTACTCGAATTTGCCTACTTTCAGCACCATGAGCTGCCCATTTTCTGATTGATTTTGCCACTGCTTCGTTTCAGCACCACAATGTAAGTTACTTGAATTTGGCTTATTGTGAGGTCAATAACTCTGATAAATAGGCCTACATCATCATTAATCAAATCAATTATAGTAGTAACACTTGACCTCCGGTCCTCCTCATCTTCGCGCTCTCCTTCTCAAACTGAACTGAACATAGTGTTTCCCAACCCTGGTCCTCTAATACTCCCAACAGTACACCGTTTCGTTGTGGCTCTTGACAAACACACCTCATTGAGGGCTTGATGATTAATTGACAAGTTGAATCAGGCATGCTTGTCCAGGGTTACAATAGAAATGTGTACTGTTGGGGGTACTCAAGGACCAGGTTTGGGAAACACTGTTCATGCGCAAGAGTGCATTTTTTGGAAGAAGCCTCTGACTCTCCCTCTGAACTGCCACCGTAGGCCTACACAGCACAGGCATTGGTTAGGCATCACACAAAAAGTTTTTGTTCAGCAAGAGCAGAGCAGGCTGGGGCTCATGGTTGAAATATCCATTGCAGTGTGTAATGCAGCCTAGTTTTATTTACACCATCCCAGCAGGTATCTTAGAAATATAACTTATAGATTTGTCTTTTCTCCTGATTCCAATAAGTTGATACTGTATCTTCCCTGGCAGGGTGAAGGAGACGCGCCGTCACCATGGGGCGACGTTCGACCTCCTCCACCAAGAGTGGGAAGTTCATGAACCCCACCGACCAGGCCAGTAAGTAACATCATACCCTTTCCGTCGTCATGTGACCGCTCACATCATACGTTCACCTCAACTTGAGCATGAACACATCAGTGGACACCCATTGTTTCTTAAGCATCAGGGGATCCCATGTATGTGAAAGGAAAATCATTTCAGTGTCTGTTATTGAGCTCAGCAGCACTATGAACAATAGTAAATGCATCAATGTAGAGGAGCTGTCAGGTAACAGGTTCTACATCAAACTTAATGCGGTGCCTTTTCCTCTTCAGGGAAGGAGGCCAGGAAACGGGAGCTGAAGAAGGTAAGACCTTGGCTGACAAGTTGAATGATAGGTTGACTTTGTATTCTGTCTATAAAACTCACTGTGCTCTTCTTTGCTGCGCCACAGAACAAGAAGCAGAGGATGATGGTGAGAACAGCTGTACTGAAGATGAAGGACCCCAGACAGATCATCAAAGACATGGAGAAGCTGGATGAAATGGGTGAGCCATTGCAAACGGGTTTTAAACAAGGTTGTGCGTTTGTTATTTGTCTTCCAAAAAGATCTTGCGAATCATTTTCTTTTCTCCTGTTCACATCCGTTTTCTGTTTTTTCCTGTGCCAGAGTTCAACCCTGTGCAGCAGCCGCTGCTGAATGAGAAGGTGCTGAGGGACAAGAGGAAGAAGCTACGGGAGACGTTTGAGCGCATCGTACGTTTGTACGAAAGAGAGAACCCAGACACTTACAAAGAACTACGCAAACTGGAGCTGGACTATGAGAGCAATCGTGGCAAGCTGTCACTCTACTTCGACTCAGTCAAGGTGTGTACGCTATGCTGATGAACATGTATAAATTGCACAGATTAACCGAGCAGTGCTGAGATCATGTCATAATTGTTGCTGTTGTTCACTATTCACCATTTCTCTTCCACGCTCTGTCAACTAGAATGCTGAACTGGTGGAGGTGGATAGCATCCCACTCCCAGAGATGCCCCACGCCCCCTCCAGCATCCTGATCCAGGACATCCCCCTGCCCGGGGCCCAGCCTCCCTCCATCCTGAAGAAGGGCACCTCGTTTAGGTGGGCAGTCCCCTGAATTTACAGTGCTGTCTCAGTATCATTCCTATGGACAATACCACAACCCAACCAGCTGCTCTGTAAACACTCTCTCTCTCACTCTCTCTCTTTTAGTAAGGCGATTGGTGCCTCCATGTCTGCAGCGGTGGCAGGCGTCCCTCGGTTACCCCCTGGTAGGAAACCCCCAGGTCCCCCACCTGGCCCCCCACCGTCTCAGGTCCTGGCGCTGTACGCCTCACGCAGGGCCCAGTTCGCAGCAGATGCAGGTACTGCAAACACACCTCACTACTGCACTACTGATCAGGAGGAATAAATATGCTTCATTCTACTTTCTCATCCAAATCCACCTTTCTCTGCCTACAACCAGATGCGTCCAACCAGGCCTCTGACATGGAGAAAGCCATGGACACTATGCTGATGGGAGGAGAGAGGGACAGTGGGAGCGAGAGCGAGGGAGACGATGGGGAGGAAGACGACAGCGACTCTGAAGAGGACAGTGAAGGAGATAGGGATGAAGGAGGCGAGGTTGACAAGAGGATGATGGTGGACCGGCAGGAGGACGATAGAGAGAAGGGCAGAGAGGAGGACAGAGGGGACAGACATGCAGGTGAGAGGCGGAGCCTTGTCCGCATATGTGCTTGCTTGATCACCCCAAGTGTGTTGGGTTCTGTCTTCAAGTCTGTGCACTGCTTGGTGTTGTAGTTTAAAGAATGATAACACAGATATGGCGTTTTACACGAGGTTGTGTGATATGTTTTGCAGGACGCAGTGTGCGGTTTGCAGACATGCCCCCCTCAGCACCCAGGGAGAAGAGCAAGAAGAAGAGGATTGTGAAGAAGAAAAAGGCCATCACTCCTCTGCAGGCTATGATGCTTAGGATGGCAGGTACTGTATCTCCTTCAGTCTGCACACAACACCACTACCACACTTCAGCAGGACTTGATGATGCAGATGAATGATTGGATTGTTGACACTATTTTGGAGAATGACACTATTTTGGAGAATGACGTAATTTAAATAGGTTTGTATTCGCTGGAGGATGATTTATCCATGGGAACTAGATTATACTTTCTTCCTTCATCCCTTTCTCACTCATCCCCCTTTATTATTTGTCTACAGGGCAGTCCATCCCTGAAGACGAAGAGGAGGAAGAGGAAGTTGAGGAGGAGTACACCGACTCTGACGACTCAGACATCGAGGATAGGGGACCACCAGGCGACAACCAATCTCATCTTATACCCAATCAGCGCATGCCTCCACCCTCTGGACCAATGGGAGGACAGCAACCACCTCTACACATGCAGGGTCCACCAGGAACAGGACCTCCACCGTTGGGACCACCCCCAGCTCCTCCAATGAGGCCTCCTGGTCCACCCTCTGGCCTGCCTCCCGGCCCTCCACCCGGTTAGTTGGTTTTATGTGTAGTAATGATTGGAGTACAGTGTCATCTTGTGTGACGTTGCTTCATTACTATCAAATTACTAAAACAACATACTATGATGTGATATGTCATATGATATGTCTTGTTTGTCATCCTAAGGTGCTCCACCGTTTTTGAGGCCGCCTGGTATGCTAGGTGGTCCAAGGGGGCCGATGCCCCGGCTACTGCCCCCTGGACCCCCACCAGGTCGTCCCCCTGGCCCTCCCCCAGGCCCCCCTCCAGGTCTCCCTCCTGGTCCTCCACCCCGGGGACCCCCACCCAGACTGCCTCCCCCAGCTCCCCCAGGTATGTGTGGATGTATTTTTGTGCCTTTTATTGGAATTTCATATGACTTTATCCCTTGTCCTTAAACACAGAACATTGTCAAAACATACATATATTTTAAACATAACTACAGTTCAGCGGTACCCAAAGTTAACAGTAATAAAAATATGTCAACATGGCACATAGCTCAAGCTAAAATAAATGTCAAATGTATTTTGGGCTGCAAAGCATGGGAATAAAGCAGGATTTCCCCCCAGTCTAATCTCCTTCTCCCTTTCTGTAGGTATCCCCCCTCCACCACGATCTGGCCCCCCACGCCAACTTGCCCCTCCCCTCTCTCTTTTCCCCCCACCACTTAACTCCAACGTCCTCAGCGCTCCCCCCAGCATCGTCCACCGCCAGAAACCCGGCTCCAACCCAGATGGCTCCCAGAGCAACCCCAATGCCTCCATGCTGCCCCCTCCTTCCATGCCTATGTCCATGCGCCCAGGGATGCAGATGCCCCCTCCCCCGGGGACAAGTGCCCCGCCGTCGGGCTCAAACCCCACCAGCCACCACCATGCACCAACCATCGAGAAGCGGGCCAACATCACCTCTGTCTCAGCCGGAGGCAGCAATCTGGCAACAGGCCCGGGGAGTGGCGGAGCCACCATCTCAGCCAAACCCCAGATCATCAACCACAAGACAGAGGTCACCCGCTTCGTGCCCACGGCGCTGAGGGTGCGCAGGGATAAAGGGGCCGGGAGCGGAGGAGGGCCTATGGAAAAGAGAGGAAGAAGAGAGGAAAGGGTGGGAGGCCAGAAGCAGCAGTCGATGGCTGCCCCCATGGGGTCAGCCAACCCTACTCAGATGGGCCCAGTCTCTCAGCCCAACATGAAGACCAAGGACCAGATGTATGAGGCCTTCATGAGGGAGATGGAGGGACTCCTCTGAGACTGACAAGGGCTGCAGGGTGAAAAGGGTGGGTGTGTTGAGAAGGAATGAACAGTAGGGGTCATGAGGAAAGTGTTAGTGATACCATCAAGCAGATGCTGCTCAGAAACACATTGGTTCCTCTAAATGTTGTTTTTCACAATGAGAATAGAATCTCCTCCCTACCAACTTACTGTACATGGCTATGATAATTTGGCTCAATCTTTATGAAAAAGCTAGTGTTTTTTTATGACTGTCAAATGTTTATTTTATTGTTGAACTGAGAAACGTGATGGATTTCAAAGAAAGAAGGGGGGTGTTTTGTTGGGCGTTTGTAGGAAAATCCAAATGAGTGTGTGCTTGTCTGAAATGGTTAGACCTGTAACTAAATAAATACTTAAACTCAATGAACTATTTTCAGTCCAATCTTTTTTTAATCGTTTCATAAGTCAGACTACAAATTAATAAACCACCATGATGAACAGGCTCGTTCAGCAGGATGCAACGTTTTGGATCATTCAGATGGAAGAACTATGTAGGATAAGGAATCACAGCTCTATTCATGGCATTTCTATCTGCAACGTTCGACAAAGTGGTGTAAACATTGCAATTAATTTAAATGATTTATAAATTCAGCGGGGAACATCAAGTCCCAGAAAGCATAGCATGAAATGTAATCCATTTCCGTACATGCGCACTTTAGCGTAGACGGCACGTTGGCAAACAAGCATGGCGGACGACTCGGAGAAAAGTGTTGAGATAAAAACAGATGGCGCAAAGGATGAAAATTCGAGTAGTGACGATGATAACAGTAACGTTAATATCGCTGAAAACGATGAGCCAGTGAAGACCTTCAAGGATCTGGTGAGTAACGTTAGCTAGCTAAATGGAAATGGTGGATAAGCTTGGAGGCGGGCTAACGTTCGTTAACAGCACATCAACAAACCAACCTACCGCTGATAAGTTAGCAAGTTAACTGTCTTTCATCCCCCCACATACAGTTCAGCATCCTACGGTTCACCAGGTAGAGAGCTGGGTACAGCTGTGAGATGATATGATGTCATTGACAGACATTTAAAAATGGGGCGCGCATTCAGCCATGCGATTTGTGAAGATGTGTAACATCGACTCCATATTCTAACGTGTTTACATATTTATGCTATGGCATGCATCTGTTAATATAGGGTGTAACTGAAGTGCTGTGTGAAGCTTGTGAACAGTTGGGATGGAAGACTCCTACAAAGATCCAGGTAGAGGCAATACCTGTAGCCTTACAAGGTGAGTTCAGTTGGGTGAATGTTCATGTTTGTGCCATGTATAAAACAGTTGGTAAAGACCTGTCCAATAGGTGGAAGGTCTCATGTCTGTCTGTACACTCACGATGCACTTTCTTCTCTCCTATCTCAGGAAAGGATGTAATTGGCTTAGCAGAGACCGGCTCAGGGAAGACCGGGGCGTTTGCTCTGCCCATCCTGCAGTCACTCCTCGCTTCCGCTCAGAGGCTGCACACACTCATACTCACCCCCACCAGAGAGCTGGCTTTCCAGATAGCAGAGCAGTTTGAGGCCCTGGGCTCCAGCATCGGAGTCAAGACTGGTACGTGGACATTGGAAGGAGTAGAAACATATTTGAAGGAACTCATGTGACTGTTTTAACTTGCTTGTCTTTTTTTCCTGTTTCAGCTGTTATAGTTGGAGGAATTGACATGATGTCCCAATCCCTGGTCCTGGCCAAGAAGCCTCACATTGTCATTGGTGAGAAAATGACTTAATCCCTTTCAGTTGCATAGTATGGTACCATCTTTTAAGTGCATTCCTGGTTGATACTAACTGTGTATTCACCATGGGTGTCATAACAGCCACCCCCGGGCGGTTGATAGACCACTTAGAGAACACCAAAGGCTTCTCACTGCGAGCGCTGAAGTTCCTGGTGATGGATGAGGCAGACCGGATCCTCAACATGGACTTTGAGACTGAGGTGGACAAGATCCTAAAGGTTATTCCCAGAGACAGACGCACGTTTCTCTTCTCTGCCACCATGACCAAAAAGGTACCCACATAATAGCCCCTGTTATCTATTCCTTTTAGCTAATCATTTGAGACTTGTCAGAGTACCCCTAAAACCTGGCCTGTCACACTAACCCTTCGATGTCTTTATATTTACCAAGGTCGCAAAGCTGCAGAGAGCAGCTCTGAAGGATCCAGTTAAATGTGCCGTTAACACCAAGTACTCAACAGTAGAAAAACTGCAGCAGTACTACGTCTTCATACCCTCCAAATACAAGGTACTTGAAGTTTGATGTTCTAATGGTAATTCTTCTTGGAGAAGTCAGAAGCTGTGTATGGTTAGTGTTGGATTGTAAGTTAACTGGCTGTGCCTCCAGGATTGTTACCTGGTTTCCATCATCAACGAGCTGGCTGGGAACTCCTTCATGATCTTCTGCAGTACGTGTAACAATGCCCAGCGGGTGGCGCTGCTGCTCAGGAACTTGGGCATCACTGCCATCCCTCTGCATGGGCAGATGAGTCAGGTACCCCCCTTATCCAAACGCTTCTGTCTACCAACATACTCACTCCAAATATCATACTCTAACAGTGGAATCTGCATGTATAAATGTCTTTCTCTGTTGGTCAGAACAAACGTCTGGGGTCGCTGAACAAGTTCAAGTCTAAGTCTCGCTCTGTGTTGCTGGCTACGGACGTGGCATCAAGAGGACTGGACATTCCACATGTAGACTGTGTTATTAACTATGACATCCCAACTCACTCAAAGGTATCAGTCTTGCTTGTGTGTACGTTTCTCCCTGGTCTGCAGTCTCTTCAATGTTATCACAAATGAGGGACCCAACCGAGCAAGTTTAGTGGCATTTTATCGTGTGTGTGTGTGTACTCAGGACTACATCCACAGAGTGGGGCGAACCGCCAGAGCAGGACGGTCTGGAAAATCCATCACATTCGTCACACAGTAAGGGCCACCTTTATGCTTGCTCTCAACCAATCCTATTGAAATTGGTTACTTCGTCCAAAGATTTTCTACTGGTTGACATATTGACCTCTCAGGTATGATGTGGAGCTGTTCCAGCGAATCGAAACTCTGATTGGCAAGAAGCTGCCTGCCTTCCCCACGCAGGAGGAGGAAGTGATGATGCTGGTGGAGAGAGTGAGCGAGGCGCAGCGATTCGCCAGAATTGTGAGTCTCAATCAGTGTCTTTTCAGCAGTGTCGTCATCCACTGTAATAGCTTTAAAGTCACAATAACCTCTTTCCCTCTCAGGAAATGAAGGAACAAGGAGAAAAGAGGAAGAGGCACAGAGGAGAAGAGGGGGATGACACAGAGCAGTCCAGCGGTGTGAGGAAGAAAGTAAGAGGCGGCGCTGGTGGTGGTGGCGGAGGGGGGGGAAGAGGTGGAGGAGGAGGAAAAAAACGTGGTGGAGCAGCATGGAGAGGAGGACGTTAAAGTTGCCAGTAGAGTAACACAATACTGTACATATTGTCAGATACTGTCATTTTTCTCCTTGATATAAAACATCTATGGTTATTAAGAGGCCGCTTTCTCTACAACCACCACATCATGGAGACATGCTATTTAATTACCAATGACTTGTTCAATTTCCTAATCAATATTTCCATTTGTAATAAAATGTTTATGTAAAATCAAGATCATGTTCAGTGAGTTGTTCACAATGTGATAATAAAGCTTGGTCAACATGAATGGAATCCTGATATGATAACATCTTCATGAATTTCTATTAAATCTTTTTAAAGTAGATTAGCAATGCAGGTGGCATGAACAGTGTTGAACTATATTTGTGGAATAATGGCGAAAATAGACTTAAAACCAACAATGACCTATATTTCCGGAAGATAATAGTACAAATAAGCCCCACCAATTTGGACACAAGATGGGGGTGTTGCATATCATGATATCTAACCAGTTACTCCGGTAGCTTATTGTAACATTTGTACCATGTCAAATATCACTCCATGCAATACCTAATGAACATACAAAACACTTTAGATCGTTATTTGCATCAACAGCGTGTTAATGACTGAAGGAACAAATGCTTGATTTATTATTTCATGCACTGATCATGAGTTCATTGAAAGGAAATTAATTAGAACACTTGTTTTTCATGTTGAGGGTCCAGGAACAGGTGGATCGATGGACCAGAAATCTTTCCTCTGAAAATAGTTGGTTTTCTCTGGGGGTCGTTATTTTTAGCCAATAGGAGGCGAGGGTACTAGATACTGCAGCGTGAGAATCCAATTGTGTTTTAGCCGCATCAAGTAGGCGTGTGCAGTGCATAGACTTTCACAACTAGATATTACATTCACCTCGTGGCTTCAGAATAAAACATGATTTGTATTTGTTTATCATTTGACGTCTGTTTGTCAGAGGATATCAACACAGAAAATATAGCACGTAAAGCATCACAATGAGCTATTGAATTCAGACGAGCTGATCTATTGGTCAATATTCATGTCTGCACAACCCATCGTAGGCGGAGTAACAGCGGTCAGGTCGGTTCGGTTGAGCGGCCCCACCATAGGGGCAGTGTCTTTGGTGCATACCAAAGCCTAGACAGATGCCTGAATATCAATTGTGTTGTTGCATAAAGTGTTATTACAGAGGGAGGTCGGTCTATTCGTGTGAACAGTTGTCCTCGTTTCTTCCCTCACAGCACCAGGTAAATGACCAGCTCTTTTAGGAATAATTGTAATTCTACATGGTTACATTAGCAACTTGAATACTGTCCGGCTGGATGGATTTAGGCTAAATAGCGTAACTGTGGAGGTACTTGCAATGATGTCGCTATATTACGTTCAGGACTATTGATTACCCAGATACGTTGAATTAAAATATGTTAAAGGCATATATCGCGTTATATTTATTGAAGATTTTAGTTGAATGAAATTGAAATGATGACTTTAGAGATGTTGCTACACCAAAATGGACTCCCTTGACCAGTACAGCTCTGTGATTTCAGGTGGTTTCTGTTCTTATCAAAGTGGTTAAATGTCAGATAACGTGCAGCTATCAATCTATGTGATCTATAATAGCGATATAGGTTGTTCAGGGACCATCTGATCTAATAAATACATGTTTATTGTCTATGTTGATTGTCATGTGTGGCAAGATTGCGTACCCTTCACAACGCCGTTACACCAGCGCGCGAGATTGCTCTAGTCAAGTCAGCGTAAGACGCTTGTTATTAAACGAGTCAACAATGTAGCCAGCCTGTCAGGCAAATCAACAACAACAAAAATACAATTGATTCTGTTTGGCACTTACTTTATTCTGAATACATTTCTTCAACACGTTGAATACTCTACCTGAAAGTGAGGAATTGCTTTCCATGTTTGGCTGCAAACGTCTACTTGGATGAGGAACTTGCGATAAATTATGCTGTAAATAACAATTATGTTGTAGGCCTATTTTGGCGTGTACAGATACAATGTAGCAGTAGTTCAATCTTCTTGGTGTAACAGTTGGGATAATAGGACAATTCTCAGAGTGCAATGCATTTCTCATCCCTGGATTGAGGTACGTTTTCCTGAGCCATATTCGTGCAGGCTCCACGGTGTCTTAGTCTACACAGGAATGCTGTCCGACCCCAGTGCAGCTGTAAGCAAGCGGGTCGGAACTGCTGGCTACACTTAGACTTGAAAAGGGGGTAGCTTTAATGTCACAAAGGAATGCCACCTTGATAAGTGCCATGCCTGAGAGTGCTTAACATTTCATGACAAACATGTTGCTATACTGAGTCTCTGCCTGTCTCTGCCTCTTCCAGGTGCCACTCTTGCTCTGGTACCCCCAAAATGGCTCATCGAAGTGGGCAGGAGGACCCGGAGCGTTACCTGTTTGTGGACCGCGCTGTCGTCTACAACCCGGCCACACAGGCCGACTGGACAGCCAAGAAGGTGGTGTGGATCCCTTCAGAGCGTCATGGCTTTGAGGCGGCCAGCATCAAGGAGGAGCGGGGAGAGGAGGTGGTGGTGGAACTGTCAGAGAATGGCAAGAAGGCCGTTGTCAATAAAGACGACATCCAGAAGATGAACCCGCCCAAGTTCAGCAAGGTGGAAGACATGGCTGAGCTCACCTGCCTGAACGAGGCCTCGGTGCTGCACAACCTCAAAGACCGCTACTACTCTGGCCTCATCTACGTGAGTGGTTGTGTTGTTGTACACTGTTAGAAAAAAGGGTTAGGATAACCCTTTTTGGTTCCAGGTAGAACCCTTTTGAGTTCAATGTAGAACCCTCTGTGGAAAGGGTTCTACCTGGAACGAAAAAGGGTTCTACAAAGGGTACTCCTATGGGGCCAGCCGAAGAACCCTGTTAGGTTCTAGATAGCACCTTTTTTTCACCATTTTATTATACATCTATTCACCTAGAAAGCAGATTCAACTATACTCACACATAGTGCACACAACAGACATTGCTCAATAGTTCAATATTTTAGCTGTTTTTCAGCAACTCTGGCGACGCATACCTTGCATGAGACCCAGACCACAGACCATGTATTGGACTCTTGATAACGTTGTAATGTTGAGACAGGGTTGTTTGAGAATTTTAATTCTGTGTCCCTAACCCACTCCTTATCAAACACACCCCCTCACCTACCCCCCACACACTGACACAGCCACCGATGGAGCGGAAAATAAAATATATTTTTAAAATTACCCCTTCAAACTCCATGTGTCTGTCTGCTCTGCACACATCAAATCATAAAGGCGGTGGGTATACATTATCCCCTGACTTGTCTCACCTACAGAACCTAACCTCTGGGGAACTCTGAGGAAATAGGATCTGAGTCTGAATAAGTACTACATACTTAAACTGCATACTAATTTTGACGTTTGATCTAGTAGAATTCACTTGTCTTTTCTGACTCACGTGTCTGATGATCAGATAAATTGACACGCAGTACCAAAATGAACGAATGGCGGGAGTCAACGCAATCACGCATTAGATTACTAATTTAGAGTACTATTTTAGAAATTGCACATACTATAACACTTACTTTTTTCGCATACTATTTAGTACGCTAAAATGGGTATTCAGATACGACCACTGTCTTGTGGCTTGATTGAAGTAAAAAAACACAAATACTGATCACACTCTATAACCGTTTCCAGATAGTTCAGACCGATGGTAAGTTCTCTCTCTGTATCTAGATTACCTGCCATCTTCTTTACTTTCACCTTTTATAGGTGACATTTCTACCATAAACACTGGTGGGTCAGTTTGTTTGTACAACCCCATTCCTCATGGTTGCCCTGTTTGATCTCTGAGCTGTCTGTGGGGCTCTCTCATCTCAATGGGGTCCCTGGGTATTAAAGCAAACACATTTGGCCCTGTGTGTGGACTGTGGAGCCCCAGGTCAGGGTGGCAGACTGGGAGAGGCGCTGGCCCACCTCCTGTCACTGCTGCTGCTGTGCTCTATGGCCCAGACTGGCTGCGTTAGGTCTGGGTCATCTTTATGGTCGTGAGCCTTTGTCCTCTTACCCACGAGCCGTCTGTAGAAAATACCTCCTAAAATCCCAGAATTCCATTAGATGATAGCCAGTGTCAATGATGTATATGATGTCACGCATTTAGGGAGATTCTTAAGCTACCCCTTGCTGTTGGTACCCCTTCAATGTTTTCCATTCTGGAGTCCGTTAACTTTTTTTTATCTAAGCACACGTGCAATAAAATCCAACATCCGAGTTTGCATTGGTTTAAATTGGGTGCTTTCGCTGTGTGTGAGTTATCTGCAGCTATGTTTCAGTGCAGATGGGTCTAGTTAATGATGTCCTATATACAGTGTATCGTTGTGATCTTGACCCATTTAGTGACATGCGTTCCAGGAATCGAATGTGGATTGGTTATCACCTGAGACATGGTGAAGGGGATTCTGGAGGAACTGCAGTCTTTTTGATCTTCTTTACCAGGCTTGATGACGAATTCCACTAGATAGTAGCTTTATGTTTCTCCATGTTTCTTGAAGGCTCTCTTCATCTGTGTGTTGTTGAATAATGGCCGTAGTGAAAATTAAACTACACTGAACAAAAATATAAACGCAACACGCAACAATTTCAAAGATTTTACTGAGTTACAGTTCATATAAGGAAATCCGTCAATTGAAATAAATTAATTAGGCCCAAATCTATGGATTTCACATGACTGGGAATACAGGTATGCATCTGTTGGTCACAGATACCTTTAAAAAAAAAATAGGGGCGTGGATCAGAAAATCTGTCAGTATTTGGTGTGACCACCATTTGCCTCATGCAGTACGACACAACTCCTTCGCATAGATTTGATCAGGCTGTTGATTGTGGCCTGAGGAATGTTGTCCCACTCCTCTTCAATGCCTGTGCAAAGTTGCTGGATATTGGCGGGAACTGAAACACGCTGTCGTACACATCGATCCAGAGCATCTCAAACATGCTCAGTTGATGACCTGTCTGGTGAGTATGCAGGCCATGGAAGAACTGGGAGATTTTCAGCTACTGGAATTGTGTACAGATCCTTGCGACATGAGGCCGTGCATCATCATGCTGAAACATGAGGTGATGGCGGCAGATGAATGGCACAACAATGGGCCTCAGGATCTCGTCACGGTATCTCTGTGCATTCAAACTGCCATCGATAAAATGCGTTTTTTTGTTGTTGTCCGTGTTGGCCTGCCCATACCATAACCCCACCTCCACCATGGGGCACTCTGTTCACGACATTGACATCAGCAAACCGCTCGTCATATGCCCGGGACATTTGAAATCGTGATTCATCCGTGAAGAGCACACTTATCTAGCGTGCCATCAAAGGTGAGCATTTTCCCACTGATGTCGGTTATGACGCCGAACTGCAATCAGGTTAAGACCCTGGTGAGGATGACGTGCACGCAGCTGAGCTTCCCTGAGACGTTTTTGACAGTTTGTGTAGAAATTCTGCGGTTGTGCAAACCCACAGTTTCATCAGCTGTCCGGGTGGCTGGTCTCAGACGATCCCGCAGGTGAAGAAGCCGGATGTGGAGGTCTTGGGCTGGTGTGGTTACACATGGTCTGCGGTTGTGAGGCCAGTTGGACGAACTTTCCCCCCTGCTACACTAACTTCCTCGATGCATACAAAGCCCTTCCCCGCCCTCCCTTCGGCAAATCTGACCACGACACCATCTTGCTCTTACCGTCTTATAGACAGAAACTCAAACAGGATGTACCAGTGACTACAACCATTCAATGCTGGTCTGACCAATCGGAATCCACGCTTCAAGATTGTTTTGATCACGCAGACTGGGGTATGTTCCGGTCAGCCTCAAAGAACAACATCGATGTATACGCTGACTCGGTGAGTGAGTTTATAAGGAAGTGCATTGGAGATGTTGTACCCACTGTGAGCAGAGGGAGCACCCCCCTAACCAGAAACCATGGATGGATGGCGGCATTAACGCAAAACTGAAAGTGCGCACCACAGCATTTAACCATGGAAAGAGGTCTGGGAATATGGCTGAATATAAACAGTGTAGTTATTCCCTCCGCACGGCAATCAAACAAGCGAAATGCCATTACAGGGACAAAGTGGAGTCTCAATTCAACGGCTCAGAAACGAAACGTATGTGGCAGGGTCTACAGGAAATCATGGACTATAAAAAGAAACCAGCCATGTCACGAACACCGACGTCACACTTCCAGACAATCGAAACACCTTCGTTGCCAGCTTTGAGGATAATACAGTGCCACTGTCTTGGCCCACTAACAAGGACTGCGCCCCCCCTCCCCCTAACAAGGACTGCGCCCCCTCGCAAGTCTGCTGGTCCAGACGGCATCCCTAGCCCCGTCCTCAGAGCATGCGCAGACCAGCTGGCTGGTGTGTTTACTGACATATTCAATCACTCCCTATCCCAGTCTGCTGTCCCCACATGCTTCAAGATGACCACCATTGTTCCTGTACCCAAGAAGGCAAAGATAACTGAACTAAATGACTTCCGCCCCATAGCACTCACTTCCATCATCATGATGTGCTTTGAGATACTAGTCAAGGATCATATCACCTACACCTTACCGGCCACCATAGACCCACTTCAGTTTGCATACCGCCCCAACAGGTCCACAGACGATGCAATCGCCATCACACTGCACAGTGCCCTATCCCATCTGGACAAGAGGAATACCTATGTAAGAATGATGTTCATTGACTACAGCTCAGCATTCAACACCATAGTACCCTCCAAACTCGTCATTAAGCTGCAGGCCCTGTTCTCAACCTCGCCCTGTGCAATTGGGTCCTAGACTTTCTGACGGGCCGCCCCCAGGTGGTGAAGGTAGGAAACAACATTTCCACTTCGGTGACCCTCAACACTGTGGCCCCACAAGGGTGCGTTCTCAGCCCCCTCCTGTACTCCATGTTCACCCACGACTGCGTGGCCATGCACGCCTCCAACTCAATCATCAAGTTTGCAGACGACACAACAGTAGTGGGTTTGATTACCAACAACGATGAGACAGCCTACAGGGAGGAGGTGAGGGCACTCGGAGTGTGGTGTCAGGAAAACAACCTCTCACTCAACGTAAACAAAACAAAAGAGATTATCATGGACTTCAGGAAACAGCAGAGGGAGGAGCACCCCCCTATCCACAGTGGAGAAGGTGTAATGTTTTCAGGCATACACATCACAGACAAACTGAAATGGTGCACACACTCAGACAGTGTGGTGAAGAAGGCGCAACAGCGCCTCTTCAACCTCAGGAGGCTGAAGAAATTTGGCTTTTCACCCAAAACCCTGACAAACTTATACAGATGCACAATCAAGAGCATCCTGTCGGGCTGTATCACAGCCTGGTACGGCAACTGCTCCACCCTCAACCGTAAAGCTCTCCAGAGGGTGGTGCGGTCTGCACAACAACTACCTGCCCTCCATGACACCTACAGCACCCGATGTCACAGGAAGGCCAAAAAGATCATCAAGGACAACAACCACCCGAGCCACTGCCTGTTCACACCGCTACCATCCAGAAGGCGAGGTCAGTACAGGTGCATCAAAGCTGGGACCGAAAGACTGAAAAACAGCTTCTTTCTCAAGGCCATCAGACTGTTAAACAGCCATCACTAATTCAGAGAGGCTGCTGCCTACATTGAGACCCAATTACTGGTCACTTTAATAAATGAATCACTAGTCACTTTAAACAATTAATCACAAGTCACATTAAACAATGCCACTTTAAATAATGCCACTTTAATAATGTTTACATATCTTACATTACTCATATCATATGTATATACAGTATTTATACCATCTATTGCACCTTGCCTATGCCACTCGGCCATCGCTCATCCATATACTTATATGTAGATATTCTCATTCACCCCTTTAGATTTGTGTGTATTGTTGAGGAATTGTTAGATTACTTGTTAGATATTACTGTACTGTCGGAACTAGAAGCACAAGTATTTTACTACACTCGCATTAACATCTGCTAACCATGTGTATGTGGCCAATAACATTTGATTTGATTTGGTTTTCCAGGAGTGCGTAATGCGGTTTGCCAGTACCAGTGGTTAGTAGAATGGCGACGTCAAGCGCCGGAGAGAGGGAAGGCGAATAGGCGTGACATAAATGAAGAACATGTTTTTGTCAGTGGGAGAGTGCCCCAGCCCCAGGAGGTGACCTCCCCCCACAGTGTGGCCTAACCCATCCCCAGCTGCGCTGTACACTGCTGCCCCAGGCTTTGTGTGTCTGTGCTAGGGTTGGCGTGCAGAGGGAGCCCCCTGGGTAATGTGGCTCTGTGCGTTGTGGTCAGTCCCTCTGTGAGGCCCCAGTACGGCACGGTGGCGTAGCCTTGGCTCCATGCCCATCTGACGGCTCCATGTGAAGTCAGGGAGTTGAGCCAGCTCAGTGGGTAACAGGCTAACCAGAACGCGAGCTAGCGACGCTACAACCAGGCCTTTGTGTCAGCATATAATCCCCAGCTGTCAGAAAGCCTCAGCATTCTTTCATGAAAAAAGCATCCGTCTGTCTCCCGCCCACTTCATTACAATGTGTCTGACTGTCCTGGCTCCTTTCCCACACTCACTCTCTAATTTACCATTTCTCTCTTCTCTGTCCTAATGCTCTGTGTTTCAAATGTTTGATTGTTCAAACATTTATATATGTAATGCAGTCTTGGCTGTGCTTCTGTGCTTGTGGAGGCCAGCTGCCTCCTGGTTGACAGGATGTAGGTGGTATCACTAATGGAAAACCCCCACTAATTAGCTGTCTTGTCATTCTTGTTTGGCTGATATGTTTCTTTATTGAGGTTCAAGAACAAGCTTTCACTCGCATGTGCATGCATAAAGGGTACATTAACTCTCTCTCAAGAGTGGCATTGTGTTCAGGCCTCCCACATAGTCATATCTTGAGTGCTTTGTTGTTGTCATGGCATTGCCATTGCTCCATGGAGAACTCTTTTGCATGTAAACAACTTAGGTGTTACCATGAACTTGGCAAACACACACACACACACAAACACCATGGATACCAAACCAGCACCAGGCTTTTCATGGATCATCAGTTATCAGTGGTTGTTTTTGAATGAAATGATCCAGAAAGAGTGAGCAACAGTTTCTTTATTTGATAAAAAACCTTCTGTTTTGAGAAGGTCTGAGTAGCTTTGTGTTTAAGCTGGTGGTTAAGGTCATGGGTTAAGAGCTATGTAACGTTAGTGCCTTGCATTTACAGTATATGCCACAATTCCACTTAAGGCACAGCTCTCTTTCTTTCAGTTTCCCCAGGTATTATTAATATGATTATGTTAAAGCCCATTGTATTATCAAATCAAGATAGTTGAACACCCTGCTATTGGCTTGAAACTCTTTTTCATTCATTAGCTCTGCGCAAAGAGTATTAATCATATTTCAAAGCATACTTTGAAGGGTTATTTATTAGCTTTTATGAATATGCACTGTCAAGGTCATTCTCCACAGATCAATGGACTAGGCCGTCCTCACCTTGCTGCAGTAGGGGTGCTATTAATTCCAAATGGCAGATGAAGGTGACTGTTCGGTCTGCTGTTGCCTGTGTGTTTCTCAGCTGTTACTAAGCCACTGCATCCCCGGATCTGATTTCACAGTGGAAATATCCCCTTCCCTGGAGCATGGTGCATGGAGAGCAGACTGACCTGACCCACTTCCTCCAGCAGCAGGCCTGGCCTACCACTCCGTCCTCCGCTGAAGAGGCTGCTGCCTCCAACCCCTCCTGAGAGGGAGGGAGAGTGGGGAGGGAAGGGGAGAGGGAGAAAGAGAGGCCTCCTGAGTAGACTGTAGGGCAGAATGCATTTCTTTGTGTTCTGCAATGTAGCTGCATTTGTGACTGGAGACAAATTATGCATCTTTAAGGTATTGTAGGTCTACCCAGAGTTATGGCAAAACTAAACGCAAAAACTCTCCTGCAACGATGACAGTGTTAACTCGCTATTAACACACACTCACATTTAACCAGAAAGTAAGCATAATCAGTATGATAGGAAAGTGTTATTTTAAATCAATACTGTTGATTATGTTATTATAGAGTTATTATCAGGAATAAACAAGATAAACATTGTTGTTTCATCCTGGTCTGGTGTCTAACCATCTCGGCCCTGCTGCAGTCTGGTGGGATAATGCAGTGTCTCTGAGATTATTGCTGTGGGTGCAGCCAGGTAGCTCTGCCTAGCCAGCTGCCTGGGTCCTGCACGTCACGGAGGCACCGCCACACTATTAATAGCTCCTGCTTTCAGATCAAGGGAATCCATTTTTAATTAGCTACAAAATGGAGCTTCAAGTTAGAGTTACAGAGGGCTGGCTTTTCCTATTAACCTCCCCTAAGGTTTAGAAGGAGTGAGAGGAGGCTGATAGAATCGTTATGCCCTGCTTCTCTACCAACAGGGATTCTTGTCAGCTCAGCTGCCTCACAGACCAGCTCTGATTAACTGAGACCACCTCTCTCTCCTTCCTTTCCTCTCTCTCTTTCTCTCTCTCCTTACAGCCTACTCTCTCTGTTTCTCTCTCTTCCTCTCCCTATGTCATTGTCAGTGTTTGGCAAGGCATTCCCCTGAAAGAGCTGACTGGGCTCCTCTTACATCATGAGCATGCTCTCCAGGGCCGCTTGTCGGTGGCTGGGCTGCTGAGTCATTATCCTTCTGCGTTAATTGCTTGGCTGACTCCTGATTGTTAGACAGGGTTGCATCTTATGGCTCACTAATAGACAACCCATGGGCTTCACCCCTGAGGTTTAGGATAAGGTCTAGTATGCCATATATGTTAGTGGTCTTGTAAAAATATAATTGTTTATTATTATATTTCTATTGTGGTCACCTCTGCCCATTGCCTTACCCCTTGGAAGAGGTGAATGGAGCCACTGGGCCTTAGGCATGAAATGAGAGTTGTTGAAACAATTAGAAGCCTTTGAAACAGAGGCTCTGTCAGTCATGTTTGGTGTGTTATAGATACCTCTGTGTGTTCTATGAACTTTCTCCCTCTCTCCCTCTCTCCCTCTCTCCCTCCCCCTCTCTCCCGCTTCCCAAAGGGGTAAATTGGCATGGCCGAAGAAAGTGAAATAGATAATAAACAAAAGAGAAATAAACAATCAGAAATTAGCAGTAAACATTACACTCACAAAATATTCTAGCTATGTACAGTTAAAGTACAAAAGGGAAAATAAATAAACATAAACATGGGTTGTATTTACAATGGTGTTTGTTCTTCACTGGTTGCCCTTTTCTTGTGGCAACAGGTCACAAATCTTGCTGCTGTGATGGCACACTGTCGTATTTCACCTAATAGATATGGGGGTTTGTCAAAATTTGATTTGTTTTCAAATTCTTTGTGGGTCTGTGTAATCTGAGGGAAATATGTTTCTCTAATATGGTCATACATTTGGCAGCTCAGCTTCCACCTCAAATCAAATTTTATTTGTCACATGCGCCGAATACAACAGGTGTAGACCTTACCGTGAAATGCTTACTTACAAGCCCTTAGCCAACAATGCAGTTTTGAGAAAAATAAGAGTTAAGAAAATATTTACTAAATAAACTAAAGTAAAAAGAAAGCAACACAATAAAATAACAATAACAAGGCTATAATGTGCGGGGTTACAGGTTAGTCGAGGTAATTGAGGTAATATGTACATGTAGGTAGGGGTGAAGTGACTATGCATAGATAATAAACAGCGAGTAGCAGCAGTGTACAAAACAAATGGAGGGGGGTCAATGTAAATAATCCGGTGGCCATTTGATTAATTGTTTAGCAGTCTTATGGCTTGGGGGTAGAAGTTGTTAAGGAGCCTTTTGGTCCTAGACTTTGCGTTCCAGTACCGCTTTCTGTGTGGTAGCAGAAAATACAGTCTATGACTTGGATGACTGGAGTCTTCCTCTGACACCGCCTAGTATAGAGATCCTGGATGGCAGGAAGCTTGGCCCCAGTGATGTACTGGGCCGTATGCACTACCCTCTGTAGCGCCTTACGGTCAGATGCCGAGCAGTTACCATACCAGGTGGTGATGCAACCGGTCAGGATGACCTCGATGGTGCAGCTATATAACTTTTTGAGGATCTGGGGACCCATGCCAAATCTTTTCAGTATGTGAAATGGAGTGGATCTAGGGTATCCGGGAGGATGCTGTTGATGTGAGCCATGACCAGCCTTTCAAAGCACTTAATGGCTACTGACGTGGGTGCTACGGGGCGGTAATTATTTAGGCAGGTTACCTTCACTTCCTTGGTCACAGGGACTATGGTGGTCTGCTTGAAACATGTCGGTATTACAGACTCGGTCAGGGAGAAAAATGTCATGATGAAAATGTCAGTGAAGACACTTGCCAGTTGATCTGCGCATGCTTTCAGTACACGTTTTTTGGAGGACCAAAAAAAGCCGATACCGATTAATCGGCTGTTTTTTACATTTTTTTTATATATATATTTGTAATAATGACAATTACAACTAGTTAATATTCCCTTCAAACATGAATTTCTTTTAACTAAATATGCAGGATTCAAAATATATACTTCTGTGTATTGATTTTAAGAAAGGCATTGATGTTTATGGTTAGGTACATTCGTGCAACGATTGTGCTTTTTTCGGAAATGCGCTTTTGTTAAATCATCCCCCGTTTGGTGAAGTTGGCTGTCTTTGTTAGGAAGAAATGGTCTTCACACAGTTCGCAACGAGCCAGGCGGCCCAAACTGCTGCATATACCCTGACTCTGTTGCACAGAACGCAAGAGAAGTGACACAATTTCCCTAGTTAAAATAAACTCATGTTAGCAGGCAATATTAACTAAATATGCAGGTTTAAAAATATATACTTGTGTATTGATTTTAAGAAAGGCGTTGATGTTTATGGTTAGGTACACATTGGTGCAACGACAGTGCTTTTTTCACGAATGCGCTTGTTAAATCACTCGTTTTGGCAAAATAATGTGATTCAATGATAAATTAACAGGCACCGCATCGATTATATGCAACGCAGGACAAGCTAGATAAACTAGTAATATCATAAACCATGTGTAGTTAACTAGTGATTATGTTAAGATTGATTGTTTTTTATAAGATAAGTTTAATGATAGCTAGCACCTTACCTTGGCTCCTTGCAGCACTCACATAACAGGTAGTCAACTTGCCATGCAGTCTCCACGTGAAGTGCAATGTAATTGGCCATAATCAGTGTCCAGAAATGCAGATTACCGATTGTTATGAAAATATGAAATCGGCCCTAATTAATCGGCCATTCCGATTAATCGGTCGACCTCTAATATGTGCATACGGTCACTGTGGGGACGTCGTCGTCGATGCACTTATTGAGGAAGCTGATGACTGAGGTGGTATACTTCTCAATGCCATTTGATGAATCCCGGAACATATTCCAGTCTGCGCTAGCAAAACAGTCCTGTAGCATAGCATCCACGTCATTTGACCACTTCCATATTGAGCGAGTCACTGGTACTTCCTGCTTTAGTTTTTACTTGTAAGCAGGAATCAGGAGGATAGAATGATGGTCAGATTTGCCAAATGGAAGGCGGGGGAGAGCTTTGTATGCATCTCTGTGTGTGGAGTAAAGGTTGTCTAGAGTTTTTTTCCCCTCTGGTTGCACATGTGACATGCTGGTAGAAATGAGGTAAAACGGATTTAAGTTTGCCTGCATTAAAGTCCCCGGCCACTAGGAGTGCCGCTTCTGGATGAGCATTTTCTTGTTTGCTTATGGCCTTATACAGCTGGTTGAGTGTGGTCTTAGTGCCAGCATCAGTTTGTGGTGGTAAATAGACGGCTACGAATAATATAGATGAGAACTCTCTTGGTAGATAGTGTGGTCTACAGCTTATCTTAAGGTACTCTACCTCGAGACTTCTTCTTTAATATTTGACATTGCGCACCAGCAGCTGTTATTGACAAATAGACACACACCCCCGCGCCTCGTCTTACCAGACGTAGCTTCTCTGTCCTGCCAGTGCATGGAAAATCGCGCCAGCTCTATATCATCCGTGTCATCATTCAGCAACGACTCGGTGAAACATAAGATATTACCGTTTTTAATATCTCGTTGGTAGTATAATCTTGATCGTAGGTCATCATTTTATTTTCCAATGATTGCATGTTGGAAAATATGTGTTATTGTATTATTCTAGCATGGCAGTGGTGAATGTGTGTGTGAGGGTAGGGAAGGATCATTCCACTCTTTAGTGAGAATGTCAAGCCCCAGTCACATGAGAATGAGCTAATGTCCCACCAAGGCCTCTGTCATTTCTCAGAACATTAGCCACAGGGCTTGATAAGGAGGCACTCACTATGGCCGTGGAGTTCAGACTGTTTAATGGGGAGGCGACGCTGTAAGGAGCTGCCAGATCTTACATTCAACTGGATAGTTCATGATAAGCTAGTCTACCATTTGACTGCCTTTCCCACAGCTATTTCTCTCACTTGATCCGTTTTCTACTATTGCCTTTATGCCATTGCATGCTCAGTCTGCCCGCTATGGTGACGTAAGGGACCAAAATGTAGCATAATGATGATCGCTCAATTGCACTGACATTTTGCAGACCACTTCAGAGCCACTCTAGAGTTGGAAAATTATGAGTGAATAATTCTTTTAAATTATGTATGATGATTGAGTTCAACCACATGGAGAGAGTTGATCACTTCTCAGACTAACTAAGTGTTTATCCCGCTAGATCACAGTACAATGAAAACTCATCTTGAAAAGCCTTCGGTCCCATTTTAACCTCTTCTAGAGTTAAAATCTGCGTTCATAACGTACTCTTATTTTGTGGATTTACTGTATTTGTGTTTTGTTTCTCTCTCCCCCCATAGACTTACTCTGGGCTGTTCTGTGTGGTGATAAACCCCTACAAAAACTTGCCGATCTACTCCGAGAACATCATAGAGATGTACAGAGGGAAGAAGCGTCATGAGATGCCACCACACATCTACGCCATTTCAGAGTCAGCATACCGCTGCATGCTCCAAGGTAAACCTCCTCTCTCACTCTGTTTTGTGCAGTGTTTGGAAGGTATAGCTCCTTCCTCAGTGGTCTCTTTCCTTTTCTCTCTTTTGCTGTGAAGCAACATGCATAAAGTGTGACTGGCAGGTGCCCTGCTGAGTTGTGGATTGCGTGGGTTTTGCTGCATAATCCAGGAGATTAGTGTGTGAAAGGTTCCGGAGTCAGGGAGGCAGTGGCATCATTAGTCATGGTTGAGCTGCCCCCTGCCTCTGCTAGCCATAGGGGTCTGACAGACTACTTATTGATGTGGATCTACTAAGACAGACAGACGATACTGTACCACTTATAGACTACGTAATGTGTAAAAGCTCAACAATAGGCTTGTAGTTTCACAAACCACAAAGAGTACTGTCTATCTGCAAGTTATGTACATAGTCTGCAAAACATGAATGCCTCAATTTCAGACCATGGCATGTATTTGTTTGCGTTAAGTCAAAAACCACTTGGCGCTCATAATTAGCCTTCCTTAATGGCCACCTGCAATGTGTTAAGGCCCCTCTACTGCCCTGCCGACTGTCCTGTATCCCAGGTAGGGACCAGGACCTCACTGGCTCCTATGCAGATAAGAACCAGTTTAATTAGAGGTGAAAGTTCAGCCTGTTAACATTGATGGCCACTGACTGAGGGATTTGGAGAGTGTGAGCCCAGGATCAAGGATGCTATTAACTCAACCTGTGACCCTAGGGAAATGCACCACTCACTGTTAATCTTCTTCCTCCAGTGAGACATTCTATCTATCTCTGGCTCCTTGGAAAGGGACACTTTTCAATAGATGTGTTCAGTTTCAATGAGTTCAGAGTAACATCAGCCTTCTGAACAGTACAGTCTCTCAGTGGGTCTGGTTTTGCTACCTCAGCTAAGTTAGATTTGATGGAGCCTGGAGCCTCTCTGTCATTACAGCTCCTCAGGCTGGCCCTAACTGGATATATCCAGAACTGTGGCTTGCTGCTCTGGCTGTTCTGGCTGTTAGTCTTCCACCCTACAGTACTGCTGTCACTATCACTGCTGCTGCAGCTCAGAGCCACAGGAAGAGAAAGAATCACAGGTCTTTTCATCTTCAGGAAGAAGCTGCGCTATTCTCTTTGTACCAGGAAGGGTGCTGGACACATGCCCCCTTAGCAGCCTCGTCCCTGTGTTAGAATGTAGACATTTTTCTTTCTTTTTACTATTTTCTACATTGTAGAATAATAGTAAAGACATCAAATCTGGGAAATAAAATATAAACTCATGTAGTAACCCAAAAAGCGTAATTTAGAATTTAGATTCTTCAAAGTAGCCACCCTTTCCCTTGATGACAGCTTTGAACACTTTTGGCATTCTTTCAACCAGCTTCACCTGGAATGCTTTTCCAACAGTCTTGTTCCCAGTCAGTTCCCACATATACTGAGCACTTGTTGGCTGCTTTTCCTTCACTCTGCGGTCCAACTCATCCCAAACCATCTCAATTGGGTTGAGGTCGGGTGATTGTGGAGGCAAGGTCATCTGATGCAGCACTCCATCACTCTCCTTCTTGGGCAAATAGCCCTTACACATCCTGGAGGTGTGTTGGATCATTGTCCTGTTGAAAAACAAATGATAGTCCCACTAAGCGCAAACCAGATGGGATGGCGTATTGCTGCAGAATGCTGTGGTAGCCATGCTGGTTAAGTGTGCCTTGAATTCTAAATAAATCACGACAATGTCACCAGCAAAGCACCATCACACCTCCTCCTCCATGCTTCAAGGTGGGAACCACACATGCAGAGATCATTCGTTCACCTACTCTGCATCTCACAAAGACACAGTGGTTGGAACCAGAAATCTCAAATTTGGACTCATCAGACCAAAGGACAGATTTCCACCGGTCTAATGTCCATTGCTCATGTTTCTTGGCCCAAGCAAGTCTCATCATCTTATTGGTGTCCTTTAGTAGTGGTTTCTTTGCAGCAATTCGACCATGAAGGCCTGATTTCACGCAGTCTCCTCTGAACAGTTGATGTTGAGATGAGTCTGTTACTTGAACTCTGTGAAGCATTTATTTGGGCTGCAATTTCTGAGGCTGGTAACTCTAATTAACTTATCCTCTGCAGCAGAGGTGACTATGGGTCTTCCTTTCCTGTGGCAGTCCTCATGAGAGCCAGTTTCATCATAGAACTTGATGGTTTTTGCGACTGCACTTGAAGAAACTTTCAAAGTTCTTGAAATGTCTCTTTGCTTATTTGAGTTGTTTTTGCCATAATAGGGACTTGGTATTTTACCAAATAGGGCTATCTTCTGTATACCACCCATACCTTGTCACAACACAACTGAACACAAATAAATTCCACAAATTAACTTTTAACAAGGCACACTTGTTAATTGAAATGCATTCCAGGTGACTACCTCATGAGGCTGGTTGAGAGAATGCCAAGGGGGTGCAAAGCTGTCATCAAGGCAAAGGGTGGCTACTTTGAAGAATTTGTTGAACACTTTTTTTTGGTTATTACATGATTCCATATGTGTCATTTCATAGTTTTGATGTCTTCACTATTATTCTACAATGTAAAAATAAAGAAAAACCCTGGAATGAGTAGGTGTGTCCTAACTTTTGACTGGTACTGTCTGTGTCTGTAGTTTTTTTAGCCAGAGCTTGAAGCGATAAGCAGTAATCCTTCCTGCTTCTTAGTTCTAATGAGGAGTTGAGTAGTGTTATGATATTGGCCAGTGGCCACACGTATACAGTAGGTCAAGTGCTTTACTGGTTGGTCCAACTCCATCACCTCTATCCTCCCACCTCACCCAACGTCTCATCACTCACTTCCTTTCGTGACTCCCACCCCCATCCACACATACATTATGGTGTCTTAACCAGTGATAGCCATGAAACCCTTGTGACCAATCACCCCCTCCCTCATCATACTTTCCATGAACTAAATATAGGCTGAGTCCCTGCACAGAGCACTCACCCATTGTGGCCAGCCTGCCTTTCAGTTTCAACATGAGAGGTGCTTGAATTGGGGCCCCATGTCAAATCTACCCCCCTCATTGCCCCACTGTCCACAGTCCTGCCACATAGTGGTCATTGTGTACACTCCCTAGGGGGTCTACTGTGGAATGAGGTCATCCCTTGTCTTAGCGATCCGCAACATGCTAAGTACTGAGTCATCGTGGTAGTGTCATGGCCCTCAGATCACTGCGGAGTGCAGACTGTCCGGCTGCCTGAAGAGGGATGCCTCACTATGGATATGAGTGTGACCAAAATAACATTCCCGCACTGGCACATCACACAGAGGAGTTAGTGTGTCAGCTCACTTTCTGAGTAGCTGACCTTATATTGACAGTATATTGTATCTTGCACAGTGGAATAACTATTGATCTGCGTAGTGCTTACAGTGTGTTATACAGATGATACAGATTATTTCCTTTGGGAGTGGAAAGACTGCCTCTATTGATGTTTCAAAAGCCATTTCAGGCTTTTAGGGACCCCCACTCTTCTGTAATGGCTCTCTTTCTTCTCCTCTCAGGAACTAAACAAGCCAACCTATCTCATTTCCACTCTTCTTTTCTTTCATTCTTTATTTTGTTCTGTCTTTTTTTCCCCTTCTCTCCAAAATGTTCTGGCTCGGAGGACGTTGAAGGAAAAATTCCACTCATCCCGCCAGGGCTTTTCTGGGACCCTTTCACTTACGGCACTGTTAACTGAAAAATACGACCGGGTGGCTTTGTGCGGTCTCTTTCCCGAATGTGTTTCCTTCCTTTTCCTCCTTTGTGAGGAGAACACAGGAGGACAAGTGTGTGGAATGTCTGTGTTCTGATTTAAGCCCAGACTATGGCTCTAGCATGGCTATGGAAGGTTCACAGACCATTCACCAGTCTCTCTTCTGCCTCAACCAATGACTCTCTCTCTCCAGTCCCATTCTCTTCTCCCCTACAGTAACAGCGTCCGTGTCTCTGGCCCTCTGGCTTCAGTCAAGGGGTTCGTCAACCGAACCGTACCGAGGCCTCACTTCACCTAAGCCGTCAGCAGGAGCAGAGCTTGAATAGTTCTAGGTGCTTATTATGGGCTGTAGCCTTTTCCTCAGGTCGTTTGTTTGTGTTTGACGCTCTCTGTCTCTCTCCGACACATGTTTGAGTCTCAGGAACTGCTACAGACGAAGCTCCCTCTCTCTGTTCTGACCCCTCGTCCGAAGCACGCCCTGCTGCTGACATGTAGGTCTGGACGTGCTCCTGCACTCCAGAGCAGACGGGAGAGAAATGGGGCGGCCTGTATTGTGCCTCACAATGGGGGCTTTGTGTTGCCTGGAGAAGGGGCCAGGGAGCAGTATGAGGAGGCCCGGACCGACGGGGCTCTTCCCTGGGAATAGGGGGTCTTGTGTTGGGGCAGAGAGAGTTGACTGCAGGGAAGAGGTCAGGTCTGAGTGACAGGACAGGTGTGAAGGGCCAGGCGGGACAGGGGTATGGTGGAAGGGGGGCACCCCAGGGGAGATAGGGGTGTGTCTGTTAGGGACCCTCTCTCTGTAGTGAAAATAACTCTGTGTTCCTTGGTGGATGTACTAGAGTTTCAGACAAATGGCAGTGTACACACACACAATCCCACTCATATAGACACATGTTGGCAGATGCTCCCCTAATGGCAGACAGCTGTGGAGTTCATTCAGTATAAAATGGTATTTCTGTTGGCGGGCTGTTGTCATAGATCTCTGATCTCAGACAGCTATGAACTGTTGAGTCTCCAATAGGGAGAAAGAATGCACCCTTAATAAACCAGAGACATGAACATGTTATCCTCAGTTCACTGGTTTTTACAGGTTTCACTGGTGGGAGGGAGCAGAGTCTGAGATTACAGACCGGGGTTGAATGGAGACCCCATGAAAGCCCTTGACGATGTGGGGAGTTTGCTCAACATACAGTTGAAGTGAGAAGTTTACATACATACACCTTAGCCAAATTGTCACGCCCTGACCATAGAGATCCTTATTATTCTCTATGTTTGGTTAGGTCAGGGTGTGACCCGGGTGGGAAAATCAATGTTTTCTGTTTCTTTGTTTTTGGGCCGAGTGTGGTTCCCAATCAGAGGCAGCTGTCTATCGTTGTCTCTGATTGGGAATCATACTTAGGCAGCCTGTTTTCTTCCTGTGTTTGTGGGATGTTGTTTTCTGTTTAGCCTCTGTTGCCTGACAGAACTGTACGTTTTCTTTTTTCGCCTTTTTGTTGTTTTGTTTGAGTGTATTGTGATAATAAAGAATCATGAGCACTTACCACGCTGCGCTTTGGTCCACTTCTCCTTCAGACGATCGTTACACAAATACATTTAAACTCAGTTTTTCACAATTCCTGACATTTAATCCTAGTAAAAATTCCCTGTTTAAGATCAGTTAGGATCACCACTTTATTTTAAGAATGTGAAATGTCAGAATAATAGTAGAGAGAGTGATTTATTTCAGCTTTTATTTCTTTCATCACATTCCCAGTGGGTCAGAAGTTTACATACACTCAATTAGTATTTGGTAGCATTGCCTTTAAATTGTTTAACTTGGGTCAAACATTTCGGGTAGCCTTCCACAAGCTTCCCACAATAAGTTGGTTGAATTTTGGCCCATTCCTTGCAAGCCTCCCCCTTTTTCCTCCAAACATAACGATGTTCATTATGGCCAAACAGTTCTAATTTTGTTTCATCAGACCAGATGACATTTCTCCAAAAAGTACGATATTTGTCCCCATGTACAGTTGCAAACCGTAGCCTGGCTTTTTTATGGCGATTTTGGGGGAGTGGCTTCATCCTTGCTGAGCGACCTTTCAGGTTATGTCGATATAGGACTCATTTTACTGTGGATATAGATACTTTTGCACCTGTTTCCTCCAGCATCTTCACAAGGTCCTTTGCTGCTGTTCTGGGATTGATTTGCACTTTTCGCACCAAAGTACGTTCATCTCTAGGAGACAGAATGCGTCTCCTTCCTGAGTGGTATGACGGCTGCGTGGTCCCATGGTGTTTATACTTGCGTACTATTGTTTGTACAGATGAACGTGGTACCCTCAGGCATTTGGAAATTGCTCCCAAGGATGAACCAGACTTGTGGAGGTCTATAATTTGTTTTCTGAGGTCTTGACTGATTTCTTTTGATTTTCCCATGATGTCAAGCAAAGAGGCACAGGTACAGGTGCACCTCCAATTGACTCAAATGATGTCAATTAGCCTATCAGAAGCTTCTAAAGCCATGACATCGTTTTCTGGAATTTTCCAAGCTGTTTAAAGGCAGTCAACTTAGTGGATGTACTTCTGACCCACTGGAATTGTGATACAGTGATTTGTAAGTGAAATAATCGGTCTGTAAATAATTGTTGGAAAAATGACTTGTGTCATGCACAAAGTAGATGTCTTAACCGACTTGCCAAAACTATAGCTTGTTAACAAGAAATTTGTGGAGCTGTTGAAAAACGAGTTTTAATGACTCCAACCTAAATGTATGTAAACTTACAACTTCAACTGTACATACAAGGCTATGACAGTCCTGTTATGAAATAAATTATTATCATAGGTGCTTTATTACTGTATATGTTAGAGGTTATCGGGCTGTTATAAGTACCTTTACAGAAAAAACACAGGATTTCACATGAAATTTCATGTGTATTAATGTGAAAACAACATGTTTTGTGGAAAACTTCACGTGATCACATGTTTTCAAGTGTAGTTTCATGTTATCATATTAACTTCACATAAGATCACATGGCAATGTGTTTTTGGAACACTTCACGTGAAATTCATGTGTTTTTTCCGTAAGGGTAGAGAGGGAAGCTCAACCACCTCAGGTAAAATGGCAGCTTCCCCAGCGCTGCAGGTCTATCCAATCTTTTACTGGGGCCTGTGTCTTGGGTGGCCACACAATGCCACCTATCCACCCACGGTCTGGGCATGCAGGGCACCACTGGAGACATGGTGCTGGATGGGTGGGTGAGGAGCGAGAGCCACCGTCGTCTGTCTAGTGTTTTCATTGGTCACACATAGCTGGGATAGCTGCAGTCTGAGCCAGGGAGATGAGGTTACCTGAAGCTGCTGCCCCTCACTCCCTCCCTCCCTCCCTGGAGCTGCCACCAGCCTCTGTGGAGGGCAAGGAGGGACATGTAGGACAGTATACAACCAACTCTTTCCAACAAACACACATTTAGTGGACCTCTGGGGAGAGGGGAAATGTGGAAAACGGCCTGGATTGTCTGGATAAAGTATGTCTTGGGACTATTTGAAAGTGACATACATGGAAAGTGGGCAGATGAACACTGACAACCAGGTCACTTGGTAATGTGATACATTCTGACATGGAGGATCTCTGTGGAAGCAGGGAGTGTTTGGATCGCTGTCTGGAGAATGTAGCAGTGACTACACACTTAGAATGTAGATATGTACGGACAGGACTGGACTGCATGATTGCCTCATGGTACACTGGAATAGCTCCCTTGGAATATCTGAAGCTGGAATTCAAGGAATTCAGATCAACTACCTGGGTGTACAGTATTACCCCTGATGGCAGCAGGTGTTCTATGCTCGGACTCAACCTGTTTTCAGCATATTTAAGAGTGGAGACAGGTTTGAGTCATTCTGTAGTTCTCACAGTGATGACTGTAGGGTGGGGCTCTGCCAGACTGGGCTCTCTGTAGGTAAGAGCTTGGATGAATAACAGTCTGTTTTACAGGTGACTGCGTTCTAAACAGCATGAGGTGCATCCGTGTTTAAATCAGTGATGGCTTTCTGTTGTGAGTTAGTGAATGGGTCCAAACAGGGATGAGCTGTATCAGACGTAGGGATTGGGTCTGAACAGGGACTGTATCAGGAGCAGGGCAGGGTGGCTCCCCCTCTCTATTGTGACTAGCTTAAGCATTGAGAACATGAGTGTGTCTCCTGCTATTTTGGTGCTGCTGGATGTCTGTCAGGGCAATGGGCTTAGTGAACCAAAAGGAACATTGAGTCTTTCTTGTGTGTGTGTGTGTGTGTGTGTGTGTGTGTGTGTGTGTGTGTGTGTGTGTGTGTGTGTGTGTGTGTGTGTACAACACTGCTCAGAAACATCATTTGTAATGCAGGTCCCTTGCATGGTTCCCTACTTTGTCCGACCCTCCAGTGAACAGTAATACATCTCTACTTTGTCCGACCCTCCAGTGAACAGTAATACATCTCTACTTTGTCCGACCCTCCAGTGAACAGTAATACATCTCTACTTTGTCCGACCCTCCAGTGAACAGTAATACATCTCTACTTTGTCTGACCCTCCAGTGAACAGTAATATGTCTCTACTTTGTCTGACCCTCCAGTGAACAGTAATACATCTCTACTTTGTCTGACCCTCCAGTGAACAGTAATACATCTCTACTTTGTCTGACCCTCCAGTGAACAGTAATACATCTCTACTTTGTCCGACCCTCCAGTGAACAGTAATACATCTCTACTCCTCCTTTGAAGTGAGACCATGACTTCTCATTCCACTCTCCTGTACCTCTATATCTCCTCTCAGAGCAGCTCGCGGTGAATTCACTGGAATAGAGACATTATTTTCAATAAGCCCTAGGATGTTGACACCAGCAGCAGGGCTACATTAGAACCCCATGATGGGCCTCTGTTACTGCTGTTACACATTCACAGGTGTTTCTCATTTCACCCCCGCGTCAGAAGCATGTGGAAAATGTGCTTTGTGAGGTATGAGCAAAGTGTGTGAGGCCGATACCCTCTGTGGGGGTCAACAGGCTTAGGTGTGGGAGGAAGGAAGCCTCGCTAGGTGTGAGGGAGGACAATGACTTCCTTCCTTTAATGTGCAGGATCTCTCTCTCTCTCTCTCTCTCTCTCTCTCTCTCTCTCTCTCTCTCTCTCTCCTCTCTCTCTCTCTCTCTCTCTCTCTCTCTAGTCCCACTGGTCACTTCACACAGCCTCCCTTCCCTGTCATATCCACTAGACAGGGAACAGTCCTTCTGTCTGACACTTATTCCGTTCCTGTCAATGTTCTCAATTTCCACTGTAATTGAGTCAAACCAATAAAGTAGTCTCTCTCATAGGATGGGAAGCTATTTATTGTAGCTACAGTAGTCACTGCAACACATTCCATTCCGGCCTACAATGCCACATCTAGAATGCCCTCATCTGTGTATCCGAGTTGACTGACACCATGCTACCTTGCCCACTGCATGCCCAGTTCTGGCCCACCATGCTGCTCTCAATGTATTACTGTCAGTGGGTTTCCATGGCCTTGAAGGGTGCAGCCCCTCCCCTCTCTGCCCCCTGACCTCCTCCCCTTTACTCCTACCAGTTGCTGTGGGCCAGGAAGCCTGGCCACCCTCTGTGACATCACAGGAATGTCCTCGCCCCAGGACCCCAGCGTTGATGGTGAGGGGATCCATGGGCATCCGAATTCCAACAGTCATAACTGATTACTGACTGCAGCCCACAATGCATTGCTAGCTGGCAGAACTGGAGGGTCTTCTTCTGATCTGTCACACTTCTCAGCTTTGTGTCAAACTGGTCTCAAAGTATCACTTTGTAGGTATTTTAATGAGACAAAACCTGTTAAAATATGTTTAAAAAAGGAGAGAAATGACCCAGTCTCCATTACAACATTCATCAGGCTTGGCGAGCTCTTCATTACCACCAGGATATATGACCAGAATCCCCCTCTGATGAAGGAAGAGTCATACTGTGTTGTGACTGCTTTAATGAACGGTGCATGTCGGCCTCTCCCTCTGGCCCAGTCCTCTCAGCAGCAGCACTCCACAGTGTTAGTGTGGGTTATCATAACAGCTCAGAAGCCCAGAGGTGACAGTTACACAAAGCAGGTACAGAGAGGACTGGCCAGATCTAATTGTGTGTTTACCAGTTCACCCGTCTGAGAATGCAGGCTGGTGTGTGTGTGTGTGTGTGTGTGTGGAGGGGGTATTGAGATTGGGCTAGGCTCCCTGCGTCGCAGCATTGACAATACAGCGGTGAGAAACCCCAGACATGGCAGGGACCTCACACTCTCTCACACAGACACTCAGGCTTTTGTTCCTCCGGCTTTAAGTACCCCTGGAATCCATCCTGACTGCTCTATATGTGTAAACACAGCTCTTTCTATTGCTAGTGCTCTAATGACCAGTCCCAGTCCATGATCCATGCCTCTGCTCTACTATGACTGATGAGTGTCTGTCTGTGTACAGGGTGGGTAGGCCTGGGTAGTGCTATACCCTTAGAGTGTATGGGGAATACTGGCCATCACTCAGGATTTCTGATGTGTGCAAAGTGGTAACCATGGCTCTAGAATTAGCACTGTGTTTGTTGGCGTTTTATGACTTCTTTTATGAAGCTAATTTAGAGAGCAGGAAGAAGGATGTGGAAAAAGAGTGTTTTATCCAGTTGAAGTGGTGGTGAGGCTGTTTTTTCATACCAGCTCTCACCCTGCCTCCCCTAGAATGTGATCCTATTTCACTAACTACAGACCCCATGAAGTCAGAATATAACCATTATTTTCTCTGCCTCTTTGACTTGTTTGAATTTGGAGTGGTCCAGCAGGAAGAGTGGAATGGAGTAGGCTACAATCCGTACTTGGGCTCCACTGTACTCCTACGGTTCAAGATTAGGGAGGCTTGGACATGTTTTGGGGAGTAGATGGGAATGTTGAGAGATTAGGGGGTTAGTTGAGGGAGGAGGGGAGAGGTTTAGGGGGTAAAGGGGGTGGCCTGGGGGGGGGTCTGGAATGTGTGGAATGAGTAGATGAATCCGTCTAGGGAATAAATTATTAGTGGAAAACGGATCCCCAGTCTGTCTCCTGCCGCGTGGCCCAGGGGGGAGACGAGGAAAGTGTTGTTTGTCTATGCAGACCTAGATGTAGACCTATGTACACGTACGCAGACGACACCATTCTGTATACTTCTGGCCTTTCTTTGGACACTGTGTTAACAAACCTCCAGACGAGCTTCAATGCCATACAACTCTCCTTCCGTGGCCTCCAACTGCTCTTAAATGCACGTAAAACTAGATGCCCGCACCCACCCGCCCGTCTAGCATCACTAATCTGGACGTTCTGACCTAGAATATGTGGACAACTACAAATACCTAGGTGTCTGGTTAGACTGTAAACTCTCCTTCCAGACTCACATTAAGCATCTCCAATCCAAAATGTAATTTACAATCAGCTTCCTATTTCGCAACAAAGCATCCTTCACTCATGCTGCCAAACATACCCTCGTAAAACTAACTATCCTACCGATCCTTGACTTCGGCGATGTCATTTACAAAATAGCCTCCAACACTCTACTCAGCAAATTGGATGCAGTCTATCACAGTGCCACCCGTTTTGTCACCAAAGCCCCATATACTACCCACCACTGGACCCTGTATGCTCTCGTTGGTTGGCCCTCGCTTCATATCTGTCGCCAAACCCACTGGCTCCAGGTCATCTATAAGTCTTTGCTAGGTAAAGCCCCGCCTTATCTCAGCTCACTGGTCACCATAGTAGCACCCACCCGTAGCACTCGCTCCAGCAGGTATATTTCACTGGTCACCCCCAAAGCCAACTCCTCATTTGGCCGCCTTTCCTTCCAGTTCTCTGCTGCCAATGACTGGAACGAATTGCAAAAATCACTGAAGCTGGAGACTCATATCTCCCTCACTAACTTTAAGCATCAGCTGTCAGAGCAGCTTACAGATCATTGCTCCTGTACATAGCCCATCTGTAAATAGCCCACCCAACTACCTCATCCCCATATTGTTATTTATTTATTGCTCCTTTGCACCCAGTATCTCTACTTGCATATTCATCTTCTGCACATCTACCATTCCAGTGTTTAATTTCTATATTGTAATTATTTCGCCACTATAGCCTATTTATTGCCTTACCTCCCTAATCTTACTACATTTGCACACACTGTATATAGATTATTCTATTGTGTAATTGACTGTACATTTGTTTATTCCATGTGTAACTAACTCTGTGTTGTTTGTGTCGCACTGCTTTGCTTTATCTTGGCCAGGTCGCAGTTGTAAATGAGAATTTGTTCTCAACTGGCCTACCTGGTTAAATAAAGGTGAAATAAAAAATGCGTTGTTGTTTATGTGTGCCACCTTCCATCTCTTTCATTCCTGTAGTTGTTGCATGTTGTGTGGAGCAACAGACAAGGCCAAGGACATGTTTGTGTCTGCCCAATCATTATCTGAACTGTTGTATTTCGTTGGTAGGGGTATAGGTTCTCCCCTGGTTATAGTGAACTGTTCACTCTGAATTGATGGCAGGAGACTGCCTGCTTGATTGTACTGAGATCAGCCTTCCTGAGCCTTCAGAAAGGGGTTTTCAGTAGTCCACAGCTTGATGAATGTATGGACTGATTTGACCCTGTTCTCTTGTTAGGCCCAGGATAATGGTGGCTCGTAACTTCATTGGGAGGAAACAAAAACTGTGCTGGAATTGCTGATTAATCGATCAAATCAAGGACCTGTGGGTCGCAAAAGCGCTTTTGTTTTATTTCGGAATAATCTGAGTAATACTTTGGCTCTGTGCCATGGCTGCAGAGAGAGAGAGGGAGAGAAGGACTCTGTCAGAGGATAGAGAGAATAAGAGATGAGAGCAACAGTCAGGACAGACGGAGAGAGATGAGCCAATAGAGTGTGAAATTGGTAGAACAATTTTGATTGGCCCCGCCTAGGGTATGTGAAACTGGTCCTCTAGGAAACGGCCAGGGACAGAGCGTATATGGGCAGAACAGATGGATAGAGTCAGACAGCCCTCTGTGCATGGAAACAAGAGGACAAAGTCAATGGTTTGATCAATGTGTGATGGCTGTTCAGAATGGAGGAGAGACTGGCTCACTTCACCAGGCAATGGGTTTGGATCAGTTAGTTGATTGATATGAATGTATGGAGCCAATAGATTTCTCTTTAATAAGATAATATCATTATTAGCCCCATAGTGAGTATAATAACACCATGCATACTAAATGAATGATTTTGTGGTAGGTATAAAGTATCTATCCTATGTAATAAAGCTAACTTTCCCAGTTCACATAATGACCTTTAGCTAGCGTGCTTTCTGAGAACGTGGAGATCACATGAGCCATAGAGAATCAGGCTTTGATATGTATTACGGAATGACTTCAGCTTATTGGGTGTCTGGCTCTGTGCTCTGATTGTGAAATGCCTTTTGATAAATGGCCCACAGAGACGGGTAATTGAAGTCAATAGCCTCTTTATTTATTTATTTGGCTTTAGAAGATAATTTAAGATGATAAATGACAGTTTGAAAGCCTAACCCTTCATCAGTGGAGAGGGAGTAAGGCAGGTGTCAAGGAGAGAATAATAGAACAAGAGAAAACAGAGGAAGTAGATAGAGACCAGCATACCATTTTATATCAGTGACTGGATCGATGAATCAATGGCTGAGGTCATCATTATCGCTGACTACCGACAATCAGCTGCCATTTTGAAAAAGGAGATTGGTCTCTGATGTGAATCATATTCTAATCATGTATATCTGAGTTGATGTAGCTCGGCGTTGGGTGCTTCGATTCGAAGCGATCACAGCTACAAGGTCTGGTTGAAAATCAACATGACGTGGATGATAACCATCTGAGTTTCATAGAAAGTTATTCTCATGAAAACCCAGTGAAAAGCTCTGTCACGGAGAGGAAGAGTAATCAAACTTTGACCTGTGGGAGCTCTGGAGTCTGGTGTGTAGTCAGGAACCTGGCCAGTTCTACTCAGCAACCATCGATCATCCGTCCTGTTTTGCTATTCTCATCAGACTCATACAAGTAGAAACAGACAGTGTGTCTCTGGGAGGGAAAAAAGAGCACCACGGGCCAGAGAAATAGGAGCGCTGAACGATATGGTCATTTATCAGTGCCAGGCTGACTAGTCACCAGCAGCAGATCACACTATAGTGACATAACAAAAGGTCACGCCTTTAACACCTGGTAGACGTTCAGGTAGCCAGTCAGTCCTCTGATGAAAGGTGACCGACATGAACGATTTATCATTCCAACCATCATTTGAGTTTAAAGATGATCATCCGTAGAGTTATATTTGTTCCCGGGACTCATTGTTCAAATCTGTCATCACAGTCCCAGATCTGTGGGCTTAATAAAACCATGTAAGCTCTTTATCTTCTGATCAAATATGGGCTTGTGCTGGGGAGCAATGTACCCATGACGCAGGGTCCAGCAGTGACAGCTGCCCTCTGCGGCTGTCCAGTCTGTTAGTCAGAGGGACATGGGGCTGGTAAGGTAAACACACTGACCTTAAAGGGTATCCAGTGGTGACCTTCAGTGTGGCTGAGTCACCCCCAGACCTCCACAGGCCCCCTCACACTGACAACACCTCATACCATGAGCCACCAGGGTGAGTCTGAATGGAGCTGAGGCACAATGAGCTTTTAGGGAGTGAGGACAGAGCTATGACAGAGACACAGAGAGGAAGGGGGTTGCTATAGGACCAGACTTGTAACCAACACATACACAGTAAGCTCTTGTCCCTCTGATCCCTTTTGAGAGTGCTCTGACTGTTTAATCTATAACCATCCACTGTGGCTGTCATGATGTCAGTTTTCACCGTTTGCGACATGCCTTTCTCTTTTAAAAATTTCAGTGGATTCATTAGCTATTCGTGATGCACATGCACACAAAGAATCACTGTGTCCTCACTTCACCCCTCTCCCACTCTCTCCATGGCTCAAAGCGTCATCCCCAGGGTGGGTAGATTTAGGGGCGTCAGGCAGGCTGCTGGTTCAGCAGACAGTGGAGTGGATACGCTCTGCTGGAGACAGAGACCACTCACAGCGTGGTTGATTGTAATACCGGGGCTACACAGACATAAAGTTGGCTTGTCACATTAAAATATCAATGTAACCTACAGCAGCGGGGCTGTGAAATCAAACCCATTCAGAGATTGGGGACCACAGCAATACTGGTTAGATATAGATGGAGGTGGTAAGAGGAGGTGGTATTAGTGGAGGGGTCATTCCTCCCAGTGATATTGATGTTTAGGAATTGAAGGTACAGTTAAAGTCAGAAGTTTACATACATTTAGGTTGGAGTCATTTAAACTCGTTTTTCAACCACTCCACAAATTTCTTGTTAACAAATTATAGTTTTGGCAAGTTGGTTAGGACATCTACTTTGTGCATGACACAAGTAATTTTTCCAACAATTGTTTACAGACAGATTATTTCACTTATAATTCACTGTATCACAATTCCAGTGGGTCAGAAGTTTACATTAATTTGACTGTGCCTTTAAACAGCTTGGAAAATTCCAGAAAAGGATGTCATGGCTTTAGAAGCTTCTGATAGGCTAATTGACATAATTTGATTCAATTGGAGGTGTACCTGTGGATGTATTTCAAGGCCTACCTTCAAACTCAGTGCCTCTTTGCTTGACATCAAGGTGAAAATCAAAAGAAATCAGCCAAGACTTCAGAAAAAAATTGTAGACCTCCACAAGTCTGGTTCATCCTTGGGAGAAATTTCTAAATGCCTGAAGGTACCACGTTCATCTGTACAAACAATAGTACGCAAGTATAAATGCCATGGGACCACGCAGCCGTCATACCGCTCAGGAAGGAGATGCGTTCTGTCTCCTGGAGATGAATGTACTTTGGTGTGAAAAGTGCAAATCCCAGAACAACAGCAAAGGACCTTGTGAAGATGCTGGAGGAAACCGGTACAAATGTATCTATACCCACAGTAACTGCACATGGGGACAAAGATTGTACTTTTTGGAGAAATGTCCTCTGGTTTGATGAAACAAATAGAACTGTTTGGCCATAATGACCATTGTTATGTATGGAGGAAAAAGGGGGATGCTTGCAAGCCGAAGAACACCATCCCAACCGTGAAGCACAGGGGTGGCAGCGTCATGTTGTGGGAGTGCTTTGCTGCAGGAGGGACTGGTGCACTTCACAAAATAGATGGCATTATGAGGAGGAAAATTATGTGGATATATTGAAGCAACATCTCAAGACATCAGTCAGGAAGTTAAAGCTTGGTCACAAATGGTTCTTCCAAATGGACAATGACCCCAAGCATACTTCCAAAGTTGTGGCAAAATGGCTTAAGGACAACAAAGTCAAGGTATTGGAGTGGCCATCACAAAGGCCTGACCTCAATCCTATAGAACATTTGTGGGCAGAACTGAAAAAGCGTGTGTGAGCAAGGAGGCCTACAAACCTGACTCAGTTACACCAGCTCTGTCAGGAGGAATGGGCCAAAATTCAACCAACTTATTGTGGGAAGCTTGTGGAAGGCTACCCAAAATGTTTGACCCAAGTTAAACAATTTAAAGGCAATACTACCAAATACTAATTGAGTGTATGTAAACTTCTGACCCACTGGGAATGTGATGAAAGAAATAAAAGCTGAAATAAATCATTCTCTCTACTATTATTCTGACATTTCACATTCTTATAATAAAGTGGTGATCCTAACTGACCTAAGACAGGGAATTTTTACTAGGATTAAATGTCAGGAATTGTGAAAAACTGAGTTTAAATGTATTTGGCCAAGGTTTATGTAAACTTCCGACTTCACCTGTATGTTTTGGAGGATTTCCACAGGAAATAAAACAACCTCTGTATCATAACTCAAGGCGAGACCCAGATGCAGACACAGGAGGCAGATGGTTGGAGTCTTAGATGTTTAATAATCAAAAAGGAGTAGGCAAGAGAATGGCCGTGGACAGGCAAAAGGTCAAAACCAGGTCACAGTCCAGGAGGTACAGAGAGGCAGGCAAGCTCGAGGTCAAGGCAGGCAGAATGGTCAGGCAGGCGGGTACAGAGTCCAGAAACAGGCAAGGGACAAAACCGGGAGGACTAGAAGAAGGAGAAATAGCAAAAGCAGGAGAACGGGAAAAATGCTGGTTGACTTGGACATACAAGATGAACTGGCACAGAGAGACAGGAAACACAGGGATAAATACACTGGGGAAAACAAGTGACACCTGGAGGGGGTGGAGACAATAACAAGGACAGGTGAAACAGATCAGGGTGTGACACTCTTTCTTCCACAGGAATGTTGAGGACTCCATCCTTACAGCGTCAGAATGTTGTCTGAAAAGGTTATCCAAACACAGAGGTGCCTCAGTGGCTATGATGTTTGTCCACATTACAAGATGTTTCCATCTGGACTCAAATAGCTTCCTACCCAGAGACCCTCATTGTGTTGGCTCTGTGTGTTACGTCCCTCCGGATGATATACCTTCTGGTGTCACTGTGTCATGTCAGCTATGTCACCTATCCCCAAATAACTTTGTGATTTAATTTCCCATACATTCAAGGGTTGAGAGTGTGCCTGTCACATCATTCCGACAGGTCCTGTTCCATTACATTTTTAGGGCTGATAGCCACTCAGATAAACCTGCATGCCTCCACAACACCCACTAAAGAGCTTCATCAGAGTCAATCTATGGAGTTGAGTTACTGTGTGTCCAGTTCTTGTTAGAGGAGATGGTGAATAGATGCTGAGTCATGAGTGGGCTGAGGGGGTGAATAATGAGGCAGAAGGAGAATCATGAGGACAGCAGCTGCAGCAGGTATTTCTCTGGCAGAGAGCACTGATCTAGCTAGCATCTGTCTCTATGCTTCTAACCCAGGGGTCTCCAACCCAGTTCCTGGAGAACTTCCCTCCTGTAGGTTTTCACTCCAACCCAGTTCCTGGAGAGCCACCCTCCTGTAGGTTTTTACTCCGACCCAGTTCCTGGAGAGCCACCCTCCTGTAGGTTTTTACTCCGACCCAGTTCCTGGAGAGCTACCCTCCTGTAGGTTTTCACTCCGACCCAGTTCCTGGAGAGCTACCCTCCTGTAGGTTTTTACTCCCACCCAGTCCCTGGAGAGCTACCCTCCTGTAGGTTTTTACTCCGACCCAGTTCCTGGAGAGCCACCCTCCTGTAGGTTTTTACTCCGACCCAGTTCCTGGAGAGCTACCCTCCTGTAGGTTTTTACTCCCACCCAGTCCCTGGAGAGCTACCCTCCTGTAGGTTTTTACTCCGACCCAGTTCCTGGAGAGCCACCCTCCTGTAGGTTTTTACTCCGACCCAGTTCCTGGAGAGCCACCCTCCTGTAGGTTTTTACTCCGACCCAGTTCCTGGAGAGCCACCCTCCTGTAGGTTTTTACTCCGACCCAGTTCCTGGAGAGCCACCCTCCTGTAGGTTTTTACTCCGACCCAGTTCCTGGAGAGCTACCCTCCTGTAGGTTTTTACTCCGACCCAGTTCCTGGAGAGCTATCCTCCTGTAGGTTTTTACTCCAACCCTGTTCCTGGAGAGCTACCCTCCTGTAGGTTTTTACTCCGACCCAGTTCCTGGAGAGCTACCCTCCTGTAGGTTTTTACTCCGACCCAGTTCCTGGAGAGCTACCCTCCTGTAGGTTTTTACTCCGACCCAGTTCCTGGAGAGCTACCCTCCTGTAGGTTTTTACTCCGACCCAGTTCCTGGAGAGCTACCCTCCTGTAGGTTTCTTCTCCGACCCAGTTCCTGGAGAGCTACCCTCCTGTAGGTTTTTACTCCCACCCAGTCCCTGGAGAGCTACCCTCCTGTAGGTTTTTACTCCGACCCAGTTCCTGGAGAGCTACCCTCCTGTAGGTTTTCACCTCAACCCTGTTCCTGGAGAGCTACCCTCCTGTTGGTTTTTACTCCGACCCTGTTCCTGGAGAGCTACCCTCCTGTAGGTTTTTACTCCGACCCAGTTCCTGGAGAGCTTCCCTCCTGTAGGTTTTTACTCCAACCCAGTTGTAACCTCACTGATTCAGCTTATCAACCAGCTACTTATTAGAATCAGGTGCACTTGATTAGGGTTGGAGGAAAAACCTAGACGCTTGCTCTCCAGGAACAGGGTTGGAATAGGGCCTTTGGTGAGAGGTCTAATGCTTTAATATTTCATCATTTACGTCCGCTGAATTCATATTCATTAATAAATAGGCCTGTTTAATTTTGTCTGGCTTGCCGTTCCAAATGAAATGGAATATTGATTTAATTTAGTAGCCCCCAATTGTAGCTAGCTAGGGATCTTATCATACCACCGTTGGCAGAATAAAAGGTTATGGAAACATTATTATGCACTAGTTTCAGAGCACCTGTATACACTCAGTGATATCCAGCTACATCTGAGACTTAGGCCCAGTACTCTTTAACCTCAACCATTGCTTGCGTTTACTGGATTAAACACTTGCCTTGCAGCGTGGCGAAAGATGCTTGCCAAATTGGCGGCTTTCATCTGGGTTTCCCTGTAACTGGGTGTTCAACTTTAGTAGTTCTGTCGTATTGAATATCTTGTTTTTCAATATATGGATAAAATTAGGGCATGATTTGATAATATCAAACACTTCTTCAACCACAGAGCCAGGGTGTCAGAGCAGTCCTCTGTGGATCCTAGGATTGTAGTCTACATGGCTGCCCTCAGAGTTGAGGACGAGGCATGTCCAATCTGCTATGGATCTAAATCTCTTTTGAAATGAAATACGTGTTTAGATCCTGACACAGCATGACTGTCTCTCATACAGCTAGAGTCTTTATGAACGGGCTGTAAGGCTGATCTGATCACACTCCTCAGTGTCTGCTGGGGCAGAGCAGGACCCCACTGTCACTACAGGCCAGGGGACTCCTGTTGACATAAACACTGCATGGGGGGTGTTCCTTTCTTGTCTGGATGTCATGAAATGGCCTATGTGAGTGTGCACATTATCTGTAGTGGAATAGGCTGATTCTGACTCTGTCTTTTTGTTTTTTCCCCACAGATCGCGAAGACCAATCAATCCTTTGCACGTGAGTATCCTACTACTCTGTTGGGATCATTTCTCTTGACATCCTTTTCACTCACATTTCAGTGAAACATTTTACATGATTGAAAACAGCTTGCTTTTCAAATCAAATCAAATTGTATTTGTCACATGCGCCGAATACAACAGGTGTAGACCTTACTTTACCGTACCAAGTCCTTAACCAACAATGCAGTTCAAGAAATAGAGTTAAGACAATATTTCCTCAATAAACTAAAGTATAAAATAAAAAGTAACACAATAAGATGACATAACAATAACGAGGCTATAATAAAGGGGGTACCGGTACCGAGTCAATGTGCAGGGATACAGGTTAGTCGAGGTAATCAAATGGGGGTAATGACATTGACAAAATGTAACATATCAAAAAATGTGTTATGTGTATATTTCAGTGTTCCACATCAGAGGTCTATTATCAGCCCAGTCCTTTATCTAAACTGCATTATGCTAATGCCCTGATGACGCCTGAGGATGTTCTCAGAGGCCTCTGCTCTGCTCCGTCAGTATGCTAGCTGTCCTGCTCCTGAAACATTACCTCATTAAACTGCCCAGTAAGGCAAACAGATCGCCTCAGCCTGCCAAGTCCTCCTCTGACACCATCTCACAAAGAGGACTCAGAGGGTAGAGGTTGTTTTTTTAAGGTGGGCCGATTCCAGAGGAGACACAGCAGCTTTATGAGCTGGAAAAGTAACCTATCTGAAGCTGAGACTGATGTGGCTGCACCTTAAGTAGGGTCTCAGTGACATGCCCCCTCTTGTCCTTGAGTTCACTTTTGGAGATTTCCTCCATGCAGAGTTGCACCCCAGTCACTCCTTTCAGATTTACAGTCGAGCTCTTAAACTCAGGGAAGAAGGCAGAACAAGCCTACAGTATGTGGGAGTGAAGTGAGCAGCATTAGCATCTGTTAGTTGGTCAGAATGGGAGTTATACTGAAGTGATTTGCCAGGTCCTGCCATCCTGCTGGTTTTCAATTATGGACTAGATATAAAAAGCTTTATGATGTAGTTATGGAACTAAGTTGGCCTTTGAGGAACTTTGTGCAGAGTACAGGGAGTTATGAGTGTGGTTTGGTACACAGTCTTCAAACAATTACGCCCCCTGTTGGCCTGGATACTACCTGCCGAGTGCTTGAGTGCTATATGCCAATGATCTCATTTAGACCCTCCCATTATCACAGAAATAAGCACACCAATCTTACACCATCTTATAAAGTTGCCATGTCCGATCAGAAACCTACTCTGTTGTACTATCTGAGAGAGAATCCAGTCTCCCTGTCGTTGAAAACCAGTGAGAACTGGTTTACATGCCAGTCCACATGATGAGTAAGTAATTTGGTTTACAGAACAGGAAGTGATCCACTGGGCCACAGACCTGTGGAATCTCTCACCTTAAGAGTGTGACACACTGATGCAAGAGTCACAGGCCTCACACACTGATGACCTGGCTACCTTGTGCTTGAACAAGAAGAGTGACTAATACAGAAAGTCAGTCTGCTTGGAATGAAGAAAAGTATGTCCCATGCCCAAATCTGATGTTGTCATTTCAACCTACAACATCTCACTGTTCTCACAATTGTAATGTGACATCAAAATAATCTGAAATGGCATTTGATTAACATATATTACACTATACCCCCACACCACCAATATACAAAGTGTAGAGGAGGAGACTCGAATTGAGTTGCACTCTGGCCATTTATCCATTAAGCCAGCATTCTGTGTGGAGAGCTAATAGCTGGCTATGGTAAAGCCACGGGTATGTGGCTGAGTGCTGGGTCTGGAGGGGAGTGAGAGTTGGGTCCTGGCGGAGCTGTGGACGTCCCTGTCATTAGAGCCGTGCCAAAAGCAGAGCCTAGAAACCCTGGAGACCTGCCCAGCCAACCACAGGACCCTGGAGTTAAAATCAGACAGAGCAGAGCAGGCAAAACAAACAAACAGTATCAGACTCTCTAGTCTATAGTATGTCCCAGGGCTGAGCAGAGCCATCCCATCTGACATGATGAGCCTATGGGCTGGGCTGGGTCATTTATGTATTTTGACTGTATTTGGTTGAGATTATATGTGGAAGCCTTCCAGGAAGCTTGGCTCTGTCTGGCAACCAAAGGCACATTTATAACAGTAGACAAAGGGTTATATAAGTATTTGCTGGAAGTGTTCAACAGTGCTGAAATGTTATTTATTTTATGAGGCCTGCTTGGTAGTAGATTAGACCAGTTTCTTTGCTCTCCCTCATCCCTCCACTCCCCCCTCCTCTCTCTCTCCCCATCCTCTCTTCCTCCTCTGTTTTATCTGGTGTGTATTGGTCCTGTCTGTCTCCTCCACACAGAGGCGAGTCGGGTGCCGGCAAGACAGAAAACACCAAAAAGGTCATCCAGTACCTGGCCCACGTCGCCTCGTCACACAAAGGACGCAAAGACCACAACATTCCTGTGAGTGTTTCCATTCCCTCCTTCCCTGTTCCCTTACTGAACTCCTCCTGTTAAACCCTCCAATGTGTCCATGCTGGACCCAAAGGCAGAGGCTGTACCACAGTGTGTACTCAACTGACTTCGAAACAATATGTTCTAGTTTAATGACCCCTGATGCTAATGGCTAACGTAGCTCCTCTAATAGAGTCTAATCAGTTTGTTGTTGTGTACCACCTTAACCTGAACGGTCTCAGCTCTCGCTCCGTGGTGCTCAGTGCCATTCTGTCAGAGCCAAATGTTAGCAGGATAATGTTAGCCACCAGTAGGTTCACTGCTTATGGCTTGTGTTTGACATAAGCACCTCCAGGTCTAACCCTTCCCTTTGTTTATTACCTGAAACAAACAGCCCGAATCCCCTAAAGCGTTGAACAAGCTCCAGGCAAGTGTTTCCCCACTTTCTAAAACAGTTGTGCTCAGTTTGGATGTTTTTGCATGCCCTTCCGAATTCAAACTGTACTGTCTTTCCCATGAACTTATCTCTGCTGGCTACGGTATATGTGGTATTTGTTTATGCTGGCAAAACGTTTAGGTCTGCTATCAAACCGACAGACTTGTATTAGATTGTGTTTTATCAGTTGTTTTAGGTTTATTTTAAGGAAATGCCCAACACTGTCAACATACAGTAAACCTTAAAAAGTGAAACAAATATTTTGTCATTTGAAACACAGTGGCTGTTCATTTCCTGTGACCTTACAATAACTAACCCCATATGCATGTGCTGTTTGTGGTTAGGTTCCAGTCATATCTATCTTTGTCATCCCCACTTTGAATGTCCATGGCAATGAGAGGATTTGGTGTGAACTGTGGAATCACATCAGACTGTGGCTTTTCAAACCCTCTGCCACGACAACCCTCTAATATCTCAGCCATTCTCCTTTATTCATGCTAGCTTTTCATTTGATTAGCTCAGGACGCCTTTGGCATAGCTTCAAATACCTTTCATGCACGGTTAATGCCCACGGCCACGCTAATACTGTTCGTGTCCGTAACAACACCTGAATCCACACAGTGGATTCCTGTCCTACAGTACAGTCTGTGAGTAGCTGTTGCTTTTGATTGTTCCTAATCAATAAGCACATGGTGGGTCAGTGATGTGGGAATGCTTTGCCCTTCCTATCTCCATCGCGATCCTCACTTGGACATCTTGGGGAATGAAATGAAGCTACTATTGTCTCTCTGCTGCATAACATGGGCATGCTTCAGTAACAGTGGAGGCTCACCTGGGACTAATACACCGCGCAGAATGTTTCAGCTTGATTCATGATCAACTGTTCCCCCACAGAGACTTCTAACATTACAGCATTCTTTCCAACGGAATACTCCACTGTGGATACTTCTGAGTGTAAATTAGATATTTACTGGCCCTCATTGTTCCCCCACTCAGTTTGCCCAGGAGCTATTTTTCTTTCCCAAAACCTTTTTTTTCCTCTCTGTAAAGCTATGCTTTGCTGAAGCAGATGCTGCTACGATTAAACACCCCCTAAAAAAATGTACACTCACCCAGGTTGTGTATATGTACTACACAGTGTTGATGTGTGGCGTTACCCTGGCTGTAACTGTGTACCTGGGTCCCTGGGCCAGAATACACCAGTCCACTACAGCCCACTGCCATCACACACCACGCTGACTCTGTGTCCAGTTAGGGTCCCTATGAGCACGGGCCAGACAAATGTGGAGCGAGGGGATGATGGGAGGGAGGAGAGGGGAGGCTGGAGGCCAAGTAGCAGCTCTGATAGAAGAGTGGACCCCAGACACGCAGTAGCCAGGAGCTTGGGGCTTTTTCAGTGGGGCAGAGCAGTGGAAGTATTGCATTGATCTGATACAATGTGTGCGCATTAGGGAGGTATTGTGCAGTGTAGTAGGTAAAGGATAAGAGAGGGAGTGAAAATGTACACATGACCCTTCCCTAGCGTCCAGCCATCAGCAGAGAGAGGTTTGACTGGAGCAGCTCTCTGACTCCAGACAGTGGGAGGAGGAACTCAATACCTCCATGTGATCTGTACAGTTTAGATCTGATTTCCACCCAGAGTTGAGCTCCTGAAAGAAAAATAGTCCTCACGTCATGTTCTGCCCCGCCAGGCACCCCAACTCCAGTCTCATTCCACTGGAAATGATTTATATGTGGAGTCATTGTGCTAATTAAACACAAACTACCCCGGTGATGCTCCCTTCTCTTACATTGACATGTTTAACTATTCAGAAAACATTTTGTCAAGACTGTGTCTTGTCTGGAACCAGGGTTTTAGTGTATGTATGCTCTGTAGTGCATTTCTCAAACTCTAGAAACCTGAGTTATAGGATGCGCTTCAGGGTTGGCTGGGACACATCTACACGGTAGAGGCTGCAGTATGTTTAAGTGGGCCAATCCCCAGTCCTTCTGGCAGCAGCCCTACTTCTCTCTGCACCACTCTCTCACTAACCCGTATGTAGACTGAGCCTGTCCCACATATCTGTGGTGGGGCTGGGCAGCGCTAACCCCCCAACCTTTAAAATCACAGAAAGTTCTGGCCCACCGGGTCAACAAAAACCAGGCCCCAGTGTCTCATCCCCGAAGAGAAACCAGGGCGGTACAGGCTGGCTGGTTGCAGTGCTATTTCTGTTGTGCCAACAGAGCCAGCGCCCTGGTTAGAGAGGGTAAAGTGGGCGAGGTGCGGGATGGTGGAATGCCCCCACCGCTCGCGGATTTGGGAAGTAGCCACCGCCCCTGTCACAGCAGTGCCTCCCGGAAGTGGAGGGTGCGTGTGAGCATCGTCACAACCACAGGAATGCTCTCACCACCCCAAAATCTCACTTTAGTTACTGCAGGCAGTACTGCTTTTGACCCTCTGTCCTCTCTGTTTGTGGTGAAGAAGTAGACTAGTGGCCTCTCAAGCACTGTGAGACAGTTTGCTATGCCCTGTGGCTGGCTATGGCCTGTGGTTGGATATGCCCTGTGGTTGGATATGCCCTGTGGTTGGATATGCCCTGTGGTTGGATATGCCCTGTGGTTGGATATGCCCTGTGGTTGGATATGCCCTGTGGTTGGCTATGCCCTGTGGCTGGCTATGCCCTGTGGCTGGCTATGCCCTGTGGCTGGCTATGCTCTGTGGCTGGCTATGCCCTGTGGCTGGCTATGCCCTGTGGCTGGCTATGCCCTGTGGCTGGCTGTGCCCTGTTGCTGGCTGTGCCCTGTGGCTGGCTGTGCCCTGTGGCTGGCTATGCCCTGTGGTTGGCTGTGCCCTGTGGCTGGCTGTGCCCTGTGGCTGGCTGTGCCCTGTGGCTGGCTATGCCCTGTGGCTGGCTATGCCCTGTGGCTGGCTATGCTCTGTGGCTGGCTATGCCCTGTGGTTGGCTATGCCCTCCAACCTGTGATGGACATGACCAGCAGCAGCATATAAACCTCTGTCTACATGATTCATTCAGTAGGCTTGTATTCACTCTGCTCAATAGCTCGAATTGATCAGTTGGTGTATGTTTGGACATAATATTATTCAACTGTATAATATTCTAAACTGAATAATATTTAGTCCCAGATGTTAATATGAGCATAACACGACCACCACATCTGTTTTAAGAGCATTATGATCAGGCCCTTTGAGGAGGATTCCAGTGCTGCATCATTATGTGTTCAGTCAAACAAAAAGTATTTTTCTCTCCAAAGACTGGTATTGATATTGAGGAATGTATTATTAAAGAAAGCCTCAGTCAAGATTGCACAGAATTTTCGGTTTTGCAGATGAGCTGAACCATATGGTTTACATTTAGTGTTTCTCAACATTGTATGAAATAATTGGGTACAATGTTGTCTTACTGACATCATACTTTTAATGGGTTATTCATTCAGTAGAAATATAGCAGATGCCTACTGCATAACAGAGGTTCCATTCTCACACTCTTTTTACTTCCCGTGTCCACCCTGTGGTGAAAGCAAAGGCACTTGTCCATGCCGATTTAATACATCTTTCATTAGCGGTTCATGGCTGGTTTAGGTGGTGGCGGTATTAACTGGCTGTGTATCACTCAGTTTCTCCCTCACTTTACAGGGCGAGCTGGAACGGCAGCTTCTGCAAGCCAACCCCATCCTTGAATCCTTTGGCAATGCCAAGACGGTGAAAAACGACAACTCGTCACGTTTCGTAAGTTTAAAAAGCTATACTTGGATAAAAATAGTCTTGAATGTGATAGCTGTACTGTGTTTTAGGTACACATTTGTAGACGGTCTATAAACAGTCCCTCTGTGTAAATAGGCATTGTAGGACCTGGCTCTCCAGAATACAGTGAAAAAGTATATGAAGGAACACTGTCTGCTAAAGAGCACGGCAATGTGCTTTCCATCTTCTATAATCCTGGCACTCATACACACACACACACACACACACACACACACACACACACACACACACAGTGTATCCCCACTTCCGACCAGACCTGACATTATGCGTCACTGATGTCTGCAGAAGTGATACTGTTCACTCAGTGGGGACTGTGTTTTGGGCTCACAGAGGCCTACAATGTCACACAATGTTTAGAACTGCTGCCTTACAGATTTTGTATCCCTCCCTACAGGGCAAGTTCATCAGAGTCAATTTTGACGTGACCGGCTACATTGTTGGGGCCAACATCGAGACCTGTATCCTCAGAAATGGGAGACTGGGAAGTGAAGGGGGAGGGGATGCAGGAGTCTGCAGATGTACATACATAGTCGGGGTTTGGCTCAAGGGGCTCTGGGATTTGTGCCTCACTTCAATGCAGAGTGCTCACCAGATAGTGGACAGACTTAGGTTCTTAGAGCTAGATATATTCATACTCAGCCTTTGTTTATTCATGTGTAGGTTGACTTTGGAGAATGCTGGTTTTCGTTTTCTAAGATTGAATTATATCTGGTCGTTATGCTTGTGAGAAATGTCAAATTTGTGTCCCTCAAGAATAGCATGTTGTAGAAGATTTGGCGTTGCAGAAGGTATGATTTATAAAGCAGTGTGATTTGTGCTATACAGGCATTCCTCTTTCTGAGATGGTGGTAGTCAAGGTTTCTGGAAACACTGCCTAAATAGCAACCCACTCAGTGGGCATTTCAGTCTCCTGTAAAACTAAGGTCCAGTTGAGCTCTTGCCTGAAGCCCAAAATGGTCGCTCTTTAGACAAAACACCCTGTACTCAGACACAAGTGATCAGAAACACATGACTTTACCGTTTTAGGGCCAGTAAATTATGCCCAGTATCTCTAGATTGGGACCGCATTTAACATATTAAAGTCTATTGAGATTGGCGTTAACAGAAATAAACACTTATTATTTTACAGTATATCATACGAGTGTAGCAAGAAGCAGCAATTCATACCAATCCATTGTATGTTTGAGAAGATTCTGCTAGGCATGGCACAATAACCAGTAAGCCATTTACCAGCACAGGAATGATGGCATTGCTCCATTGGACCTTAACTCCCTGACTACCAGACCTCCTGGAGAAGTCCAGGGCCGTTCGCCAGGCCAAAGACGAGAGGACCTTCCATGTCTTCTACCAGCTTCTGGCAGGAGCCGGGGAGCACCTCAAAAGTCAGTATCTTATACACCATTCCAATTATAATGATTGTCAGTAGTGTCTCTGTAAGAAGAATCACAACTATGTCTTTTATTTTCAGTGTTCTGTGCCAGAAATGGCTCGTTCAATATTTTATATACCATTTATACCATTATTTCTCCTCATGTTATAAGTCTTGGCTGTTTTGTTATAGTACTGGTTTTTGATTTGTCTCCCCCTACCCCTCTCCTCTCAGCTGACCTGCTCCTGGAGGGCTTCAACAACTACCGCTTCCTGTCCAACGGCAACATTACCATCCCTGGCCAGCAGGACAAGGACAACTTCCAGGAGACCATGGATGCCATGCACATCATGAGCTTCTCCCATGAGGAGATCGTATGTGAGTACACACACCCTAGACCATACATGTAGTATCAATGTCTTTCCTTGCCTCTTGTCTGATTCCCTCTCCCTTGTGGTTGCAGGCATGCTGAAGGTGGTGTCTGCAGTACTACAGTTTGGTAACGTTGTCTTCAAGAAGGAGAGGAACACAGACCAGGCCTCCATGCCTGAGAACACAGGTAATGCCATACCCTCAGAGGCCATACATAATCCAACCAACACTCCAGCACTTTGAAATCATCCAGCTTAAGTTTGACCATTTCTCACCACACAGCTGAAAATACATTGTCCCAGTTTACAGTGAGCTTACTCTCTGGGCTGCAAGTCTTCATCATTGATCATCCTCCCACAATATGCTGCTCAGTCTCAAAAACAGTCCACTTGGTCCACATAACTTACTGCAGAACAGCTTCATTAAAATTCTGCTGTAATCAGTATTGGGCCTTAGTGTGAGTCAGCTGGAATCACAACACTAGCAGAGTAGAGTGATCCTTCACCGTTGTGGCTGAGACAAGGATAGCAACGCGTCAGCAGCTCCAGATGTCTGTCCTTAGTACAGTATGAAGTCTGGCAGCGCAGAGGCACTTCACTGAACAGACGTCAGATTCCTCAGAACTCCTGCAGTGACAGTGTCTAGGCTGGAGCTCTTTGTCCGGTTTTTATTAATATAAAGACATGCAGGCACATTGTAGCGGTCCATAGCAGGTATGTTATACCCCGGGGCTCATGCTGCGTGTCTATATTTTACTTCAGAAGGAGATGGCTAGTAGGAATAAATGTGTCATTTTTCATTTCTTTCTGGCTCGTTGCTCTGCATTAATGGTCAGTTTATAACGGTAAGCCATGCAGTTTGGTTGTCATTAGGGAAATGGATGTGCCTCTGCTGAGATTTATCCTTGGTGATTTTTAACTGATGAATCATACATCAGACTGTGGCCATATCCTTGGGTAGGTGGGGTGAAATGAAGCGGTAGTGCTTTACTGAGGTCTTTCATTATATATTCCTGTCTGACATTTCCCCAACTGTTTTGATTTGAGACTGGTTAGGCTGCATACAAAGCTCTCTATTTGTACTGTATAGAAGGCTCTGTCTGTGCCCATCTCCAGGTTGCAACACTGATGGGTCACTAGTAACCCAATGTCCTGTCTCTCCTCCCAGTGGCTCAGAAGCTGTGCCACCTGCTGGGGCTGAATGTGATGGAGTTTACCAGGGCCATTCTGTCCCCCCGCATCAAAGTGGGCCGAGACTACGTCCAGAAGGCCCAGACCAAAGAACAGGTAGGAGCTGTTCTCCAGTTGTCATAAGTTGTACACTCCTGTTAATGCATTCACTAACACTGATCTATGCAGGTCCATGAAGTTGGCCTAAGAAGAAACAGACTGGTACCCAGCAGACTGTCGTCTATCTCTCTCTGGTTCTCTCCTCAGGCTGACTTTGCAGTGGAAGCCCTGGCCAAGGCCACATATGAGCGTCTGTTCCGCTGGCTCGTCCACCGCATCAACAAGGCCCTGGACAGGACCAAGAGACAGGGAGCCTCCTTCATCGGCATCCTGGACATCGCTGGCTTTGAGATCTTTGAGGTAAACTTATTTTCAAGATCATTAATCTCTTGTTGCAGACATATAATCATGTCCAAGAGGGACTGTCTTGTCTTATTGATCTGTAATACTCATCTCTCACATCTCTTTCTCTCCCCATATCCCTCCTCTAGCTGAACTCATTTGAGCAGATGTGCATCAACTACACCAACGAGAAGCTGCAGCAGCTGTTCAACCACACCATGTTCATCCTGGAGCAGGAGGAGTACCAGAGGGAGGGCATCGAATGGAGCTTCATCGACTTCGGCCTGGACCTGCAGCCCTGCATCGACCTCATTGAGAGACCGGTCAGATTTTCATCTTTACACATATAGGTGTATTTTACTCAAGATTATGTCTGAGGAACTTCATCAGATTCTTCTCCTTTCTCTTTGTCTGCAGACCAACCCTCCAGGAGTTCTGGCCCTGTTGGATGAGGAGTGCTGGTTCCCCAAGGCCACTGATAAGACATTTGTAGACAAGGTGCTCCAGGAGCAGGGCACCCACCCCAAGTTCCAGAAACCCCGGCAGCTGAAGGACAAAGCCGACTTCTGCATCATTCATTACGCTGGCAGGGTACGTCCACGCAGAGCCTGGGTCTCAATACACTGAAATGACTTCCTCAGCTCGTCCTCTCATATCCTATCATTGATTGGTGAAAACAAGGTATTTCTGCCATATGAGCTCCCTTTTTCTGGTGAGGGCCTCATTCATTCGAAGAAACTGATTTGCCATTGACATTTTTGTTGCTTTTCCTGGTTAGGGGTTGGAGTGTTGGAAAGATGAAGCAGTGTTTTTGAAATTAGAATTATTGTTCAGCTCCATAATGTCTTGAGAAACATGTTTTCTTTCTGAATGACGTTGTAACCAGTCAATGTTAAAGTGCTGCCTTTGAGGCAGCAGACATGTCTCCACTAAAGCTCTAGTTAACAGGTAATTGCCTTAGCACAAAAGCCCAGTTGTGCTCCCAATCTCCACATCTGGTTCATGTTGGTGTGAGACCGATTTTACACTGTTACGTAATCAAGGATTTTTGAACTTTCACCTCAGTGTGGTCTCCCATCTGCAGAGGGCCTGTGTACATTCCAGGCCAGACTCCATATGAAATAAAGTTTATATCATCTTCATCCATTTTCTTATTAAATTTGTCACACAAAGTTCAGATGTACATTTTGTTCTGGTCACAGCACCAGTAGTCTTCACACATGTTAAGACTTAATAAAAAGGTTTTGTTTCCAGTGCATAAACTCATTTTCTCTTGACCAGGTATCTATTTAATTTGATCAGACATGAAAATCAATGAGACAAGATAAAAGGAAGCTATTTAACACTATGTACTGGTACATATAGCCTGTTTAGCTTAAGTCTGTCTGTCTCTCCTCAGGTGGACTACAAGGCTGACGAGTGGCTGATGAAGAACATGGACCCTCTGAATGACAACGTGGCCACGCTGCTCAACCAGTCCACTGACAAGTTTGTGGCTGAGCTCTGGAAGGACGGTGAGTCCCCCACACTCTCTTCCTGTTTGGACCATGTAGTTGTCACTTTGTTTGAGTCTTGGTTGTTCAGTGACAGTATTGAAGAATCCCCTTAAAACCTGGAACTTAGGACAGTGGCTATGGTGGGAGTATTTGTACACGCTCTCATCCATTAGACTTCTTGTCTGGTTCATATTCAACTGCTTGCTTCTCTGTGATGAGTATTGTCAGCCAAAACATTGTGCGTTTGTGAGGTAACCTGAAATATCCGCTCGTAAATCTCCTCCCGCCTTTTATTTTCCCATTTGGCACATCTACTTGTTTTAAAAAGCGATTGAGTTTCATTATGAGTCATTGGACATCTACAATGTATACAGAAACAACTAATAGAAAGGAAAGGACTGAATTGCTTTGTTTTTGTGCATGGAATATTCTACTAGACCAGTAAAAGCAATATGTCTCTGTCCTTTACAGTGTACACAGCTAATCATTGTTTGTGTGAGTGTGTATGCGGTAACATAATAACAATAAATCTGTATCTGCATGGATGTTTATGTAAAGCTTAATTGTCACTCACATCCTCCCCTCTCTCTGTTTCTGAGCTATAGACATTCAGACCTTTCAGAGAGCCTCTTTCTATGACAAGGCCTCTGGTCTCCTTGAGCCTCCAGGTGAATGCACATGTTGCTGCTGCTCTGTAGGGTTCTTCCTGCTCGCTCACGGCTGCACTCTGCACCCTTAGATGCACCCACCGCCTCTAGGCTTTGCATGACCTGTAATGCACTGTTGCTAACCAAGACAGTACCTTTCAGCGATGCTGGTTTGTCTGGTGCCATTCTGTCTCAGTCAAATCTCAGCTCAGATTGTTTATTTGAGATACCTGCACAAGGAAGCACCAGGATTGATATAATTTGTTTGGAAGAGCCATCGTAGGTAGGACCATGAAGAATACTAGCATGGAGACATCTGCCGGTGTGGAGTAAATGTATGAGGAAAAGCCTGGACATTGCCAGGGCCATGGCTGTTTAATGTGTTCAACACTCACCTGTAAACTGACGTCAGTAAGGCTTGGAGCTGACTGGAGACTGATGGATAGAGACCGACTTCCTCCACCACCTCTTTCTCAGGATATTTTAGCTACAGATCACACTGACTTTGCTGGAATTCATAATCCCTTTGGCATGGGCTAAGCCTGTTTTTTGAGGGTACATTTTTTAGCAACATTAACCTGCATGCCAGATCACTGATCTGCTTTCCATAGTATTTTATTTAAAAAGATAGATTGTGAAATGAAGCTTTGCTAAAATATCACCCTGTAGATATCGGTGAAGCTGATGTGGAATGACAATGATTGAAGGAGAAAAGATTCATCAGTCAGTGTCACTTAACCTTCGCACACACTCCTTAAACTTCTGTCACCCTTAGTTATTGAAGTAAATCAGAGCAGTCACTAAGAGAGTTAAGGGGAGAATATGATTCAAAGAGTTGTAATGATTCAACACTGTTCCTGTTCCAATCAGTTGTCAGTCTTGACCATTGCCATATGGTTAGAAGCCTGGTTCTGGTTCTCCAAACGGATCATGGCTCTTTTCATCTGATGACTTTATCCTTTGCACCATCTATGAAGAATGTGTATGCATATGTCCAGATCCTTTCATAGTAAGGCCAATGAAGCTTACCATGCCAATGAAGCTTACCATGCCAATGAAGCTTACCATGCCAATGAGGCTTACCATGCTAATGAAGCTTACCATGCCAATGAAGCTTACCATGCCAATGAAGCTTACCATGCTAATGAAGCTTACCATGCCAATGAAGCTTACCATGCCAATGAAGCTTACCATGCCAATGAGGCTTACCATGCCAATGAGGCTTACCATGCCAATGAGGCTTACCATGCCAATGAAGCTTACCATGCCAATGAAGCTTACCATGCCAATGAAGCTTACCATGCCAAATTTAAGGACAGCCGACTACACTGTGAAACCATGGTTTCCTAATAAGCCTCTAAAATCACATCAAAGAGGCATGATGCGTCCCTGCCAAGGGAAATACTGACAGACTCCAACAGAGGATTTCTGAAAGATATTTCAGTACAGTATATAGATTCAGTAGTATAGCTCTGGTTTATAGCCCATTGCAGCACTGTCTGTATATGTTCACCCTCGTTCACCAAACAGGTCAATTTCAGCTCGGCTGTGTACCTCATGGAAGGAGAGATGGCAATTACGTGTGTTCATAATTGGAATTGGTGGATGAAAGATATATTACTTTGGGGTTTTGTTGTGCTCTTTGTGACATATCCTTCTCTCTGAATACGGAAAGTCATTTATCCCCCAATGTGTTTGCTCTAGTGTATGATAATTAACACATCCTTTGGTAGCAGTATTTTTCCTTTTATGTTTTTGTTAAATCAGATGCATTAGATTGTGTCATTTAATAACATTGATACACCCAGTAGGTGTTCCATTTCCATCTAGTTCTTGTTTTGAAAATGATATCGCTTCTTAACTATACAGTGCCTTCGGAAAGTATTCAGACCCCTTGACTTCAACCCTTATTCAGCAATCTACACACAATACCCCATAATGACAAAGCAAAAACTGTTTTTTAAAAATATTTATTAAAAATAGAAAACAGAAATACCTTTTTTTCAGACCCTTTGCTAAGAGACTCGAAATTGAGCTCAGGTGCATCCTGTTTCCATTGATCATCTTTGAGATGTTTCTACACCTTGATTGGAGTCCACCTGTGGTAAATTCAATTGATTGGACATGATTTGGAAAGGCACACACCTGTCTATATAAGGTCCCACAAATGACATTGCATCTCAGAGCAAAAACCAAGCCATGAGGTCGAAGGAATTATATGTAGAGCTCCGAGACAGGATTGTGTCGAGACACAGATCTGGTGAAGGTTACCAAAAAAATTCTGCAGCATTGAAGGTCCCCAAGAACACAGTGGTCTCCATCATTCTTAAATGGAAGAAGTTTGAAACCACCAAGACTCTTCCTAGAGCTGGCTGCCCGGCCAAACTGAGCAATCGGTGGGAGAGCGCCTTGGTAAGGGGGGTGACCAAGAACCCAATGGTCACTCTGACAGAGATCTAGAGTACCTCTGTGGATATGGGAGAACCTTCCAGAAGGACAACCATCTCTGCAGCACTCCACCAATCAGGCCTTTATGGTAGAGTGGCAGACGGAAGCCACTCCTCAGTATAAGGCACATGACAGGCCGCTTGGAGTTTGCCAAAAGCCACCTAAAGACTCTCAGACAATGAGAAAAAAGATTCTCTGGTCTGATGTAACCAAGATTCATCTCTTTGACCTGAATGCCAAGCGTCACATCTGGAGGAAACCTGGCACCATCCCTACGGTGAAGCATGGTGGTGGCAACATCATGCTGTGTGGATGTTTTTCAGTGAAAGGATCGAGGCAAAGATGAACGGCGCAAAGTACAGAGAGATCCTTAATGAAAACCTGCTCCAGAGCGCTCAGGACTTCAGACTGGGGCAAAGGTTCACCTTCCAACAGGACAACAACCCTAAGCACAAAGCCAAGACAACGCAGGAGTGGCTTCGGGACAGGTCTCTGAATGTCCTTGAGTGGCCCAGCCAGAGCCCGGACTTGAATCCGATCTAACATCTCTGGAGAGATCTGAAAATAGCTGTGCAGCAACACTCACCATCCAACCTGACAGAGCTTGGGAGGATCTGCATAGAAGAATGTGAGAAACTCCCCAAAGACAGGTGTGCCAAGCTTGTAGCGTCATACCCAAGAAGACTCGATGCTGTAATTGCTGCCAAAGGTGCTTCAACAAAGTACTGAGTAAAGGGTCTGAATACTTATGTAAATGTGATATTTCAGTTTTTTATTTTTTATACATGAGCAAACATTACTAAACACCACCTGTTTTTGTTTTGTTATTATGGGGTATTGTGTGTAGATTGATGAGGGGGAAAAAACGATGTAATACATTTTAGAATAAGGCTGTAAAGTCAAGGGGTCTGAATACTTTCCAAAGGCACTATATTAGTAATACTCTGAGGAATGCCTTTTTATCCTGGAGGTTGTTTTGTCTGTCCTAAATGGAGACAGCCAACTGGTCTCTAAAGGAAGGTGAGCTGCCACACACCACATTGAATAGTAACGTCTCTTCCCTTCAGTTCCCCTTGATCTCTGCAAAGAACATTGCCTCATATATTGATGCTATCTGAATATGCAAACAAGATGGTATTGTTGATCTTTTTTCTCTGTATTCCATGGCAAGAACAACCACTGATGTAGCTAGTCTATTTACATTCAAATAAAACCAATTGACTGCGGTTTATGTAACGGTGGGGGTGGAAAGGTCAAATACAATGGCTGTGCTGTTCTTGGAAAAACAGCTGTATTATGAACATGTTTTGAGTTTAGTTGGATTAGTTTTTGCAATAGCTTGGTTCAGTCTTGTTTCCTTTGTCTGCTTTTAATGAACATGTAGTCATGCTAGGGCCAACCGCCCATCCCACCCACTCTGGCTGTCAGTCATGTTGTTTACATGTTACGCTTAGAAGCCCTCATCTGTCCTGGTCATGTCTCTAGTCCTTTGCTGCTTGATTATACAGTATATATGTTTAGTTCACGCACCAGTCACCCCTCTACCAGCGTCTACCCATCTAACTCTACCCTTGTCTCCTGTCCCTCTTTCTTCTGTCAGTGGACCGTATCGTGGGTCTGGACCAGGTAGCAGGGATGAACGAGACGGCCTTCGGCGCAGCCTATAAGACCAAGAAGGGCATGTTCCGTACGGTGGGCCAGCTCTACAAGGAGTCTCTCACCAAGCTCATGGCCACTCTGAGGAACACCAACCCCAACTTTGTCCGCTGCATCATCCCCAACCACGAGAAGAGGGTGAGCAATGAGCAGCACACTAACCTCCCCCTTTCACTGACCACCAGTCCCTCCCCCCTCTGCCCACTGTATCCCAGACTACAGCCCCTCCACCACCCACCAGAACCCCTGCAGCCCAGACTACAGCCCCTCCACCACCCACCAGAACCCCTATAGCCCAGACTACAGCCCCTCCACCACCCACCAGAACCCCTATAGCCCAGACTACAGCCCCTCCACCACCCACCAGAACCCCTATAGCCCAGACTACAGCCCCTCCACCACCCACCAGAACCCCTATAGCCCAGACTACAGCTCCTCCACCACCCACCAGAACCCCTATAGCCCAGACTACAGCTCCTCCACCACCCACCAGAACCCCTATAGCCCAGACTACAGCTCCTCCACCACCCACCAGAACCCCTATAGCCCAGACTACAGCCCCTCCACCACCCACCAGAACCCCTATAGCCCAGACTACAGCTCCTCCACCACCCACCAGAACCCCTATAGCCCAGACTACAGCCCCTCCACCACCCACCAGAACCCCTATAGCCCAGACTACAGCTCCTCCACCACCCACCAGAACCCCTGCAGCCCAGACTACAGCCCCTCCACCACCCACCAGAACCCCTATAGCCCAGACTACAGCCCCTCCACCACCCATCAGAACCCCTATAGCCCAGACTATAGCCACTCCACCACCCACCAGAACCCCTATAGCCCAGACTATAGCCACTCCACCACCCACCAGAACCCCTATAGCCCAGACTACAGCCCCTCCACCACCCACCAGAACCCCTGTAGCCCAGACTACAGCCCCCACACCACCCAGCAGAACCACTGTAGCCCAGACTACAGCCCCCACACCACCCACCAGAACCACTGTAGCCCAGACTACAGCCCCTCCACCACCCATCAGAACCCCTGTAGCCCAGACTACAGCCCCTCCACCACCCACCAGAACCATAGTAGCCCAGACTACAGCCCCTCCACCACCCACCAGAACCCCTGTAGCTCAGACTACAGCCCCCACACCACCCACCAGAACCCCTGTAGCCCAGACTACAACCCCCACACCACCCACCAGAACCCCTGGAGACACACTCTGCTACCAGGCATCAGTGGGCCCTCTGCCTCCATAAACAACAGCTCAGATGGAAGGCTGGAAATGAAACAATAGCAGAGTGGAGAGTTATGGGCTATGTGGTAAGTGTTCCCTAATGTATTCCAGGGGATTTAGACTAGACACGCTTGTTTCTGTAGCGCATCCACAAATGGCTGTCATAAATGGATGGTGAAGAGGATATAGACACTGGTTGTTTTGGTGCGAATGTGTTCAAGTAGTTAGTCTAGTCCCTATGCAATCCTAATTGTAGAATGTCATTTTGCATAATATTACACAAATATATTTGAAGTAACATAGTTTCCCTATAAAACATGTTCTGGATTACATTTTAAAAGCTGAATGAACAGTAACAGCATTTAGTTGTTATTGGTTTAGAATAATCTTCTTTGCATGAAGTTTGGTACTGTACTGTACCTCTCCCTAACCTCTCACTTCATGCCCCTCCCTCCCTACAGGCTGGTAAGCTCGACCCCCACCTGGTTCTGGACCAGCTGAGGTGTAATGGTGTTCTGGAGGGGATCCGTATCTGCAGACAGGGCTTCCCCAACCGTATTATCTTCCAGGAGTTCAGACAGAGGTACAGTACTCACTGTACACGCACCTTATACGGACTATTTATGTATTTCAACCCAATTGATAAGTTCCTGTGTTTTCTTATTTGAGAGATATATTATAGAGGACAAAGTAGTATTGGTTTCCCATTGCCCTGGGTGTTGTGCTTTGATTATTTCATGGAGCTGTTCTATTTCTGAACAGTGAGGCTTCTGTAAGATCTGAGGCCTCTCACGTCTCTCCTCACACCCTGGTCCTAGTCAACATGGAGGTGTGGTATAATGACCCAGGGCCTTTACACATTCATGTCCACTCTGTTGCCAGGTATGAGATCCTCACGCCCAACGCCATCCCCAAGGGCTTCATGGATGGCAAGCAAGCCTGTGAGAGAATGGTGAGGATTTGTGTGTCACTATTTTACTGTGTTTAGCACATTGAATACTTGGGAGAGGCACTTTGTCCTTTTACAAGCTAGAGCACGGTAAGCATGTTAAATGTATATCGACTTCATAAACACCCATGACATTATCTTTCCTTAGTATTTATAGGGCATCACTTAAATGACACTGTTTATTATGATTTGGCCTTCCTTCCCTGGATTTAAATCTATGACCCATTTTCACTCCAGATCCGAGCCTTGGAGTTGGATCCTAACCTGTTCAGGATTGGTCAGAGTAAGATCTTCTTCAGGGCTGGAGTGCTGGCTCACCTGGAGGAGGAGAGAGACCTGAAGATCACTGACATCATCATCTACTTCCAGTCTGTCTGCCGGGGATACCTGGCCCGCAAGTGAGTTCTCTATATGTAATGGCCTTACCTTTCCTCAATTCCTTCCTTTCGTGACCACTACAACACTTCTTAGGACAGAAAGATGCCACAGATATATGTTGCCTTTGACCTTCTTGGTCAGTATGTCTGACCATGTGTCTCCCCTCTCTCTCCTGACAGGGCGTTTGCTAAGAAGCAGCAGCAACTGAATTGTCTGAAGGTGCTTCAGAGGAACTGTTCTGCCTACCTTAAGCTGAAGCATTGGCAGTGGTGGAGACTCTTTACCAAGGTGGGCATGTCTCCCATTACAGTACACTATATCTACTGTATATGGCTAATCTGTCTTTGTATCACCAGCATTGTCGAGTCTCTCTATATAGCTATATGATAAGGCTCCTAGTCATCTACTTTTGAACAGTGGCTGACCCCAGGTCTGTGTTCTGTCCCCCAGGTCAAGCCCCTGCTGCAGGTGACCAGGCAGGAGGAGGAGATGCAGGCCAAGGACGATGAGCTTGTCAAGGTGAAGGAGAAGCAGACCAAGGTGGAGGGAGAACTGGTGGAGATGGAGAGAAAGCACTCACAGGTCAGTGTCCAGTCCACACCAACTATAGCAGACTACACTCTTAGAAAACAAGGTGCTATCTAGAACGTAAAATGGTTATTTGGCTGTTCCCATAGGAGAACCCTTTGAATAACCCTTTTTGGTTCCAGGTAGAACCCTTTTGAGTTCCATGTAGAACCCTTTCCACAGAGGGTTCTACCTGGAACCCAAAAGAGTTCTACCTGAAACCAAAAAGGGTTTTACCTACCTTTTGGAATACATTTTTCTAAGAGTGTAGACCCTAAGGATCATCCCTTTATGAACTTCAATTTGCATTGTACCATTCAGTCCATTATGCCCATGTTTGCATGGTGTAGCTGATTGAGGAGAAGAACATCCTAGCAGAGCAGCTGCAGGCTGAGACGGAGCTGTTTGCCGAGGCGGAGGAGATGAGAGCCCGTCTGGCCGCTAAGAAGCAGGAGCTGGAGGAGATCCTTCATGACCTGGAGTCTAGAGTGGAGGAGGAGGAGGAGAGGACCCAGGGCCTGCAAAGTGAGAAGAAGAAGATGCAGTCTCACATCCAGGTACTGATGAGACATGGAGACTGCAGAGTGGAAGCTTGAGAAGATTGAACATGGAAGTGGACCCAAAACATTGCTACCAGTTACCTTCTTAATAAATGCTGTGATTTGTTCTTCCAGGACCTGGAGGAGCAGTTGGATGAGGAGGAGGCTGCCAGGCAGAAGCTGCAGCTGGAGAAGGTGACAGCCGAGGCCAAGATGAAGAAATTTGAGGAGGACATCTTGCTCCTGGAGGACCAGAACTCCAAGTTCCTAAAGGTGAGTGGAGATGAAAGGCAGTCTAGGGTTGAGAAATATTGGACCTTACTAACATTATGCTGCTGGACTTTACTATTATTATAAACAACCTGACTCCTCTTTCCCCCTTCAGGAGAAGAAGCTCCTGGATGACCGTGTGAATGAGATGATGTCCCAGCTGACTGAGGAGGAGGAGAAGGCCAAGAATCTGAGCAAGACAAAGAACAAGCAGGAGGTGATGATGGTGGACCTGGAAGGTAGGTGTCCTTTTACCTATAAGGTCTCACTAGTTATAGATAGTGAGTCCAGACACTTTAACACCATCCATCTCCTTCCCTTCTCCCTTCAGAGCGTTTGAAGAAGGAGGAGAAGACACGTCAGGAGCTGGAGAAGGCCAAGAGGAAGCTGGATGGAGAGACCACAGACCTGCAGGACCAGATAGCTGAGCTGCAGGCCCAGATAGAGGAGCTCAAGGTGCAGCTGGCCAAGAAGGAGGAGGAGCTGCAGGCTATACAGGCCAGGTGAGTGAGTGAGTCCATAGCTGGATGGAAGCCACCTGGAGATGTAGTTCAGCAGTCTTTTGCCATTGGAAGGTGTTTGACTGCGAGGGAAGTCTGATTCTTTGACTGTTTTAGACTGAAGTAATTATCACATAGCTGTATAGCTCCATCATCAAATTCCCTTCTATTTTAATTGTCTCAACACCTGTCTTTTATATGCCATATTTAACAATGGTAGGTCTACAGTTGGCCAGATTTGCACCGGTAATCTTGTAATCTGACTATTAAAACCCTATGAGCGTTTACTATTTTTATGCCCTCTTGTCATGATACGGTGCTGACCAGACCACCCAGCAGCTATTTATTCAGGAGATCTCACTGGGTTGGAATGTGTAAATGTTGGCCCCACGTCTAGTCTGTGTTGATCACTGGCCATTAAAAACACTCCGCTCTTTCAGGACCAACTCACACACTCAAAGGTAGTGACAGAAACAAGGTATCTGTGTTTATTTCAGGATATATTGTCTGATACTGCCACCCAGTGGAAAATACATGCATAGCAACTTAGTTCAACTGTCCAAGCATAGGCCTATGACTATTTGGGGTTCTTTATACTTGTACGACAATGCTTTATTTTGCATCCTAATTAAGAATTTAAAATGTGTGTGTGTGTGTCAGGGGAGACGAGGAGGTGACACAGAAGAACAACGCCCTGAAGCAGGTACGGGAGCTACAGGCCCAGTTGGTAGAGCTGCAGGAAGACCTGGAATCAGAGAAGGTCTCCAGGAACAAGGCTGAGAAGCTCAAGAGAGATCTGAGTGAGGAGCTGGAGGCCTTAAAGACTGAGCTGGAGGACACCCTGGACACCACCGCAGCCCAGCAGGAGCTCAGGACCAAGCGTGAGCAGGAGGTGACGGAGCTGAAGAAGGCCATCGACGAGGAGACCAAGAACCACGAGGCCCAGATCCAGGAGATGAGACAGAGACACTCCACGGCCCTGGAGGAGCTGTCCGAGCAGCTAGAGCAGGCCAAAAGGGTGGGTAGCTTCACAACAACCGCATGGTCATGTTTAGTCAGAGAAAATGTTTCACTTGGATGAGGTAGTTGAGGTAGTACTTCCTCTGTTTACATTTTTATTTTTTTTCACAAACGTAATCCAAGGTTCCGCTTCTGCCTTGCCCTTTCTAAACGTCATATCCTGACCTTTCTGACTTCGGTCCGTCGCGCGCATGCTTAGTTCTCTTTACGACTCGGCTGGCAAAGATGGCGGATGCACAAACCGAGAGGGCTTATCAGAAGCAGCCAACCATCTTCCAGAACAAGAAGCGTGTTCTGGTTGGTGAAGGTGGCAAGGAGGCCAAGGAGAAGCTCCCACGCTACCACAAGAGCGTTGGTCTAGGCTTCAAAACCCCAATTTTTCATTTGGAAGAGTCAGCTTTTTAAACCAACATGGCTCAGTTTAAATTGTTTTAAATGTTTTGTGTTGTCTGAGCATGATTCCTATTGTAATATCTCTTGGTCTGTGTCCAGTTCAAGGTCAACCTGGAGAAGAACAAGCAGAGCACAGAGAGTGCCAACAAGGAGCTGGTCAGTGAGGTAAAGGGGCTGCAGCAGGCCAAGACTGAGTCAGAACACAAGAAGAAGAAGCTGGAGGCCCAGCTCCAGGAGATCATGGCCCGGGTCACAGAGGGAGAGAAGGGCAAGGGAGAGCTGGCCGACCGCTCCCACAAACTACAGGTGAGAGAGGGCCATTTGCAGCACACACACACACACGTTAACCTCGGCTGGTGATGGTCTCTCAACTGTGCTGTTTGCTGTGTGTGCAGACGGAGCTGGATAGTGTGTCTGCTCTGCTGGAAGATGCAGAGAGGAAGGGAATCAAGCTGGTTAAAGACACCGCTGTCCTGGAGAGCGCTTTGCAGGACACACAGGTGAGCTAGACTGGACAACCTCTCATTGGAGAGGAACACATAATGTGTATCTTAAAGGCCCAGTGCAGACAAAATCTTGTTTTCCTGTCTTTTATATCATATTGTACAACAGCTGATAAAACTAACACTGAACAAATTTGATCAGTGTTATTTCCTGATAGTTGCATAAATTGTATTTTCAACCAGCAAGTCCTTCTAATCAGCAGGTTTGCATGCGTGGGAGTTTCGGCTTTCTATAGTGACATCGCCATGCGGTAAACTGATTAATAGACCAATAACAAAGAGATCCAAATCTATCTGCCAATAGCAGCTAGTTTTCAGTTTTCCCCTCCCCACTCCCAGACAGTCCTAGCAAAATTGTTGCTTGAAAAATAGTTTTTTGCTAAAAGCTATTTTTGCCCATTTTAATGGAAATCTATTAAAATAAAGTACTTAATTGTTACCTAGAAATGATTTGATATAAAAATGGCTGTATTGGACCTTTTACATTAAGAGGAGGTGGCATTCTGTTTCCATGTCAATGTCTCATCTTTGGGATATGGGATGGTGTCTGTGTCTCTCTCTCTGTGTGTGTCTGTCTGTGTGTGTAGGAGCTTCTCCAGGAAGAGACGCGTCAGAAGCTGAACATGAGCAGTCATATCCGCCAGCTGGAGGAGGAGAAGAGCACCCTGCAGGAGCAGCAGGAGGAGGACGAGGTGGCGCGCAGAAACCTGGAGAAACAGCTGTGCACACTGCAGGCCCAGGTCAGCACAGCGCCTTACAGCTTAAATGTATCTACTCAAATTATTTTACACATTAACTGCAACACAGCTGATATCACCATAACAAGCTACCACCTACTGTAGCCATCCTTCAGTGAGCATCATTTCATTATAAACTTTATGTATGTGTAGCTGGTTGAGACCAAGAAGAAGCTGGAGGATGACGTGGGGATGGTGGAGGGTCTGGAGGAGGTGAAGAGGAAGCTGCAGAAGGACATGGAGCTGGCCACCCTGAGGCTGGAGGAGAAGGGCATCGCCTTTGAGAAGATGGAGAAGACCAAGACCCGTCTGCAGCAGGAGCTGGACGACCTCATGGTGGATCTGGACCACCAGAGAACCATTGTCTCCAACCTGGAGAAGAAGCAGAAGAAGTTTGACCAGGTTTGACTGATCACTCTAAGCCATCCATAATGGATGATAATTATGGATAATCCATAATGGTAGCTAAATTGGCTTGGTCTTAGAGCACAGTATGGAATGGCTTTGTGTAGATAGAGGGAAAATGTCCACCATCTAAGTCAGTTTTTACCCTGTGTTGTAGCTGCTGGCTGAGGAGAAGAACATCTCTGCACGCTACGCTGAGGAGAGGGACAAGGCTGAGGCGGAGGCCAGGGAGAAGGAGACCAAGTCCCTGTCTCTGGCCCGGGCTCTGGATGAGGCTCTGGAGGCCAAGGAGGAGTTTGAGAGACTCAACAAGCAGCTGAGGAGTGAGATGGAGGACCTGATGAGCTCCAAGGACGACGTGGGCAAGAACGTGAGTGTTGCACTGAATACCGGTGTTTTGTTCAGCTGAGGGCAGAATGGTTTGCATCTGTTGTTTTCAGATGGACTGCTCTGCATCCTACAGAAATAAACTAGGTTAAACCTAAACTTTAAAAGCCAGTTCATTCCAAATAGCATCACCTCAAAGTATCTTCTCTACCACCGTCCAGGTCCATGAGTTGGAGAAGTCCAAGAGGACTCTGGATCAGCAGCTGGAGGAGATGAGGACTCAGCTGGAGGAGCTGGAGGACGAGCTGCAGGCCACGGAGGACGCCAAGCTGCGTCTGGAGGTCAACATGCAGGCCATGAAGGCCCAGTACGAGAGAGACCTGCAGGGGCGAGACGACCAGAACGACGAGAAGAAAAGGGCGCTCGTCAAACAGGTGCATAGAGGACACATCCCTTCCATACAAACAAGAATTGTGTGAAAAAATTCCAGGAACAATATGTTGTCATACACTCAGAGAATGTACGTGACCTCCTCAGGTGCGTGAGATGGAGGCAGAGCTGGAGGATGAGAGGAAGCAGAGAGCCCTGGCCGTGGCTGCTAAGAAGAAGCTGGAGATGGACCTGATGGACATGATGGGACAGATAGAGGGCGCCAACAAGGCCCGTGACGAGGCCATCAAGCAGCTACGCAAATTGCAGGTAATAAACTCACACCTTCTGTAGAACAGACAAGACAAATAAAACATGTATTATTTGGGTCAACAATGGGATTCGATCTATCGCCACTTTCTCCCTCAGTCCCAGATGAAAGACTACCAGAGGGAGTTGGAGGACGCCCGGGCGTCTCGGGACGAGATATTCTCCCAATCCAAGGAGAACGAGAAGAAGCTGAAGAGCCTGGAGGCCGAGGTTCTCCAGCTGCATGAGGTACAGTGGGCTGTAGTATTGCTCCTGTCATAACTCTGTGTTTTGGTCTGCTGTTTCCTGTAGTCTAGACTGGCTCGTCTTACTGTGAGAAATGGTGACCTGTGTTTGACCTCTGTGTGACCTCTGCCCTGTAGGACCTGGCGGCGTCAGAGAGGGCTCGGCGCCACGCAGAGCAGGAACGGGATGAGCTAGCGGACGAGATCTCCAACAGCACCTCGGGCAAGTCTGCCTTGATGGATGAGAAAAGGAGGCTGGAGGCTCGCATTGCTCAGCTGGAGGAGGAACTAGAGGAGGAACAGGGCAACATGGAGCTGCTCAATGACCGCTTCCGCAAGACCACCATGCAGGTATGAGCCAGGAGGAAACCTTTTCAGGTGGTGACTTGATCATTGTAATCATATTACCCTTGTTCTTCTGACTTTTAGGGAACAATCCATTATTCAGCCCCTACCATTAAAAAGTACTCTTATCTCTCTCTTACTTTCCCCTCTCTCTTTCATTCCCTGTTTTCCTCTCTCCACCTCTCTCTTCCCCCTCTCCTCCCGCAGGTGGACACCCTGACCCTGGAGCTTGTGGCAGAGCGCGGCATGGCCCAGAAGAGTGAGAATGCGCGCCAGCAGCTGGAGAGGCAGAACAAGGACTTGCGGGCCAAGCTGGGCGAGCTGGAGGGCTCTGTGAAGAGCCGTTTCAAGGCCTCCATCACCGCCCTGGAGGCCAAGATACTGCAGCTGGAGGAGCAGCTGGAGCAGGAGGCTAAGTGAGAAACACAGCAACTCTCTTATAACAACTCCAAACATTATAAGACAAGGTGAAATAGGAGACCATGAGGGCTTTAGAACAAGCTCAGCCCATTGGAAGAGAGGTTCTTGAATGTGATTTAAATGTTAATGTGATCAATGTAATGAGTCAAAAGCAATCTTAAGAGATGTACTTGAAGATCTATGACTGACAGCCTTTGTTACAGTGCGGTTCCTGTGGCGCTCTAACTGTCCTATGACCTCATTCCTCTGTCCTCTCAGGGAGCGAGCAGCGGCCAATAAGCTTGTGAGACGGACAGAGAAGAAGCTGAAGGAGGTGTGCATGCAGGTGGAGGACGAGCGCCGCCATTCCGACCAGTACAAGGAACAGGTGAGAAGCTTGTCATGGATGTTTGGACGTCCCAGATATTAAGCAACAATATGTAACTTTTTGGGAGACTTAACCAAATTAACATAGAAATGTGAGTTATAGATATTTAATTCTCATTGAAAACAAGTCTAAGAAGCGATAGATCTGTTCTATGTGCTCTATTTCTATGCTTCCCGTTCTTAAGTTTAGTTTTTGCGTCTTTTACTTTCGGTTTTGTACAACAGCTGAAAATATATAGATTTTTGCTTATGGATTCTCTACGCAATGACTGCTTGTTTTGACACAAACCGAAATTAGGCGAATTCTGCATAGTACACAGCTAAAGAAGGAATTCTATCCAATTCAGTACAACTTGCAAAGGTGGGACAGGATTGGATAGGTGTGAAGTTGGAGTCTTTCCTACAGAAGGTTCTTTCCAGTAACCTTTGACTGTTCATCATTGTTGATGTCTGTGACTCCTGGCTGAGTCAGATGGAGAAGGCCAACTCTCGCATGAAGCAGCTGAAGAGGCAGCTTGAGGAGGCTGAGGAGGAGGCCACACGTGCCAACGCCTACCGCAGGAAGCTGCAGAGGGAGCTGGACGATGCCACTGAGGCCAGCGAGGGTCTCAGCCGTGAGGTCAACACACTCAAGAGCCGCCTCAGGTATTTAGAGCCCCCCCACACACACACACAAACTCTAAGATGATATTTTTCACACAAACAGTTGTGTATATTGGCCAAAATGATGGTCCTCGTTACTAATACCTCTCCACCTCTCCTGGCCCCGTCTGTCCCCTGTAGGCGTGGAGGCCCCATCAGTTTCTCCTCCAGCCGCTCAGGCAGGCGTCAGCTGCAGGTGGAGGGAACATCGCTCGACCTCCTATCCGACGATGAGGTGGAAAACAAGCCCACGGACGCCAATGCCAACGAGACGCCAGCAGCTCCCCAACCAGAGTAGAAGCCCTCCCTCCAGCCCACACGCATCATGGCCTCCGCCCCCACAACCCTTACCCCTCTCCTCCTAACCCTAGACACCAGCAGTGGACCCCACTACTCTGCCTTACCCCTCTATGGCAAGCTGCAGGGCCAAGCAAATCCATTATCTCCTCCATATGAATATACTGCACATCAAGCCTTGGATTTGTTTTTAACATCAATTGCAGATAAAAGTGCATTTAAATTACATAGGAGTCTGAGTGTGCATAAGCACTCGAAAACAAATAACAGGAAAACAAATAATTATGTTAAGCTACTTCCCTGGAACACCCATTAGAATCAAACAGCCTCTTTAGCTAGAATTTAACCACTGTCATTTCAGTTGGTTTACTGGCACACAGGTGGACGACTGCACACAAGTCGGTATAAACATGTGTCTTTGATGATTGTACAGGATTGGACCAGGATATGTAAAACAAAGCACAGCATAAGCGAGGAAATTATTTTTAAATGGTAGCCTAAATGACGATCCCCCTGAATTTTTTTTCTTCATCAAAACCACCACTGTCATAGAGATACTGCAATCCACTTCGTTTAGTATAAAATAACTATGTGAATAACTATTTGGTAGCAGGTTTGTAGTGATTGTACCACGCCATGTTGCCTCAGCATTTCCCCTATAAAAATGACCAGCAAAATACCCTATTAACTTTATCAATATAACCTTGTCCAATAATCCACCATTTTATATTTGACATATCAATCTACTTTAACTGGTGTACGATAATGTGTGAAATTAGGTTTGTCAGACTTGGAGCAAAGGCCCTTTTTTTAGGAAGACAGCCCAAATGTGTGCTTGACATACTACAATATTGCTATGTATAATTCTGCCTATTCAGTTATGTTTTCTGTACCATGTACAAAATGCTTAACACAAAATGCGTAAGGTTTCTTTGACATCTCGTGTCACCTTAATATGAATGCATTACAAATGGCTGAATAATATTAGCATGATTTACAGAAGGGTAATTTGTGTTTTATTTAAGTTTTGAGTGTTAGAGCATTGGTTTTAATTCAGTGGTTCAGGGTAGAGCAATCGATCAATTTGAATATGCACACTTGTTGATGCCTTGATTATTAAATGTTAAACATAAATTACCATTTTGTAAATGACTAATTACATATTTGAGGCCTTTATTATTATTTTAAATCATAACAAATTGGGGGGAAAAGGTTTCTGTTTCTTTTGACACTTCTCAATAAAGACATGAGGGGAAAAAAGTGTATAGTGTTTGAACCAGTTTCATAGCTTTAGTGTCATATTATACCATAAGCACCTCTCCCATCGTGTTGGTGTGAACCAGTGTTATAACAGAATGATTTATGGCGCCTTCTGTCTGCCAGGCAGAAAGTAGGATTTCATTGGGTTCAAAGCTTTAACATCCTGAAGGTTGTTATTATTAGTGAACTATTAGTGGACCAGGTATTCATCATCTCCTTTTATTTCTTGTATTTCTAGCCTTTTTTTGTTATTGTTGTAAAAGACCAATAAACATATCCATTCTAGAAAATTATTTTTTTTCTTCTGTATTTCTTGTGCAACACGTTGATGTCCTCTTAGTCTTGACCCACAACTACTGTGGGAAAGACTGTCTTCCAAACTGATCTGTGATGTATGGTCTGTTACATTGCAATTCATTATTCCATTACTTTATTATATTTGTGGTTACATTCAAATCCTGAGGGAGTGCGTAGATAGACTGTGCACAGACACACAATATTGTTGTAATATTATTAACTTTTTCCACTTTTTACTCAACATGAATGAATGATAGAGATTGCCTCTTATACAGTGCATTCGGAACGTATTCACACCCATTGACTTTTTCCAAATTTTGTTACGTTACAGCCTTATTCAAAAAGGATAAAAAAATTACAAATCCTCATCAATCTACACACAATACCCCATAATGACAAAGTGAAGACAGGTTTTTAGACATTCTAGCAAATTTATACAACATAAAAAACAGAAATACTTGTACATGATTGTACATGATTTGGAAAGGCACACCTGTCTATATAAGGTCCCGCAGTTGACAGTGCATGTCAGAACAAAAACCAAGCCATGAGGTCGAAGGAATTGTCCTCCATCATTCCTAAATGGAAGAAGTTTGGAACCTCAAAGACTCCTAGAGCTGGCTGCCTGGCCAAACTGAGCAATCAGGTGAGAAAGGCCTTGGTCAGGGAGGTGAACAAGAACCTGATGGTCACTCTGACAGAGCTCCAGAGTTCCTCTGTGGAGATTGGAGAACCCTCCAGAAGGACAACCATCTCTGCAGCACTCCACCAATCAGGTCTTTCTGGTAGAGTGGCCAGACGGAAGCCACTTCTCAGCAAAAGGCATATGACAGCATGCTTGGAGTTTGCCAAAAGCCACCTAAAGACTCTCAGACCATGAGAAACAAGATTGAACTCCTTGGCCTGAATGCCAAGCGTCACATCTGGAGGAAACCTGGCACCATTTCTACGGTGAAGTATGGTGGTGGCAGCATCATGCTGTGGGGATGTTTATCAGCAGCAGGGACTGGGAGACTAGTCAGAATCGAGGGAAAGATGAACGGCACAAAGTACAGAGAGATGCTTGTTGAAAACCAACTCCAGAGCGTTCAGGATCTCAGACTGGGGCGAAGGGGTCAACTTCCAACAAGACAACGACCATAAGCACACAGCCAAGACAACGCAGGGGTGGCTTGGGGACAAGTCTCTGAGTGGCCCAGCCAGAGCCCAGACTTTAACCTGATTGAACATCTCTGGAGACCTGAAAATAGCTGTGCAGCGATTCTCCCCATCCAACCTGACAGAGCTTGAGAGGATCTGCAGAGAAGAATGGGAGAAACTCCCCAAATACAGGTGTGCTAAGCTTGTAGCGTCATACCCAAGAAGACTCGAGGGTGTAATCGCTGCCAAAGGTGCTTCAACAAAGTACTGAGTAAAGGGTCTGAATACTTATGTAAATGTGATAGTTAAGCTTTTTGTTTTCTTTATACATTTGCAAAAAATTCTAAAAACCTGTTTTTGCTGTCATTATGGGGTAGATTGATGAGAAGAAGAAAAACAATTTAATCCATTTTAGAATAAGGCTGTAACTTAACAAAATGTGGAAAAAGTCAAGGGGTCTGAATACTTTCTGAATGCACTGTAGGTACAGTTATTAACTACCATGTACAGTAAAGGAAAATGAATTGCACTAGGTAGGTGAGATGTTTTATATTTATATAAACAGTGGATAGCTGTTTCTTCTGGTGGTCTAGGGCAGCCTGATGGTGGTCTAGGGCAGCCTGATGGTGGTCTAGGGCAGCTTGATGGTGGTCTAGGGCAGCTTGATGGTGGTCTAGGGCAGCCTGATGGTGGTCTAGGGCAGCTTGATGGTGGTCTAGGGCAGCTTGATGGTGGTCTAGGGCAGCTTGATGGTGGTCTAGGGCAGCTTGATGGTGGTCTAGGGCAGCTTGATGGTGGTCTAGGGCAGCTTGATGGTGGTCTAGGGCAGCTTGATGGTGGTCTAGGGCATCCTAATTCGATGAATCTGATGTTTCTTGGTGTGCGGTAGGTGCTACTCCAGGTGGTCCCTGAGCGCTGTGCCCCTAACGATGGGTTCTCCTGGTGCTTCTCCTAGTAGTGAGGGGCCTGGTCTCCTTCACCTGCTCCACTACAATGAGAAATGACAGGGAGATCTTACATGTACATACAATGTCTGGAAAATAACACATACAGAGGGATTACAGGTTAAAGGGATAACTCTTAATGCGTGGTCAATTAATCATCTTTCTAGCTTTGGTGAACACTTTTTTTTTTCTTGATGACTCATTGTCGTGATTGACTCCATTTGTGGCATTCTTCTCAAATGTGTGGGCTAGAGCCTTACCTGCAGACATAGAACAGGATGTAGGCAGTCTGTGCCGTTGCCCTCAGCACAGTGGCCTCATCTGTCCTCAAGACATGTGCGTCATCCAGGCAGAGCCACCCACTGCCACGGCTGTCCAAAACATCACTGATGTAGTGGCCTAGGGAACAAGGGAAACAGAATAGAGTGTACATTAAGCTTTCAGAATTGTGTGTGCGTGCGTGCATTTTACCTGTACACATGTTGTCTCCCAGATGTGAGATCACACTTGACAATTTGTAGATATTGTCTGGCTGGTGTCTCTGTAAGGAAACACATTTAATAATAGGATTGTTATTTTGTCTACAGGATAGGGGTGCCTTCTATAACTGCCTTATCTTGATCCGCCCACTATCTCAACTGGATGGAATTATGTTATCTATCTCTCTCTCTCTATTTCTCTCTCTCTATTTCTCTATTTCTCTCTCTCCTCACCAGAGCGGCTGCCTGCTGCTCTTTCTCACTGTCAGCTGGTTTCTCTAGCTGGTCAGAGGAATTTGAAGCTGGTGGGGGTATATCAAATATAGTGTAAATGCAAACCAGAAAGTGAAGTGGAAACCTATCAACAAATATACTCTTAACTTCAGCTTCTGACTTGCTTTCCTCAATAGTCCTGTTTCATGAGAGGGTGTTCTGCATGATGTCAGTAACACAATGTCCTACCTGGTCTATCAAGGGTGCCTTTCGGGGAGTTTGCAGGTGTGTTGTCCATGTTGTTTTTCCCCATGGAGCTTGCCCTGTGTAAATTGATGGCATTGAAAAGAAATATCTAGTGTGTTAAAATCATGGTGTGTGTTGGCTACCCAATGTGCAATGTCCCCAAACAGAGTCTAAACCAACCTGGCTCCATGCTGGACAGGGGCTGTCGCCCCACATACGGCTGGGAGGGTCAGTTCTGCAGGGATGGATATGGGATCATCCACCTTCTCTGGCTCCCAGTTGCCTGCAGTAAACCGCTTGATATGAAGCATTAGGACCCTGCTCAGAGACAGACAGGCATTCACACACACAGACAGACGGACAGAGGCAGACAGGCATTCACATAAACAGACGACCAGGCAGGCATTCACATACACAGACGACCAGGCAGGCATTCACATACACAGACGACCAGGCAGGCATTCACATACACAGACGACCAGGCAGGCATTCACACAGACAAAGGCATCAGTCTTGTACTCAAATCAATAACCCAGTTTGGTGAGTTAGATCAGGACTGTCAATTGTAATCTGAGGGACTCACCGGGGCAGCGTGAGGAAGTGCCTAGTCACAGATGCCATGCTGCCTGAGCACACCCTGCATGCACACTCTAATGCAGATGGCTAGGTAACAAAGCATAGCAATACAATTATGAACATGACATTAATGATAGTGTTCCTTGACATACTCACTAACTCTTGGTTGAAGCTAAGTGCTGACCTTAAAGTAGAGGTCCAGGCTGTGTGTCAGGTCTTGGCTCAGGTTCAGTGACAGGTGATTGTAATCCTCCTGACCATACACTATAACTCCACAGCTTCAGAGGTACGGAGAGAAATGCATCAGCTCTCCAACACAAACCTTTTGATCCCTCTACACACTAACTATCTTAATGCTTTACCTCTGTATCCTGCATGTTATGCTGACATTAAACCTCCTCACAAATGTGATGAAGACATCAAGGTACACCATATACAAATGACAGCTGTTACCTGGTGCAGGTACGGAAAGTCTTCAGCTTGAATTCTAACTGCTTCACGGGGCAGGTGTATGGCTCTGGGGAGCCCTTTAATGCCATATCCTCCTCCTTCAGCTGAAAGAGGAGGAGCAACACACATTCATGGGCATCCTAAGAGAAGAATGGGAAAGAAACAGAAAATACATCAACAACTACAACTGAAACAGAGCTAAGGAAAAAGATTGTCACGTGTCCCAGGTTTATTGTTAAGTGAGTCTTTTAGCATATAATATCTTACCTGTTCACCGTCGTCCTCATAGTCCTCATTGACAACGGAGAGACAGCGCTTGACTGTTTGAAGGATTTTCATCTTTTCCTTTTTCTTAGCATTGACAGTGCCTCCAGAAAGCCTTGCCTGATGTAACTCGGCAAAGCAGCTGTGGAGGGAGACAAAGAGCATGCATTCAGGTTTCACTCTCTCACTTTGGCCACAGATTAACTCTGTGCTTCTACTTTAGCCTCTGATCAAATATGATTCAACTGATTCCTGATTGTGACAGGAAATCATCTCTGGTGTTAATCAGTAGCTGAGTTGGGTGTGGTTTTATCTTAAAAATCATATGAGGCACTAAGAGTGTACAAAAGACAGTATGTATACATACATACATACAGTACACTGAACAAAAATATAAATGCAACATGTGAAGTGTTGGTCCCATGTTTCATGAGCTGAAATAAAAGATCCCAGAAATGTTCCATATGTACAAAAAGCTTATTTCTCTCAAATTCTGTGCACAAATTTGTTAACATCCCTGTTAGTGAGCATTTATCCTTTGCCAAGATAATCCATCCACCTGACAGGTGGTATATCAAGAAGCTGATTAAACAGCATGATCATCACACAGGTACACAGGTAAACCTTGTGCTGAGGACAATAAAAGGCCACTCTAAAATGTGCAGTTTTGTTACACAACACAGATGTCACAGGTTTTGAGGGAGTGTGCAATTGGCATGCTGACAGCAGGAATGTCCACCAGAGCTGTTGCCAGAGAATTGAATGTTAATTTCTATACCATAAGCCATCTCCAACATTGTTTTAGAGAATTTGGCAGTACGTCCAACCGGCCTCCCAACCGCAGACCACGTGTAACCACACAAGCCCAGGACCTCCACATCCAGCTTCTTCACCGGCGGCATCGTCTGAGGGGGTGCTGAGGAGTATTTCTGTCTGTAATAAAGCCCTTTTGTGGGGGAAATCTCATTCTGATCGGCTGGGCCTAACTCCCCAGTGGTTGGGCCTACGCCCTCCCAGCCCCACCCATGGCTGTGCCCTTGCTCAGTCGTGAAATCCATACATTATGGCCTAATGAATTTATTTCAATAGACTAATTTCCTTATATGAATTGTAACAGAGTAAAATCTTTCAAATTGTTGCATGTTGCATTTATATACACTGCTCAAAAAAATAAAGGGAACACTAAAATAACACATCCTAGATCTGAATGAATGAAATAATCTTATTAATACTTTTTTCTTTACATAGTTGAATGTGCTGACAACAAAATCACACAAAAATAATCAATGGAAATCCAATTTATCAACCCATGGAGGTCTGGATTATGAGTCACACTCAAAATTAAAGTGGAAAACCACACTACAGGCTGATCCAACTTTGATGTAATATCCTTAAAACAAGTCAAAATGAGGCTCAGTAGTGTGTGTGGCCTCCATGTGCCTGTATGACCTCCCTACAACGCCTGGGCATGCTCCTGATGAGGTGGCGGATGGTCTCCTGAGGGATCTCCTCCCAGACCTGGACTAAAGCATCCGCCAACTCCTGGACAGTCTGTGGTGCAACGTGGCGTTGGTGGATGGAGCGAGACATGATGTCCCAGATGTGCTCAATTGGATTCAGGTCTGGGGAACGGGCGGGCCAGTCCATAGCATCGATGCCTTCCTCTTGCAGGAACTGCTGACACACTCCAGCCACATGAGGTCTAGTATTGTCTTGCATTAGGAGGAACCCAGGGCCAACCGCACCAGCATATGGTCTCACAAGGGGTCTGAGGATCTCATCTCAGTACCTAATGGCAGTCAGGCTACCTCTGGCGAGCACATGGAGGGCTGTGCGGCCCCCCAAAGAAATGCCACCCCACACCATGACTGACCCACCGCCAAACCGGTCATGCTGGAGGATGTTGCAGGCAGCAGAACGTTCTCCACGGCGTCTCCAGACTCTGTCACGTCTGTCACATGTGCTCAGTGTGAACCTGCTTTCATCTGTGAAGAGCACAGGGCGCCAGTGGCGAATTTGCCAATCTTGGTGTTCTCTGGCAAATGCCAAACGTCCTGCACGGTGTTGGGCTGTAAGCACAACCCCCACCTGTGGACGTCGGGCCCTCATCCCACCCTCATGGAGTCTGTTTCTAACCGTTTTGAGCAGACACATGCACATTTGTGGCCTCCTGGAGGTAATTTTGCTGGGCTCTGGCAGTGCTCCTCCTGCTCCTCCTTGCACAAAGGCGGAGGTAGCGGTCCTGCTTCTGGGTTGTTGCCCTCCTACAGCCTCCTCCATGTCTCCTGATGTACTGGCCTGTCTCCTGGTAGCGCCTCCATGCTCTGGACACTACTCTGACAGACACAGCAAACCTTCTTGCCACAGCTCGCATTGATGTGCCATCCTGGATGAGCTGCACTACCTGAGCCACTTGTGTGGGTTGTAGACTCCGTCTCATGCTACCACTAGAGTGAAAGCACCGCCAGCATTCAAAAGTGACCAAAACATCAGCCAGGAAGCATAGGAACTGAGAAGTGGTCTGTGGTTACCACCTGCAGAACCACTCCTTTATTGGGGGTGTCTTGCTAATTGCCTATCATTTCCATCTGTTGTCTATTCCATTTGCACAACAGCATGTGAAATTTATTGTCAATCAGTGTTGCTTCCTAAGTGGACAGTTTGATTTCACAGAAGTGTGATTGACTTGGAGTTACATTGTGTTGTTTAAGTGTTCCCTTTATTTTTTTGAGCAGTATATTTGTTTAGTATACATAGATAGATAGATAGATAGATAGATAGATAGATAGATAGATAGATAGATAGATAGATAGATAGATAGATAGATAGATAGATAGATAGATAGATAGATAGATAGATAGATAGATAGATAGATAGATAGATAGATAGATAGATAGATAGATAGATAGATAGATAGATAGATAGATAGATAGATAGATAGATAGATAGATAGATAGATAGATAGATAGATAGATAGATAGATAGATACATACATACATACATACATACATACATACATACATACATACATACATACATACATACATACATACATACTGTCCATACTGTCCATACTGTACATACATACCACAGGAGGTTGATGGCACCTTAATTGGTAATGGCTGGAGCGGAATCAGTGGAATGCTATCAAATACATCAAACATATGGTTTCTATGTGTTTGATGCCATTCCATTTGCTCCATTACAGACATCATTACGAGCCGTCGTCCCCTCAGCAGCCTCCACTGACACATACATTGAGGCGGGACTTGTGTACTGTAACTATAAGCATCTAGATGGGTGGGTCAGTGTGTGTACAGGTGGGACAGGAGAGTGAAAGCGAGGCTGTATACCATAGCAGTTTAGAGGAGGGGGAGGAACTCCAGGTGTCCTGCTGTCTCAGGATGTCTCTGCAAAATGCTGGCAGCCCCAGCAGGCACTGCAGAGCAGAGTTCATGAAGCAGGTGTTGCCAATATTAGGCAACCTGTGGGAAAGAAGCCATCAGTTACACACTAATATCTGAACAGTGGACCAAAGGTAAACTAATGAATGGATTTGTAAGGCATGAACGCAAGATAACTCTGAATACCACACAGAATTATTTAAAACAAAAAGCAGAGCTCAGAGATAAGAGTAGGTGTGTGTGTGTAGATGTGTGTGTGTTTTACCCGAGGAGCTTGGTGTTGTCTTCGCCCTCGCCTGTGCAGCTCTGCTCCCCCAGCTGGGTGCTACTCTTGCTGAACAGGTTTGGGAGGCGAGCCATGGCTTCCCGAGGCCTGACCAATGGCCTGGAGGAAGAGAGACTGGTTAGAGGCCTCAGAAGCAGTAGCTCGACACCAATCGGTCTGTTTGAACACTGTTTTAATGTACAAGCATACAGATATTCCTTACCATGTCATGGTGTGAGTGACCACTCTTATGTAGAGTCGAGTGAGATGAAGGTGGCTATTGTCTACAGTACTTACCTCTCCAAGGAGACAGAGGAATCCCTCAGGTCAATGGAGGCCTCTGCAGAGAGAGACCGAGAGACGGACAGCGGTAAGAAAGAAGGTTTGTCAAAGATGAATTGAGAAAAATAGCACCAACAAATGGCACCCGTTTACAGACCTGCGATGCCAGCAAATCGGGGTACCATTCTCTTTGTCTGTGGAACATATGCCCCCACCTCTTTGACCTCAGAGCTCATAAGATCTCTGTAAAGACACACAGACATATGCATTAGGTTAGCTATATTATATTGGCTTTTTCATTTCAATTCAATGGTGTTGGTTGGCATGAAATTTGATGTCAGGCTGCAGTACCTGGCAGTCTCACTGTCTTTGTTGGTCTCTCCATGGTGGTCCAGGGGGTTTGGAGAGGAGGACTGGGGGGCAGGGGAGGAGACGTGGGTTGTGGAGGAAGGGCAGGCAGGACTGGGGGGAGTGGCAGAGGAGGATGACTGAGTTGAGACAGCCAGGGAAACAGAGGAAGCACTAAAAGGGGAGGAGGTCTGTGATCCTTCCTCTGAAGAAGAAGAAGAAGAGACAGATGACATGTGGAGAGAGGAGAGGGAAGAGAGGCTGAAGAACTTGGAGAGAGTGGAAGGGGATCTGGCAGGGGATCCAGGGGGTGAGGGGGATGCAGCGCCGATTGGAGTTCGGCCAGACAAGGGGTCGAGGGGTGTCAGAGATGTTGTAGACGGTTTCAAATGGAAAGAAGAGACAAAGGAAGAATCAAGTTGGTGGTGATCCTTTACGTTCTTCTTCTCCCGGTTTTTCCAAACTGACGCAGTTACCATGCTGGCATCCAATGACGTCAGTTTGGGTGGGATTGGGAACGGCGATGGACAGCGGCTCCCAATCCCGAGGCGAACTCTGCACTTCTTTTTCTGTTTGGAGAAACATTATATAGCTAATATAGTACATAACAAATCAAATAAAAAGATCTTACTTGCTTCACAACAGACCTTGTTATATTTGAACTAGCAGCAAAGGTCACACCCAAACCACATGATCTGACCATAAAATAAAGAACTTGTCGCCCATTGTAACCATAGTTATACCCTCTGTCCCAAATCCTGCCATATGGGACACATAAATAGACAATGAAACAACTAGGAATAGCAGAAAAGAATAGAATATACTCTAAATTGTAACAGAATTAGATCAATTCTAGCCCAGACTAAACATATACCTTTTTACAGCAACACAAACATCCCATTTCAGTGTATTTGTAGACTATGCCTTATTTTGCAGAACATCAAAATATGTTGCCTATTTAACATTGTGATGTCATAACCAAATTATGATGCGCTTGACTACGCGTTACCAGCGTAAATAGCCAACAAATCACACAAACCAAAATGTTGAAAAATAATTTACAAAATGAATTGATCGTGTATTCAGAGTTGTTCCTATTTCATAAAATATACAAAATAACTAGGTTCTTGCCAATAAACCTGTTTTTTTATTGAGAAAACATTTGTCTTCTCTTTCTCCCATGCTCCCTGGGTCACTGACGCATGATTGTATGGGATATAGTAAGAGGCTAGGAAATTCGAAGTACTGTCTATCAGAATCAAAATAACTTTTATTGCCCAAGTGGCCTACATTCACACATTCACAGAATTTGACTCGGTGAATTGGTGCTGCCAGCAATAGACAAATGTAAAGACACATTTACAGCCTATACAATATACAGTAAACATAAAACATATTTATTAGCTTCTATCTTCTTAAAATACTTTAGAGTAATATTTTATTATGGAAAGTAAAATGCCTATTTCACTTCAGTTGACGCTGATCTGATACAGATCGAACGTATAGCTTTGCAATGGTTGTTAGGATGACCTTTGAAAAAGAAAAGGAGAGCCGCACTCTCTTGCTCAGACTCAATAATTGAATAACCTAATATCCAACGTTCCGACCGACAAGCTGTCTTCATCATTGTATGTTAGGAGGACCTCTGACCGTACCTCATTGAAAAGGTGCCACTCTGCCTAGTGACTGTAAACTAAACAAAAATACTAACGTTAGTACATTTGTTGTATATTTGCTAGATAGCCATATTTGCTAGACAGCCATTTGTTGTATATTAGCTTGACAGCCATATTACTAGCTAGCTAGCTAACTACGTTATCTATTTTAGTCTATGCAAGTCTAGTTGGACGATTAATCAGCAATATTCTAGCAGACCTTTACTAGCTAGGTCATAACGAGTGAAAATGGCTAGCTAGCTACATCATGTAAGGTAAACCGCAATGTAAAAAGTTGGGCAATTCAAACAGTCAGTGTTAGCGAGCAACTTTTTGGTTGCACTGTGTTTAACAATTAAAGCAAGGCTGAACAGCTTATTTTTGGTTTCAACAGGTGAAGGTACTGAAGGAGAAGATAACTTCCCAGTGTCTGGACAGAAGCTCATATATGCTGGCAAAATCCTGCAAGATGACACACCTATTAAAGACTACAAAATTGACGAGAAGAATTTCGTTGTAGTTATGGTATCGAAGGTACATTTCCCTAATCCATTTTACTTGGACTCATAATGAGCTGCACCCACCTGTTTTGGGTTACATGATTGTCGGCATAGATGACAGTAACAGCCTGTTTATATCTCCTCTGGAACTAGGCAAAGTCTGCCACAGCTGCTTCAACACCTTCCTCAGAGGCACCCAAGGCCCCTGTCCAGGACTCTGGGTCGTCTGCGGGCCGGCCCCTGCAGCCATCCCTATCCCCCCAGAGGAGCCCACACCTCCAGTCGCAGAGCCCCCAGCTCTGATGTCCTCTTAGTCTTTCCCACAGTAGTTGTGGGTCAAGACTGTCTTCCAAACTGATCTGTGATGTATGGTCTGTTACATTGCCATTCATTGTTCCATTACTTTATTGTATTTGTGGTTACATTCAAATCCTGAGGGAGTGCGTAGATAGACTGTGCACAGACACACAATATTGTTTTAATATTATTAACTTTTTCCACTTTTTACTCAACATGAATGAATGATAGAGATTGCCTCTTATACAGTGCATTCGGAACGTATTCACACCCATTGACTTTTTCCACATTTTGTTACGTTACAGCCTTATTCAAAAAGGATTTTAAAAAATTACAAATCCTCATCAATCTACACACAATACCCCATAATGACAAAGTGAAGACAGGTTTTTAGACATTCTAGCAAATGTATACAAAATAAAAAACAGAAATACTTGTACATGATTGTACATGATTTGGAAAGGCACACCTGTCTATATAAGGTCCCGCAGTTGACAGTGCATGTCAGAACAAAAACCAAGCCATGAGGTCGAAGGAATTGTCCTCCATCATTCCTAAATGGAAGAAGTTTGGAACCTCAGACTCCTAGAGCTGGCTGCCTGGCCAAACTGAGCAATCAGGTGAGAAAGGCCTTGGTCAGGGAGGTGAACAAGAACCTGATGGTCACTCTGACAGAGCTCCAGAGTTCCTCTGTGGAGATTGGAGAACCCTCCAGAAGGACAACCATCTCTGCAGCACTCCACCAATCAGGTCTTTCTGGTAGAGTGGCCAGACGGAAGCCACTTCTCAGCAAAAGGCATATGACAGCACGCTTGGAGTTTGCCAAAAGCCACCTAAAGACTCTCAGACCATGAGAAACAAGATTGAACTCCTTGGCCTGAATGCCAAGCGTCACATCTGGAGGAAACCTGGCACCATTTCTATGGTGAAGTATGGTGGTGGCAGCATCGTGCTGTGGGGATGTTTTTCAGCAGCAGGGACTGGGAGACTAGTCAGAATCGAGGGAAAGATGAACGGCACAAAGTACAGAGAGATGCTTGTTGAAAACCAACTCCAGAGCGTTCAGGATCTCAGACTGGGGCGAAGGGAGTCAACTTCCAACAAGACAACGACCATAAGCACACAGCCAAGACAACGCAGGGGTGGCTTGGGGACAAGTCTCTGAGTGGCCCAGCCAGAGCCCAGACTTTAACCTGATTGAACATCTCTGGAGACCTGAAAATAGCTGTGCAGCGATTCTCCCCATCCAACCTGACAGAGCTTGAGAGGATCTGCAGAGAAGAATGGGAGAAACTCCCCAAATACAGGTGTGCTAAGCTTGTAGCGTCATACCCAAGAAGACTCGAGGGTGTAATCGCTGCCAAAGGTGCTTCAACAAAGTACTGAGTAAAGGGTCTGAATACTTATGTAAATGTGATAGTTAAGCTTTTTGTTTTCTTTATAAATTTGCAAAAAATTCTAAAAACCTGTTTTTGCTGTCATTATGGGGTAGATTGATGAGAAGAAGAAAAACAATTTAATCCATTTTAGAATAAGGCTGTAACTTAACAAAATGTGGAAAAAGTCAAGGGGTCTGAATACTTTCTGAATGCACTGTAGGTGCAGTTATTAACTACCATGTACAGTAAAGGAAAATGAATTGCACTAGGTAGGTGAGATGTTTTATATTTATATAAACAGTGGATAGCCTACAGTGGTGTAGGCTGTTTCTTCTGGTGGTCTAGGGCAGCCTGATGGTGGTCTAGGGCAGGTTGATGGTGGTCTAAGGCAGCTTGATGGTGGTCTAGGGCAGCTTGATGGTGGTCTAAGGCAGCTTGATGGTGGTCTAGGGCAGCTTGATGGTGGTCTAAGGCAGCTTGATGGTGGTCTAGGGCAGCTTGATGGTGGTCTAGGGCAGCTTGATGGTGGTCTAGGGCAGCTTGATGGTGGTCTAGGGCAGCTTGATGGTGGTCTAAGGCAGCTTGATGGTGGTCTAGGGCAGCTTGATGGTGGTCTAGGGCAGCTTGATGGTGGTCTAGGGCAGCTTGATGGTGGTCTAGGGCAGCTTGATGGTGGTCTAGGGCAGGTTGATGGTGGTCTAGGGCAGCTTGATGGTGGTCTAGGGCAGCTTGATGGTGGTCTAGGGCATCCTAATTCGATGAATCTGATGTTTCTTGGTGTGCGGTAGGTGCTACTCCAGGTGGTCCCTGAGCGCTGTGCCCCTAACGATGGGTTCTCCTGGTGCTTCTCCTAGTAGTGAGGGGCCTGGTCTCCTTCACCTGCTCCACTACAATGAGAAATGACAGGGAGATCTTACATGTACATACAATGTCTGGAAAATAACACATACAGAGGGATTACAGGTTAAAGGGATAACTCTTAATGCGTGGTCAATTAATCATCTTTCTAGCTTTGGTGAACACTTTTTTTTTTCTTGATGACTCATTGTCGTGATTGACTCCATTTGTGGCATTCTTCTCAAATGTGTGGGCTAGAGCCTTACCTGCAGACATAGAACAGGATGTAGGCAGTCTGTGCCGTTGCCCTCAGCACAGTGGCCTCATCTGTCCTCAAGACATGTGCGTCATCCAGGCAGAGCCACCCACTGCCACGGCTGTCCAAAACATCACTGATGTAGTGGCCTAGGGAACAAGGGAAACAGAATAGAGTGTACATTAAGCTTTCAGAATTGTGTGTGCGTGCGTGCATTTTACCTGTACACATGTTGTCTCCCAGATGTGAGATCACACTTGACAATTTGTAGATATTGTCTGGCTGGTGTCTCTGTAAGGAAACACATTTAATAATAGGATTGTTATTTTGTCTACAGGATAGGGGTGCCTTCTATAACTGCCTTATCTTGATCCGCCCACTATCTCTCTCTCTATTTCTCTCTCTCTCTCTATTTCTCTCTCTCTCTCTTTCTCTCTCTCTCCTCACCACAGCGGCTGCCTGCTGCTCTTTCTCACTAACAGCTGGTTTCTCTAGCTGGTCAGAGGAATTTGAAGCTGGTGGGGGTATATCAAATATAGTGTAAATGCAAACCAGAAAGTGAAGTGGAAACCTATCAACAAATATACTCTTAACTTCAGCTTCTGACTTGCTTTCCTCAATAGTCCTGTTTCATGAGAGGGTGTTCTGCATGATGTCAGTAACACAATGTCCTACCTGGTCTATCAAGGGTGCCTTTCGGGGAGTTTGCAGGTGTGTTGTCCATGTTGTTTTTCCCCATGGAGCTTGCCCTGTGTAAATTGATGGCATTGAAAAGAAATATCTAGTGTGTGAAAATCATGGTGTGTGTTGGCTACCCAATGTGCAATGTCCCCAAACAGAGTCTAAACCAACCTGGCTCCATGCTGGACAGGGGCTGTCGCCCCACATACGGCTGGGAGGGTCAGTTCTGCAGGGATGGATATGGGATCATCCACCTTCTCTGGCTCCCAGTTGCCTGCAGTAAACCGCTTGATATGAAGCATTAGGACCCTGCTCAGAGACAGGCATTCACACACACAGACAGACGGACAGAGGCAGACAGAGGCAGGCAGAGGCAGGCAGGCATTCACATAAACAGACGACCAGGCAGGCATTCACATAAACAGACGACCAGGCAGGCATTCACAAACAGACGACCAGGCAGGCATTCACATACACAGACGACCAGGCAGGCATTCACACAGGCATCAGTCTTGTACTCAAATCAATAACCCAGTTTGGTGAGTTAGATCAGGACTGTCAATTGTAATCTGAGGGACTCACCGGGGCAGCGTGAGGAAGTGCCTAGTCACAGATGCCATGCTGCCTGAGCACACCCTGCATGCACACTCTAATGCAGATGGCTAGGTAACAAAGCATAGCAATACAATTATGAACATGACATTAATGATAGTGTTCCTTGACATACTCACTAACTCTTGGTTGAAGCTAAGTGCTGACCTTAAAGTAGAGGTCCAGGCTGTGTGTCAGGTCTTGGCTCAGGTTCAGTGACAGGTGATTGTAATCCTCCTGACCATACACTATAACTCCACAGCTTCAGAGGTACGGAGAGAAATGCATCAGCTCTCCAACACAAACCTTTTGATCCCTCTACACACTAACTATCTTAATGCTTTACCTCTGTATCCTGCATGTTATGCTGACATTAAACCTCCTCACAAATGTGATGAAGACATCAAGGTACACCATATACAAATGACAGCTGTTACCTGGTGCAGGTTCGGAAAGTCTTCAGCTTGAATTCTAACTGCTTCACGGGGCAGGTGTATGGCTCTGGGGAGCCCTTTAATGCCATACCCTCCTCCTTCAGCTGAAAGAGGAGGAGCAACACACATTCATGGGCATCCTAAGAGAAGAATGGGAAAGAAACAGAAAATACATCAACAACTACAACTGAAACAGAGCTAAGGAAAAAGATTGTCACGTGTCCCAGGTTTATTGTTAAGTGAGTCTTTTAGCATATAATATCTTACCTGTTCACCGTCGTCCTCATAGTCCTCATTGACAACGGAGAGACAGCGCTTGACTGTTTGAAGGATTTTCATCTTTTCCTTTTTCTTAGCATTGACAGTGCCTCCAGAAAGCCTTGCCTGATGTAACTCGGCAAAGCAGCTGTGGAGGGAGACAAAGAGCATGCATTCAGGTTTCACTCTCTCACTTTGGCCACAGATTAACTCTGTGCTTCTACTTTAGCCTCTGATCAAATATGATTCAACTGATTCCTGATTGTGACAGGAAATCATCTCTGGTGTTAATCAGTAGCTGAGTTGGGTGTGGTTTTATCTTAAAAATCATATGAGGCACTAAGAGTGTACAAAAGACAGTATGTATACATACATACATACATACATACATACATACATACATACATACATACAGTACACTGAACAAAAATATAAATGCAACATGTGAAGTGTTGGTCCCATGTTTCATGAGCTGAAATAAAAGATCCCAGAAATGTTCCATATGTACAAAAAGCTTATTTCTCTCAAATTCTGTGCACAAATTTGTTAACCTCTATGGGCTATGTCCCACCCCTGATACACCCTATCAACAACAGGTGAAATATCAAGAGCGCCAAATTTGAAAACAATTAAATGTCATAATTCAAATTTCTCAAACATACAACTATCTTACACCCTTTGAAAGATAAACATCTCCTTAATCTAACCACGTTGTCCGATTCCAAAAAGGCTTTACGGCGAAAGCATAAAGTTAGATTATGTTAGGAGAGTACATTGACAATAGCTGTGTGTAATGTTTTGTCAATTCAAAGACAGGCGTCACCAAAAGCAGAAAACCAGCTAAAATTATGCACGAACCTTTGACAATCTCCATCAGATGACACTCCTAGGACATTATGTTAGACAATACATGCATTTTTTGTTCTATCAAGTTCATATTGATATCCAAAAACAGCGTTTTACTATGGCGTTGATGTTGAGGAAATCGTTTCCCTCCAATAACCGCCAGTCAATCAGCACAACAAATTAAATAATTACTATTCGAAAACATTGGTAAAATATTATATTGTCATTCAAAGAATTATAGATTTACATCTCTTGAACGCAACCGGATTGCCAGATTTAAAAATAACCTTACTGGGAAATCACACTTTGCAATAATCTGAGCACTGCGCCCAGAGAAATACGCTTTGCGATACAAACTAACCGCCATGTTGGAGAGATCTAAAATCGAAAATACTATGTAAATAATTCATTACCTTTGATTCTCTTCATCAGATGTCACTTCCAGGAATCCCAGGTCCATAACAAATGTAGTTTTGTTCGAAAAAGCTCATAATTTATGTCCAAAAAGCTCCGTGTTGTTAGCACATGATCTATGCCCTCCGGACTTGTCTTCATAAACGAGGGGGGAAAAATATTTACTTTCGTTCAAACATGTCAAACGTTGTATAGCATAAATCATTAGTGCCTTTTTTAACCAGAACATGAATAATATTCAAGGCGGACGATTGCATTCTCTTTTAAAACGCATTGGAACGAGAGTACCCAACACGAACTCGCGCGCCAGAGTCTAATCGGCCACCACCGTTCCAAGGCTCTTGTTCGGTCAGATCTCACAGTATAAGACTCAAAACACTTTGTAAAGACTGGTGACATCTGGTGGAAGCCATAGGAAGTGCTCAAAGATTAATAAGCCCCTGTGTGTTTCAATGGCATAGGCTTAAAGGTAATTCAACACATCAGGTATCCACTTCCTGTCAGAATTTGTCTCAGGGTTTTGACTGCCATATGAGTTCTGTTATACTTACAGACACCATTCAAACAGTTTTAGAAAATTCGGAGTGTTTTCTATCCAAACCTGAACAATAATATGCATATTCTAGCTTCTGAGTTGGTGTAGGAGGCAGTTAAAAATGGGCACATATTTTTTTCAAAATTCTCAATACTGCCCCCTAGCCCCAATTAACATCCCTGTTAGTGAGCATTTATCCTTTGCCAAGATAATCCATCCACCTGACAGGTGGTATATCAATAAGCTGATTAAACAGCATGATCATCACACAGGTACACAGGTAAACCTTGTGCTGAGGACAATAAAAGGCCACTCTAAAATGTGCAGTTTTGTTACACAACACAATACCACAGATGTCACAGGTTTTGAGGGAGTGTGCAATTGGCATGCTGACAGCAGGAATGTCCACCAGAGCTTTTGCCAGAGAATTGAATGTTAATTTCTATACCATAAGCCATCTCCAACATTGTTTTAGAGAATTTGGCAGTACGTCCAACCGCAGACCACGTGTAACCACACAAGCCCAGGACCTCCACATCCAGCTTCTTTACCTGCGGCATCGTCTGAGGGGGTGCTGAGGAGTATTTCTGTCTGTAATAAAGCCCTTTTGTGGGGGAAATCTCATTCTGATCGGCTGGGCCTAACTCCCCAGTGGTTGGGCCTACGCCCTCCCAGCCCCACCCATGGCTGTGCCCTTGCTCAGTCGTGAAATCCATAGATTATGGCCTAATGAACTTATTTCAATAGACTAATTTCCTTATATGAATTGTAACTGAGTAAAATCTTTGAAATTGTTGCATGTTACATTTATATATTTGTTTAGGATAGATAGATAGATAGATAGATAGATAGATAGATAGATAGATAGATAGATAGATAGATAGATAGATAGATAGATAGATAGATAGATACATACATACATACATACATACATACATACATACATACATACATACTGTACATACATACCACAGGAGGTTGATGGCACCTTAATTGGTAATGGCTGGAGCGGAATCAGTGGAATGCTATCAAATACATCAAACATATGGTTTCTATGTGTTTGATGCCATTCCATTTGCTCCATTACAGACATCATTACGAGCCGTCGTCCCCTCAGCAGCCTCCACTGACACATACATTGAGGCGGGACTTGTGTACTGTAACTATAAGCGTCTAGATGGGTGGGTCAGTGTGTGTACAGGTGGGACAGGAGAGTGAAAGCGAGGCTGTATACCATAGCAGTTTAGAGGAGGGGGAGAAACTCCAGGTGTCCTGTTGTCTCAGGATGTCTCTGCAAAATGCTGGCAGCCCCAGCAGGCACTGCAGAGCAGAGTTCATGAAGCAGGTGTTGCCAATATTAGGCAACCTGTGGGAAAGAAGCCATCAGTTACACACTAATATCTGAACAGTGGACCAAAGGTAAACTAATGAATGGATTTGTAAGGCATGAACGCAAGATAACTCTGAATACCACACAGAATTATTTAAAACAAAAAGCAGAGCTCAGAGATAAGAGTAGGTGTGTGTGTGTAGATGTGTGTGTGTTTTACCCGAGGAGCTTGGTGTTGTCTTCGCCCTCGCCTGTGCAGCTCTGCTCCCCCAGCTGGGTGCTACTCTTGCTGAACAGGTTTGGGAGGCGAGCCATGGCTTCCCGAGGTCTGACCAATGGCCTGGAGGAAGAGAGACTGGTTAGAGGCCTCAGTAGCAGTAGCTCGACACCAATCGGTCTGTTTGAACACTGTTTTAATGTACAAGCATACAGATATTCCTTACCATGTCATGGTGTGAGTGACCACTCTTATGTAGAGTCGAGTGAGATGAAGGTGGCTATTGTCTACAGTACTTACCTCTCCAAGGAGACAGAGGAATCCCTCAGGTCAATGGAGGCCTCTGCAGAGAGAGACCGAGAGACGGACAGCGGTAAGAAAGAAGCTTTGTCAAAGATGAATTGAGAAAAATAGCACCAACAAATGGCACCCGTTTACAGACCTGCGATGCCAGCAAATCGGGGTACCATTCTCTTTGTCTGTGGAACAAATGCCCCCACCTCTTTGACCTCAGAGCTCATAAGATCTCTGTAAAGACACACAGACATATGCATTAGGTTAGCTATATTATATTGGCTTTTTCATTTCAATTCAATGGTGTTGGTTGGCATGAAATTTGATGTCAGGCTGCAGTACCTGGCAGTCTCACTGTCTTTGTTGGTCTCTCCATGGTGGTCCACGGGGTTTGGAGAGGAGGACTGGGGGGCAGGGAGGAGACGTGGGTTGTGGAGGAAGGGCAGGCAGGACTGGGGGGAGTGGCAGAGGAGGATGGCTGAGTTGAGACAGCCAGGGAAACAGAGGAAGCACTAAAAGGGGAGGAGGTCTGTGATCCTTCCTCTGAAGAAGAAGAAGAGACAGATGACATGTGGAGAGAGGAGAGGGAAGAGAGGCTGAAGAACTTGGAGAGAGTGGAAGGGGATCTGGCAGGGGATCCAGGGGGTGAGGGGGATGCAGCGCCGATTGGTGTTCGGCCAGACAAGGGGTCGAGGGGTGTCAGAGATGTTGTAGACGGTTTCAAATGGAAAGAAGAGACAAAGGAAGAATCAAGTTGGTGGTGATCCTTTACGTTCTTCTTCTCCCGGTTTTTCCAAACTGACGCAGTTACCATGCTGGCATCCAATGACGTCAGTTTGGGTGGGATTGGGAACGGCGATGGACAGCGGCTCCCAATCCCGAGGCGAACTCTGCACTTCTTTTTCTGTTTGGAGAAACATTATATAGCTAATATAGTACATAACAAATCAAATAAAAAGATCTTACTTGCTTCACAACAGACCTTGTTATATTTGAACTAGCAGCAAAGGTCACACCCAAACCACATGATCTGACCATAAAATAAAGAACTTGTCGCCCATTGTAACCATAGTTATACCCTCTGTCCCAAATCCTGCCATATGGGACACATAAATAGACAATGAAACAACTAGGAATAGCAGAAAAGAATAGAATATACTCTAAATTGTAACAGAATTAGATCAATTCTAGCCCAGACTAAACATATACCTTTTTACAGCAACACAAACATCCCATTTCAGTGTATTTGTAGACTATGCCTTATTTTGCAGAACATCAAAATATGTTGCCTATTTAACATTGTGATGTCATAACCAAATTATGATGCGCTTGACTACGCGTTACCAGCGTAAATAGCCAACAAATCACACAAACCAAAATGTTGAAAAATAATTTACAAAATGAATTGATCGTGTATTCAGAGTTGTTCCTATTTCATAAAATATACAAAATAACTAGGTTCTTGCCAATAAACCTGTTTTTTTATTGAGAAAACATTTGTCTTCTCTTTCTCCCATGCTCCCTGGGTCACTGACGCATGATTGTATGGGATATAGTAAGAGGCTAGGAAATTCGAAGTACTGTCTATCAGAATCAAAATAACTTTTATTGCCCAAGTGGCCTACATTCACACATTCACAGAATTTGACTCGGTGAATTGGTGCTGCCAGCAATAGACAAATGTAAAGACACATTTACAGCCTATACAATATACAGTAAACATAAAACATATTTATTAGCTTCTATCTTCTTAAAATACTTTAGAGTAATATTTTATTATGGAAAGTAAAATGCCTATTTCACTTCAGTTGACGCTGATCTGATACAGATCGAACGTGTAGCTTTGCAATGGTTGTTAGGATGACCTTTGAAAAAGAAAAGGAGAGCCGCACTCTCTTGCTCAGACTCAATAATTGAATAACCTAATATCCAACGTTCCGACCGACAAGCTGTCTTCATCATTGTATGTTAGGAGGACCTCTGACCGTACCTCATTGAAAAGGTGCCACTCTGCCTAGTGACTGTAAACTAAACAAAAATACTAACGTTAGTACATTTGTTGTATATTTGCTAGATAGCCATATTTGCTAGACAGCCATATTTGCTAGACAGCCATTTGTTGTATATTAGCTTGACAGCCATATTACTAGCTAGCTAGCTAACTACGTTATCTATTTTAGTCTATGCAAGTCTAGTTGGACGATTAATCAGCAATATTCTAGCAGACCTTTACTAGCTAGGTCATAACGAGTGAAAATGGCTAGCTAGCTACATCATGTAAGGTAAACCGCAATGTAAAAAGTTGGGCAATTCAAACAGTCAGTGTTAGCGAGCAACTTTTTGGTTGCACTGTGTTTAACAATTAAAGCAAGGCTGAACAGCTTATTTTTGGTTTCAACAGGTGAAGGTACTGAAGGAGAAGATAACTTCCCAGTGTCTGGACAGAAGCTCATATATGCTGGCAAAATCCTGCAAGATGACACACCTATTAAAGACTACAAAATTGACGAGAAGAATTTCGTTGTAGTTATGGTATCGAAGGTACATTTCCCTAATCCATTTTACTTGGACTCATAATGAGCTGCACCCACCTGTTTTGGGTTACATGATTGTCTGCATAGATGACAGTAACAGCCTGTTTATATCTCCTCTGGAACTAGGCAAAGTCTGCCACAGCTGCTTCAACACCTTCCTCAGAGGCACCCAAGGCCCCTGTCCAGGACTCTGGGTCGTCTGCGGGCCGGCCCCTGCAGCCATCCCTATCCCCCCAGAGGAGCCCACACCTCCAGTCGCAGAGCCCCCAGCTCTGATGTCCTCTTAGTCTTTCCCACAGTAGTTGTGGGTCAAGACTGTCTTCCAAACTGATCTGTGATGTATGGTCTGTTACATTGCCATTCATTGTTCCATTACTTTATTGTATTTGTGGTTACATTCAAATCCTGAGGGAGTGCGTAGATAGACTGTGCACAGACACACAATATTGTTTTAATATTATTAACTTTTTCCACTTTTTACTCAACATGAATGAATGATAGAGATTGCCTCTTATACAGTGCATTCGGAACGTATTCACACCCATTGACTTTTTCCACATTTTGTTACGTTACAGCCTTATTCAAAAAGGATTTTAAAAAATTACAAATCCTCATCAATCTACACACAATACCCCATAATGACAAAGTGAAGACAGGTTTTTAGACATTCTAGCAAATGTATACAAAATAAAAAACAGAAATACTTGTACATGATTGTACATGATTTGGAAAGGCACACCTGTCTATATAAGGTCCCGCAGTTGACAGTGCATGTCAGAACAAAAACCAAGCCATGAGGTCGAAGGAATTGTCCTCCATCATTCCTAAATGGAAGAAGTTTGGAACCTCAGACTCCTAGAGCTGGCTGCCTGGCCAAACTGAGCAATCAGGTGAGAAAGGCCTTGGTCAGGGAGGTGAACAAGAACCTGATGGTCACTCTGACAGAGCTCCAGAGTTCCTCTGTGGAGATTGGAGAACCCTCCAGAAGGACAACCATCTCTGCAGCACTCCACCAATCAGGTCTTTCTGGTAGAGTGGCCAGACGGAAGCCACTTCTCAGCAAAAGGCATATGACAGCACGCTTGGAGTTTGCCAAAAGCCACCTAAAGACTCTCAGACCATGAGAAACAAGATTGAACTCCTTGGCCTGAATGCCAAGCGTCACATCTGGAGGAAACCTGGCACCATTTCTATGGTGAAGTATGGTGGTGGCAGCATCGTGCTGTGGGGATGTTTTTCAGCAGCAGGGACTGGGAGACTAGTCAGAATCGAGGGAAAGATGAACGGCACAAAGTACAGAGAGATGCTTGTTGAAAACCAACTCCAGAGCGTTCAGGATCTCAGACTGGGGCGAAGGGAGTCAACTTCCAACAAGACAACGACCATAAGCACACAGCCAAGACAACGCAGGGGTGGCTTGGGGACAAGTCTCTGAGTGGCCCAGCCAGAGCCCAGACTTTAACCTGATTGAACATCTCTGGAGACCTGAAAATAGCTGTGCAGCGATTCTCCCCATCCAACCTGACAGAGCTTGAGAGGATCTGCAGAGAAGAATGGGAGAAACTCCCCAAATACAGGTGTGCTAAGCTTGTAGCGTCATACCCAAGAAGACTCGAGGGTGTAATCGCTGCCAAAGGTGCTTCAACAAAGTACTGAGTAAAGGGTCTGAATACTTATGTAAATGTGATAGTTAAGCTTTTTGTTTTCTTTATAAATTTGCAAAAAATTCTAAAAACCTGTTTTTGCTGTCATTATGGGGTAGATTGATGAGAAGAAGAAAAACAATTTAATCCATTTTAGAATAAGGCTGTAACTTAACAAAATGTGGAAAAAGTCAAGGGGTCTGAATACTTTCTGAATGCACTGTAGGTGCAGTTATTAACTACCATGTACAGTAAAGGAAAATGAATTGCACTAGGTAGGTGAGATGTTTTATATTTATATAAACAGTGGATAGCCTACAGTGGTGTAGGCTGTTTCTTCTGGTGGTCTAGGGCAGCCTGATGGTGGTCTAGGGCAGGTTGATGGTGGTCTAAGGCAGCTTGATGGTGGTCTAGGGCAGCTTGATGGTGGTCTAAGGCAGCTTGATGGTGGTCTAGGGCAGCTTGATGGTGGTCTAAGGCAGCTTGATGGTGGTCTAGGGCAGCTTGATGGTGGTCTAGGGCAGCTTGATGGTGGTCTAGGGCAGCTTGATGGTGGTCTAGGGCAGCTTGATGGTGGTCTAAGGCAGCTTGATGGTGGTCTAGGGCAGCTTGATGGTGGTCTAGGGCAGCTTGATGGTGGTCTAGGGCAGCTTGATGGTGGTCTAGGGCAGCTTGATGGTGGTCTAGGGCAGGTTGATGGTGGTCTAGGGCAGCTTGATGGTGGTCTAGGGCAGCTTGATGGTGGTCTAGGGCATCCTAATTCGATGAATCTGATGTTTCTTGGTGTGCGGTAGGTGCTACTCCAGGTGGTCCCTGAGCGCTGTGCCCCTAACGATGGGTTCTCCTGGTGCTTCTCCTAGTAGTGAGGGGCCTGGTCTCCTTCACCTGCTCCACTACAATGAGAAATGACAGGGAGATCTTACATGTACATACAATGTCTGGAAAATAACACATACAGAGGGATTACAGGTTAAAGGGATAACTCTTAATGCGTGGTCAATTAATCATCTTTCTAGCTTTGGTGAACACTTTTTTTTTTCTTGATGACTCATTGTCGTGATTGACTCCATTTGTGGCATTCTTCTCAAATGTGTGGGCTAGAGCCTTACCTGCAGACATAGAACAGGATGTAGGCAGTCTGTGCCGTTGCCCTCAGCACAGTGGCCTCATCTGTCCTCAAGACATGTGCGTCATCCAGGCAGAGCCACCCACTGCCACGGCTGTCCAAAACATCACTGATGTAGTGGCCTAGGGAACAAGGGAAACAGAATAGAGTGTACATTAAGCTTTCAGAATTGTGTGTGCGTGCGTGCATTTTACCTGTACACATGTTGTCTCCCAGATGTGAGATCACACTTGACAATTTGTAGATATTGTCTGGCTGGTGTCTCTGTAAGGAAACACATTTAATAATAGGATTGTTATTTTGTCTACAGGATAGGGGTGCCTTCTATAACTGCCTTATCTTGATCCGCCCACTATCTCTCTCTCTATTTCTCTCTCTCTCTCTATTTCTCTCTCTCTCTCTTTCTCTCTCTCTCCTCACCACAGCGGCTGCCTGCTGCTCTTTCTCACTAACAGCTGGTTTCTCTAGCTGGTCAGAGGAATTTGAAGCTGGTGGGGGTATATCAAATATAGTGTAAATGCAAACCAGAAAGTGAAGTGGAAACCTATCAACAAATATACTCTTAACTTCAGCTTCTGACTTGCTTTCCTCAATAGTCCTGTTTCATGAGAGGGTGTTCTGCATGATGTCAGTAACACAATGTCCTACCTGGTCTATCAAGGGTGCCTTTCGGGGAGTTTGCAGGTGTGTTGTCCATGTTGTTTTTCCCCATGGAGCTTGCCCTGTGTAAATTGATGGCATTGAAAAGAAATATCTAGTGTGTGAAAATCATGGTGTGTGTTGGCTACCCAATGTGCAATGTCCCCAAACAGAGTCTAAACCAACCTGGCTCCATGCTGGACAGGGGCTGTCGCCCCACATACGGCTGGGAGGGTCAGTTCTGCAGGGATGGATATGGGATCATCCACCTTCTCTGGCTCCCAGTTGCCTGCAGTAAACCGCTTGATATGAAGCATTAGGACCCTGCTCAGAGACAGGCATTCACACACACAGACAGACGGACAGAGGCAGACAGAGGCAGGCAGAGGCAGGCAGGCATTCACATAAACAGACGACCAGGCAGGCATTCACATAAACAGACGACCAGGCAGGCATTCACAAACAGACGACCAGGCAGGCATTCACATACACAGACGACCAGGCAGGCATTCACACAGGCATCAGTCTTGTACTCAAATCAATAACCCAGTTTGGTGAGTTAGATCAGGACTGTCAATTGTAATCTGAGGGACTCACCGGGGCAGCGTGAGGAAGTGCCTAGTCACAGATGCCATGCTGCCTGAGCACACCCTGCATGCACACTCTAATGCAGATGGCTAGGTAACAAAGCATAGCATTACAATTATGAACATGACATTAATGATAGTGTTCCTTGACATACTCACTAACTCTTGGTTGAAGCTAAGTGCTGACCTTAAAGTAGAGGTCCAGGCTGTGTGTCAGGTCTTGGCTCAGGTTCAGTGACAGGTGATTGTAATCCTCCTGACCATACACTATAACTCCACAGCTTCAGAGGTACGGAGAGAAATGCATCAGCTCTCCAACACAAACCTTTTGATCCCTCTACACACTAACTATCTTAATGCTTTACCTCTGTATCCTGCATGTTATGCTGACATTAAACCTCCTCACAAATGTGATGAAGACATCAAGGTACACCATATACAAATGACAGCTGTTACCTGGTGCAGGTACGGAAAGTCTTCAGCTTGAATTCTAACTGCTTCACGGGGCAGGTGTATGGCTCTGGGGAGCCCTTTAATGCCATACCCTCCTCCTTCAGCTGAAAGAGGAGGAGCAACACACATTCATGGGCATCCTAAGAGAAGAATGGGAAAGAAACAGAAAATACATCAACAACTACAACTGAAACAGAGCTAAGGAAAAAGATTGTCACGTGTCCCAGGTTTATTGTTAAGTGAGTCTTTTAGCATATAATATCTTACCTGTTCACCGTCGTCCTCATAGTCCTCATTGACAACGGAGAGACAGCGCTTGACTGTTTGAAGGATTTTCATCTTTTCCTTTTTCTTAGCATTGACAGTGCCTCCAGAAAGCCTTGCCTGATGTAACTCGGCAAAGCAGCTGTGGAGGGAGACAAAGAGCATGCATTCAGGTTTCACTCTCTCACTTTGGCCACAGATTAGCTCTGTGCTTCTACTTTAGCCTCTGATCAAATATGATTCAACTGATTCCTGATTGTGACAGGAAATCATCTCTGGTGTTAATCAGTAGCTGAGTTGGGTGTGGTTTTATCTTAAAAATCATATGAGGCACTAAGAGTGTACAAAAGACAGTATGTATACATACATACATACATACATACATACATACATACATACAGTACACTGAACAAAAATATAAATGCAACATGTGAAGTGTTGGTCCCATGTTTCATGAGCTGAAATAAAAGATCCCAGAAATGTTCCATATGTACAAAAAGCTTATTTCTCTCAAATTCTGTGCACAAATGTGTTAACCTCTATGGGCTATGTCCCACCCCTGATACACCCTATCAACAACAGGTGAAATATCAAGAGCGCCAAATTTGAAAACAATTAAATGTCATAATTCAAATTTCTCAAACATACAACTATCTTACACCCTTTGAAAGATAAACATCTCCTTAATCTAACCACGTTGTCCGATTCCAAAAAGGCTTTACGGCGAAAGCATAAAGTTAGATTATGTTAGGAGAGTACATTGACAATAGCTGTGTGTAATGTTTTGTCAATTCAAAGACAGGCGTCACCAAAAGCAGAAAACCAGCTAAAATTATGCACTAACCTTTGACAATCTCCATCAGATGACACTCCTAGGACATTATGTTAGACAATACTTGCATTTTTTGTTCTATCAAGTTCATATTTATATCCAAAAACAGCGTTTTACTATGGCGTTGATGTTGAGGAAATCGTTTCCCTCCAATAACCGCCAGTCAATCAGCACAACAAATTAAATAATTACTATTCGAAAACATTGGTAAAATATTATATTGTCATTCAAAGAATTATAGATTTACATCTCTTGAACGCAACCGGATTGCCAGATTTAAAAATAACCTTACTGGGAAATCACACTTTGCAATAATCTGAGCACTGCGCCCAGAGAAATACGCTTTGCGATACAAACTAACCGCCATGTTGGAGAGATCTAAAATCGAAAATACTATGTAAATAATTCATTACCTTTGATTCTCTTCATCAGATGTCACTTCCAGGAATCCCATAGGAAGTGCTCAAAGATTAATAAGCCCCTGTGTGTTTCAATGGCATAGGCTTAAAGGTAATTCAACACATCAGGTATCCACTTCCTGTCAGAATTTGTCTCAGGGTTTTGACTGCCATATGAGTTCTGTTATACTTACAGACACCATTCAAACAGTTTTAGAAAATTCGGAGTGTTTTCTATCCAAACCTGAACAATAATATGCATATTCTAGCTTCTGAGTTGGTGTAGGAGGCAGTTAAAAATGGGCACATATTTTTTTCAAAATTCTCAATACTGCCCCCTAGCCCCAATTAACATCCCTGTTAGTGAGCATTTATCCTTTGCCAAGATAATCCATCCACCTGACAGGTGGTATATCAATAAGCTGATTAAACAGCATGATCATCACACAGGTACACAGGTAAACCTTGTGCTGAGGACAATAAAAGGCCACTCTAAAATGTGCAGTTTTGTTACACAACACAATACCACAGATGTCACAGGTTTTGAGGGAGTGTGCAATTGGCATGCTGACAGCAGGAATGTCCACCAGAGCTTTTGCCAGAGAATTGAATGTTAATTTCTATACCATAAGCCATCTCCAACATTGTTTTAGAGAATTTGGCAGTACGTCCAACCGCAGACCACGTGTAACCACACAAGCCCAGGACCTCCACATCCAGCTTCTTTACCTGCGGCATCGTCTGAGGGGGTGCTGAGGAGTATTTCTGTCTGTAATAAAGCCCTTTTGTGGGGGAAATCTCATTCTGATCGGCTGGGCCTAACTCCCCAGTGGTTGGGCCTACGCCCTCCCAGCCCCACCCATGGCTGTGCCCTTGCTCAGTCGTGAAATCCATAGATTATGGCCTAATGAACTTATTTCAATAGACTAATTTCCTTATATGAATTGTAACTGAGTAAAATCTTTGAAATTGTTGCATGTTACATTTATATATTTGTTTAGGATAGATAGATAGATAGATAGATAGATAGATAGATAGATAGATAGATAGATAGATAGATAGATAGATAGATAGATAGATAGATAGATAGATAGATAGATAGATAGATAGATAGATAGATAGATAGATAGATAGATAGATAGATAGATAGATAGATAGATAGATAGATAGATAGATAGATAGATAGATACATACATACATACATACATACATACATACATACATACATACATACATACTGTACATACATACCACAGGAGGTTGATGGCACCTTAATTGGTAATGGCTGGAGCGGAATCAGTGGAATGCTATCAAATACATCAAACATATGGTTTCTATGTGTTTGATGCCATTCCATTTGCTCCATTACAGACATCATTACGAGCCGTCGTCCCCTCAGCAGCCTCCACTGACACATACATTGAGGCGGGACTTGTGTACTGTAACTATAAGCGTCTAGATGGGTGGGTCAGTGTGTGTACAGGTGGGACAGGAGAGTGAAAGCGAGGCTGTATACCATAGCAGTTTAGAGGAGGGGGAGAAACTCCAGGTGTCCTGTTGTCTCAGGATGTCTCTGCAAAATGCTGGCAGCCCCAGCAGGCACTGCAGAGCAGAGTTCATGAAGCAGGTGTTGCCAATATTAGGCAACCTGTGGGAAAGAAGCCATCAGTTACACACTAATATCTGAACAGTGGACCAAAGGTAAACTAATGAATGGATTTGTAAGGCATGAACGCAAGATAACTCTGAATACCACACAGAATTATTTAAAACAAAAAGCAGAGCTCAGAGATAAGAGTAGGTGTGTGTGTGTAGATGTGTGTGTGTTTTACCCGAGGAGCTTGGTGTTGTCTTCGCCCTCGCCTGTGCAGCTCTGCTCCCCCAGCTGGGTGCTACTCTTGCTGAACAGGTTTGGGAGGCGAGCCATGGCTTCCCGAGGTCTGACCAATGGCCTGGAGGAAGAGAGACTGGTTAGAGGCCTCAGTAGCAGTAGCTCGACACCAATCGGTCTGTTTGAACACTGTTTTAATGTACAAGCATACAGATATTCCTTACCATGTCATGGTGTGAGTGACCACTCTTATGTAGAGTCGAGTGAGATGAAGGTGGCTATTGTCTACAGTACTTACCTCTCCAAGGAGACAGAGGAATCCCTCAGGTCAATGGAGGCCTCTGCAGAGAGAGACCGAGAGACGGACAGCGGTAAGAAAGAAGCTTTGTCAAAGATGAATTGAGAAAAATAGCACCAACAAATGGCACCCGTTTACAGACCTGCGATGCCAGCAAATCGGGGTACCATTCTCTTTGTCTGTGGAACAAATGCCCCCACCTCTTTGACCTCAGAGCTCATAAGATCTCTGTAAAGACACACAGACATATGCATTAGGTTAGCTATATTATATTGGCTTTTTCATTTCAATTCAATGGTGTTGGTTGGCATGAAATTTGATGTCAGGCTGCAGTACCTGGCAGTCTCACTGTCTTTGTTGGTCTCTCCATGGTGGTCCACGGGGTTTGGAGAGGAGGACTGGGGGGCAGGGAGGAGACGTGGGTTGTGGAGGAAGGGCAGGCAGGACTGGGGGGAGTGGCAGAGGAGGATGGCTGAGTTGAGACAGCCAGGGAAACAGAGGAAGCACTAAAAGGGGAGGAGGTCTGTGATCCTTCCTCTGAAGAAGAAGAAGAGACAGATGACATGTGGAGAGAGGAGAGGGAAGAGAGGCTGAAGAACTTGGAGAGAGTGGAAGGGGATCTGGCAGGGGATCCAGGGGGTGAGGGGGATGCAGCGCCGATTGGTGTTCGGCCAGACAAGGGGTCGAGGGGTGTCAGAGATGTTGTAGACGGTTTCAAATGGAAAGAAGAGACAAAGGAAGAATCAAGTTGGTGGTGATCCTTTACGTTCTTCTTCTCCCGGTTTTTCCAAACTGACGCAGTTACCATGCTGGCATCCAATGACGTCAGTTTGGGTGGGATTGGGAACGGCGATGGACAGCGGCTCCCAATCCCGAGGCGAACTCTGCACTTCTTTTTCTGTTTGGAGAAACATTATATAGCTAATATAGTACATAACAAATCAAATAAAAAGATCTTACTTGCTTCACAACAGACCTTGTTATATTTGAACTAGCAGCAAAGGTCACACCCAAACCACATGATCTGACCATAAAATAAAGAACTTGTCGCCCATTGTAACCATAGTTATACCCTCTGTCCCAAATCCTGCCATATGGGACACATAAATAGACAATGAAACAACTAGGAATAGCAGAAAAGAATAGAATATACTCTAAATTGTAACAGAATTAGATCAATTCTAGCCCAGACTAAACATATACCTTTTTACAGCAACACAAACATCCCATTTCAGTGTATTTGTAGACTATGCCTTATTTTGCAGAACATCAAAATATGTTGCCTATTTAACATTGTGATGTCATAACCAAATTATGATGCGCTTGACTACGCGTTACCAGCGTAAATAGCCAACAAATCACACAAACCAAAATGTTGAAAAATAATTTACAAAATGAATTGATCGTGTATTCAGAGTTGTTCCTATTTCATAAAATATACAAAATAACTAGGTTCTTGCCAATAAACCTGTTTTTTTATTGAGAAAACATTTGTCTTCTCTTTCTCCCATGCTCCCTGGGTCACTGACGCATGATTGTATGGGATATAGTAAGAGGCTAGGAAATTCGAAGTACTGTCTATCAGAATCAAAATAACTTTTATTGCCCAAGTGGCCTACATTCACACATTCACAGAATTTGACTCGGTGAATTGGTGCTGCCAGCAATAGACAAATGTAAAGACACATTTACAGCCTATACAATATACAGTAAACATAAAACATATTTATTAGCTTCTATCTTCTTAAAATACTTTAGAGTAATATTTTATTATGGAAAGTAAAATGCCTATTTCACTTCAGTTGACGCTGATCTGATACAGATCGAACGTGTAGCTTTGCAATGGTTGTTAGGATGACCTTTGAAAAAGAAAAGGAGAGCCGCACTCTCTTGCTCAGACTCAATAATTGAATAACCTAATATCCAACGTTCCGACCGACAAGCTGTCTTCATCATTGTATGTTAGGAGGACCTCTGACCGTACCTCATTGAAAAGGTGCCACTCTGCCTAGTGACTGTAAACTAAACAAAAATACTAACGTTAGTACATTTGTTGTATATTTGCTAGATAGCCATATTTGCTAGACAGCCATATTTGCTAGACAGCCATTTGTTGTATATTAGCTTGACAGCCATATTACTAGCTAGCTAGCTAACTACGTTATCTATTTTAGTCTATGCAAGTCTAGTTGGACGATTAATCAGCAATATTCTAGCAGACCTTTACTAGCTAGGTCATAACGAGTGAAAATGGCTAGCTAGCTACATCATGTAAGGTAAACCGCAATGTAAAAAGTTGGGCAATTCAAACAGTCAGTGTTAGCGAGCAACTTTTTGGTTGCACTGTGTTTAACAATTAAAGCAAGGCTGAACAGCTTATTTTTGGTTTCAACAGGTGAAGGTACTGAAGGAGAAGATAACTTCCCAGTGTCTGGACAGAAGCTCATATATGCTGGCAAAATCCTGCAAGATGACACACCTATTAAAGACTACAAAATTGACGAGAAGAATTTCGTTGTAGTTATGGTATCGAAGGTACATTTCCCTAATCCATTTTACTTGGACTCATAATGAGCTGCACCCACCTGTTTTGGGTTACATGATTGTCTGCATAGATGACAGTAACAGCCTGTTTATATCTCCTCTGGAACTAGGCAAAGTCTGCCACAGCTGCTTCAACACCTTCCTCAGAGGCACCCAAGGCCCCTGTCCAGGACTCTGGGTCGTCTGCGGGCCGGCCCCTGCAGCCATCCCTATCCCCCCAGAGGAGCCCACACCTCCAGTCGCAGAGCCCCCAGCTCTGATGTCCTCTTAGTCTTTCCCACAGTAGTTGTGGGTCAAGACTGTCTTCCAAACTGATCTGTGATGTATGGTCTGTTACATTGCCATTCATTGTTCCATTACTTTATTGTATTTGTGGTTACATTCAAATCCTGAGGGAGTGCGTAGATAGACTGTGCACAGACACACAATATTGTTTTAATATTATTAACTTTTTCCACTTTTTACTCAACATGAATGAATGATAGAGATTGCCTCTTATACAGTGCATTCGGAACGTATTCACACCCATTGACTTTTTCCACATTTTGTTACGTTACAGCCTTATTCAAAAAGGATTTTAAAAAATTACAAATCCTCATCAATCTACACACAATACCCCATAATGACAAAGTGAAGACAGGTTTTTAGACATTCTAGCAAATGTATACAAAATAAAAAACAGAAATACTTGTACATGATTGTACATGATTTGGAAAGGCACACCTGTCTATATAAGGTCCCGCAGTTGACAGTGCATGTCAGAACAAAAACCAAGCCATGAGGTCGAAGGAATTGTCCTCCATCATTCCTAAATGGAAGAAGTTTGGAACCTCAGACTCCTAGAGCTGGCTGCCTGGCCAAACTGAGCAATCAGGTGAGAAAGGCCTTGGTCAGGGAGGTGAACAAGAACCTGATGGTCACTCTGACAGAGCTCCAGAGTTCCTCTGTGGAGATTGGAGAACCCTCCAGAAGGACAACCATCTCTGCAGCACTCCACCAATCAGGTCTTTCTGGTAGAGTGGCCAGACGGAAGCCACTTCTCAGCAAAAGGCATATGACAGCACGCTTGGAGTTTGCCAAAAGCCACCTAAAGACTCTCAGACCATGAGAAACAAGATTGAACTCCTTGGCCTGAATGCCAAGCGTCACATCTGGAGGAAACCTGGCACCATTTCTATGGTGAAGTATGGTGGTGGCAGCATCGTGCTGTGGGGATGTTTTTCAGCAGCAGGGACTGGGAGACTAGTCAGAATCGAGGGAAAGATGAACGGCACAAAGTACAGAGAGATGCTTGTTGAAAACCAACTCCAGAGCGTTCAGGATCTCAGACTGGGGCGAAGGGAGTCAACTTCCAACAAGACAACGACCATAAGCACACAGCCAAGACAACGCAGGGGTGGCTTGGGGACAAGTCTCTGAGTGGCCCAGCCAGAGCCCAGACTTTAACCTGATTGAACATCTCTGGAGACCTGAAAATAGCTGTGCAGCGATTCTCCCCATCCAACCTGACAGAGCTTGAGAGGATCTGCAGAGAAGAATGGGAGAAACTCCCCAAATACAGGTGTGCTAAGCTTGTAGCGTCATACCCAAGAAGACTCGAGGGTGTAATCGCTGCCAAAGGTGCTTCAACAAAGTACTGAGTAAAGGGTCTGAATACTTATGTAAATGTGATAGTTAAGCTTTTTGTTTTCTTTATAAATTTGCAAAAAATTCTAAAAACCTGTTTTTGCTGTCATTATGGGGTAGATTGATGAGAAGAAGAAAAACAATTTAATCCATTTTAGAATAAGGCTGTAACTTAACAAAATGTGGAAAAAGTCAAGGGGTCTGAATACTTTCTGAATGCACTGTAGGTGCAGTTATTAACTACCATGTACAGTAAAGGAAAATGAATTGCACTAGGTAGGTGAGATGTTTTATATTTATATAAACAGTGGATAGCCTACAGTGGTGTAGGCTGTTTCTTCTGGTGGTCTAGGGCAGCCTGATGGTGGTCTAGGGCAGGTTGATGGTGGTCTAAGGCAGCTTGATGGTGGTCTAGGGCAGCTTGATGGTGGTCTAAGGCAGCTTGATGGTGGTCTAGGGCAGCTTGATGGTGGTCTAAGGCAGCTTGATGGTGGTCTAGGGCAGCTTGATGGTGGTCTAGGGCAGCTTGATGGTGGTCTAGGGCAGCTTGATGGTGGTCTAGGGCAGCTTGATGGTGGTCTAAGGCAGCTTGATGGTGGTCTAGGGCAGCTTGATGGTGGTCTAGGGCAGCTTGATGGTGGTCTAGGGCAGCTTGATGGTGGTCTAGGGCAGCTTGATGGTGGTCTAGGGCAGGTTGATGGTGGTCTAGGGCAGCTTGATGGTGGTCTAGGGCAGCTTGATGGTGGTCTAGGGCATCCTAATTCGATGAATCTGATGTTTCTTGGTGTGCGGTAGGTGCTACTCCAGGTGGTCCCTGAGCGCTGTGCCCCTAACGATGGGTTCTCCTGGTGCTTCTCCTAGTAGTGAGGGGCCTGGTCTCCTTCACCTGCTCCACTACAATGAGAAATGACAGGGAGATCTTACATGTACATACAATGTCTGGAAAATAACACATACAGAGGGATTACAGGTTAAAGGGATAACTCTTAATGCGTGGTCAATTAATCATCTTTCTAGCTTTGGTGAACACTTTTTTTTTTCTTGATGACTCATTGTCGTGATTGACTCCATTTGTGGCATTCTTCTCAAATGTGTGGGCTAGAGCCTTACCTGCAGACATAGAACAGGATGTAGGCAGTCTGTGCCGTTGCCCTCAGCACAGTGGCCTCATCTGTCCTCAAGACATGTGCGTCATCCAGGCAGAGCCACCCACTGCCACGGCTGTCCAAAACATCACTGATGTAGTGGCCTAGGGAACAAGGGAAACAGAATAGAGTGTACATTAAGCTTTCAGAATTGTGTGTGCGTGCGTGCATTTTACCTGTACACATGTTGTCTCCCAGATGTGAGATCACACTTGACAATTTGTAGATATTGTCTGGCTGGTGTCTCTGTAAGGAAACACATTTAATAATAGGATTGTTATTTTGTCTACAGGATAGGGGTGCCTTCTATAACTGCCTTATCTTGATCCGCCCACTATCTCTCTCTCTATTTCTCTCTCTCTCTCTATTTCTCTCTCTCTCTCTTTCTCTCTCTCTCCTCACCAGAGCGGCTGCCTGCTGCTCTTTCTCACTAACAGCTGGTTTCTCTAGCTGGTCAGAGGAATTTGAAGCTGGTGGGGGTATATCAAATATAGTGTAAATGCAAACCAGAAAGTGAAGTGGAAACCTATCAACAAATATACTCTTAACTTCAGCTTCTGACTTGCTTTCCTCAATAGTCCTGTTTCATGAGAGGGTGTTCTGCATGATGTCAGTAACACAATGTCCTACCTGGTCTATCAAGGGTGCCTTTCGGGGAGTTTGCAGGTGTGTTGTCCATGTTGTTTTTCCCCATGGAGCTTGCCCTGTGTAAATTGATGGCATTGAAAAGAAATATCTAGTGTGTGAAAATCATGGTGTGTGTTGGCTACCCAATGTGCAATGTCCCCAAACAGAGTCTAAACCAACCTGGCTCCATGCTGGACAGGGGCTGTCGCCCCACATACGGCTGGGAGGGTCAGTTCTGCAGGGATGGATATGGGATCATCCACCTTCTCTGGCTCCCAGTTGCCTGCAGTAAACCGCTTGATATGAAGCATTAGGACCCTGCTCAGAGACAGGCATTCACACACACAGACAGACGGACAGAGGCAGACAGAGGCAGGCAGAGGCAGGCAGGCATTCACATAAACAGACGACCAGGCAGGCATTCACATAAACAGACGACCAGGCAGGCATTCACAAACAGACGACCAGGCAGGCATTCACATACACAGACGACTAGGCAGGCATTCACACAGGCATCAGTCTTGTACTCAAATCAATAACCCAGTTTGGTGAGTTAGATCAGGACTGTCAATTGTAATCTGAGGGACTCACCGGGGCAGCGTGAGGAAGTGCCTAGTCACAGATGCCATGCTGCCTGAGCACACCCTGCATGCACACTCTAATGCAGATGGCTAGGTCACAAAGCATAGCAATACAATTATGAACATGACATTAATGATAGTGTTCCTTGACATACTCACTAACTCTTGGTTGAAGCTAAGTGCTGACCTTAAAGTAGAGGTCCAGGCTGTGTGTCAGGTCTTGGCTCAGGTTCAGTGACAGGTGATTGTAATCCTCCTGACCATACACTATAACTCCACAGCTTCAGAGGTACGGAGAGAAATGCATCAGCTCTCCAACACAAACCTTTTGATCCCTCTACACACTAACTATCTTAATGCTTTACCTCTGTATCCTGCATGTTATGCTGACATTAAACCTCCTCACAAATGTGATGAAGACATCAAGGTACACCATATACAAATGACAGCTGTTACCTGGTGCAGGTACGGAAAGTCTTCAGCTTGAATTCTAACTGCTTCACGGGGCAGGTGTATGGCTCTGGGGAGCCCTTTAATGCCATACCCTCCTCCTTCAGCTGAAAGAGGAGGAGCAACACACATTCATGGGCATCCTAAGAGAAGAATGGGAAAGAAACAGAAAATACATCAACAACTACAACTGAAACAGAGCTAAGGAAAAAGATTGTCACGTGTCCCAGGTTTATTGTTAAGTGAGTCTTTTAGCATATAATATCTTACCTGTTCACCGTCGTCCTCATAGTCCTCATTGACAACGGAGAGACAGCGCTTGACTGTTTGAAGGATTTTCATCTTTTCCTTTTTCTTAGCATTGACAGTGCCTCCAGAAAGCCTTGCCTGATGTAACTCGGCAAAGCAGCTGTGGAGGGAGACAAAGAGCATGCATTCAGGTTTCACTCTCACTTTGGCCACAGATTAGCTCTGTGCTTCTACTTTAGCCTCTGATCAAATATGATTCAACTGATTCCTGATTGTGACAGGAAATCATCTCTGGTGTTAATCAGTAGCTGAGTTGGGTGTGGTTTTATCTTAAAAATCATATGAGGCACTAAGAGTGTACAAAAGACAGTATGTATACATACATACATACATACATACATACATACATACATACATACATACATACATACATACAGTACACTGAACAAAAATATAAATGCAACATGTGAAGTGTTGGTCCCATGTTTCATGAGCTGAAATAAAAGATCCCAGAAATGTTCCATATGTACAAAAAGCTTATTTCTCTCAAATTCTGTGCACAAATGTGTTAACCTCTATGGGCTATGTCCCACCCCTGATACACCCTATCAACAACAGGTGAAATATCAAGAGCGCCAAATTTGAAAACAATTAAATGTCATAATTCAAATTTCTCAAACATACAACTATCTTACACCCTTTGAAAGATAAACATCTCCTTAATCTAACCACGTTGTCCGATTCCAAAAAGGCTTTACGGCGAAAGCATAAAGTTAGATTATGTTAGGAGAGTACATTGACAATAGCTGTGTGTAATGTTTTGTCAATTCAAAGACAGGCGTCACCAAAAGCAGAAAACCAGCTAAAATTATGCACTAACCTTTGACAATCTCCATCAGATGACACTCCTAGGACATTATGTTAGACAATACTTGCATTTTTTGTTCTATCAAGTTCATATTTATATCCAAAAACAGCGTTTTACTATGGCGTTGATGTTGAGGAAATCGTTTCCCTCCAATAACCGCCAGTCAATCCGCACAACAAATTAAATAATTACTATTCGAAAACATTGGTAAAATATTATATTGTCATTCAAAGAATTATAGATTTACATCTCTTGAACGCAACCGGATTGCCAGATTTAAAAATAACCTTACTGGGAAATCACACTTTGCAATAATCTGAGCACTGCGCCCAGAGAAATACGCTTTGCGATACAAACTAACCGCCATGTTGGAGAGATCTAAAATCGAAAATACTATGTAAATAATTCATTACCTTTGATTCTCTTCATCAGATGTCACTTCCAGGAATCCCATAGGAAGTGCTCAAAGATTAATAAGCCCCTGTGTGTTTCAATGGCATAGGCTTAAAGGTAATTCAACACATCAGGTATCCACTTCCTGTCAGAATTTGTCTCAGGGTTTTGACTGCCATATGAGTTCTGTTATACTTACAGACACCATTCAAACAGTTTTAGAAAATTCGGAGTGTTTTCTATCCAAACCTGAACAATAATATGCATATTCTAGCTTCTGAGTTGGTGTAGGAGGCAGTTAAAAATGGGCACATATTTTTTTCAAAATTCTCAATACTGCCCCCTAGCCCCAATTAACATCCCTGTTAGTGAGCATTTATCCTTTGCCAAGATAATCCATCCACCTGACAGGTGGTATATCAATAAGCTGATTAAACAGCATGATCATCACACAGGTACACAGGTAAACCTTGTGCTGAGGACAATAAAAGGCCACTCTAAAATGTGCAGTTTTGTTACACAACACAGTACCACAGATGTCACAGGTTTTGAGGGAGTGTGCAATTGGCATGCTGACAGCAGGAATGTCCACCAGAGCTGTTGCCAGAGAATTGAATGTTAATTTCTATACCATAAGCCATCTCCAACATTGTTTTAGAGAATTTGGCAGTACGTCCAACCGGCCTCCCAACCGCAGACCACGTGTAACCACACAAGCCCAGGACCTCCACATCCAGCTTCTTCACCGGCGGCATCGTCTGAGGGGGTGCTGAGGAGTATTTCTGTCTGTAATAAAGCCCTTTTGTGGGGGAAATCTCATTCTGATCGGCTGGGCCTAACTCCCCAGTGGTTGGGCCTACGCCCTCCCAGCCCCACCCATGGCTGTGCCCTTGCTCAGTCGTGAAATCCATAGATTATGGCCTAATGAACTTATTTCAATAGACTAATTTCCTTATATGAATTGTAACTGAGTAAAATCTTTGAAATTGTTGCATGTTACATTTATATATTTGTTTAGGATAGATAGATAGATAGATAGATAGATAGATAGATAGATAGATAGATAGATAGATAGATAGATAGATAGATAGATAGATAGATAGATAGATAGATAGATAGATAGATAGATAGATAGATAGATAGATAGATAGATAGATAGATAGATAGATACATACATACATACATCATACATACATACATACATACATACATACATACATACATACATACATACCACAGGAGGTTGATGGCACCTTAATTGGTAATGGCTGGAGCGGAATCAGTGGAATGCTATCAAATACATCAAACATATGGTTTCTATGTTTTTGATGCCATTCCATTTGCTCCATTACAGACATCATTACGAGCCATCGTCCCCTCAGCAGCCTCCACTGACACATACATTGAGGCGGGACTTGTGTACTGTAACTATAAGCGTCTAGATGGGTGGGTCAGTGTGTGTACAGGTGGGACAGGAGAGTGAAAGCGAGGCTGTATACCATAGCAGTTTAGAGGAGGGGGAGAAACTCCAGGTGTCCTGTTGTCTCAGGATGTCTCTGCAAAATGCTGGCAGCCCCAGCAGGCACTGCAGAGCAGAGTTCATGAAGCAGGTGTTGCCAATATTAGGCAACCTGTGGGAAAGAAGCCATCAGTTACACACTAATATCTGAACAGTGGACCAAAGGTAAACTAATGAATGGATTTGTAAGGCATGAACGCAAGATAACTCTGAATACCACACAGAATTATTTAAAACAAAAAGCAGAGCTCAGAGATAAGAGTAGGTGTGTGTGTGTAGATGTGTGTGTGTTTTACCCGAGGAGCTTGGTGTTGTCTTCGCCCTCGCCTGTGCAGCTCTGCTCCCCCAGCTGGGTGCTACTCTTGCTGAACAGGTTTGGGAGGCGAGCCATGGCTTCCCGAGGTCTGACCAATGGCCTGGAGGAAGAGAGACTGGTTAGAGGCCTCAGTAGCAGTAGCTCGACACCAATCGGTCTGTTTGAACACTGTTTTAATGTACAAGCATACAGATATTCCTTACCATGTCATGGTGTGAGTGACCACTCTTATGTAGAGTCGAGTGAGATGAAGGTGGCTATTGTCTACAGTACTTACCTCTCCAAGGAGACAGAGGAATCCCTCAGGTCAATGGAGGCCTCTGCAGAGAGAGACCGAGAGACGGACAGTGGTAAGAAAGAAGCTTTGTCAAAGATGAATTGAGAAAAATAGCACCAACAAATGGCACCCGTTTACAGACCTGCGATGCCAGCAAATCGGGGTACCATTCTCTTTGTCTGTGGAACAAATGCCCCCACCTCTTTGACCTCAGAGCTCCTAAGATCTCTGTAAAGACACACAGACATATGCATTAGGTTAGCTATATTATATTGGCTTTTTCATTTCAATTCAATGGTGTTGGTTGGCATGAAATTTGATATCAGGCTGCAGTACCTGGCAGTCTCACTGTCTTTGTTGGTCTCTCCATGGTGGTCCACGGGGTTTGGAGAGGAGGACTGGGGGGCAGGGGAGGAGACGTGGGTTGTGGAGGAAGGGCAGGCAGGACTGGGGGGAGTGGCAGAGGAGGATGGCTGAGTTGAGACAGCCAGGGAAACAGAGGAAGCACTAAAAGGGGAGGAGGTCTGTGATCCTTCCTCTGAAGAAGAAGAAGAGACAGATGACATGTGGAGAGAGGAGAGGGAAGAGAGGCTGAAGAACTTGGAGAGAGTGGAAGGGGATCTGGCAGGGGATCCAGGGGGTGAGGGGGATGCAGCGCCGATTGGTGTTCGGCCAGACAAGGGGTCGAGGGGTGTCAGAGATGTTGTAGACGGTTTCAAATGGAAAGAAGAGACAAAGGAAGAATCAAGTTGGTGGTGATCCTTTACGTTCTTCTTCTCCCGGTTTTTCCAAACTGACGCAGTTACCATGCTGGCATCCAATGACGTCAGTTTGGGTGGGATTGGGAACGGCGATGGACAGCGGCTCCCAATCCCGAGGCGAACTCTGCACTTCATTTTCTGTTTGGAGAAACATTATATAGCTAATATAGTACATAACAAATCAAATAAAAAGATCTTACTTGCTTCACAACAGACCTTGTTATATTTGAACTAGCAGCAAAGGTCACACCCAAACCACATGATCTGACCATAAAATAAAGAACTTGTCGCCCATTGTAACCATAGTTATACCCTCTGTCCCAAATCCTGCCATATGGGACACATAAATAGACAATGAAACAACTAGGAATAGCAGAAAAGAATAGAATATACTCTAAATTGTAACAGAATTAGATCAATTCTAGCCCAGACTAAACATATACCTTTTTACAGCAACACAAACATCCCATTTCAGTGTATTTGTAGACTATGCCTTATTTTGCAGAACATCAAAATATGTTGCCTATTTAACATTGTGATGTCATAACCAAATTATGATGCGCTTGACTACGCGTTACCAGCGTAAATAGCCAACAAATCACACAAACCAAAATGTTGAAAAATAATTTACAAAATGAATTGATCGTGTATTCAGAGTTGTTCCTATTTCATAAAATATACAAAATAACTAGGTTCTTGCCAATAAACCTGTTTTTTTATTGAGAAAACATTTGTCTTCTCTTTCTCCCATGCTCCCTGGGTCACTGACGCATGATTGTATGGGATATAGTAAGAGGCTAGGAAATTCGAAGTACTGTCTATCAGAATCAAAATAACTTTTATTGCCCAAGTGGCCTACATTCACACATTCACAGAATTTGACTCGGTGAATTGGTGCTGCCAGCAATAGACAAATGTAAAGACACATTTACAGCCTATACAATATACAGTAAACATAAAACATATTTATTAGCTTCTATCTTCTTAAAATACTTTAGAGTAATATTTTATTATGGAAAGTAAAATGCCTATTTCACTTCAGTTGACGCTGATCTGATACAGATCGAACGTGTAGCTTTGCAATGGTTGTTAGGATGACCTTTGAAAAAGAAAAGGAGAGCCGCACTCTCTTGCTCAGACTCAATAATTGAATAACCTAATATCCAACGTTCCGACCGACAAGCTGTCTTCATCATTGTATGTTAGGAGGACCTCTGACCGTACCTCATTGAAAAGGTGCCACTCTGCCTAGTGACTGTAAACTAAACAAAAATACTAACGTTAGTACATTTGTTGTATATTTGCTAGATAGCCATATTTGCTAGACAGCCATTTGTTGTATATTAGCTTGACAGCCATATTACTAGCTAGCTAGCTAACTACGTTATCTATTTTAGTCTATGCAAGTCTAGTTGGACGATTAATCAGCAATATTCTAGCAGACCTTTACTAGCTAGGTCATAACGAGTGAAAATGGCTAGCTAGCTACATCATGTAAGGTAAACCGCAATGTAAAAAGTTGGGCAATTCAAACAGTCAGTGTTAGCGAGCAACTTTTTGGTTGCACTGTGTTTAACAATTAAAGCAAGGCTGAACAGCTTATTTTTGGTTTCAACAGGTGAAGGTACTGAAGGAGAAGATAACTTCCCAGTGTCTGGACAGAAGCTCATATATGCTGGCAAAATCCTGCAAGATGACACACCTATTAAAGACTACAAAATTGACGAGAAGAATTTCGTTGTAGTTATGGTATCGAAGGTACATTTCCCTAATCCATTTTACTTGGACTCATAATGAGCTGCACCCACCTGTTTTGGGTTACATGACTGTCTGCATAGATGACAGTAACAGCCTGTTTATATCTCCTCTGGAACTAGGCAAAGTCTGCCACAGCTGCTTCAACACCTTCCTCAGAGGCACCCAAGGCCCCTGTCCAGGACTCTGGGTCGTCTGCGGGCCGGCCCCTGCAGCCATCCCTATCCCCCCAGAGGAGCCCACACCTCCAGTCGCAGAGCCCCCAGCTCTGATGTCCTCTTAGTCTTTCCCACAGTAGTTGTGGGTCAAGACTGTCTTCCAAACTGATCTGTGATGTATGGTCTGTTACATTGCCATTCATTGTTCCATTACTTTATTGTATTTGTGGTTACATTCAAATCCTGAGGGAGTGCGTAGATAGACTGTGCACAGACACACAATATTGTTTTAATATTATTAACTTTTTCCACTTTTTACTCAACATGAATGATAGAGATTGCCTCTTATACAGTGCATTCGGAACGTATTCACACCCATTGACTTTTTCCACATTTTGTTACGTTACAGCCTTATTCAAAAAGGATTTTAAAAAATTACAAATCCTCATCAATCTACACACAATACCCCATAATGACAAAGTGAAGACAGGTTTTTAGACATTCTAGCAAATGTATACAAAATAAAAAACAGAAATACTTGTACATGATTGTACATGATTTGGAAAGGCACACCTGTCTATATAAGGTCCCGCAGTTGACAGTGCATGTCAGAACAAAAACCAAGCCATGAGGTCGAAGGAATTGTCCTCCATCATTCCTAAATGGAAGAAGTTTGGAACCTCAGACTCCTAGAGCTGGCTGCCTGGCCAAACTGAGCAATCAGGTGAGAAAGGCCTTGGTCAGGGAGGTGAACAAGAACCTGATGGTCACTCTGACAGAGCTCCAGAGTTCCTCTGTGGAGATTGGAGAACCCTCCAGAAGGACAACCATCTCTGCAGCACTCCACCAATCAGGTCTTTCTGGTAGAGTGGCCAGACGGAAGCCACTTCTCAGCAAAAGGCATATGACAGCACGCTTGGAGTTTGCCAAAAGCCACCTAAAGACTCTCAGACCATGAGAAACAAGATTGAACTCCTTGGCCTGAATGCCAAGCGTCACATCTGGAGGAAACCTGGCACCATTTCTATGGTGAAGTATGGTGGTGGCAGCATCGTGCTGTGGGGATGTTTTTCAGCAGCAGGGACTGGGAGACTAGTCAGAATCGAGGGAAAGATGAACGGCACAAAGTACAGAGAGATGCTTGTTGAAAACCAACTCCAGAGCGTTCAGGATCTCAGACTGGGGCGAAGGGAGTCAACTTCCAACAAGACAACGACCATAAGCACACAGCCAAGACAACGCAGGGGTGGCTTGGGGACAAGTCTCTGAGTGGCCCAGCCAGAGCCCAGACTTTAACCTGATTGAACATCTCTGGAGACCTGAAAATAGCTGTGCAGCGATTCTCCCCATCCAACCTGACAGAGCTTGAGAGGATCTGCAGAGAAGAATGGGAGAAACTCCCCAAATACAGGTGTGCTAAGCTTGTAGCGTCATACCCAAGAAGACTCGAGGGTGTAATCGCTGCCAAAGGTGCTTCAACAAAGTACTGAGTAAAGGGTCTGAATACTTATGTAAATGTGATAGTTAAGCTTTTTGTTTTCTTTATAAATTTGCAAAAAATTCTAAAAACCTGTTTTTGCTGTCATTATGGGGTAGATTGATGAGAAGAAGAAAAACAATTTAATCCATTTTAGAATAAGGCTGTAACTTAACAAAATGTGGAAAAAGTCAAGGGGTCTGAATACTTTCTGAATGCACTGTAGGTGCAGTTATTAACTACCATGTACAGTAAAGGAAAATGAATTGCACTAGGTAGGTGAGATGTTTTATATTTATATAAACAGTGGATAGCCTACAGTGGTGTAGGCTGTTTCTTCTGGTGGTCTAGGGCAGCCTGATGGTGGTCTAGGGCAGGTTGATGGTGGTCTAAGGCAGCTTGATGGTGGTCTAGGGCAGCTTGATGGTGGTCTAAGGCAGCTTGATGGTGGTCTAGGGCAGCTTGATGGTGGTCTAAGGCAGCTTGATGGTGGTCTAGGGCAGCTTGATGGTGGTCTAGGGCAGCTTGATGGTGGTCTAGGGCAGCTTGATGGTGGTCTAGGGCAGCTTGATGGTGGTCTAAGGCAGCTTGATGGTGGTCTAGGGCAGCTTGATGGTGGTCTAGGGCAGCTTGATGGTGGTCTAGGGCAGCTTGATGGTGGTCTAGGGCAGCTTGATGGTGGTCTAGGGCAGGTTGATGGTGGTCTAGGGCAGCTTGATGGTGGTCTAGGGCAGCTTGATGGTGGTCTAGGGCATCCTAATTCGATGAATCTGATGTTTCTTGGTGTGCGGTAGGTGCTACTCCAGGTGGTCCCTGAGCGCTGTGCCCCTAACGATGGGTTCTCCTGGTGCTTCTCCTAGTAGTGAGGGGCCTGGTCTCCTTCACCTGCTCCACTACAATGAGAAATGACAGGGAGATCTTACATGTACATACAATGTCTGGAAAATAACACATACAGAGGGATTACAGGTTAAAGGGATAACTCTTAATGCGTGGTCAATTAATCATCTTTCTAGCTTTGGTGAACACTTTTTTTTTTCTTGATGACTCATTGTCGTGATTGACTCCATTTGTGGCATTCTTCTCAAATGTGTGGGCTAGAGCCTTACCTGCAGACATAGAACAGGATGTAGGCAGTCTGTGCCGTTGCCCTCAGCACAGTGGCCTCATCTGTCCTCAAGACATGTGCGTCATCCAGGCAGAGCCACCCACTGCCACGGCTGTCCAAAACATCACTGATGTAGTGGCCTAGGGAACAAGGGAAACAGAATAGAGTGTACATTAAGCTTTCAGAATTGTGTGTGCGTGCGTGCATTTTACCTGTACACATGTTGTCTCCCAGATGTGAGATCACACTTGACAATTTGTAGATATTGTCTGGCTGGTGTCTCTGTAAGGAAACACATTTAATAATAGGATTGTTATTTTGTCTACAGGATAGGGGTGCCTTCTATAACTGCCTTATCTTGATCCGCCCACTATCTCTCTCTCTATTTCTCTCTCTCTCTCTATTTCTCTCTCTCTCTCTCTCTCTCTCTCTCTCTCTATTTCTCTCTCTCTCCTCACCACAGCGGCTGCCTGCTGCTCTTTCTCACTAACAGCTGGTTTCTCTAGCTGGTCAGAGGAATTTGAAGCTGGTGGGGGTATATCAAATATAGTGTAAATGCAAACCAGAAAGTGAAGTGGAAACCTATCAACAAATATACTCTTAACTTCAGCTTCTGACTTGCTTTCCTCAATAGTCCTGTTTCATGAGAGGGTGTTCTGCATGATGTCAGTAACACAATGTCCTACCTGGTCTATCAAGGGTGCCTTTCGGGGAGTTTGCAGGTGTGTTGTCCATGTTGTTTTTCCCCATGGAGCTTGCCCTGTGTAAATTGATGGCATTGAAAAGAAATATCTAGTGTGTGAAAATCATGGTGTGTGTTGGCTACCCAATGTGCAATGTCCCCAAACAGAGTCTAAACCAACCTGGCTCCATGCTGGACAGGGGCTGTCGCCCCACATACGGCTGGGAGGGTCAGTTCTGCAGGGATGGATATGGGATCATCCACCTTCTCTGGCTCCCAGTTGCCTGCAGTAAACCGCTTGATATGAAGCATTAGGACCCTGCTCAGAGACAGGCATTCACACACACAGACAGACGGACAGAGGCAGACAGAGGCAGGCAGAGGCAGGCAGGCATTCACATAAACAGACGACCAGGCAGGCATTCACATAAACAGACGACCAGGCAGGCATTCACAAACAGACGACCAGGCAGGCATTCACATACACAGACGACCAGGCAGGCATTCACACAGGCATCAGTCTTGTACTCAAATCAATAACCCAGTTTGGTGAGTTAGATCAGGACTGTCAATTGTAATCTGAGGGACTCACCGGGGCAGCGTGAGGAAGTGCCTAGTCACAGATGCCATGCTGCCTGAGCACACCCTGCATGCACACTCTAATGCAGATGGCTAGGTAACAAAGCATAGCAATACAATTATGAACATGACATTAATGATAGTGTTCCTTGACATACTCACTAACTCTTGGTTGAAGCTAAGTGCTGACCTTAAAGTAGAGGTCCAGGCTGTGTGTCAGGTCTTGGCTCAGGTTCAGTGACAGGTGATTGTAATCCTCCTGACCATACACTATAACTCCACAGCTTCAGAGGTACGGAGAGAAATGCATCAGCTCTCCAACACAAACCTTTTGATCCCTCTACACACTAACTATCTTAATGCTTTACCTCTGTATCCTGCATGTTATGCTGACATTAAACCTCCTCACAAATGTGATGAAGACATCAAGGTACACCATATACAAATGACAGCTGTTACCTGGTGCAGGTACGGAAAGTCTTCAGCTTGAATTCTAACTGCTTCACGGGGCAGGTGTATGGCTCTGGGGAGCCCTTTAATGCCATACCCTCCTCCTTCAGCTGAAAGAGGAGGAGCAACACACATTCATGGGCATCCTAAGAGAAGAATGGGAAAGAAACAGAAAATACATCAACAACTACAACTGAAACAGAGCTAAGGAAAAAGATTGTCACGTGTCCCAGGTTTATTGTTAAGTGAGTCTTTTAGCATATAATATCTTACCTGTTCACCGTCGTCCTCATAGTCCTCATTGACAACGGAGAGACAGCGCTTGACTGTTTGAAGGATTTTCATCTTTTCCTTTTTCTTAGCATTGACAGTGCCTCCAGAAAGCCTTGCCTGATGTAACTCGGCAAAGCAGCTGTGGAGGGAGACAAAGAGCATGCATTCAGGTTTCACTCTCTCACTTTGGCCACAGATTAGCTCTGTGCTTCTACTTTAGCCTCTGATCAAATATGATTCAACTGATTCCTGATTGTGACAGGAAATCATCTCTGGTGTTAATCAGTAGCTGAGTTGGGTGTGGTTTTATCTTAAAAATCATATGAGGCACTAAGAGTGTACAAAAGACAGTATGTATACATACATACATACATACATACATACATACATACATACATACAGTACACTGAACAAAAATATAAATGCAACATGTGAAGTGTTGGTCCCATGTTTCATGAGCTGAAATAAAAGATCCCAGAAATGTTCCATATGTACAAAAAGCTTATTTCTCTCAAATTCTGTGCACAAATGTGTTAACCTCTATGGGCTATGTCCCACCCCTGATACACCCTATCAACAACAGGTGAAATATCAAGAGCGCCAAATTTGAAAACAATTAAATGTCATAATTCAAATTTCTCAAACATACAACTATCTTACACCCTTTGAAAGATAAACATCTCCTTAATCTAACCACGTTGTCCGATTCCAAAAAGGCTTTACGGCGAAAGCATAAAGTTAGATTATGTTAGGAGAGTACATTGACAATAGCTGTGTGTAATGTTTTGTCAATTCAAAGACAGGCGTCACCAAAAGCAGAAAACCAGCTAAAATTATGCACTAACCTTTGACAATCTCCATCAGATGACACTCCTAGGACATTATGTTAGACAATACTTGCATTTTTTGTTCTATCAAGTTCATATTTATATCCAAAAACAGCGTTTTACTATGGCGTTGATGTTGAGGAAATCGTTTCCCTCCAATAACCGCCAGTCAATCAGCACAACAAATTAAATAATTACTATTCGAAAACATTGGTAAAATATTATATTGTCATTCAAAGAATTATAGATTTACATCTCTTGAACGCAACCGGATTGCCAGATTTAAAAATAACCTTACTGGGAAATCACACTTTGCAATAATCTGAGCACTGCGCCCAGAGAAATACGCTTTGCGATACAAACTAACCGCCATGTTGGAGAGATCTAAAATCGAAAATACTATGTAAATAATTCATTACCTTTGATTCTCTTCATCAGATGTCACTTCCAGGAATCCCATAGGAAGTGCTCAAAGATTAATAAGCCCCTGTGTGTTTCAATGGCATAGGCTTAAAGGTAATTCAACACATCAGGTATCCACTTCCTGTCAGAATTTGTCTCAGGGTTTTGACTGCCATATGAGTTCTGTTATACTTACAGACACCATTCAAACAGTTTTAGAAAATTCGGAGTGTTTTCTATCCAAACCTGAACAATAATATGCATATTCTAGCTTCTGAGTTGGTGTAGGAGGCAGTTAAAAATGGGCACATATTTTTTTCAAAATTCTCAATACTGCCCCCTAGCCCCAATTAACATCCCTGTTAGTGAGCATTTATCCTTTGCCAAGATAATCCATCCACCTGACAGGTGGTATATCAATAAGCTGATTAAACAGCATGATCATCACACAGGTACACAGGTAAACCTTGTGCTGAGGACAATAAAAGGCCACTCTAAAATGTGCAGTTTTGTTACACAACACAGTACCACAGATGTCACAGGTTTTGAGGGAGTGTGCAATTGGCATGCTGACAGCAGGAATGTCCACCAGAGCTGTTGCCAGAGAATTGAATGTTAATTTCTATACCATAAGCCATCTCCAACATTGTTTTAGAGAATTTGGCAGTACGTCCAACCGGCCTCCCAACCGCAGACCACGTGTAACCACACAAGCCCAGGACCTCCACATCCAGCTTCTTCACCGGCGGCATCGTCTGAGGGGGTGCTGAGGAGTATTTCTGTCTGTAATAAAGCCCTTTTGTGGGGGAAATCTCATTCTGATCGGCTGGGCCTAACTCCCCAGTGGTTGGGCCTACGCCCTCCCAGCCCCACCCATGGCTGTGCCCTTGCTCAGTCGTGAAATCCATAGATTATGGCCTAATGAACTTATTTCAATAGACTAATTTCCTTATATGAATTGTAACTGAGTAAAATCTTTGAAATTGTTGCATGTTACATTTATATATTTGTTTAGGATAGATAGATAGATAGATAGATAGATAGATAGATAGATAGATAGATAGATAGATAGATAGATAGATAGATAGATAGATAGATAGATAGATAGATAGATAGATAGATAGATAGATAGATAGATAGATAGATAGATAGATAGATAGATAGATAGATAGATAGATAGATAGATAGGGGGGGGCATACATACATACATACATACATACATACATACATACATACATACATACATACATACATACATACATACATACATACCACAGGAGGTTGATGGCACCTTAATTGGTAATGGCTGGAGCGGAATCAGTGGAATGCTATCAAATACATCAAACATATGGTTTCTATGTGTTTGATGCCATTCCATTTGCTCCATTACAGACATCATTACGAGCCATCGTCCCCTCAGCAGCCTCCACTGACACATACATTGAGGCGGGACTTGTGTACTGTAACTATAAGCGTCTAGATGGGTGGGTCAGTGTGTGTACAGGTGGGACAGGAGAGTGAAAGCGAGGCTGTATACCATAGCAGTTTAGAGGAGGGGGAGAAACTCCAGGTGTCCTGTTGTCTCAGGATGTCTCTGCAAAATGCTGGCAGCCCCAGCAGGCACTGCAGAGCAGAGTTCATGAAGCAGGTGTTGCCAATATTAGGCAACCTGTGGGAAAGAAGCCATCAGTTACACACTAATATCTGAACAGTGGACCAAAGGTAAACTAATGAATGGATTTGTAAGGCATGAACGCAAGATAACTCTGAATACCACACAGAATTATTTAAAACAAAAAGCAGAGCTCAGAGATAAGAGTAGGTGTGTGTGTGTAGATGTGTGTGTGTTTTACCCGAGGAGCTTGGTGTTGTCTTCGCCCTCGCCTGTGCAGCTCTGCTCCCCCAGCTGGGTGCTACTCTTGCTGAACAGGTTTGGGAGGCGAGCCATGGCTTCCCGAGGTCTGACCAATGGCCTGGAGGAAGAGAGACTGGTTAGAGGCCTCAGTAGCAGTAGCTCGACACCAATCGGTCTGTTTGAACACTGTTTTAATGTACAAGCATACAGATATTCCTTACCATGTCATGGTGTGAGTGACCACTCTTATGTAGAGTCGAGTGAGATGAAGGTGGCTATTGTCTACAGTACTTACCTCTCCAAGGAGACAGAGGAATCCCTCAGGTCAATGGAGGCCTCTGCAGAGAGAGACCGAGAGACGGACAGCGGTAAGAAAGAAGCTTTGTCAAAGATGAATTGAGAAAAATAGCACCAACAAATGGCACCCGTTTACAGACCTGCGATGCCAGCAAATCGGGGTACCATTCTCTTTGTCTGTGGAACAAATGCCCCCACCTCTTTGACCTCAGAGCTCCTAAGATCTCTGTAAAGACACACAGACATATGCATTAGGTTAGCTATATTATATTGGCTTTTTCATTTCAATTCAATGGTGTTGGTTGGCATGAAATTTGATATCAGGCTGCAGTACCTGGCAGTCTCACTGTCTTTGTTGGTCTCTCCATGGTGGTCCACGGGGTTTGGAGAGGAGGACTGGGGGGCAGGGGAGGAGACGTGGGTTGTGGAGGAAGGGCAGGCAGGACTGGGGGGAGTGGCAGAGGAGGATGGCTGAGTTGAGACAGCCAGGGAAACAGAGGAAGCACTAAAAGGGGAGGAGGTCTGTGATCCTTCCTCTGAAGAAGAAGAAGAGACAGATGACATGTGGAGAGAGGAGAGGGAAGAGAGGCTGAAGAACTTGGAGAGAGTGGAAGGGGATCTGGCAGGGGATCCAGGGGGTGAGGGGGATGCAGCGCCGATTGGTGTTCGGCCAGACAAGGGGTCGAGGGGTGTCAGAGATGTTGTAGACGGTTTCAAATGGAAAGAAGAGACAAAGGAAGAATCAAGTTGGTGGTGATCCTTTACGTTCTTCTTCTCCCGGTTTTTCCAAACTGACGCAGTTACCATGCTGGCATCCAATGACGTCAGTTTGGGTGGGATTGGGAACGGCGATGGACAGCGGCTCCCAATCCCGAGGCGAACTCTGCACTTCTTTTTCTGTTTGGAGAAACATTATATAGCTAATATAGTACATAACAAATCAAATAAAAAGATCTTACTTGCTTCACAACAGACCTTGTTATATTTGAACTAGCAGCAAAGGTCACACCCAAACCACATGATCTGACCATAAAATAAAGAACTTGTCGCCCATTGTAACCATAGTTATACCCTCTGTCCCAAATCCTGCCATATGGGACACATAAATAGACAATGAAACAACTAGGAATAGCAGAAAAGAATAGAATATACTCTAAATTGTAACAGAATTAGATCAATTCTAGCCCAGACTAAACATATACCTTTTTACAGCAACACAAACATCCCATTTCAGTGTATTTGTAGACTATGCCTTATTTTGCAGAACATCAAAATATGTTGCCTATTTAACATTGTGATGTCATAACCAAATTATGATGCGTTTGACTACGCGTTACCAGCGTAAATAGCCAACAAATCACACAAACCAAAATGTTGAAAAATAATTTACAAAATGAATTGATCGTGTATTCAGAGTTGTTCCTATTTCATAAAATATACAAAATAACTAGGTTCTTGCCAATAAACCTGTTTTTTTATTGAGAAAACATTTGTCTTCTCTTTCTCCCATGCTCCCTGGGTCACTGACGCATGATTGTATGGGATATAGTAAGAGGCTAGGAAATTCGAAGTACTGTCTATCAGAATCAAAATAACTTTTATTGCCCAAGTGGCCTACATTCACACATTCACAGAATTTGACTCGGTGAATTGGTGCTGCCAGCAATAGACAAATGTAAAGACACATTTACAGCCTATACAATATACAGTAAACATAAAACATATTTATTAGCTTCTATCTTCTTAAAATACTTTAGAGTAATATTTTATTATGGAAAGTAAAATGCCTATTTCACTTCAGTTGACGCTGATCTGATACAGATCGAACGTGTAGCTTTGCAATGGTTGTTAGGATGACCTTTGAAAAAGAAAAGGAGAGCCGCACTCTCTTGCTCAGACTCAATAATTGAATAACCTAATATCCAACGTTCCGACCGACAAGCTGTCTTCATCATTGTATGTTAGGAGGACCTCTGACCGTACCTCATTGAAAAGGTGCCACTCTGCCTAGTGACTGTAAACTAAACAAAAATACTAACGTTAGTACATTTGTTGTATATTTGCTAGATAGCCATATTTGCTAGACAGCCATTTGTTGTATATTAGCTTGACAGCCATATTACTAGCTAGCTAGCTAACTACGTTATCTATTTTAGTCTATGCAAGTCTAGTTGGACGATTAATCAGCAATATTCTAGCAGACCTTTACTAGCTAGGTCATAACGAGTGAAAATGGCTAGCTAGCTACATCATGTAAGGTAAACCGCAATGTAAAAAGTTGGGCAATTCAAACAGTCAGTGTTAGCGAGCAACTTTTTGGTTGCACTGTGTTTAACAATTAAAGCAAGGCTGAACAGCTTATTTTTGGTTTCAACAGGTGAAGGTACTGAAGGAGAAGATAACTTCCCAGTGTCTGGACAGAAGCTCATATATGCTGGCAAAATCCTGCAAGATGACACACCTATTAAAGACTACAAAATTGACGAGAAGAATTTCGTTGTAGTTATGGTATCGAAGGTACATTTCCCTAATCCATTTTACTTGGACTCATAATGAGCTGCACCCACCTGTTTTGGGTCACATGATTGTCTGCATAGATGACAGTAATAGCCTGTTTATATCTCCTCTGGAACTAGGCAAAGTCTGCCACAGCTGCTTCAACACCTTCCTCAGAGGCATCCAAGGCCCCTGTCCAGGACTCTGGGTCGTCTGCGGGCCCGGCCCCTGCAGCCATCCCTATCCCCCCAGAGGAGCCCACACCTCCAGTCGCAGAGCCCCCAGCTCTGATGTCCTCTTAGTCTTTCCCACAGTAGTTGTGGGTCAAGACTGTCTTCCAAACTGATCTGTGATGTATGGTCTGTTACATTGCCATTCATTGTTCCATTACTTTATTGTATTTGTGGTTACATTCAAATCCTGAGGGAGTGCGTACATAGACTGTGCACAGACACACAATATTGTTTTAATATTATTAACTTTTTCCACTTTTTACTCAACATGAATGAATGATAGAGATTGCCTCTTATACAGTGCATTCGGAACGTATTCACACCCATTGACTTTTTCCACATTTTGTTACGTTACAGCCTTATTCAAAAAGCATAAAAGAATTACAAATCCTCATCAATCTACACACAATACCCCATAATGACAAAGTGAAGACAGGTTTTTAGACATTCTAGCAAATTTATACAAAATAAAAAACAGAAATACTTGTACATGATTGTACATGATTTGGAAAGGCACACCTGTCTATATAAGGTCCCGCAGTTGACAGTGCATGTCAGAACAAAAACCAAGCCATGAGGTCGAAGGAATTGTCCTCCATCATTCCTAAATGGAAGAAGTTTGGAACCTCAGACTCCTAGAGCTGGCTGCCTGGCCAAACTGAGCAATCAGGTGAGAAAGGCCTTGGTCAGGGAGGTGAACAAGAACCTGATGGTCACTCTGACAGAGCTCCAGAGTTCCTCTGTGGAGATTGGAGAACCCTCCAGAAGGACAACCATCTCTGCAGCACTCCACCAATCAGGTCTTTCTGGTAGAGTGGCCAGACGGAAGCCACTTCTCAGCAAAAGGCATATGACAGCATGCTTGGAGTTTGCCAAAAGCCACCTAAAGACTCTCAGACCATGAGAAACAAGATTGAACTCCTTGGCCTGAATGCCAAGCGTCACATCTGGAGGAAACCTGGCACCATTTCTACGGTGAAGTATGGTGGTGGCAGCATCGTGCTGTGGGGATGTTTTTCAGCAGCAGGGACTGGGAGACTAGTCAGAATCGAGGGAAAGATGAACGGCACAAAGTACAGAGAGATGCTTGTTGAAAACCAACTCCAGAGCGTTCAGGATCTCAGACTGGGGCGAAGGGGTCAACTTCCAACAAGACAACGACCATAAGCACACAGCCAAGACAACGCAGGGGTGGCTTGGGGACAAGTCTCTGAGTGGCCCAGCCAGAGCCCAGACTTTAACCTGATTGAACATCTCTGGAGACCTGAAAATAGCTGTGCAGCGATTCTCCCCATCCAACCTGACAGAGCTTGAGAGGATCTGCAGAGAAGAATGGGAGAAACTCCCCAAATACAGGTGTGCTAAGCTTGTAGCGTCATACCCAAGAAGACTCGAGGGTGTAATCGCTGCCAAAGGTGCTTCAACAAAGTACTGAGTAAAGGGTCTGAATACTTATGTAAATGTGATAGTTAAGCTTTTTGTTTTCTTTATACATTTGCAAAAAATTCTAAAAACCTGTTTTTGCTGTCATTATGGGGTAGATTGATGAGAAGAAGAACAACAATTTAATCCATTTTAGAATAAGGCTGTAACTTAACAAAATGTGGAAAAAGTCAAGGGGTCTGAATACTTTCTGAATGCACTGTAGGTGCAGTTATTAACTACCATGTACAGTAAAGGAAAATGAATTGCACTAGGTAGGTGAGATGTTTTATATTTATATAAACAGTGGATAGCCTACAGTGGTGTAGGATGTTTCTTCTGGTGGTCTAGGGCAGCCTGATGGTGGTCTAGGGCAGCTTGATGGTGGTCTAGGGCAGCTTGATGGTGGTCTAGGGCAGCTTGATGGTGGTCTAGGGCAGGTTGATGGTGGTCTAGGGCAGCTTGATGGTGGTCTAGGGCAGCTTGATGGTGGTCTAGGGCATCCTAATTCGATGAATCTGATGTTTCTTGGTGTGCGGTAGGTGCTACTCCAGGTGGTCCCTGAGCGCTGTGCCCCTAACGATGGGTTCTCCTGGTGCTTCTCCTAGTAGTGAGGGGCCTGGTCTCCTTCACCTGCTCCACTACAATGAGAAATGACAGGGAGATCTTACATGTACATACAATGTCTGGAAAATAACACATACAGAGGGATTACAGGTTAAAGGGATAACTCTTAATGCGTGGTCAATTAATCATCTTTCTAGCTTTGGTGAACACTTTTTTTTTTCTTGATGACTCATTGTCGTGATTGACTCCATTTGTGGCATTCTTCTCAAATGTGTGGGCTAGAGCCTTACCTGCAGACATAGAACAGGATGTAGGCAGTCTGTGCCGTTGCCCTCAGCACAGTGGCCTCATCTGTCCTCAAGACATGTGCGTCATCCAGGCAGAGCCACCCACTGCCACGGCTGTCCAAAACATCACTGATGTAGTGGCCTAGGGAACAAGGGAAACAGAATAGAGTGTACATTAAGCTTTCAGAATTGTGTGTGCGTGCGTGCATTTTACCTGTACACATGTTGTCTCCCAGATGTGAGATCACACTTGACAATTTGTAGATATTGTCTGGCTGGTGTCTCTGTAAGGAAACACATTTAATAATAGGATTGTTATTTTGTCTACAGGATAGGGGTGCCTTCTATAACTGCCTTATCTTGATCCGCCCACTATCTCAACTGGATGGAATTATCTCTCTCTCTATTTCTCTCTCTCTCTCTCTCTCTCTCTCTCTATTTCTCTCTCTCTCCTCACCACAGCGGCTGCCTGCTGCTCTTTCTCACTAACAGCTGGTTTCTCTAGCTGGTCAGAGGAATTTGAAGCTGGTGGGGGTATATCAAATATAGTGTAAATGCAAACCAGAAAGTGAAGTGGAAACCTATCAACAAATATACTCTTAACTTCAGCTTCTGACTTGCTTTCCTCAATAGTCCTGTTTCATGAGAGGGTGTTCTGCATGATGTCAGTAACACAATGTCCTACCTGGTCTATCAAGGGTGCCTTTCGGGGAGTTTGCAGGTGTGTTGTCCATGTTGTTTTTCCCCATGGAGCTTGCCCTGTGTAAATTGATGGCATTGAAAAGAAATATCTAGTGTGTGAAAATCATGGTGTGTGTTGGCTACCCAATGTGCAATGTCCCCAAACAGAGTCTAAACCAACCTGGCTCCATGCTGGACAGGGGCTGTCGCCCCACATACGGCTGGGAGGGTCAGTTCTGCAGGGATGGATATGGGATCATCCACCTTCTCTGGCTCCCAGTTGCCTGCAGTAAACCGCTTGATATGAAGCATTAGGACCCTGCTCAGAGACAGCGGCATTCACACACACAGACAGACGGACAGAGGCAGACAGGCATTCACATAAACAGACGACCAGGCAGGCATTCACATAAACAGACGACCAGGCAGGCATTCACATAAACAGACGACCAGGCAGGCATTCACATACACAGACGACCAGGCAGGCATTCACATACACAGACGACCAGGCAGGCATTCACACAGACAAAGGCATCAGTCTTGTACTCAAATCAATAACCCAGTTTGGTGAGTTAGATCAGGACTGTCAATTGTAATCTGAGGGACTCACCGGGGCAGCGTGAGGAAGTGCCTAGTCACAGATGCCATGCTGCCTGAGCACACCCTGCATGCACACTCTAATGCAGATGGCTAGGTAACAAAGCATAGCAATACAATTATGAACATGACATTAATGATAGTGTTCCTTGACATACTCACTAACTCTTGGTTGAAGCTAAGTGCTGACCTTAAAGTAGAGGTCCAGGCTGTGTGTCAGGTCTTGGCTCAGGTTCAGTGACAGGTGATTGTAATCCTCCTGACCATACACTATAACTCCACAGCTTCAGAGGTACGGAGAGAAATGCATCAGCTCTCCAACACAAACCTTTTGATCCCTCTACACACTAACTATCTTAATGCTTTACCTCTGTATCCTGCATGTTATGCTGACATTAAACCTCCTCACAAATGTGATGAAGACATCAAGGTACACCATATACAAATGACAGCTGTTACCTGGTGCAGGTACGGAAAGTCTTCAGCTTGAATTCTAACTGCTTCACGGGGCAGGTGTATGGCTCTGGGGAGCCCTTTAATGCCATACCCTCCTCCTTCAGCTGAAAGAGGAGGAGCAACACACATTCATGGGCATCCTAAGAGAAGAATGGGAAAGAAACAGAAAATACATCAACAACTACAACTGAAACAGAGCTAAGGAAAAAGATTGTCACGTGTCCCAGGTTTATTGTTAAGTGAGTCTTTTAGCATATAATATCTTACCTGTTCACCGTCGTCCTCATAGTCCTCATTGACAACGGAGAGACAGCGCTTGACTGTTTGAAGGATTTTCATCTTTTCCTTTTTCTTAGCATTGACAGTGCCTCCAGAAAGCCTTGCCTGATGTAACTCGGCAAAGCAGCTGTGGAGGGAGACAAAGAGCATGCATTCAGGTTTCACTCTCTCACTTTGGCCACAGATTAACTCTGTGCTTCTACTTTAGCCTCTGATCAAATATGATTCAACTGATTCCTGATTGTGACAGGAAATCATCTCTGGTGTTAATCAGTAGCTGAGTTGGGTGTGGTTTTATCTTAAAAATCATATGAGGCACTAAGAGTGTACAAAAGACAGTATGTATACATACATACATACATACATACAGTACACTGAACAAAAATATAAATGCAACATGTGAAGTGTTGGTCCCATGTTTCATGAGCTGAAATAAAAGATCCCAGAAATGTTCCATATGTACAAAAAGCTTATTTCTCTCAAATTCTGTGCACAAATTTGTTAACCTCTATGGGCTATGTCCCACCCCTGATACACCCTATCAACAACAGGTGAAATATCAAGAGCGCCAAATTTGAAAACAATTAAATGTCATAATTCAAATTTCTCAAAACATACAACTATCTTACACCCTTTGAAAGATAAACATCTCCTTAATCTAACCACGTTGTCCGATTCCAAAAAGGCTTTACGGCGAAAGCATAAAGTTAGATTATGTTAGGAGAGTACATTGACAATAGCTGTGTGTAATGTTTTGTCAATTCAAAGACAGGCGTCACCAAAAGCAGAAAACCAGCTAAAATTATGCACGAACCTTTGACAATCTCCATCAGATGACACTCCTAGGACATTATGTTAGACAATACATGCATTTTTTGTTCTATCAAGTTCATATTTATATCCAAAAACAGCGTTTTACTATGGCGTTGATGTTGAGGAAATCGTTTCCCTCCAATAACCGCCAGTCAATCAGCACAACAAATTAAATAATTACTATTCGAAAACATTGGTAAAATATTATATTGTCATTCAAAGAATTATAGATTTACATCTCTTGAACGCAACCGGATTGCCAGATTTAAAAATAACCTTACTGGGAAATCACACTTTGCAATAATCTGAGCACTGCGCCCAGAGAAATACGCTTTGCGATACAAACTAACCGCCATGTTGGAGAGATCTAAAATCGAAAATACTATGTAAATAATTCATTACCTTTGATTCTCTTCATCAGATGTCACTTCCAGGAATCCCAGGTCCATAACAAATGTAGTTTTGTTCGAAAAAGCTCATAATTTATGTCCAAAAAGCTCCGTGTTGTTAGCACATGATCTATGCCCTCCGGACTTGTCTTCATAAACGAGGGGGGAAAAATATTTACTTTCGTTCAAACATGTCAAACGTTGTATAGCATAAATCATTAGTGCCTTTTTTAACCAGAACATGAATAATATTCAAGGCGGACGATTGCATTCTCTTTTAAAACGCATTGGAACGAGAGTACCCAACACGAACTCGCGCGCCAGAGTCTAATCGGCCACCACCGTTCCAAGGCTCTTGTTCGGTCAGATCTCACAGTATAAGTCTCAAAACACTTTGTAAAGACTGGTGACATCTGGTGGAAGCCATAGGAAGTGCTCAAAGATTAATAAGGCCCTGTGTGTTTCAATGGCATAGGCTTAAAGGTAATTCAACACATCAGGTATCCACTTCCTGTCAGAATTTGTCTCAGGGTTTTGACTGCCATATGAGTTCTGTTATACTTACAGACACCATTCAAACAGTTTTAGAAAATTCGGAGTGTTTTCTATCCAAACCTGAACAATAATATGCATATTCTAGCTTCTGAGTTGGTGTAGGAGGCAGTTAAAAATGGGCACATATTTTTTTCAAAATTCTCAATACTGCCCCCTAGCCCCAATTAACATCCCTGTTAGTGAGCATTTATCCTTTGCCAAGATAATCCATCCACCTGACAGGTGGTATATCAATAAGCTGATTAAACAGCATGATCATCACACAGGTACACAGGTAAACCTTGTGCTGAGGACAATAAAAGGCCACTCTAAAATGTGCAGTTTTGTTACACAACACAATACCACAGATGTCACAGGTTTTGAGGGAGTGTGCAATTGGCATGCTGACAGCAGGAATGTCCACCAGAGCTGTTGCCAGAGAATTGAATGTTAATTTCTATACCATAAGCCATCTCCAACATTGTTTTAGAGAATTTGGCAGTACGTCCAACCGCAGACCACGTGTAACCACACAAGCCCAGGACCTCCACATCCAGCTTCTTTACCTGCGGCATCGTCTGAGGGGGTGCTGAGGAGTATTTCTGTCTGTAATAAAGCCCTTTTGTGGGGGAAATCTCATTCTGATCGGCTGGGCCTAACTCCCCAGTGGTTGGGCCTACGCCCTCCCAGCCCCACCCATGGCTGTGCCCTTGCTCAGTCGTGAAATCCATAGATTATGGCCTAATGAACTTATTTCAATAGACTAATTTCCTTATATGAATTGTAACTGAGTAAAATCTTTGAAATTGTTGCATGTTACATTTATATATTTGTTTAGGATAGATAGATAGATAGATAGATAGATAGATAGATAGATAGATAGATAGATAGATAGATAGATAGATAGATAGATAGATAGATAGATAGATAGATAGATAGATAGATAGATAGATAGATAGATAGATAGATAGATAGATAGATAGATAGATACATACATACATACATACATACATACATACATACATACATACATACATACATACATACATACATACATACATACATACATACATACATACATACATACATACATACTGTACATACATACTGTACATACATACCACAGGAGGTTGATGGCACCTTAATTGGTAATGGCTGGAGCGGAATCAGTGGAATGCTATCAAATACATCAAACATATGGTTTCTATGTGTTTGATGCCATTCCATTTGCTCCATTACAGACATCATTACGAGCCGTCGTCCCCTCAGCAGCCTCCACTGACACATACATTGAGGCGGGACTTGTGTACTGTAACTATAAGCGTCTAGATGGGTGGGTCAGTGTGTGTACAGGTGGGACAGGAGAGTGAAAGCGAGGCTGTATACCATAGCAGTTTAGAGGAGGGGGAGAAACTCCAGGTGTCCTGTTGTCTCAGGATGTCTCTGCAAAATGCTGGCAGCCCCAGCAGGCACTGCAGAGCAGAGTTCATGAAGCAGGTGTTGCCAATATTAGGCAACCTGTGGGAAAGAAGCCATCAGTTACACACTAATATCTGAACAGTGGACCAAAGGTAAACTAATGAATGGATTTGTAAGGCATGAACGCAAGATAACTCTGAATACCACACAGAATTATTTAAAACAAAAAGCAGAGCTCAGAGATAAGAGTAGGTGTGTGTGTGTAGATGTGTGTGTGTTTTACCCGAGGAGCTTGGTGTTGTCTTCGCCCTCGCCTGTGCAGCTCTGCTCCCCCAGCTGGGTGCTACTCTTGCTGAACAGGTTTGGGAGGCGAGCCATGGCTTCCCGAGGTCTGACCAATGGCCTGGAGGAAGAGAGACTGGTTAGAGGCCTCAGTAGCAGTAGCTCGACACCAATCGGTCTGTTTGAACACTGTTTTAATGTACAAGCATACAGATATTCCTTACCATGTCATGGTGTGAGTGACCACTCTTATGTAGAGTCGAGTGAGATGAAGGTGGCTATTGTCTACAGTACTTACCTCTCCAAGGTGACAGAGGAATCCCTCAGGTCAATGGAGGCCTCTGCAGAGAGAGACCGAGAGACGGACAGCGGTAAGAAAGAAGCTTTGTCAAAGATGAATTGAGAAAAATAGCACCAACAAATGGCACCCGTTTACAGACCTGCGATGCCAGCAAATCGGGGTACCATTCTCTTTGTCTGTGGAACAAATGCCCCCACCTCTTTGACCTCAGAGCTCATAAGATCTCTGTAAAGACACACAGACATATGCATTAGGTTAGCTATATTATATTGGCTTTTTCATTTCAATTCAATGGTGTTGGTTGGCATGAAATTTGATGTCAGGCTGCAGTACCTGGCAGTCTCACTGTCTTTGTTGGTCTCTCCATGGTGGTCCACGGGGTTTGGAGAGGAGGACTGGGGGGCAGGGGAGGAGACGTGGGTTGTGGAGGAAGGGCAGGCAGGACTGGGGGGAGTGGCAGAGGAGGATGGCTGAGTTGAGACAGCCAGGGAAACAGAGGAAGCACTAAAAAGGGGAGGAGGTCTGTGATCCTTCCTCTGAAGAAGAAGAGACAGATGACATGTGGAGAGAGGAGAGGGAAGAGAGGCTGAAGAACTTGGAGAGAGTGGAAGGGGATCTGGCAGGGGATCCAGGGGGTGAGGGGGATGCAGCGCCGATTGGTGTTCGGCCAGACAAGGGGTCGAGGGGTGTCAGAGATGTTGTAGACGGTTTCAAATGGAAAGAAGAGACAAAGGAAGAATCAAGTTGGTGGTGATCCTTTACGTTCTTCTTCTCCCGGTTTTTCCAAACTGACGCAGTTACCATGCTGGCATCCAATGACGTCAGTTTGGGTGGGATTGGGAACGGCGATGGACAGCGGCTCCCAATCCCGAGGCGAACTCTGCACTTCTTTTTCTGTTTGGAGAAACATTATATAGCTAATATAGTACATAACAAATCAAATAAAAAGATCTTACTTGCTTCACAACAGACCTTGTTATATTTGAACTAGCAGCAAAGGTCACACCCAAACCACATGATCTGACCATAAAATAAAGAACTTGTCGCCCATTGTAACCATAGTTATACCCTCTGTCCCAAATCCTGCCATATGGGACACATAAATAGACAATGAAACAACTAGGAATAGCAGAAAAGAATAGAATATACTCTAAATTGTAACAGAATTAGATCAATTCTAGCCCAGACTAAACATATACCTTTTTACAGCAACACAAACATCCCATTTCAGTGTATTTGTAGACTATGCCTTATTTTGCAGAACATCAAAATATGTTGCCTATTTAACATTGTGATGTCATAACCAAATTATGATGCGCTTGACTACGCGTTACCAGCGTAAATAGCCAACAAATCACACAAACCAAAATGTTGAAAAATAATTTACAAAATGAATTGATCGTGTATTCAGAGTTGTTCCTATTTCATAAAATATACAAAATAACTAGGTTCTTGCCAATAAACCTGTTTTTTTATTGAGAAAACATTTGTCTTCTCTTTCTCCCATGCTCCCTGGGTCACTGACGCATGATTGTATGGGATATAGTAAGAGGCTAGGAAATTCGAAGTACTGTCTATCAGAATCAAAATAACTTTTATTGCCCAAGTGGCCTACATTCACACATTCACAGAATTTGACTCGGTGAATTGGTGCTGCCAGCAATAGACAAATGTAAAGACACATTTACAGCCTATACAATATACAGTAAACATAAAACATATTTATTAGCTTCTATCTTCTTAAAATACTTTAGAGTAATATTTTATTATGGAAAGTAAAATGCCTATTTCACTTCAGTTGACGCTGATCTGATACAGATCGAACGTGTAGCTTTGCAATGGTTGTTAGGATGACCTTTGAAAAAGAAAAGGAGAGCCGCACTCTCTTGCTCAGACTCAATAATTGAATAACCTAATATCCAACGTTCCGACCGACAAGCTGTCTTCATCATTGTATGTTAGGAGGACCTCTGACCGTACCTCATTGAAAAGGTGCCACTCTGCCTAGTGACTGTAAACTAAACAAAAATACTAACGTTAGTACATTTGTTGTATATTTGCTAGATAGCCATATTTGCTAGACAGCCATTTGTTGTATATTAGCTTGACAGCCATATTACTAGCTAGCTAGCTAACTACGTTATCTATTTTAGTCTATGCAAGTCTAGTTGGACGATTAATCAGCAATATTCTAGCAGACCTTTACTAGCTAGGTCATAACGAGTGAAAATGGCTAGCTAGCTACATCATGTAAGGTAAACCGCAATGTAAAAAGTTGGGCAATTCAAACAGTCAGTGTTAGCGAGCAACTTTTTGGTTGCACTGTGTTTAACAATTAACAAGGCTGAACAGCTTATTTTTGGTTTCAACAGGTGAAGGTACTGAAGGAGAAGATAACTTCCCAGTGTCTGGACAGAAGCTCATATATGCTGGCAAAATCCTGCAAGATGACACACCTATTAAAGACTACAAAATTGACGAGAAGAATTTCGTTGTAGTTATGGTATCGAAGGTACATTTCCCTAATCCATTTTACTTGGACTCATAATGAGCTGCACCCACCTGTTTTGGGTCACATGATTGTCTGCATAGATGACAGTAATAGCCTGTTTATATCTCCTCTGGAACTAGGCAAAGTCTGCCACAGCTGCTTCAACACCTTCCTCAGAGGCATCCAAGGCCCCTGTCCAGGACTCTGGGTCGTCTGCGGGCCCGGCCCCTGCAGCCATCCCTATCCCCCCAGAGGAGCCCACACCTCCAGTCGCAGAGCCCCCAGCTCTGATGTCCTCTTAGTCTTTCCCACAGTAGTTGTGGGTCAAGACTGTCTTCCAAACTGATCTGTGATGTATGGTCTGTTACATTGCCATTCATTGTTCCATTACTTTATTGTATTTGTGGTTACATTCAAATCCTGAGGGAGTGCGTAGATAGACTGTGCACAGACACACAATATTGTTTTAATATTATAAACTTTTTCCACTTTTTACTCAACATGAATGAATGATAGAGATTGCCTCTTATACAGTGCATTCGGAACGTATTCACACCCATTGACTTTTTCCACATTTTGTTACGTTACAGCCTTATTCAAAAAGGATAAAAGAATTACAAATCCTCATCAATCTACACACAATACCCCATAATGACAAAGTGAAGACAGGTTTTTAGACATTCTAGCAAATTTATACAAAATAAAAAACAGAAATACTTGTACATGATTGTACATGATTTGGAAAGGCACACCTGTCTATATAAGGTCCCGCAGTTGACAGTGCATGTCAGAACAAAAACCAAGCCATGAGGTCGAAGGAATTGTCCTCCATCATTCCTAAATGGAAGAAGTTTGGAACCTCAGACTCCTAGAGCTGGCTGCCTGGCCAAACTGAGCAATCAGGTGAGAAAGGCCTTGGTCAGGGAGGTGAACAAGAACCTGATGGTCACTCTGACAGAGCTCCAGAGTTCCTCTGTGGAGATTGGAGAACCCTCCAGAAGGACAACCATCTCTGCAGCACTCCACCAATCAGGTCTTTCTGGTAGAGTGGCCAGACGGAAGCCACTTCTCAGCAAAAGGCATATGACAGCACGCTTGGAGTTTGCCAAAAGCCACCTAAAGACTCTCAGACCATGAGAAACAAGATTGAACTCCTTGGCCTGAATGCCAAGCGTCACATCTGGAGGAAACCTGGCACCATTTCTACGGTGAAGTATGGTGGTGGCAGCATCGTGCTGTGGGGATGTTTTTCAGCAGCAGGGACTGGGAGACTAGTCAGAATCGAGGGAAAGATGAACGGCACAAAGTACAGAGAGATGCTTGTTGAAAACCAACTCCAGAGCGTTCAGGATCTCAGACTGGGGCGAAGGGGTCAACTTCCAACAAGACAACGACCATAAGCACACAGCCAAGACAACGCAGGGGTGGCTTGGGGACAAGTCTCTGAGTGGCCCAGCCAGAGCCCAGACTTTAACCTGATTGAACATCTCTGGAGACCTGAAAATAGCTGTGCAGCGATTCTCCCCATCCAACCTGACAGAGCTTGAGAGGATCTGCAGAGAAGAATGGGAGAAACTCCCCAAATACAGGTGTGCTAAGCTTGTAGCGTCATACCCAAGAAGACTCGAGGGTGTAATCGCTGCCAAAGGTGCTTCAACAAAGTACTGAGTAAAGGGTCTGAATACTTATGTAAATGTGATAGTTAAGCTTTTTGTTTTCTTTATACATTTGCAAAAAATTCTAAAAACCTGTTTTTGCTGTCATTATGGGGTAGATTGATGAGAAGAAGAAAAACAATTTAATCCATTTTAGAATAAGGCTGTAACTTAACAAAATGTGGAAAAAGTCAAGGGGTCTGAATACTTTCTGAATGCACTGTAGGTGCAGTTATTAACTACCATGTACAGTAAAGGAAAATGAATTGCACTAGGTAGGTGAGATGTTTATATAAATATAAAACAGTGGATAGCCTACAGTGGTGTAGGCTGTTTCTTCTGGTGGTCTAGGGCAGCCTGATGGTGGTCTAGGGCAGCTTGATGGTGGTCTAAGGCAGCCTGATGGTGGTCTAGGGCAGCCTGATGGTGGTCTAGGGCAGCTTGATGGTGGTCTAGGGCAGCTTGATGGTGGTCTAGGGCAGCTTGATGGTGGTCTAGGGCAGCTTGATGGTGGTCTAGGGCAGCTTGATGGTGGTCTAGGGCAGCTTGATGGTGGTCTAGGGCAGCTTGATGGTGGTCTAGGGCAGCTTGATGGTGGTCTAGGGCAGCTTGATGGTGGTCTAGGGCATCCTAATTCGATGAATCTGATGTTTCTTGGTGTGCGGTAGGTGCTACTCCAGGTGGTCCCTGAGCGCTGTGCCCCTAACGATGGGTTCTCCTGGTGCTTCTCCTAGTAGTGAGGGGCCTGGTCTCCTTCACCTGCTCCACTACAATGAGAAATGACAGGGAGATCTTACATGTACATACAATGTCTGGAAAATAACACATACAGAGGGATTACACGTTAAAGGGATAACTCTTAATGCGTGGTCAATTAATCATCTTTCTAGCTTTGGTGAACACTTTTTTTTTTCTTGATGACTCATTGTCGTGATTGACTCCATTTGTGGCATTCTTCTCAAATGTGTGGGCTAGAGCCTTACCTGCAGACATAGAACAGGATGTAGGCAGTCTGTGCCGTTGCCCTCAGCACAGTGGCCTCATCTGTCCTCAAGACATGTGCGTCATCCAGGCAGAGCCACCCACTGCCACGGCTGTCCAAAACATCACTGATGTAGTGGCCTAGGGAACAAGGGAAACAGAATAGAGTGTACATTAAGCTTTCAGAATTGTGTGTGCGTGCGTGCATTTTACCTGTACACATGTTGTCTCCCAGATGTGAGATCACACTTGACAATTTGTAGATATTGTCTGGCTGGTGTCTCTGTAAGGAAACACATTTAATAATAGGATTGTTATTTTGTCTACAGGATAGGGGTGCCTTCTATAACTGCCTTATCTTGATCCGCCCACTATCTCAACTGGATGGAATTATCTCTCTCTCTATTTCTCTCTCTCCTCACCACAGCGGCTGCCTGCTGCTCTTTCTCACTAACAGCTGGTTTCTCTAGCTGGTCAGAGGAATTTGAAGCTGGTGGGGGTATATCAAATATAGTGTAAATGCAAACCAGAAAGTGAAGTGGAAACCTATCAACAAATATACTCTTAACTTCAGCTTCTGACTTGCTTTCCTCAATAGTCCTGTTTCATGAGAGGGTGTTCTGCATGATGTCAGTAACACAATGTCCTACCTGGTCTATCAAGGGTGCCTTTCGGGGAGTTTGCAGGTGTGTTGTCCATGTTGTTTTTCCCCATGGAGCTTGCCCTGTGTAAATTGATGGCATTGAAAAGAAATATCTAGTGTGTGAAAATCATGGTGTGTGTTGGCTACCCAATGTGCAATGTCCCCAAACAGAGTCTAAACCAACCTGGCTCCATGCTGGACAGGGGCTGTCGCCCCACATACGGCTGGGAGGGTCAGTTCTGCAGGGATGGATATGGGATCATCCACCTTCTCTGGCTCCCAGTTGCCTGCAGTAAACCGCTTGATATGAAGCATTAGGACCCTGCTCAGAGACAGACAGGCATTCACACACACAGACATACGGACAGTGGCAGACAGGCATTCACATAAACAGACGACCAGGCAGGCATTCACATACACAGACGACCAGGCAGGCATTCACATACACAGACGACCAGGCAGGCATTCACATACACAGACGACCAGGCAGGCATTCACACAGACAAAGGCATCAGTCTTGTACTCAAATCAATAACCCAGTTTGGTGAGTTAGATCAGGACTGTCAATTGTAATCTGAGGGACTCACCGGGGCAGCGTGAGGAAGTGCCTAGTCACAGATGCCATGCTGCCTGAGCACACCCTGCATGCACACTCTAATGCAGATGGCTAGGTAACAAAGCATAGCAATACAATTATGAACATGACATTAATGATAGTGTTCCTTGACATACTCACTAACTCTTGGTTGAAGCTAAGTGCTGACCTTAAAGTAGAGGTCCAGGCTGTGTGTCAGGTCTTGGCTCAGGTTCAGTGACAGGTGATTGTAATCCTCCTGACCATACACTATAACTCCACAGCTTCAGAGGTACGGAGAGAAATGCATCAGCTCTCCAACGCAAACCTTTTGATCCCTCTACACACTAACTATCTTAATGCTTTACCTCTGTATCCTGCATGTTATGCTGACATTAAACCTCCTCACAAATGTGATGAAGACATCAAGGTACACCATATACAAATGACAGCTGTTACCTGGTGCAGGTACGGAAAGTCTTCAGCTTGAATTCTAACTGCTTCACGGGGCAGGTGTATGGCTCTGGGGAGCCCTTTAATGCCATACCCTCCTCCTTCAGCTGAAAGAGGAGGAGCAACACACATTCATGGGCATCCTAAGAGAAGAATGGGAAAGAAACAGAAAATACATCAACAACTACAACTGAAACAGAGCTAAGGAAAAAGATTGTCACGTGTCCCAGGTTTATTGTTAAGTGAGTCTTTTAGCATATAATATCTTACCTGTTCACCGTCGTCCTCATAGTCCTCATTGACAACGGAGAGACAGCGCTTGACTGTTTGAAGGATTTTCATCTTTTCCTTTTTCTTAGCATTGACAGTGCCTCCAGAAAGCCTTGCCTGATGTAACTCGGCAAAGCAGCTGTGGAGGGAGACAAAGAGCATGCATTCAGGTTTCACTCTCACTTTGGCCACAGATTAACTCTGTGCTTCTACTTTAGCCTCTGATCAAATATGATTCAACTGATTCCTGATTGTGACAGGAAATCATCTCTGGTGTTAATCAGTAGCTGAGTTGGGTGTGGTTTTATCTTAAAAATCATATGAGGCACTAAGAGTGTACAAAAGACAGTATGTATACATACATACATACATACATACATACATACATACATACATACATACAGTACACTGAACAAAAATATAAATGCAACATGTGAAGTGTTGGTCCCATGTTTCATGAGCTGAAATAAAAGATCCCAGAAATGTTCCATATGTACAAAAAGCTTATTTCTCTCAAATTCTGTGCACAAATTTGTTAACATCCCTGTTAGTGAGCATTTATCCTTTGCCAAGATAATCCATCCACCTGACAGGTGGTATATCAATAAGCTGATTAAACAGCATGATCATCACACAGGTACACAGGTAAACCTTGTGCTGAGGACAATAAAAGGCCACTCTAAAATGTGCAGTTTTGTTACACAACACAGTACCACAGATGTCACAGGTTTTGAGGGAGTGTGCAATTGGCATGCTGACAGCAGGAATGTCCACCAGAGCTGTTGCCAGAGAATTGAATGTTAATTTCTATACCATAAGCCATCTCCAACATTGTTTTAGAGAATTTGGCAGTACGTCCAACCGGCCTCCCAACCGCAGACCACGTGTAACCACACAAGCCCAGGACCTCCACATCCAGCTTCTTCACCGGCGGCATCGTCTGAGGGGGTGCTGAGGAGTATTTCTGTCTGTAATAAAGCCCTTTTGTGGGGGAAATCTCATTCTGATCGGCTGGGCCTAACTCCCCAGTGGTTGGGCCTACGCCCTCCCAGCCCCACCCATGGCTGTGCCCTTGCTCAGTCGTGAAATCCATACATTATGGCCTAATGAATTTATTTCAATAGACTCATTTCCTTATATGAATTGTAACAGAGTAAAATCTTTCAAATTGTTGCATGTTGCATTTATATACACTGCTCAAAAAAATAAAGGGAACACTAAAATAACACATCCTAGATCTGAATGAATTAAATAATCTTATTAATACTTTTTTCTTTACATAGTTGAATGTGCTGACAACAAAATCACACAAAAATAATCAATGGAAATCCAATTTATCAACCCATGGAGGTCTGGATTATGAGTCACACTCAAAATTAAAGTGGAAAACCACACTACAGGCTGATCCAACTTTGATGTAATATCCTTAAAACAAGTCAAAATGAGGCTCAGTAGTGTGTGTGGCCTCCATGTGCCTGTATGACCTCCCTACAAGGCCTGGGCATGCTCCTGATGAGGTGGCGGATGGTCTCCTGAGGGATGTCCTCCCAGACCTGGACTAAAGCATCCGCCAACTCCTGGACAGTCTGTGGTGCAACGTGGCATTGGTGGATGGAGCGAGACATGATGTCCCAGATGTGCTCAATTGGATTCAGGTCTGGGGAACGGGCGGGCCAGTCCATAGCATCAATGCCTTCCTCTTGCAGGAACTGCTGACACACTCCAGCCACATGAGGTCTAGCATTGTCTTGCATTAGGAGGAACCCAGGGCCAACCGCACCAGCATATGGTCTCACAAGGGGTCTGATGATCTCATCTCGGTACCTAATGGCAGTCAGGCTACCTCTGGCGAGCACATGGAGGGCTGTGCGGCCCCCCAAAGAAATGCCACCCCACACCATGACTGACCCACCGCCAAACCGGTCATTCTGGAGGATGTTGCAGGCAGCAGAACGTTCTCCACGGCGTCTCCAGACTCTGTCACGTCTGTCACATGTGCTCAGTGTGAACCTGCTTTCATCTGTGAAGAGCACAGGGCGCCAGTGGTGAATTTGCCAATCTTGGTGTTCTCTGGCAAATGCCAAACAACCTGCACGGTGTTGGGCTGTAAGCACAACCCCCACCTGTGGACGTCGGGCCCTCATACCACCCTCATGGAGTCTGTTTCTGACCGTTTTGAGCTGACACATGCACATTTGTGGCCTCCTGGAGGTAATTTTGCTGGGCTCTGGCAGTGCTCCTCCTGCTCCTCCTTGCACAAAGGCGGAGGTAGCGGTCCTGCTGCTGGGTTGTTGCCCTCCTACGGCCTCCTCCATGTCTCCTGATGTACTGGCCTGTCTCCTGGTAGCGCCTCCATGCTCTGGACACTACGCTGACAGACACAGCAAACCTTCTTGCCACAGCTCGCATTGATGTGCCATCCTGGATGAGCTGCACTACCTGAGCCACTTGTGTGGGTTGTAGACTCCGTCTCATGCTACCACTAGAGTGAAAGCACCGCCAGCATTCAAAAGTGACCAAAACATCAGCCAGGAAGCATAGGAACTGAGAAGTGGTCTGTGGTTACCACCTGCAGAACCACTCCTTTATTGGGGGTGTCTTGCTAATTGCCTATAATTTCCACCTGTTGTCTATTCCATTTGCACAACAGCATGTGAAATTTATTGTCAATCAGTGTTGCTTCCTAAGTGGACAGTTTGATTTCACAGAAGTGTGATTGACTTGGAGTTACATTGTGTTGTTTAAGTGTTCCCTTTATTTTTTTGAGCAGTATATTTGTTTAGTATAGATAGATAGATAGATAGATAGATAGATAGATAGATAGATAGATAGATAGATAGATAGATAGATAGATAGATAGATAGATAGATAGATAGATAGATAGATAGATAGATAGATAGATAGATAGATAGATAGATAGATAGGTACGTACGTACGTACGTACATACATACATACATACATACATACATACATACATACATACTGTACATACTGTACATACTGTACATACATACCACAGGAGGTTGATGGCACCTTAATTGGTAATGGCTGGAGCGGAATCAGTGGAATGCTATCAAATACATCAAACATATGGTTTCTATGTGTTTGATGCCATTCCATTTGCTCCATTACAGACATCATTACGAGCCGTCGTCCCCTCAGCAGCCTCCACTGACACATACATTGAGGCGGGACTTGTGTACTGTAACTATAAGCGTCTAGATGGGTGGGTCAGTGTGTGTACAGGTGCGACAGGAGAGTGAAAGCGAGGCTGTATACCATAGCAGTTTAGAGGAGGGGGAGGAACTCCAGGTGTCCTGCTGTTTCAGGATGTCTCTGCAAAATGCTGGCAGCCCCAGCAGGCACTGCAGAGCAGAGTTCATGAAGCAGGTGTTGCCAATATTAGGCAACCTGTGGGAAAGAAGCCATCAGTTACACACTAATATCTGAACAGTGGACCAAAGGTAAACTAATGAATGGATTTGTAAGGCATGAACGCAAGATAACTCTGAATACCCCACAGAATTATTTAAAACAAAAAGCAGAGCTCAGAGATAAGAGTAGGTGTGTGTGTGTAGATGTGTGTGTGTTTTACCCGAGGAGCTTGGTGTTGTCTTCGCCCTCGCCTGTGCAGCTCTGCTCCCCCAGCTGGGTGCTACTCTTGCTGAACAGGTTTGGGAGGCGAGCCATGGCTTCCCGAGGCCTGACCAATGGCCTGGAGGAAGAGAGACTGGTTAGAGGCCTCAGTAGCAGTAGCTCGACACCAATCGGTCTGTTTGAACACTGTTTTAATGTACAAGCATACAGATATTCCTTACCATGTCATGGTGTGAGTGACCACTCTTATGTAGAGTCGAGTGAGATGAAGGTGGCTATTGTCTACAGTACTTACCTCTCCAAGGAGACAGAGGAATCCCTCAGGTCAATGGAGGCCTCTGCAGAGAGAGACCGAGAGACGGACAGCGGTAAGAAAGAAGCTTTGTCAAAGATGAATTGAGAAAAATAGCACCAACAAATGGCACCCGTTTACAGACCTGCGATGCCAGCAAATCGGGGTACCATTCTCTTTGTCTGTGGAACAAATGCCCCCACCTCTTTGACCTCAGAGCTCATAAGATCTCTGTAAAGACACACAGACATATGCATTAGGTTAGCTATATTATATTGGCTTTTTCATTTCAATTCAATGGTGTTGGTTGGCATGAAATTTGATGTCAGGCTGCAGTACCTGGCAGTCTCACTGTCTTTGTTGGTCTCTCCATGGTGGTCCAGGGGGTTTGGAGAGGAGGACTGGGGGGCAGGGGAGGAGACGTGGGTTGTGGAGGAAGGGCAGGCAGGACTGGGGGGAGTGGCAGAGGAGGATGACTGAGTTGAGACAGCCAGGGAAACAGAGGAAGCACTAAAAGGGGAGGAGGTCTGTGATCCTTCCTCTGAAGAAGAAGAAGAAGAGACAGATGACATGTGGAGAGAGGAGAGGGAAGAGAGGCTGAAGAACTTGGAGAGAGTGGAAGGGGATCTGGCAGGGGATCCAGGGGGTGAGGGGGATGCAGCGCCGATTGGTGTTCGGCCAGACAAGGGGTCGAGGGGTGTCAGAGATGTTGTAGACGGTTTCAAATGGAAAGAAGAGACAAAGGAAGAATCAAGTTGGTGGTGATCCTTTACGTTCTTCTTCTCCCGGTTTGTCCAAACTGACGCAGTTACCATGCTGGCATCCAATGAAGTCAGTTTGGGTGGGATTGGGAACGGCGATGGACAGCGGCTCCCAATCCCGAGGCGAACTCTGCACTTCTTTTTCTGTTTGGAGAAACATTATATAGCTAATATAGTACATAACAAATCAAATAAAAAGATCTTACTTGCTTCACAACAGACCTTGTTATATTTCAACTAGCAGCAAAGGTCACACCCAAACCACATGATCTGAACATAAAATAAAGAACTTGTCGCCCATTGTAACCATAGTTATACCCTCTGTCCCAAATCCTGCCATATGGGACACATAAATAGACAATGAAACAACTAGGAATAGCAGAAAAGAATAGAATATACTCTAAATTGTAACAGAATTAGATCAATTCTAGCCCAGACTAAACATATACCTTTTTACAGCAACACAAACATCCCATTTCAGTGTATTTGTAGACTATGCCTTATTTTGCAGAACATCAAAATATGTTGCCTATTTAACATTGTGATGTCATAACCAAATTATGATGCGCTTGACTACGCGTTACCAGCGTAAATAGCCAACAAATCACACAAACCAAAATGTTGAAAAATAATTTACAAAATGAATTGATCGTGTATTCAGAGTTGTTCCTATTTCATAAAATATACAAAATAACTAGGTTCTTGCCAATAAACCTGTTTTTTTATTGAGAAAACATTGTCTTCTCTTTCTCCCATGCTCCCTGGGTCACTGACGCATGATTGTATGGGATATAGTAAGAGGCTAGGAAATTCGAAGTACTGTCTATCAGAATCAAAATAACTTTTATTGCCCAAGTGGCCTACATTCACACATTCACAGAATTTGACTCGGTGAATTGGTGCTGCCAGCAATAGACAAATGTAAAGACACATTTACAGCCTATACAATATACAGTAAACATAAAACATATTTATTAGCTTCTATCTTCTTAAAATACTTTAGAGTAATATTTTATTATGGAAAGTAAAATGCCTATTTCACTTCAGTTGACGCTGATCTGATACAGATCGAACGTGTAGCTTTGCAATGGTTGTTAGGATGACCTTTGAAAAAGAAAAGGAGAGCCGCACTCTCTTGCTCAGACTCAATAATTGAATAACCTAATATCCAACGTTCCGACCGACAAGCTGTCTTCATCATTGTATGTTAGGAGGACCTCTGACCGTACCGCATTGAAAAGGTGCCACTCTGCCTAGTGACTGTAAACTAAACAAAAATACTAACGTTAGTACATTTGTTGTATATTTGCTAGATAGCCATATTTGCTAGACAGCCATTTGTTGTATATTAGCTTGACAGCCATATTACTAGCTAGCTAGCTAACTACGTTATCTATTTTAGTCTATGCAAGTCTAGTTGGACGATTAATCAGCAATATTCTAGCAGACCTTTACTAGCTAGGTCATAACGAGTGAAAATGGCTAGCTAGCTACATCATGTAAGGTAAACCGCAATGTAAAAAGTTGGGCAATTCAAACAGTCAGTGTTAGCGAGCAACTTTTTGGTTGCACTGTGTTTAACAATTAAAGCAAGGCTGAACAGCTTATTTTTGGTTTCAACAGGTGAAGGTACTGAAGGAGAAGATAACTTCCCAGTGTCTGGACAGAAGCTCATATATGCTGGCAAAATCCTGCAAGATGACACACCTATTAAAGACTACAAAATTGACGAGAAGAATTTCGTTGTAGTTATGGTATCGAAGGTACATTTCCCTAATCCATTTTACTTGGACTCATAATGAGCTGCACCCACCTGTTTTGGGTCACATGATTGTCTGCATAGATGACAGTAATAGCCTGTTTATATCTCCTCTGGAACTAGGCAAAGTCTGCCACAGCTGCTTCAACACCTTCCTCAGAGGCATCCAAGGCCCCTGTCCAGGACTCTGGGTCGTCTGCGGGCCCGGCCCCTGCAGCCATCCCTATCCCCCCAGAGGAGCCCACACCTCCAGTCGCAGAGCCCCCAGCTCTGATGTCCTCTTAGTCTTTCCCACAGTAGTTGTGGGTCAAGACTGTCTTCCAAACTGATCTGTGATGTATGGTCTGTTACATTGCCATTCATTGTTCCATTACTTTATTGTATTTGTGGTTACATTCAAATCCTGAGGGAGTGCGTAGATAGACTGTGCACAGACACACAATATTGTTTTAATATTATTAACTTTTTCCACTTTTTACTCAACATGAATGAATGATAGAGATTGCCTCTTATACAGTGCATTCGGAACGTATTCACACCCATTGACTTTTTCCACATTTTGTTACGTTACAGCCTTATTCAAAAAGGATTAAAAAAAATTACAAATCCTCATCAATCTACACACAATACCCCATAATGACAAAGTGAAGACAGGTTTTTAGACATTCTAGCAAATGTATACAAAATAAAAAACAGAAATACTTGTACATGATTGTACATGATTTGGAAAGGCACACCTGTCTATATAAGGTCCCGCAGTTGACAGTGCATGTCAGAACAAAAACCAAGCCATGAGGTCGAAGGAATTGTCCTCCATCATTCCTAAATGGAAGAAGTTTGGAACCTCAGACTCCTAGAGCTGGCTGCCTGGCCAAACTGAGCAATCAGGTGAGAAAGGCCTTGGTCAGGGAGGTGAACAAGAACCTGATGGTCACTCTGACAGAGCTCCAGAGTTCCTCTGTGGAGATTGGAGAACCCTCCAGAAGGACAACCATCTCTGCAGCACTCCACCAATCAGGTCTTTCTGGTAGAGTGGCCAGACGGAAGCCACTTCTCAGCAAAAGGCATATGACAGCACGCTTGGAGTTTGCCAAAAGCCACCTAAAGACTCTCAGACCATGAGAAACAAGATTGAACTCCTTGGCCTGAATGCCAAGCGTCACATCTGGAGGAAACCTGGCACCATTTCTATGGTGAAGTATGGTGGTGGCAGCATCGTGCTGTGGGGATGTTTTTCAGCAGCAGGGACTGGGAGACTAGTCAGAATCGAGGGAAAGATGAACGGCACAAAGTACAGAGAGATGCTTGTTGAAAACCAACTCCAGAGCGTTCAGGATCTCAGACTGGGGCGAAGGGAGTCAACTTCCAACAAGACAACGACCATAAGCACACAGCCAAGACAACGCAGGGGTGGCTTGGGGACAAGTCTCTGAGTGGCCCAGCCAGAGCCCAGACTTTAACCTGATTGAACATCTCTGGAGACCTGAAAATAGCTGTGCAGCGATTCTCCCCATCCAACCTGACAGAGCTTGAGAGGATCTGCAGAGAAGAATGGGAGAAACTCCCCAAATACAGGTGTGCTAAGCTTGTAGCGTCATACCCAAGAAGACTCGAGGGTGTAATCGCTGCCAAAGGTGCTTCAACAAAGTACTGAGTAAAGGGTCTGAATACTTATGTAAATGTGATAGTTAAGCTTTTTGTTTTCTTTATAAATTTGCAAAAAATTCTAAAAACCTGTTTTTGCTGTCATTATGGGGTAGATTGATGAGAAGAAGAAAAACAATTTAATCCATTTTAGAATAAGGCTGTAACTTAACAAAATGTGGAAAAAGTCAAGGGGTCTGAATACTTTCTGAATGCACTGTAGGTGCAGTTATTAACTACCATGTACAGTAAAGGAAAATGAATTGCACTAGGTAGGTGAGATGTTTTATATTTATATAAACAGTGGATAGCCTACAGTGGTGTAGGCTGTTTCTTCTGGTGGTCTAGGGCAGCCTGATGGTGGTCTAGGGCAGCTTGATGGTGGTCTAGGGCAGCTTGATGGTGGTCTAGGGCAGCTTGATGGTGGTCTAGGGCAGCTTGATGGTGGTCTAGGGCAGCTTGATGGTGGTCTAGGGCAGCTTGGTGGTGGTCTAGGGCAGCTTGATGGTGGTCTAGGGCAGCTTGATGGTGGTCTAGGGCAGCTTGATGGTGGTCTAGGGCAGCTTGATGGTGGTCTAGGGCAGCTTGATGGTGGTCTAGGGCAGCTTGATGGTGGTCTAGGGCATCCTAATTCGATGAATCTGATGTTTCTTGGTGTGCGGTAGGTGCTACTCCAGGTGGTCCCTGAGCGCTGTGCCCCTAACGATGGGTTCTCCTGGTGCTTCTCCTAGTAGTGAGGGGCCTGGTCTCCTTCACCTGCTCCACTACAATGAGAAATGACAGGGAGATCTTACATGTACATACAATGTCTGGAAAATAACACATACAGAGGGATTACAGGTTAAAGGGATAACTCTTAATGCGTGGTCAATTAATCATCTTTCTAGCTTTGGTGAACACTTTTTTTTTTCTTGATGACTCATTGTCGTGATTGACTCCATTTGTGGCATTCTTCTCAAATGTGTGGGCTAGAGCCTTACCTGCAGACATAGAACAGGATGTAGGCAGTCTGTGCCGTTGCCCTCAGCACAGTGGCCTCATCTGTCCTCAAGACATGTGCGTCATCCAGGCAGAGCCACCCACTGCCACGGCTGTCCAAAACATCACTGATGTAGTGGCCTAGGGAACAAGGGAAACAGAATAGAGTGTACATTAAGCTTTCAGAATTGTGTGTGCGTGCGTGCATTTTACCTGTACACATGTTGTCTCCCAGATGTGAGATCACACTTGACAATTTGTAGATATTGTCTGGCTGGTGTCTCTGTAAGGAAACACATTTAATAATAGGATTGTTATTTTGTCTACAGGATAGGGGTGCCTTCTATAACTGCCTTATCTTGATCTGCCCACTATCTCAACTGGATGGAATTATCTCTCTCTCTATTTCTCTCTCTCTCTCTCTCTCTATTTCTCTCTCTCTCCTCACCACAGCGGCTGCCTGCTGCTCTTTCTCACTAACAGCTGGTTTCTCTAGCTGGTCAGAGGAATTTGAAGCTGGTGGGGGTATATCAAATATAGTGTAAATGCAAACCAGAAAGTGAAGTGGAAACCTATCAACAAATATACTCTTAACTTCAGCTTCTGACTTGCTTTCCTCAATAGTCCTGTTTCATGAGAGGGTGTTCTGCATAATGTCAGTAACACAATGTCCTACCTGGTCTATCAAGGGTGCCTTTCGGGGAGTTTGCAGGTGTGTTGTCCATGTTGTTTTTCCCCATGGAGCTTGCCCTGTGTAAATTGATGGCATTGAAAAGAAATATCTAGTGTGTGAAAATCATGGTGTGTGTTGGCTACCCAATGTGCAATGTCCCCAAACAGAGTCTAAACCAACCTGGCTCCATGCTGGACAGGGGCTGTCGCCCCACATACGGCTGGGAGGGTCAGTTCTGCAGGGATGGATATGGGATCATCCACCTTCTCTGGCTCCCAGTTGCCTGCAGTAAACCGCTTGATATGAAGCATTAGGACCCTGCTCAGAGACAGGCATTCACACACACAGACGACCAGGCAGGCATTCACATAAACAGACGACCAGGCAGGCATTCACATAAACAGACGACCAGGCAGGCATTCACATAAACAGACGACCAGGCAGGCATTCACATAAACAGACGACCAGGCAGGCATTCACAAACAGACGACCAGGCAGGCATTCACATACACAGACGACCAGGCAGGCATTCACACAGACAAAGGCATCAGTCTTGTACTCAAATCAATAACCCAGTTTGGTGAGTTAGATCAGGACTGTCAATTGTAATCTGAGGGACTCACCGGGGCAGCGTGAGGAAGTGCCTAGTCACAGATGCCATGCTGCCTGAGCACACCCTGCATGCACACTCTAATGCAGATGGCTAGGTAACAAAGCATAGCAATACAATTATGAACATGACATTAATGATAGTGTTCCTTGACATACTCACTAACTCTTGGTTGAAGCTAAGTGCTGACCTTAAAGTAGAGGTCCAGGCTGTGTGTCAGGTCTTGGCTCAGGTTCAGTGACAGGTGATTGTAATCCTCCTGACCATACACTATAACTCCACAGCTTCAGAGGTACGGAGAGAAATGCATCAGCTCTCCAACACAAACCTTTTGATCCCTCTACACACTAACTATCTTAATGCTTTACCTCTGTATCCTGCATGTTATGCTGACATTAAACCTCCTCACAAATGTGATGAAGACATCAAGGTACACCATATACAAATGACAGCTGTTACCTGGTGCAGGTACGGAAAGTCTTCAGCTTGAATTCTAACTGCTTCACGGGGCAGGTGTATGGCTCTGGGGAGCCCTTTAATGCCATACCCTCCTCCTTCAGCTGAAAGAGGAGGAGCAACACACATTCATGGGCATCCTAAGAGAAGAATGGGAAAGAAACAGAAAATACATCAACAACTACAACTGAAACAGAGCTAAGGAAAAAGATTGTCACGTGTCCCAGGTTTATTGTTAAGTGAGTCTTTTAGCATATAATATCTTACCTGTTCACCGTCGTCCTCATAGTCCTCATTGACAACGGAGAGACAGCGCTTGACTGTTTGAAGGATTTTCATCTTTTCCTTTTTCTTAGCATTGACAGTGCCTCCAGAAAGCCTTGCCTGATGTAACTCGGCAAAGCAGCTGTGGAGGGAGACAAAGAGCATGCATTCAGGTTTCACTCTCTCACTTTGGCCACAGATTAACTCTGTGCTTCTACTTTAGCCTCTGATCAAATATGATTCAACTGATTCCTGATTGTGACAGGAAATCATCTCTGGTGTTAATCAGTAGCTGAGTTGGGTGTGGTTTTATCTTAAAAATCATATGAGGCACTAAGAGTGTACAAAAGACAGTATGTATACATACATACATACAGTACACTGAACAAAAATATAAATGCAACATGTGAAGTGTTGGTCCCATGTTTCATGAGCTGAAATAAAAGATCCCAGAAATGTTCCATATGTACAAAAAGCTTATTTCTCTCAAATTCTGTGCACAAATTTGTTAACCTCTATGGGCTATGTCCCACCCCTGATACACCCTATCAACAACAGGTGAAATATCAAGAGCGCCAAATTTGAAAACAATTAAATGTCATAATTCAAATTTCTCAAACATACAACTATCTTACACCCTTTGAAAGATAAACATCTCCTTAATCTAACCACGTTGTCCGATTCCAAAAAGGCTTTACGGCGAAAGCATAAAGTTAGATTATGTTAGGAGAGTACATTGACAATAGCTGTGTGTAATGTTTTGTCAATTCAAAGACAGGCGTCACCAAAAGCAGAAAACCAGCTAAAATTATGCACTAACCTTTTACAATCTCCATCAGATGACACTCCTAGGACATTATGTTAGACAATACATGCATTTTTTGTTCTATCAAGTTCATATTTATATCCAAAAACAGCGTTTTACTATGGCGTTGATGTTGAGGAAATCGTTTCCCTCCAATAACCGCCAGTCAATCAGCACAACAAATTAAATAATTACTATTCGAAAACATTGGTAAAATATTATATTGTCATTCAAAGAATTATAGATTTACATCTCTTGAACGCAACCGGATTGCCAGATTTAAAAATAACCTTACTGGGAAATCACACTTTGCAATAATCTGAGCACTGCGCCCAGAGAAATACGCTTTGCGATACAAACTAACCGCCATGTTGGAGAGATCTAAAATCGAAAATACTATGTAAATAATTCATTACCTTTGATTCTCTTCATCAGATGTCACTTCCAGGAATCCCAGGTCCATAACAAATGTAGTTTTGTTCGAAAAAGCTCATAATTTATGTCCAAAAAGCTCTGTGTTGTTAGCACATGATCTATGCCCTCCGGACTTGTCTTCATAAACGAGGGGGGAAAAATATTTACGTTCGTTCAAACATGTCAAACGTTGTATAGCATAAATCATTAGTGCCTTTTTTAACCAGAACATGAATAATATTCAAGGCGGACGATTGCATTCTCTTTTAAAACGCATTGGAACGAGAGTACCCAACATGAACTCGCGCGCCAAAGTCTAATCGGCCACCACCGTTCCAAGGCTCTTGTTCGGTCAGATCTCACAGTATAAGACTCAAAACACTTTGTAAAGACTGGTGACATCTGGTGGAAGCCATAGGAAGTGCTCAAAGATTAATAAGGCCCTGTGTGTTTCAATGGCATAGGCTTAAAGATAATTCAACACATCAGGTATCCACTTCCTGTCAGAATTTGTCTCAGGGTTTTGACTGCCATATGAGTTCTGTTATACTTACAGACACCATTCAAACAGTTTTAGAAAATTCGGAGTGTTTTCTATCCAAACCTGAACAATAATATGCATATTCTAGCTTCTGAGTTGGTGTAGGAGGCAGTTAAAAATGGGCACATATTTTTTTCAAAATTCTCAATACTGCCCCCTAGCCCCAATTAACATCCCTGTTAGTGAGCATTTATCCTTTGCCAAGATAATCCATCCACCTGACAGGTGGTATATCAATAAGCTGATTAAACAGCATGATCATCACACAGGTACACAGGTAAACCTTGTGCTGAGGACAATAAAAGGCCACTCTAAAATGTGCAGTTTTGTTACACAACACAATACCACAGATGTCACAGGTTTTGAGGGAGTGTGCAATTGGCATGCTGACAGCAGGAATATCCACCAGAGCTGTTGCCAGAGAATTGAATGTTAATTTCTATACCATAAGCCATCTCCAACATTGTTTTAGAGAATTTGGCAGTACGTCCAACCGCAGACCACGTGTAACCACACAAGCCCAGGACCTCCACATCCAGCTTCTTCACCTGCGGCATCGTCTGAGGGGGTGCTGAGGAGTATTTCTGTCTGTAATAAAGCCCTTTTGTGGGGGAAATCTCATTCTGATCGGCTGGGCCTAACTCCCCAGTGGTTGGGCCTACGCCCTCCCAGCCCCACCCATGGCTGTGCCCTTGCTCAGTCGTGAAATCCATAGATTATGGCCTAATGAACTTATTTCAATAGACTAATTTCCTTATATGAATTGTAACTGAGTAAAATCTTTGAAATTGTTGCATGTTACATTTATATATTTGTTTAGGATAGATAGATAGATAGATAGATAGATAGATAGATAGATAGATAGATAGATAGATAGATAGATAGATAGATAGATAGATAGATACATACATACATACATACATACATACATACATACATACATACATACATACTGTACATACATACCACAGGAGGTTGATGGCACCTTAATTGGTAATGGCTGGAGCGGAATCAGTGGAATGCTATCAAATACATCAAACATATGGTTTCTATGTGTTTGATGCCATTCCATTTGCTCCACTACAGACATCATTACGAGCCGTCGTCCCCTCAGCAGCCTCCACTGCCACATACATTGAGGCGGGACTTGTGTACTGTAACTATAAGCGTCTAGATGGGTGGGTCAGTGTGTGTACAGGTGGGACAGGAGAGTGAAAGCGAGGCTGTATACCATAGCAGTTTAGAGGAGGGGGAGGAACTCCAGGTGTCCTGCTGTCTCAGGATGTCTCTGCAAAATGCTGGCAGCCCCAGCAGGCACTGCAGAGCAGAGTTCATGAAGCAGGTGTTGCCAATATTAGGCAACCTGTGGGAAAGAAGCCATCTGTTACACACTAATATCTGAACAGTGGACCAAAGGTAAACTAATGAATGGATTTGTAAGGCATGAACGCAAGATAACTCTGAATACCACACAGAATTATTTAAAACAAAAAGCAGAGCTCAGAGATAAGAGTAGGTGTGTGTGTGTAGATGTGTGTGTGTTTTACCCGAGGAGCTTGGTGTTGTCTTCGCCCTCGCCTGTGCAGCTCTGCTCCCCCAGCTGGGTGCTACTCTTGCTGAACAGGTTTGGGAGGCGAGCCATGGCTTCCCGAGGCCTGACCAATGGCCTAGAGGAAGAGTGACTGATTAGAGGCCTCAGTAGCAGTAGCTCCACACCAATCGGTCTGTTTGAACACTGTTTTAATGTACAAGCATACAGATATTCCTTACCATGTCATGGTGTGAGTGACCACTCTTATGTAGAGTCGAGTGAGATGAAGGTGGCTATTGTCTACAGTACTTACCTCTCCAAGGAGACAGAGGAATCCCTCAGGTCAATGGAGGCCTCTGCAGAGAGAGACCGAGAGACGGACAGCGGTAAGAAAGAAGCTTTGTCAAAGATGAATTGAGAAAAATAGCACCAACAAATGGCACCCGTTTACAGACCTGCGATGCCAGCAAATCGGGGTACCATTCTCTTTGTCTGTGGAACAAATGCCCCCACCTCTTTGACCTCAGAGCTCATAAGATCTCTGTAAAGACACACAGACATATGCATTAGGTTAGCTATATTATATTGGCTTTTTCATTTAAATTCAATGGTGTTGGTTGGCATGAAATTTGATGTCAGGCTGCAGTACCTGGCAGTCTCACTGTCTTTGTTGGTCTCTCCATGGTGGTCCAGGGGGTTTGGAGAGGAGGACTGGGGGGCAGGGGAGGAGACGTGGGTTGTGGAGGAAGGGCAGGCAGGACTGGGGGGAGTGGCAGAGGAGGATGACTGAGTTGAGACAGCCAGGGAAACAGAGGAAGCACTAAAAGGGGAGGAGGTCTGTGATCCTTCCTCTGAAGAAGAAGAAGAGACAGATGACATGTGGAGAGAGGAGAGGGAAGAGAGGCTGAAGAACTTGGAGAGAGTGGAAGGGGATCTGGCAGGGGATCCAGGGGGTGAGGGGGATGCAGCGCCGATTGGTGTTCGGCCAGACAAGGGGTCGAGGGGTGTCAGAGATGTTGTAGACGGTTTCAAATGGAAAGAAGAGACAAAGGAAGAATCAAGTTGGTGGTGATCCTTTACGTTCTTCTTCTCCCGGTTTTTCCAAACTGACGCAGTTACCATGCTGGCATCCAATGACGTCAGTTTGGGTGGGATTGGGAACGGCGATGGACAGCGGCTCCCAATCCCGAGGCGAACTCTGCACTTCTTTTTCTGTTTGGAGAAACATTATATAGCTAATATAGTACATAACAAATCAAATAAAAAGATCTTACTTGCTTCACAACAGACCTTGTTATATTTGAACTAGCAGCAAAGGTCACACCCAAACCACATGATCTGACCATAAAATAAAGAACTTGTCGCCCATTGTAACCATAGTTATACCCTCTGTCCCAAATCCTGCCATATGGGACACATAAATAGACAATGAAACAACTAGGAATAGCAGAAAAGAATAGAATATACTCTAAATTGTAACAGAATTAGATCAATTCTAGCCCAGACTAAACATATACCTTTTTACAGCAACACAAACATCCCATTTCAGTGTATTTGTAGACTATGCCTTATTTTGCAGAACATCAAAATATGTTGCCTATTTAACATTGTGATGTCATAACCAAATTATGATGCGCTTGACTACGCGTTACCAGCGTAAATAGCCAACAAATCACACAAACCAAAATGTTGAAAAATAATTTACAAAATGAATTGATCGTGTATTCAGAGTTGTTCCTATTTCATAAAATATACAAAATAACTAGGTTCTTGCCAATAAACCTGTTTTTTTATTGAGAAAACATTTGTCTTCTCTTTCTCCCATGCTCCCTGGGTCACTGACGCATGATTGTATGGGATATAGTAAGAGGCTAGGAAATTCGAAGTACTGTCTATCAGAATCAAAATAACTTTTATTGCCCAAGTGGCCTACATTCACACATTCACAGAATTTGACTCGGTGAATTGGTGCTGCCAGCAATAGACAAATGTAAAGACACATTTACAGCCTATACAATATACAGTAAACATAAAACATATTTATTAGCTTCTATCTTCTTAAAATACTTTAGAGTAATATTTTATTATGGAAAGTAAAATGCCTATTTCACTTCAGTTGACGCTGATCTGATACAGATCGAACGTGTAGCTTTGCAATGGTTGTTAGGATGACCTTTGAAAAAGAAAAGGAGAGCCGCACTCTCTTGCTCAGACTCAATAATTGAATAACCTAATATCCAACGTTCCGACCGACAAGCTGTCTTCATCATTGTATGTTAGGAGGACCTCTGACCGTACCTCATTGAAAAGGTGCCACTCTGCCTAGTGACTGTAAACTAAACAAAAATACTAACGTTAGTACATTTGTTGTATATTTGCTAGATAGCCATATTTGCTAGACAGCCATTTGTTGTATATTAGCTTGACAGCCATATTACTAGCTAGCTAGCTAACTACGTTATCTATTTTAGTCTATGCAAGTCTAGTTGGACGATTAATCAGCAATATTCTAGCAGACCTTTACTAGCTAGGTCATAACGAGTGAAAATGGCTAGCTAGCTACATCATGTAAGGTAAACCGCAATGTAAAAAGTTGGGCAATTCAAACAGTCAGTGTTAGCGAGCAACTTTTTGGTTGCACTGTGTTTAACAATTAAAGCAAGGCTGAACAGCTTATTTTTGGTTTCAACAGGTGAAGGTACTGAAGGAGAAGATAACTTCCCAGTGTCTGGACAGAAGCTCATATATGCTGGCAAAATCCTGCAAGATGACACACCTATTAAAGACTACAAAATTGACGAGAAGAATTTCGTTGTAGTTATGGTATCGAAGGTACATTTCCCTAATCCATTTTACTTGGACTCATAATGAGCTGCACCCACCTGTTTTGGGTCACATGATTGTCTGCATAGATGACAGTAATAGCCTGTTTATATCTCCTCTGGAACTAGGCAAAGTCTGCCACAGCTGCTTCAACACCTTCCTCAGAGGCATCCAAGGCCCCTGTCCAGGACTCTGGGTCGTCTGCGGGCCCGGCCCCTGCAGCCATCCCTATCCCCCCAGAGGAGCCCACACCTCCAGTCGCAGAGCCCCCAGCTCTGATGTCCTCTTAGTCTTTCCCACAGTAGTTGTGGGTCAAGACTGTCTTCCAAACTGATCTGTGATGTATGGTCTGTTACATTGCCATTCATTGTTCCATTACTTTATTGTATTTGTGGTTACATTCAAATCCTGAGGGAGTGCGTACATAGACTGTGCACAGACACACAATATTGTTTTAATATTATTAACTTTTTCCACTTTTTACTCAACATGAATGAATGATAGAGATTGCCTCTTATACAGTGCATTCGGAACGTATTCACACCCATTGACTTTTTCCACATTTTGTTACGTTACAGCCTTATTCAAAAAGGATAAAAGAATTACAAATCCTCATCAATCTACACACAATACCCCATAATGACAAAGTGAAGACAGGTTTTTAGACATTCTAGCAAATTTATACAAAATAAAAAACAGAAATACTTGTACATGATTGTACATGATTTGGAAAGGCACACCTGTCTATATAAGGTCCCGCAGTTGACAGTGCATGTCAGAACAAAAACCAAGCCATGAGGTCGAAGGAATTGTCCTCCATCATTCCTAAATGGAAGAAGTTTGGAACCTCAGACTCCTAGAGCTGGCTGCCTGGCCAAACTGAGCAATCAGGTGAGAAAGGCCTTGGTCAGGGAGGTGAACAAGAACCTGATGGTCACTCTGACAGAGCTCCAGAGTTCCTCTGTGGAGATTGGAGAACCCTCCAGAAGGACAACCATCTCTGCAGCACTCCACCAATCAGGTCGGTAGAGTGGCCAGACGGAAGCCACTTCTCAGCAAAAGGCATATGACAGCATGCTTGGAGTTTGCCAAAAGCCACCTAAAGACTCTCAGACCATGAGAAACAAGATTGAACTCCTTGGCCTGAATGCCAAGCGTCACATCTGGAGGAAACCTGGCACCATTTCTACGGTGAAGTATGGTGGTGGCAGCATCGTGCTGTGGGGATGTTTTTCAGCAGCAGGGACTGGGAGACTAGTCAGAATCGAGGGAAAGATGAACGGCACAAAGTACAGAGAGATGCTTGTTGAAAACCAACTCCAGAGCGTTCAGGATCTCAGACTGGGGCGAAGGGGTCAACTTCCAACAAGACAACGACCATAAGCACACAGCCAAGACAACGCAGGGGTGGCTTGGGGACAAGTCTCTGAGTGGCCCAGCCAGAGCCCAGACTTTAACCTGATTGAACATCTCTGGAGACCTGAAAATAGCTGTGCAGCGATTCTCCCCATCCAACCTGACAGAGCTTGAGAGGATCTGCAGAGAAGAATGGGAGAAACTCCCCAAATACAGGTGTGCTAAGCTTGTAGCGTCATACCCAAGAAGACTCGAGGGTGTAATCGCTGCCAAAGGTGCTTCAACAAAGTACTGAGTAAAGGGTCTGAATACTTATGTAAATGTGATAGTTAAGCTTTTTGTTTTCTTTATACATTTGCAAAAAATTCTAAAAACCTGTTTTTGCTGTCATTATGGGGTAGATTGATGAGAAGAAGAACAACAATTTAATCCATTTTAGAATAAGGCTGTAACTTAACAAAATGTGGAAAAAGTCAAGGGGTCTGAATACTTTCTGAATGCACTGTAGGTGCAGTTATTAACTACCATGTACAGTAAAGGAAAATGAATTGCACTAGGTAGGTGAGATGTTTTATATTTATATAAACAGTGGATAGCCTACAGTGGTGTAGGCTGTTTCTTCTGGTGGTCTAGGGCAGCCTGATGGTGGTCTAGGGCAGCTTGATGGTGGTCTAGGGCAGCTTGATGGTGGTCTAGGGCAGCTTGATGGTGGTCTAGGGCAGCTTGATGGTGGTCTAGGGCAGCTTGGTGGTGGTCTACGGCAGCTTGGTGGTGGTCTAGGGCAGCTTGGTGGTGGTCTAGGGCAGCTTGATGGTGGTCTAGGGCAGCTTGATGGTGGTCTAGGGCAGCTTGATGGTGGTCTAGGGCAGCTTGATGGTGGTCTAGGGCAGCTTGATGGTGGTCTAGGGCAGCTTGATGGTGGTCTAGGGCAGCTTGATGGTGGTCTAGGGCAGCTTGATGGTGGTCTAGGGCATCCTAATTCGATGAATCTGATGTTTCTTGGTGTGCGGTAGGTGCTACTCCAGGTGGTCCCTGAGCGCTGTGCCCCTAACGATGGGTTCTCCTGGTGCTTCTCCTAGTAGTGAGGGGCCTGGTCTCCTTCACCTGCTCCACTACAATGAGAAATGACAGGGAGATCTTACATGTACATACAATGTCTGGAAAATAACACATACAGAGGGATTACAGGTTAAAGGGATAACTCTTAATGCGTGGTCAATTAATCATCTTTCTAGCTTTGGTGAACACTTTTTTTTTTCTTGATGACTCATTGTCGTGATTGACTCCATTTGTGGCATTCTTCTCAAATGTGTGGGCTAGAGCCTTACCTGCAGACATAGAACAGGATGTAGGCAGTCTGTGCCGTTGCCCTCAGCACAGTGGCCTCATCTGTCCTCAAGACATGTGCGTCATCCAGGCAGAGCCACCCACTGCCACGGCTGTCCAAAACATCACTGATGTAGTGGCCTAGGGAACAAGGGAAACAGAATAGAGTGTACATTAAGCTTTCAGAATTGTGTGTGCGTGCGTGCATTTTACCTGTACACATGTTGTCTCCCAGATGTGAGATCACACTTGACAATTTGTAGATATTGTCTGGCTGGTGTCTCTGTAAGGAAACACATTTAATAATAGGATTGTTATTTTGTCTACAGGATAGGGGTGCCTTCTATAACTGCCTTATCTTGATCCGCCCACTATCTCAACTGGATGGAATTATCTCTCTCTCTATTTCTCTCTCTCTCTCTCTATTTCTCTCTCTCTCCTCACCACAGCGGCTGCCTGCTGCTCTTTCTCACTAACAGCTGGTTTCTCTAGCTGGTCAGAGGAATTTGAAGCTGGTGGGGGTATATCAAATATAGTGTAAATGCAAACCAGAAAGTGAAGTGGAAACCTATCAACAAATATACTCTTAACTTCAGCTTCTGACTTGCTTTCCTCAATAGTCCTGTTTCATGAGAGGGTGTTCTGCATGATGTCAGTAACACAATGTCCTACCTGGTCTATCAAGGGTGCCTTTCGGGGAGTTTGCAGGTGTGTTGTCCATGTTGTTTTTCCCCATGGAGCTTGCCCTGTGTAAATTGATGGCATTGAAAAGAAATATCTAGTGTGTGAAAATCATGGTGTGTGTTGGCTACCCAATGTGCAATGTCCCCAAACAGAGTCTAAACCAACCTGGCTCCATGCTGGACAGGGGCTGTCGCCCCACATACGGCTGGGAGGGTCAGTTCTGCAGGGATGGATATGGGATCATCCACCTTCTCTGGCTCCCAGTTGCCTGCAGTAAACCGCTTGATATGAAGCATTAGGACCCTGCTCAGAGACAGGCATTCACACACACAGACAGACGGACAGAGGCAGACAGAGGCAGGCAGAGGCAGGCAGGCATTCACATAAACAGACGACCAGGCAGGCATTCACATAAACAGACGACCAGGCAGGCATTCACAAACAGACGACCAGGCAGGCATTCACATACACAGACGACCAGGCAGGCATTCACACAGACAAAGGCATCAGTCTTGTACTCAAATCAATAACCCAGTTTGGTGAGTTAGATCAGGACTGTCAATTGTAATCTGAGGGACTCACCGGGGCAGCGTGAGGAAGTGCCTAGTCACAGATGCCATGCTGCCTGAGCACACCCTGCATGCACACTCTAATGCAGATGGCTAGGTCACAAAGCATAGCAATACAATTATGAACATGACATTAATGATAGTGTTCCTTGACATACTCACTAACTCTTGGTTGAAGCTAAGTGCTTACCTTAAAGTAGAGGTCCAGGCTGTGTGTCAGGTCTTGGCTCAGGTTCAGTGACAGGTGATTGTAATCCTCCTGACCATACACTATAACTCCACAGCTTCAGAGGTACGGAGAGAAATGCATCAGCTCTCCAACACAAACCTTTTGATCCCTCTACACACTAACTATCTTAATGCTTTACCTCTGTATCCTGCATGTTATGCTGACATTAAACCTCCTCACAAATGTGATGAAGACATCAAGGTACACCATATACAAATGACAGCTGTTACCTGGTGCAGGTACGGAAAGTCTTCAGCTTGAATTCTAACTGCTTCACGGGGCAGGTGTATGGCTCTGGGGAGCCCTTTAATGCCATACCCTCCTCCTTCAGCTGAAAGAGGAGGAGCAACACACATTCATGGGCATCCTAAGAGAAGAATGGGAAAGAAACAGAAAATACATCAACAACTACAACTGAAACAGAGCTAAGGAAAAAGATTGTCACGTGTCCCAGGTTTATTGTTAAGTGAGTCTTTTAGCATATAATATCTTACCTGTTCACCGTCGTCCTCATAGTCCTCATTGACAACGGAGAGACAGCGCTTGACTGTTTGAAGGATTTTCATCTTTTCCTTTTTCTTAGCATTGACAGTGCCTCCAGAAAGCCTTGCCTGATGTAACTCGGCAAAGCAGCTGTGGAGGGAGACAAAGAGCATGCATTCAGGTTTCACTCTCTCACTTTGGCCACAGATTAACTCTGTGCTTCTACTTTAGCCTCTGATCAAATATGATTCAACTGATTCCTGATTGTGACAGGAAATCATCTCTGGTGTTAATCAGTAGCTGAGTTGGGTGTGGTTTTATCTTAAAAATCATATGAGGCACTAAGAGTGTACAAAAGACAGTATGTATACATACATACATACATACATACAGTACACTGAACAAAAATATAAATGCAACATGTGAAGTGTTGGTCCCATGTTTCATGAGCTGAAATAAAAGATCCCAGAAATGTTCCATATGTACAAAAAGCTTATTTCTCTCAAATTCTGTGCACAAATTTGTTAACATCCCTGTTAGTGAGCATTTATCCTTTGCCAAGATAATCCATCCACCTGACAGGTGGTATATCAAGAAGCTGATTAAACAGCATGATCATCACACAGGTACACAGGTAAACCTTGTGCTGAGGACAATAAAAGGCAACTCTAAAATGTGCAGTTTTGTTACACAACACAGTACCACAGATGTCACAGGTTTTGAGGGAGTGTGCAATTGGCATGCTGACAGCAGGAATGTCCACCAGAGCTGTTGCCAGAGAATTGAATGTTAATTTCTATACCATAAGCCATCTCCAACATTGTTTTAGAGAATTTGGCAGTACGTCCAACCGCAGACCACGTGTAACCACACAAGCCCAGGACCTCCACATCCAGCTTCTTCACCGGCGGCATCGTCTGAGGGGGTGCTGAGGAGTATTTCTGTCTGTAATAAAGCCCTTTTGTGGGGGAAATCTCATTCTGATCGGCTGGGCCTAACTCCCCAGTGGTTGGGCCTACGCCCTCCCAGCCCCACCCATGGCTGTGCCCTTGCTCAGTCGTGAAATCCATACATTATGGCCTAATGAATTTATTTCAATAGACTCATTTCCTTATATGAATTGTAACAGAGTAAAATCTTTCAAATTGTTGCATGTTGCATTTATATACACTGCTCAAAAAAATAAAGGGAACACTAAAATAACACATCCTAGATCTGAATGAATTAAATAATCTTATTAATACTTTTTTCTTTACATAGTTGAATGTGCTGACAACAAAATCACACAAAAATAATCAATGGAAATCCAATTTATCAACCCATGGAGGTCTGGATTATGAGTCACACTCAAAATTAAAGTGGAAAACCACACTACAGGCTGATCCAACTTTGATGTAATATCCTTAAAACAAGTCAAAATGAGGCTCAGTAGTGTGTGTGGCCTCCATGTGCCTGTATGACCTCCCTACAAGGCCTGGGCATGCTCCTGATGAGGTGGCGGATGGTCTCCTGAGGGATGTCCTCCCAGACCTGGACTAAAGCATCCGCCAACTCCTGGACAGTCTGTGGTGCAACGTGGCATTGGTGGATAGAGCGAGACATGATGTCCCAGATGTGCTCAATTGGATTCAGGTCTGGGGAACGGGCGGGCCAGTCCATAGCATCAATGCCTTCCTCTTGCAGGAACTGCTGACACACTCCAGCCACATGAGGTCTAGCATTGTCTTGCATTAGGAGGAACCCAGGGCCAACCGCACCAGCATATGGTCTCACAAGGGGTCTGATGATCTCATCTCGGTACCTAATGGCAGTCAGGCTACCTCTGGCGAGCACATGGAGGGCTGTGCGGCCCCCCAAAGAAATGCCACCCCACACCATGACTGACCCACCGCCAAACCGGTCATTCTGGAGGATGTTGCAGGCAGCAGAACGTTCTCCACGGCGTCTCCAGACTCTGTCACGTCTGTCACATGTGCTCAGTGTGAACCTGCTTTCATCTGTGAAGAGCACAGGGCGCCAGTGGTGAATTTGCCAATCTTGGTGTTCTCTGGCAAATGCCAAACAACCTGCACGGTGTTGGGCTGTAAGCACAACCCCCACCTGTGGACGTCGGGCCCTCATACCACCCTCATGGAGTCTGTTTCTGACCGTTTTGAGCTGACACATGCACATTTGTGGCCTCCTGGAGGTAATTTTGCAGGGCTCTGGCAGTGCTCCTCCTGCTCCTCCTTGCACAAAGGCGGAGGTAGCGGTCCTGCTGCTGGGTTGTTGCCCTCCTACGGCCTCCTCCATGTCTCCTGATGTACTGGCCTGTCTCCTGGTAGCGCCTCCATGCTCTGGACACTACGCTGACAGACACAGCAAACCTTCTTGCCACAGCTCGCATTGATGTGCCATCCTGGATGAGCTGCACTACCTGAGCCACTTGTGTGGGTTGTAGACTCCGTCTCATGCTACCACTAGAGTGAAAGCACCGCCAGCATTCAAAAGTGACCAAAACATCAGCCAGGAAGCATAGGAACTGAGAAGTGGTCTGTGGTTACCACCTGCAGAACCACTCCTTTATTGGGGGTGTCTTGCTAATTGCCTATAATTTCCACCTGTTGTCTATTCCATTTGCACAACAGCATGTGAAATTTATTGTCAATCAGTGTTGCTTCCTAAGTGGACAGTTTGATTTCACAGAAGTGTGATTGACTTGGAGTTACATTGTGTTGTTTAAGTGTTCCCTTTATTTTTTTGAGCAGTATATTTGTTTAGTATAGATAGATAGATAGATAGATAGATAGATAGATAGATAGATAGATAGATAGATAGATAGATAGATAGATAGATAGATAGATAGATAGATAGATAGATAGATAGATAGATAGATACATACATACATACATACATACATACTGTACATACATACCACAGGAGGTTGATGGCACCTTAATTGGTAATGGCTGGAGCGGAATCAGTGGAATGCTATCAAATACATCAAACATATGGTTTCTATGTGTTTGATGCCATTCCATTTGCTCCATTACAGACATCATTACGAGCCGTCGTCCCCTCAGCAGCCTCCACTGACACATACATTGAGGCGGGACTTGTGTACTGTAACTATAAGCGTCTAGATGGGTGGGTCAGTGTGTGTACAGGTGGGACAGGAGAGTGAAAGCGAGGCTGTATACCATAGCAGTTTAGAGGAGGGGGAGAAACTCCAGGTGTCCTGTTGTCTCAGGATGTCTCTGCAAAATGCTGGCAGCCCCAGCAGGCACTGCAGAGCAGAGTTCATGAAGCAGGTGTTGCCAATATTAGGCAACCTGTGGGAAAGAAGCCATCAGTTACACACTAATATCTGAACAGTGGACCAAAGGTAAACTAATGAATGGATTTGTAAGGCATGAACGCAAGATAACTCTGAATACCACACAGAATTATTTAAAACAAAAAGCAGAGCTCAGAGATAAGAGTAGGTGTGTGTGTGTAGATGTGTGTGTGTTTTACCCGAGGAGCTTGGTGTTGTCTTCGCCCTCGCCTGTGCAGCTCTGCTCCCCCAGCTGGGTGCTACTCTTGCTGAACAGGTTTGGGAGGCGAGCCATGGCTTCCCGAGGTCTGACCAATGGCCTGGAGGAAGAGAGACTGGTTAGAGGCCTCAGTAGCAGTAGCTCGACACCAATCGGTCTGTTTGAACACTGTTTTAATGTACAAGCATACAGATATTCCTTACCATGTCATGGTGTGAGTGACCACTCTTATGTAGAGTCGAGTGAGATGAAGGTGGCTATTGTCTACAGTACTTACCTCTCCAAGGAGACAGAGGAATCCCTCAGGTCAATGGAGGCCTCTGCAGAGAGAGACCGAGAGACGGACAGCGGTAAGAAAGAAGCTTTGTCAAAGATGAATTGAGAAAAATAGCACCAACAAATGGCACCCGTTTACAGACCTGCGATGCCAGCAAATCGGGGTACCATTCTCTTTGTCTGTGGAACAAATGCCCCCACCTCTTTGACCTCAGAGCTCATAAGATCTCTGTAAAGACACACAGACATATGCATTAGGTTAGCTATATTATATTGGCTTTTTCATTTCAATTCAATGGTGTTGGTTGGCATGAAATTTGATATCAGGCTGCAGTACCTGGCAGTCTCACTGTCTTTGTTGGTCTCTCCATGGTGGTCCACGGGGTTTGGAGAGGAGGACTGGGGGGCAGGGGAGGAGACGTGGGTTGTGGAGGAAGGGCAGGCAGGACTGGGGGGAGTGGCAGAGGAGGATGGCTGAGTTGAGACAGCCAGGGAAACAGAGGAAGCACTAAAAGGGGAGGAGGTCTGTGATCCTTCCTCTGAAGAAGAAGAGACAGATGACATGTGGAGAGAGGAGAGGGAAGAGAGGCTGAAGAACTTGGAGAGAGTGGAAGGGGATCTGGCAGGGGATCCAGGGGGTGAGGGGGATGCAGCGCCGATTGGTGTTCGGCCAGACAAGGGGTCGAGGGGTGTCAGAGATGTTGTAGACGGTTTCAAATGGAAAGAAGAGACAAAGGAAGAATCAAGTTGGTGGTGATCCTTTACGTTCTTCTTCTCCCGGTTTTTCCAAACTGACGCAGTTACCATGCTGGCATCCAATGACGTCAGTTTGGGTGGGATTGGGAACGGCGATGGACAGCGGCTCCCAATCCCGAGGCGAACTCTGCACTTCTTTTTCTGTTTGGAGAAACATTATATAGCTAATATAGTACATAACAAATCAAATAAAAAGATCTTACTTGCTTCACAACAGACCTTGTTATATTTGAACTAGCAGCAAAGGTCACACCCAAACCACATGATCTGACCATAAAATAAAGAACTTGTCGCCCATTGTAACCATAGTTATACCCTCTGTCCCAAATCCTGCCATATGGGACACATAAATAGACAATGAAACAACTAGGAATAGCAGAAAAGAATAGAATATACTCTAAATTGTAACAGAATTAGATCAATTCTAGCCCAGACTAAACATATACCTTTTAACAGCAACACAAACATCCCATTTCAGTGTATTTGTAGACTATGCCTTATTTTGCAGAACATCAAAATATGTTGCCTATTTAACATTGTGATGTCATAACCAAATTATGATGCGCTTGACTACGCGTTACCAGCGTAAATAGCCAACAAATCACACAAACCAAAATGTTGAAAAATAATTTACAAAATGAATTGATCGTGTATTCAGAGTTGTTCCTATTTCATAAAATATACAAAATAACTAGGTTCTTGCCAATAAACCTGTTTTTTTATTGAGAAAACATTTGTCTTCTCTTTCTCCCATGCTCCCTGGGTCACTGACGCATGATTGTATGGGATATAGTAAGAGGCTAGGAAATTCGAAGTACTGTCTATCAGAATCAAAATAACTTTTATTGCCCAAGTGGCCTACATTCACACATTCACAGAATTTGACTCGGTGAATTGGTGCTGCCAGCTGTTTTGTTTTGTACACTTTGTACAAAATAATAAAACGCAGAACTACAGGATGTTTCTTAACATAACTCTTTATTAACTAGCTACAACTACCTGTTAGCCTATCTCCAACCACGATCAACTGCCCATGACCTAACCGTCTGGGTGGTCTTAACCAATCACCGCACAGTATGATACGGCGGTAAAATGCATCCAATTATAATTCAGTATGTATTCACATATGAATATTACATCCCCCTTCTTTTAAACAAAATACAAATGTTTTACATATTCTAAGCTTTTCTTTTGGATACATGCTCTGTAGTTTGAACTCAAGGTAAGTAACCATTTATATTGCATAATACGCCAACTGAATCAACATAGACTCTGAAACAATGATCCAACTTTTCAAACAAGGGATTCTCAGCAACTCAGCTTTCACTGTAGAAATGACATCTTAACATTTCAAACAAATACAATACCAAAGCATGTCAAGTGAACTTTCAATAACAAGTTTACAGTCTGGAACGCTTTTAGGGCAGCGATCCGCCTACACCCTTTGACATTTCACAGGTCGAGGACAGCTCTGGGCTTGACCTCTCTTCCTGACCTTGTGCGATATGATGTTGAGCATGCTTCTGTGTCAGTCAACAGCTCTTGTGGTGTTGCAGGTAAGTGTGGTGTATGTTGTGCTGTGTGTGTGTTTAGTCCATCACGTTCTCTTTCAGGGGAACAGTTCATCTCATCAGTGTGTTGTTCTTTTGTGTTCAGTAAGTGACGACGATTGCGGCGGTACACTGCTCCTTCTGCTGTGCGGACGTGATATGAACGTTCAGTGTCAGCTGGCTGGATGACGACTGCTGGTTTCCAGAGGCCATGCTCCTGGATTCTAACTGACTCTCCGTCGATCAGTGGTGGCAGTGGTCTAGCTGACCTGTCGAAGTATCGCTTTTGTTGTTGTTGTCTCTGTGCACGTTTTTCATGCATTTCCTTGTAGCTGACAACCTCAGGTTGCAGCTGCTGGTTGGTGCTGGGAAGGGTTGAGCGAAGTCTGCGGCTCATCAACAGCTGGGCTGGTGATTTGAAGTTGTCAACTGGAGTGTTGCGGTATTCAAGGAGACTGAGGTAGGGGTCTCTCTTGTCTGCTTTTGCTTTGTCCATGAGTGATTTAGCAATCTGCACAGATTTTTCAGCAAGGCCATTACTTTGAGGGTAATGTGGGCTTGTGGTGACATGTGTTAACTCCCATGCTTTTGTGAAGGATTCAAACTCATTTGATTTGTAACAGGGCCCATTGTCAGATATTAAAGTCTCTACAATGCCATGCCTGGCAAAGGCTGCTTTCAGCTTGTGTATCACAGCTGCAGATGTGGTGCTGTGAAGCTTGTCGAGTTCGAAGTATCTGCTGTAGTAGTCCACTGTTACGATGTAGTCCTCGTTGTTCCAGGTGAACAGATCGGTTGCCACAACCTGCCAGGGTCGGTCTGGGATACAGTGAGGTAACATTGGCTCTTTGGTGTTTGAGGGGCGTCTTTCAAGACAGATGGTGCATCTACCAACAATGTCCTCTATTTGTTTGCACATTCCAGGCCAAAACAAAATGTCCCGTGCTCTCTGTTTGCACTTTTCCATGCCCATGTGTCCAGCATGGATCTTTGTCAAAATCTCTTCTCTGAGACTGGTAGGAATAATGATTTTCTCTCCTTTGAAAATGATTCCGTTGATCTGTGATAGTTCATCACGATGGTTCCAGAATTCTGAGACGCTCTGAGGGCATTTTCTCCTCTCCTCAGGCCATCCATCCTGTATGACTTTCCTCAGCTGTGTGAGTTGTGAGTCCTTGTCTGTTTCTGCTTGGATCTCCTTCAGTTTCGTGTCACTAACTGGTAAGTTGCTGTACACAGTGTGCACTTGCATGTCCATTCCCTCACTGAGGCTGCTGTCCTTGTAGGTAAGAAACTTCCTGGAGAGTGTGTCTGCGACAGGGATGTCTTTGCCTGGACGGTGAGTGATTGTGAAGTCGTATTTTTGTAGTTGAAGGATCATTCTCTGTAGCCTTGGCGGGGCTGCAGCTAGTGGTTTCCTCATGATTGACTCAAGGGGCTTGTGGTCGGATTCCACAATGACTTGTCGTCCATATACGTACTGATGGAAACGTTTACATCCGAACAGAATGGCATAGAGCTCCTTTTCGATTTGAGCGTAGTTGATTTCACAGTCTGTGAGAGATTTGGAAGCGTAGCCGATGGGCTTTCCTTCTTGCAGTAGCACTGCACCTAGTCCATACTTCGACGCGTCCACTTGGAGTCTGAGCTCTTTGTTGGGGTCGTAGTAGGCAAGGATTGGTCCTGGTTCTCTCGTGATCAAGTCTTTCACATTCTGGAAAGCAATGTCGTGTTGCTTGTCCCAAAGAAACTCACTGGACTGCTTTAGCAGTTGACGCAGGGGTGCATTAGCATTGGAGAGGCTGGGTGCGAACTTGGCTAAGTAGTTGACCATGCCAAGCACTGTTTCCAGCTCTGCACGGTTCTTTGGTGGCTCCATTTCTTTTATGGCTGAGATCTTCTGTGGATCTGGCTTGATTCCATTCGCTGTGAGAAGATGTCCGAAGTAGCTGACCTCTGTAGCGCTGACTGTGCTCTTCTCGGGGTTGAGCCGGACTCCTCTCTCGCGGGACCTTTGCAGCATCGCGCGGAGGTTTCGGTCGTGCTCCTCTTTGGTTCGACCATAAACAAGGATGTCGTCCACAATTGCCACAACTCCGTCGAGGCCTTCATATACTTCGTCAATCTTTCGCTGAAACTCGTCTTGGGCTGAGATAATCCCAAAAGGCAGGCGACAGAACCTGTAGCGTCCAAACGGTGTGTTGAATGTTGTGAGCTTAGATGACTCTTCTGTGAGCTTGATAGCCCAGTAGCCTGATCTAGCGTCCATGACACTGAAGTAGTGTGCTCCCGCTAGCTTGTGCGTGATACCATCTAGCGTCGGTAAAGGGTAATGGGGCCGTTTGATAGCCTTGTTCAAGTCTCTTGGGTCGAGGCATACTCGGAGCTTGCCTGTGCGTGGTTTCTCCACCACCACTAACGCGTTTACCCAGTCAGTCGGTTCTGTAACCTTGGTGACTATGTCAGATTGCTCCATGCTCTCCAACTCTTTCTTCAGACGGGCACGGAGAGCAAGGGGAATCTTTCTCGGTGGGTAGACCACAGGGGTTGCGTCTGGGTCAAGGTGAATGGTACATTCTCCTGGGAATAATCCTATTCCTGTAAAGACATCAGCAAACTCCTCCAGTACATTTTCTGTCTCTACTGGTGCTGTTACTGATAAAACTAGCTTGATGAGGTCCATGTCTAAACATGCTTTAAGACCTAGCACTGCAGGTGCTCTAGTGTCAACAACGTAAAAGTCCAACATCATGTCACTTTCCTTGTATTTGCATTTGAAAGTGCAAATACCCTGTAGCTCAGTTGGTAGAGCATGGTGTTTGCAACACCAGGGTTGTGGGTTCGATTCCCACGGGGGGCCAGCACAGAAAAAAAAATCTATGAAATGTATGCATTCACTGCTGTAAGTCGCTCTGGATAAGAGCGTCTGATAAATGACTAAAATGTCAAATGTAAATGTGCCTTTTACTGGGAGCTGTTCACCACCATAACCATTCAGTCTGCGCATGGTGGGCTCTAGCTCGCACTCAGATGTCAAGCTGCGGTACTTATTCAGAGGAATAATGTTTACTTGTGCACCAGTGTCTAGTTTGAACTTTAGCTTTGTGCCTTGTGTTCCTATCTCAATGTCAGCAAAGGCTTGCTCTGTCTCTGATATGTGACTTTTCTGTGTCACTGAATCAATAAACAGTTCATCATCATTTGACTCTTTGATTGACATTTCATCTTCACTCACTGTGTGTACTGTTTTTCCACGGTAAGCTCTGCACACTTTTGCAAAGTGATTCCATTTACCACATTTAGTACACTGTTTGCCTTTAGCTGGGCAATTTCCTTGTTCGCCATGCACTTTGTATCCACAATATCCACATGTTTTGGGGCGTTTTGAGTCTGTGTCGCTCTGTTTTGGAGTTATGTCTCTCTCCGTTCTGAAACGCTCTCTCTGGGCACCGGAGGTGTGCTTTGATGTCTGCCTGACTGCGTGCACTGCTTGTTCACGTGATGCGCTCGTGCTGCGGCGCGAAATGGTTTTCATCTGAGCCTGTGCTAGCTCGTGAGATCTGGCTATGTCGATAGCTTTGTCCAGCGTTAGCTCAGACCCAACATTCAAAAGTTTCTCTCTCACTCGCGGTGAGTGTATTCCAAATACAATACGGTCCCTGACCATCTCATCCTTGTTTGCATAATCACAGTCTTTCACAAGCAGACGCAGCTCAGTCACAAACTGTTCAAAAGACTCGCTAGCTCCCTGTACTTTCTCATGGAATTTGTACCTAGCGAAAATTGTATTAGTCTTCGGCACAACATATGCTTCAAAACGATCGTAGTATGTTTTCAGTACCTTTGATTCAGCCTCGGTAAGTGTCCATGTGTTGTAAATATCTCTCCCTTTTTCACCGATCCAGAGGAGCAGGTAGCTACATTTTTCCTCTTCTCCTCTTTCCTTCAGGGGACCCGTGAACATTAGCTCCACATGCTGTTTGTACTTACGCCATGCATCGGGTAAGTTTGTAGACTCCCAGTCCATTCGAGGTGAAGGAACTCCAGAAAAATCCATCTTTTAAGACCATTTACTCTGACACCATGTTTTGTTTTGTACACTTTGTACAAAATAATAAAACGCAGAACTACAGGATGTTTCTTAACATAACTCTTTATTAACTAGCTACAACTACCTGTTAGCCTATCTCCAACCACGATCAACTGCCCATGACCTAACCGTCTGGGTGGTCTTAACCAATCACCGCACAGTATGATACGGCGGTAAAATGCATCCAATTATAATTCAGTATGTATTCACATATGAATATTACACCAGCAATAGACAAATGTAAAGACACATTTACAGCCTATACAATATACAGTAAACATATTTATTAGCTTCTATCTTCTTAAAATACTTTAGAGTAATATTTTATTATGGAAAGTAAAATGCCTATTTCACTTCAGTTGACGCTGATCTGATACAGATCGAACGTGTAGCTTTGCAATGGTTGTTAGGATGGCCTTTGAAAAAGAAAAGGAGAACCGCACTCTCTTGCTCAGACTCAATAATTGAATAACCTAATATCCAACGTTCCGACCGACAAGCTGTCTTCATCATTGTATGTTAGGAGGACCTCTGACCGTACCTCATTGAAAAGGTGCCACTCTGCCTAGTGACTGTAAACTAAACAAAAATACTAACGTTAGTACATTTGTTGTATATTTGCTAGACAGCCATATTTGCTAGACAGCCATATTTGCTAGACAGCCATTTGTTGTATATTAGCTTGACAGCCATATTACTAGCTAGCTAGCTAACTACGTTATCTATTTTAGTCTATGCAAGTCTAGTTGGACGATTAATCAGCAATATTCTAGCAGACCTTTACTAGCTAGGTCATAACGAGTGAAAATGGCTAGCTAGCTACATCATGTAAGGTAAACCGCAATGTAAAAAGTTGGGCAATTCAAACAGTCAGTGTTAGCGAGCAACTTTTTGGTTGCACTGTGTTTAACAATTAAAGCAAGGCTGAACAGCTTATTTTTGGTTTCAACAGGTGAAGGTACTGAAGGAGAAGATAACTTCCCAGTGTCTGGACAGAAGCTCATATATGCTGGCAAAATCCTGCAAGATGACACACCTATTAAAGACTACAAAATTGACGAGAAGAACTTCGTTGTAGTTATGGTATCGAAGGTACATTTCCCTAATCCATTTTACTTGGACTCATAATGAGCTGCACCCACCTGTTTTGGGTCACATGATTGTCTGCATAGATGACAGTAATAGCCTGTTTATATCTCCTCTGGAACTAGGCAAAGTCTGCCACAGCTGCTTCAACACCTTCCTCAGAGGCACCCAAGGCCCCTGTCCAGGACTCTGGGTCGTCTGCGGGCCGGCCCCTGCAGCCATCCCTATCCCCCCAGAGGAGCCCACACCTCCAGTCGCAGAGCACCCAGCTCTGATGTCCTCTTAGTCTTTCCCACAGTAGTTGTGGGTCAAGACTGTCTTCCAAACTGATCTGTGATGTATGGTCTGTTACATTGCCATTCATTGTTCCATTACTTTATTGTATTTGTGGTTACATTCAAATCCTGAGGGAGTGCGTAGATAGACTGTGCACAGACACACAATATTGTTTTAATATTATTAACTTTTTCCACTTTTTACTCAACATGAATGAATGATAGAGATTGCCTCTTATACAGTGCATTCGGAACGTATTCACACCCATTGACTTTTTCCACATTTTGTTACGTTACAGCCTTATTCAAAAAGGATTTAAAAAAATTACAAATCCTCATCAATCTACACACAATACCCCATAATGACAAAGTGAAGACAGGTTTTTAGACATTCTAGCAAATTTATACAAAATAAAAAACAGAAATACTTGTACATGATTGTACATGATTTGGAAAGGCACACCTGTCTATATAAGGTCCCGCAGTTGACAGTGCATGTCAGAACAAAAACCAAGCCATGAGGTCGAAGGAATTGTCCTCCATCATTCCTAAATGTAAGAAGTTTGGAACCTCAGACTCCTAGAGCTGGCTGCCTGGCCAAACTGAGCAATCAGGTGAGAAAGGCCTTGGTCAGGGAGGTGAACAAGAACCTGATGGTCACTCTGACAGAGCTCCAGAGTTCCTCTGTGGAGATTGGAGAACCCTCCAGAAGGACAACCATCTCTGCAGCACTCCACCAATCAGGTCTTTCTGGTAGAGTGGCCAGACGGAAGCCACTTCTCAGCAAAAGGCATATGACAGCACGCTTGGAGTTTGCCAAAAGCCACCTAAAGACTCTCAGACCATGAGAAACAAGATTGAACTCCTTGGCCTGAATGCCAAGCGTCACATCTGGAGGAAACCTGGCACCATTTCTACGGTGAAGTATGGTGGTGGCAGCATCGTGCTGTGGGGATGTTTTTCAGCAGCAGGGACTGGGAGACTAGTCAGAATCGAGGGAAAGATGAACGGCACAAAGTACAGAGAGATGCTTGTTGAAAACCAACTCCAGAGCGTTCAGGATCTCAGACTGGGGCGAAGGGGTCAACTTCCAACAAGACAACGACCATAAGCACACAGCCAAGACAACGCAGGGGTGGCTTGGGGACAAGTCTCTGAGTGGCCCAGCCAGAGCCCAGACTTTAACCTGATTGAACATCTCTGGAGACCTGAAAATAGCTGTGCAGCGATTCTCCCCATCCAACCTGACAGAGCTTGAGAGGATCTGCAGAGAAGAATGGGAGAAACTCCCCAAATACAGGTGTGCTAAGCTTGTAGCGTCATACCCAAGAAGACTCGAGGGTGTAATCGCTGCCAAAGGTGCTTCAACAAAGTACTGAGTAAAGGGTCTGAATACTTATGTAAATGTGATAGTTAAGCTTTTTGTTTTCTTTATACATTTGCAAAAAATTCTAAAAACCTGTTTTTGCTGTCATTATGGGGTAGATTGATGAGAAGAAGAACAACAATTTAATCCATTTTAGAATAAGGCTGTAACTTAACAAAATGTGGAAAAAGTCAAGGGGTCTGAATACTTTCTGAATGCACTGTAGGTGCAGTTATTAACTACCATGTACAGTAAAGGAAAATGAATTGCACTAGGTAGGTGAGATGTTTTATATTTATATAAACAGTGGATAGCCTACAGTGGTGTAGGCTGTTTCTTCTGGTGGTCTAGGGCAGCCTGATGGTGGTCTAGGGCAGCTTGATGGTGGTCTAGGGCAGCTTGATGGTGGTCTAGGGCAGCTTGATGGTGGTCTAGGGCAGCTTGATGGTGGTCTAGGGCAGCTTGATGGTGGTCTACGGCAGCTTGGTGGTGGTCTAGGGCAGCTTGGTGGTGGTCTAGGGCAGCTTGATGGTGGTCTAGGGCAGCTTGATGGTGGTCTAGGGCAGCTTGATGGTGGTCTAGGGCAGCTTGATGGTGGTCTAGGGCAGCTTGATGGTGGTCTAGGGCAGCTTGATGGTGGTCTAGGGCAGCTTGATGGTGGTCTAGGGCAGCTTGATGGTGGTCTAGGGCATCCTAATTCGATGAATCTGATGTTTCTTGGTGTGCGGTAGGTGCTACTCCAGGTGGTCCCTGAGCGCTGTGCCCCTAACGATGGGTTCTCCTGGTGCTTCTCCTAGTAGTGAGGGGCCTGGTCTCCTTCACCTGCTCCACTACAATGAGAAATGACAGGGAGATCTTACATGTACATACAATGTCTGGAAAATAACACATACAGAGGGATTACAGGTTAAAGGGATAACTCTTAATGCGTGGTCAATTAATCATCTTTCTAGCTTTGGTGAACACTTTTTTTTTTCTTGATGACTCATTGTCGTGATTGACTCCATTTGTGGCATTCTTCTCAAATGTGTGGGCTAGAGCCTTACCTGCAGACATAGAACAGGATGTAGGCAGTCTGTGCCGTTGCCCTCAGCACAGTGGCCTCATCTGTCCTCAAGACATGTGCGTCATCCAGGCAGAGCCACCCACTGCCACGGCTGTCCAAAACATCACTGATGTAGTGGCCTAGGGAACAAGGGAAACAGAATAGAGTGTACATTAAGCTTTCAGAATTGTGTGTGCGTGCGTGCATTTTACCTGTACACATGTTGTCTCCCAGATGTGAGATCACACTTGACAATTTGTAGATATTGTCTGGCTGGTGTCTCTGTAAGGAAACACATTTAATAATAGGATTGTTATTTTGTCTACAGGATAGGGGTGCCTTCTATAACTGCCTTATCTTGATCCGCCCACTATCTCTCTCTCTATTTCTCTCTCTCTCTCTATTTCTCTCTTTCTCTCTCTTTCTCTCTCTCTTTCTCTCTCTCTCCTCACCACAGCGGCTGCCTGCTGCTCTTTCTCACTAACAGCTGGTTTCTCTAGCTGGTCAGAGGAATTTGAAGCTGGTGGGGGTATATCAAATATAGTGTAAATGCAAACCAGAAAGTGAAGTGGAAACCTATCAACAAATATACTCTTAACTTCAGCTTCTGACTTGCTTTCCTCAATAGTCCTGTTTCATGAGAGGGTGTTCTGCATGATGTCAGTAACACAATGTCCTACCTGGTCTATCAAGGGTGCCTTTCGGGGAGTTTGCAGGTGTGTTGTCCATGTTGTTTTTCCCCATGGAGCTTGCCCTGTGTAAATTGATGGCATTGAAAAGAAATATCTAGTGTGTGAAAATCATGGTGTGTGTTGGCTACCCAATGTGCAATGTCCCCAAACAGAGTCTAAACCAACCTGGCTCCATGCTGGACAGGGGCTGTCGCCCCACATACGGCTGGGAGGGTCAGTTCTGCAGGGATGGATATGGGATCATCCACCTTCTCTGGCTCCCAGTTGCCTGCAGTAAACCGCTTGATATGAAGCATTAGGACCCTGCTCAGAGACAGGCATTCACACACACAGACAGACGGACAGAGGCAGACAGAGGCAGGCAGAGGCAGGCAGGCATTCACATAAACAGACGACCAGGCAGGCATTCACATAAACAGACGACCAGGCAGGCATTCACAAACAGACGACCAGGCAGGCATTCACATACACAGACGACCAGGCAGGCATTCACACAGACAAAGGCATCAGTCTTGTACTCAAATCAATAACCCAGTTTGGTGAGTTAGATCAGGACTGTCAATTGTAATCTGAGGGACTCACCGGGGCAGCGTGAGGAAGTGCCTAGTCACAGATGCCATGCTGCCTGAGCACACCCTGCATGCACACTCTAATGCAGATGGCTAGGTCACAAAGCATAGCAATACAATTATGAACATGACATTAATGATAGTGTTCCTTGACATACTCACTAACTCTTGGTTGAAGCTAAGTGCTTACCTTAAAGTAGAGGTCCAGGCTGTGTGTCAGGTCTTGGCTCAGGTTCAGTGACAGGTGATTGTAATCCTCCTGACCATACACTATAACTCCACAGCTTCAGAGGTACGGAGAGAAATGCATCAGCTCTCCAACACAAACCTTTTGATCCCTCTACACACTAACTATCTTAATGCTTTACCTCTGTATCCTGCATGTTATGCTGACATTAAACCTCCTCACAAATGTGATGAAGACATCAAGGTACACCATATACAAATGACAGCTGTTACCTGGTGCAGGTACGGAAAGTCTTCAGCTTGAATTCTAACTGCTTCACGGGGCAGGTGTATGGCTCTGGGGAGCCCTTTAATGCCATACCCTCCTCCTTCAGCTGAAAGAGGAGGAGCAACACACATTCATGGGCATCCTAAGAGAAGAATGGGAAAGAAACAGAAAATACATCAACAACTACAACTGAAACAGAGCTAAGGAAAAAGATTGTCACGTGTCCCAGGTTTATTGTTAAGTGAGTCTTTTAGCATATAATATCTTACCTGTTCACCGTCGTCCTCATAGTCCTCATTGACAACGGAGAGACAGCGCTTGACTGTTTGAAGGATTTTCATCTTTTCCTTTTTCTTAGCATTGACAGTGCCTCCAGAAAGCCTTGCCTGATGTAACTCGGCAAAGCAGCTGTGGAGGGAGACAAAGAGCATGCATTCAGGTTTCACTCTCTCACTTTGGCCACAGATTAACTCTGTGCTTCTACTTTAGCCTCTGATCAAATATGATTCAACTGATTCCTGATTGTGACAGGAAATCATCTCTGGTGTTAATCAGTAGCTGAGTTGGGTGTGGTTTTATCTTAAAAATCATATGAGGCACTAAGAGTGTACAAAAGACAGTATGTATACATACATACATACATACATACATACATACAGTACACTGAACAAAAATATAAATGCAACATGTGAAGTGTTGGTCCCATGTTTCATGAGCTGAAATAAAAGATCCCAGAAATGTTCCATATGTACAAAAAGCTTATTTCTCTCAAATTCTGTGCACAAATTTGTTAACATCCCTGTTAGTGAGCATTTATCCTTTGCCAAGATAATCCATCCACCTGACAGGTGGTATATCAAGAAGCTGATTAAACAGCATGATCATCACACAGGTACACAGGTAAACCTTGTGCTGAGGACAATAAAAGGCAACTCTAAAATGTGCAGTTTTGTTACACAACACAGTACCACAGATGTCACAGGTTTTGAGGGAGTGTGCAATTGGCATGCTGACAGCAGGAATGTCCACCAGAGCTGTTGCCAGAGAATTGAATGTTAATTTCTATACCATAAGCCATCTCCAACATTGTTTTAGAGAATTTGGCAGTACGTCCAACCGCAGACCACGTGTAACCACACAAGCCCAGGACCTCCACATCCAGCTTCTTCACCGGCGGCATCGTCTGAGGGGGTGCTGAGGAGTATTTCTGTCTGTAATAAAGCCCTTTTGTGGGGGAAATCTCATTCTGATCGGCTGGGCCTAACTCCCCAGTGGTTGGGCCTACGCCCTCCCAGCCCCACCCATGGCTGTGCCCTTGCTCAGTCGTGAAATCCATACATTATGGCCTAATGAATTTATTTCAATAGACTCATTTCCTTATATGAATTGTAACAGAGTAAAATCTTTCAAATTGTTGCATGTTGCATTTATATACACTGCTCAAAAAAATAAAGGGAACACTAAAATAACACATCCTAGATCTGAATGAATTAAATAATCTTATTAATACTTTTTTCTTTACATAGTTGAATGTGCTGACAACAAAATCACACAAAAATAATCAATGGAAATCCAATTTATCAACCCATGGAGGTCTGGATTATGAGTCACACTCAAAATTAAAGTGGAAAACCACACTACAGGCTGATCCAACTTTGATGTAATATCCTTAAAACAAGTCAAAATGAGGCTCATAATAAAACGCAGAACTACAGGATGTTTCTTAACATAACTCTTTATTAACTAGCTACAACTGCATGTTCGCCTATCTCCAACCACGATCAACTGACGATGGCCTAACCGTCTGGGTGGTCTTAACCAATCACTGCACAGTAGGATACGGCGGTAAAATGCATCCAATTATAATCCAGTATGTATTCACATATGAATATTACATCCCCCTTCTTTTAAAACAAAATACAAATGTTTTACATATTCTAAGCTTTTCTTTTGAATACATGCTCTGTAGTTTGAACTCAAGGTAAGTAACCATTTATATTGCATAATACACCAACTGAATCAACATAGCTCTGAAACAATGATCCAACATACTGTTACTTTTCAAACAAGGGATTCTCAGCAACTCAGCTTTCACTGTAGAAATGACATCTTAACATTTCAAACAAATACAATACCAAAGCATGTCAAGTGAACTTTCAATAACAAGTTTACAGTCTGGAACTCTTTTAGGGCAGCGATCCGCCTACACCCTTTGACATTTCACAAGTCGAGGACAGCTCTGGGCTTGACCTCTCTTCCTGACCTTGTGCGATATGATGTTGAGCATGCTTCTGTGTCAGTCAACAGCTCGTGGTGTTGCAGGTAAGTGTGGTGTATATTGTGCTGTATGTGTGTTTAGTCCATCACGTTCTCTTTCAGGGGAACAGTTCATCTCATCAGTGTGTTGTTCTTTTGTGTTCAGTAAGTGACGACGATTGCGGCGGTACACTGCTCCTTCTGCTGTGCGGACATGATATGAACGTTCAGTGTCAGCTGGCTGGATGACGACTGCTGGTTTCCAGAGGCCATGCTCCTGGATTCTAACTGACTCTCCGTCGATCAGTGGTGGCAGTGGTCTAGCTGACCTGTCGTAGTATCGCTTTTGTTGTTGTTGTCTCTGTGCACGTTTTCCATGCATTTCCTTGTAGCTGACGACCTCAGGTTGCAGCTGCTGGTTGGTGCTGGGAAGGGTTGAGCGAAGTCTGCGGCTCATCAACAGCTGGGCTGGTGATTTGAAGTTGTCAACTGGAGTGTTGCGGTATTCAAGGAGACTGAGGTAGGGGTCTCTCTTGTCTGCTTTTGCTTTGTCCATGAGTGATTTAGCAATCTGCACAGATTTTTCAGCAAGGCCATTACTTTGAGGGTAATGTGGGCTTGTGGTGACGTGTGAACTCCCATGCTTTTGTGAAGGATTCAAACTCATTTGATTTGTAACAGGGCCCATTGTCAGATATTAAAGTCTCTACAATGCCATGCCTGGCAAAGGCTGCTTTCAGCTTGTGTATCACAGCTGCAGATGTGGTGCTGTGAAGCTTGTCGAGTTCGAAGTATCTGCTGTAGTAGTCCACTGTTACGATGTAGTCCTCGTTGTTCCAGGTGAACAGATCGGTTGCCACGACCTGCCAGGGTCGGTCTGGGATACAGTGAGGTAACATTGGCTCTTTGGTGTTTGAGGGGCGTCGTTCAAGACAGATGGCGCATCTACCAACAATGTCCTCTCTTTGTTTGCACATTCCAGGCCAAAACATAATGTCCCGTGCTCTCTGTTTGCACTTTTCCATGCCCATGTGTCCAGCATGGATCTTTGTCAAAATCTCTTCTCTGAGACTGGTAGGAATAATGATTTTCTCTCCTTTGAAAATGATTCCGTTGATCTGTGATAGTTCATCACGATGGTTCCAGAATTCTGAGACGCTCTGAGGGCATTTTCTCCTCTCCTCAGGCCATCCATCCTGTATGACTTTCCTCAGCTGTGTGAGTTGTGAGTCCTTGTCTGTTTCTGCTTGGATCTCCTTCAGTTTCGTGTCACTAACTGGTAAGTTGCTGTACACAGTGTGCACTTGCATGTCCATTCCCTCACTGAGGCTGCTGTCCTTGTAGGTAAGAAACTTCCTGGAGAGTGTGTCTGCGACAGGGATGTCTTTGCCTGGACGGTGAGTGATTGTGAAGTCGTATTTTTGTAGTTGAAGGATCATTCTCTGTAGCCTTGGCGGGGCTGCAGCTAGTGGTTTCCTCATGATTGACTCAAGGGGCTTGTGGTCGGATTCCACAATGACTTGTCGTCCATATACGTACTGATGGAAACGTTTACATCCGAACAGAATGGCATAGAGCTCCTTTTCGATTTGAGCGTAGTTGATTTCACAGTCTGTGAGAGATTTGGAAGCGTAGCCGATGGGCTTTCCTTCTTGCAGTAGCACTGCACCTAGTCCATACTTCGACGCGTCCACTTGGAGTCTGAGCTCTTTGTTGGGGTCGTAGTAGGCAAGGATTGGTCCTGGTTCTCTCGTGATCAAGTCTTTCACATTCTGGAAAGCAATGTCGTGTTGCTTGTCCCAGAGAAACTCACTGGACTGCTTTAGCAGTTGACGCAGGGGTGCATTAGCATTGGAGAGGCTGGGTGCGAACTTGGCTAAGTAGTTGACCATGCCAAGCACTGTTTCCAGCTCTGCACGGTTCTTTGGTGGCTCCATTTCTTTTATGGCTGAGATCTTCTGTGGATCTGGCTTGATTCCATTCGCTGTGAGAAGATGTCCGAAGTAGCTGACCTCTGTAGCGCTGACTGTGCTCTTCTCGGGGTTGAGCCGGACTCCTCTCTCGCGGGACCTTTGCAGCATCGCGCGGAGGTTTCGGTCGTGCTCCTCTTTGGTTCGACCATAGACAAGGATGTCGTCCACAATTGCCACAACTCCGTCGAGGCCTTCGTATACTTCGTCGATCTTTCGCTGAAACTCGTCTTGGGCTGAGATAATCCCAAAAGGCAGGCGACGGAACCTGTAGCGTCCAAACGGTGTGTTGAATGTTGTGAGCTTAGATGACTCTTCTGTGAGCTTGATAGCCCAGTAGCCTGATCTAGCGTCCATGACACTGAAGTAGTGTGCTCCCGCTAGCTTGTGCGTGATACCATCTAGCGTCGGTAAAGGGTAATGGGGCCGTTTGATAGCCTTGTTCAAGTCTCTTGGGTCGAGGCATACTCGGAGCTTGCCTGTGCGTGGTTTCTCCACCACCACTAACGCGTTTACCCAGTCAGTCGGTTCTGTAACCTTGGTGACTATGTCAGATTGCTCCATGCTCTCCAACTCTTTCTTCAGACGGGCACGGAGAGCAAGGGGAATCTTTCTCGGTGGGTAGACCACAGGGGTTGCGTCTGGGTCAAGGTGAATGGTACATTCTCCTGGGAATAATCCTATTCCTGTAAAGACATCAGCAAACTCCTCCAGTACATTTTCTGTCTCTACTGGTGCTGTTACTGATAAAACTAGCTTGATGAGGTCCATGTCTAAACATGCTTTAAGACCTAGCACTGCAGGTGCTCTAGTGTCAACAACGTAAAAGTCCAACATCATGTCACTTTCCTTGTATTTGCATTTGAAAGTGCAAATACCCTGTAGCTCAGTTGGTAGAGCATGGTGTTTGCAACACCAGGGTTGTGGGTTCGATTCCCACGGGGGGCCAGCACAGAAAAAAAAATCTATGAAATGTATGCATTCACTGCTGTAAGTCGCTCTGGATAAGAGCGTCTGATAAATGACTAAAATGTCAAATGTAAATGTGCCTTTTACTGGGAGCTGTTCACCACCATAACCATTCAGTCTGCGCATGGTGGGCTCTAGCTCGCACTCAGATGTCAAGCTGCGGTACTTATTCAGAGGAATAATGTTTACTTGTGCACCAGTGTCTAGTTTGAACTTTAGCTTTGTGCCTTGTGTTCCTATCTCAATGTCAGCAAAGGCTTGCTCTGTCTCTGATATGTGACTTTTCTGTGTCACTGAATCAATAAACAGTTCATCATCATTTGACTCTTTGATTGACATTTCATCTTCACTCACTGTGTGTACTGTTTTTCCACGGTAAGCTCTGCACACTTTTGCAAAGTGATTCCATTTACCACATTTAGTACACTGTTTGCCTTTAGCTGGGCAATTTCCTTGTTCGCCATGCACTTTGTATCCACAATATCCACATGTTTTGGGGCGTTTTGAGTCTGTGTCGCTCTGTTTTGGAGTTATGTCTCTCTCCGTTCTGAAACGCTCTCTCTGGGCACCGGAGGTGTGCTTTGATGTCTGCCTGACTGCGTGCACTGCTTGTTCACGTGATGCGCTCGTGCTGCGGCGCGAAATGGTTTTCATCTGAGCCTGTGCTAGCTCGTGAGATCTGGCTATGTCGATAGCTTTGTCCAGCGTTAGCTCAGACCCAACATTCAAAAGTTTCTCTCTCACTCGCGGTGAGTGTATTCCAAATACAATACGGTCCCTGACCATCTCATCCTTGTTTGCATAATCACAGTCTTTCACAAGCAGACGCAGCTCAGTCACAAACTGTTCAAAAGACTCGCTAGCTCCCTGTACTTTCTCATGGAATTTGTACCTAGCGAAAATTGTATTAGTCTTCGGCACAACATATGCTTCAAAACGATCGTAGTATGTTTTCAGTACCTTTGATTCAGCCTCGGTAAGTGTCCATGTGTTGTAAATATCTCTCCCTTTTTCACCGATCCAGAGGAGCAGGTAGCTACATTTTTCCTCTTCTCCTCTTTCCTTCAGGGGACCCGTGAACATTAGCTCCACATGCTGTTTGTACTTACGCCATGCATCGGGTAAGTTTGTAGACTCCCAGTCCATTCGAGGTGAAGGAACTCCAGAAAAATCCATCTTTTAAGACCATTTACTCTGACACCATGTTTTGTTTTGTACACTTTGTACAAAATAATAAAACGCAGAACTACAGGATGTTTCTTAACATAACTCTTTATTAACTAGCTACAACTACCTGTTAGCCTATCTCCAACCACGATCAACTGCCCATGACCTAACCGTCTGGGTGGTCTTAACCAATCACCGCACAGTATGATACGGCGGTAAAATGCATCCAATTATAATTCAGTATGTATTCACATATGAATATTACACCAGCAATAGACAAATGTAAAGACACATTTACAGCCTATACAATATACAGTAAACATATTTATTAGCTTCTATCTTCTTAAAATACTTTAGAGTAATATTTTATTATGGAAAGTAAAATGCCTATTTCACTTCAGTTGACGCTGATCTGATACAGATCGAACGTGTAGCTTTGCAATGGTTGTTAGGATGGCCTTTGAAAAAGAAAAGGAGAACCGCACTCTCTTGCTCAGACTCAATAATTGAATAACCTAATATCCAACGTTCCGACCGACAAGCTGTCTTCATCATTGTATGTTAGGAGGACCTCTGACCGTACCTCATTGAAAAGGTGCCACTCTGCCTAGTGACTGTAAACTAAACAAAAATACTAACGTTAGTACATTTGTTGTATATTTGCTAGACAGCCATATTTGCTAGACAGCCATATTTGCTAGACAGCCATTTGTTGTATATTAGCTTGACAGCCATATTACTAGCTAGCTAGCTAACTACGTTATCTATTTTAGTCTATGCAAGTCTAGTTGGACGATTAATCAGCAATATTCTAGCAGACCTTTACTAGCTAGGTCATAACGAGTGAAAATGGCTAGCTAGCTACATCATGTAAGGTAAACCGCAATGTAAAAAGTTGGGCAATTCAAACAGTCAGTGTTAGCGAGCAACTTTTTGGTTGCACTGTGTTTAACAATTAAAGCAAGGCTGAACAGCTTATTTTTGGTTTCAACAGGTGAAGGTACTGAAGGAGAAGATAACTTCCCAGTGTCTGGACAGAAGCTCATATATGCTGGCAAAATCCTGCAAGATGACACACCTATTAAAGACTACAAAATTGACGAGAAGAACTTCGTTGTAGTTATGGTATCGAAGGTACATTTCCCTAATCCATTTTACTTGGACTCATAATGAGCTGCACCCACCTGTTTTGGGTCACATGATTGTCTGCATAGATGACAGTAATAGCCTGTTTATATCTCCTCTGGAACTAGGCAAAGTCTGCCACAGCTGCTTCAACACCTTCCTCAGAGGCACCCAAGGCCCCTGTCCAGGACTCTGGGTCGTCTGCGGGCCGGCCCCTGCAGCCATCCCTATCCCCCCAGAGGAGCCCACACCTCCAGTCGCAGAGCACCCAGCTCTGATGTCCTCTTAGTCTTTCCCACAGTAGTTGTGGGTCAAGACTGTCTTCCAAACTGATCTGTGATGTATGGTCTGTTACATTGCCATTCATTGTTCCATTACTTTATTGTATTTGTGGTTACATTCAAATCCTGAGGGAGTGCGTAGATAGACTGTGCACAGACACACAATATTGTTTTAATATTATTAACTTTTTCCACTTTTTACTCAACATGAATGAATGATAGAGATTGCCTCTTATACAGTGCATTCGGAACGTATTCACACCCATTGACTTTTTCCACATTTTGTTACGTTACAGCCTTATTCAAAAAGGATTTTAAAAAATTACAAATCCTCATCAATCTACACACAATACCCCATAATGACAAAGTGAAGACAGGTTTTTAGACATTCTAGCAAATTTATACAAAATAAAAAACAGAAATACTTGTACATGATTGTACATGATTTGGAAAGGCACACCTGTCTATATAAGGTCCCGCAGTTGACAGTGCATGTCAGAACAAAAACCAAGCCATGAGGTCGAAGGAATTGTCCTCCATCATTCCTAAATGTAAGAAGTTTGGAACCTCAGACTCCTAGAGCTGGCTGCCTGGCCAAACTGAGCAATCAGGTGAGAAAGGCCTTGGTCAGGGAGGTGAACAAGAACCTGATGGTCACTCTGACAGAGCTCCAGAGTTCCTCTGTGGAGATTGGAGAACCCTCCAGAAGGACAACCATCTCTGCAGCACTCCACCAATCAGGTCTTTCTGGTAGAGTGGCCAGACGGAAGCCACTTCTCAGCAAAAGGCATATGACAGCACGCTTGGAGTTTGCCAAAAGCCACCTAAAGACTCTCAGACCATGAGAAACAAGATTGAACTCCTTGGCCTGAATGCCAAGCGTCACATCTGGAGGAAACCTGGCACCATTTCTACGGTGAAGTATGGTGGTGGCAGCATCGTGCTGTGGGGATGTTTTTCAGCAGCAGGGACTGGGAGACTAGTCAGAATCGAGGGAAAGATGAACGGCACAAAGTACAGAGAGATGCTTGTTGAAAACCAACTCCAGAGCGTTCAGGATCTCAGACTGGGGCGAAGGGGTCAACTTCCAACAAGACAACGACCATAAGCACACAGCCAAGACAACGCAGGGGTGGCTTGGGGACAAGTCTCTGAGTGGCCCAGCCAGAGCCCAGACTTTAACCTGATTGAACATCTCTGGAGACCTGAAAATAGCTGTGCAGCGATTCTCCCCATCCAACCTGACAGAGCTTGAGAGGATCTGCAGAGAAGAATGGGAGAAACTCCCCAAATACAGGTGTGCTAAGCTTGTAGCGTCATACCCAAGAAGACTCGAGGGTGTAATCGCTGCCTAAGGTGCTTCAACAAAGTACTGAGTAAAGGGTCTGAATACTTATGTAAATGTGATAGTTAAGCTTTTTGTTTTCTTTATACATTTGCAAAAAATTCTAAAAACCTGTTTTTGCTGTCATTATGGGGTAGATTGATGAGAAGAAGAACAACAATTTAATCCATTTTAGAATAAGGCTGTAACTTAACAAAATGTGGAAAAAGTCAAGGGGTCTGAATACTTTCTGAATGCACTGTAGGTGCAGTTATTAACTACCATGTACAGTAAAGGAAAATGAATTGCACTAGGTAGGTGAGATGTTTTATATTTATATAATTGTAAACATACAGTGGATAGCCTACAGTGGTGTAGGATGTTTCTTCTGGTGGTCTAGGGCAGCTTGATGGTGGTCTAGGGCAGCTTGATGGTGGTCTAGGGCAGCCTGATGGTGGTCTAGGGCAGCTTGATGGTGGTCTAGGGCAGCTTGATGGTGGTCTAGGGCAGCTTGATGGTGGTCTAGGGCAGCTTGATGGTGGTCTAGGGCAGCTTGATGGTGGTCTAGGGCAGCTTGATGGTGGTCTAGGGCAGCTTGATGGTGGTCTAGGGCAGCTTGATGGTGGTCTAGGGCATCCTAATTCGATGAATCTGATGTTTCTTGGTGTGCGGTAGGTGCTACTCCAGGTGGTCCCTGAGCGCTGTGACCCTAACGATGGGTTCTCCTGGTGCTTCTCCTAGTAGTGAGGGGCCTGGTCTCCTTCACCTGCTCCACTACAATGAGAAATGACAGGGAGATCTTACATGTACATACAATGTCTGGAAAATAACACATACAGAGGGATTACAGGTTAAAGGGATAACTCTTAATGCGTGGTCAATTAATCATCTTTCTAGCTTTGGTGAACACTTTTTTTTTTCTTGATGACTCATTGTCGTGATTGACTCCATTTGTGGCATTCTTCTCAAATGTGTGGGCTAGAGCCTTACCTGCAGACATAGAACAGGATGTAGGCAGTCTGTGCCGTTGCCCTCAGCACAGTGGCCTCATCTGTCCTCAAGACATGTGCGTCATCCAGGCAGAGCCACCCACTGCCACGGCTGTCCAAAACATCACTGATGTAGTGGCCTAGGGAACAAGGGAAACAGAATAGAGTGTACATTAAGCTTTCAGAATTGTGTGTGCGTGCGTGCATTTTACCTGTACACATGTTGTCTCCCAGATGTGAGATCACACTTGACAATTTGTAGATATTGTCTGGCTGGTGTCTCTGTAAGAAAACACATTTAATAATAGGATTATTATTTTGTCTACAGGATAGGGGTGCCTTCTATAACTGCCTTATCTTGATCCGCCCACTATCTCAACTGGATGGAATTATCTCTCTCTCTATTTCTCTCTCTCTCTCTCTCTCTCTCTCTCTATTTCTCTCTCTCTCCTCACCACAGCGGCTGCCTGCTGCTCTTTCTCACTAACAGCTGGTTTCTCTAGCTGGTCAGAGGAATTTGAAGCTGGTGGGGGTATATCAAATATAGTGTAAATGCAAACCAGAAAGTGAAGTGGAAACCTATCAACAAATATACTCTTAACTTCAGCTTCTGACTTGCTTTCCTCAATAGTCCTGTTTCATGAGAGGGTGTTCTGCATGATGTCAGTAACACAATGTCCTACCTGGTCTATCAAGGGTGCCTTTCGGGGAGTTTGCAGGTGTGTTGTCCATGTTGTTTTTCCCCATGGAGCTTGCCCTGTGTAAATTGATGGCATTGAAAAGAAATATCTAGTGTGTGAAAATCATGGTGTGTGTTGGCTACCCAATGTGCAATGTCCCCAAACAGAGTCTAAACCAACCTGGCTCCATGCTGGACAGGGGCTGTCGCCCCACATACGGCTGGGAGGGTCAGTTCTGCAGGGATGGATATGGGATCATCCACCTTCTCTGGCTCCCAGTTGCCTGCAGTAAACCGCTTGATATGAAGCATTAGGACCCTGCTCAGAGACAGACAGGCATTCACACACACAGACAGACGGACAGAGGCAGACAGGCATTCACATAAACAGACGACCAGGCAGGCATTCACATACACAGACGACCAGGCAGGCATTCACATACACAGACGACCAGGCAGGCATTCACATACACAGACGACCAGGCAGGCATTCACACAGACAAAGGCATCAGTCTTGTACTCAAATCAATAACCCAGTTTGGTGAGTTAGATCAGGACTGTCAATTGTAATCTGAGGGACTCACCGGGGCAGCGTGAGGAAGTGCCTAGTCACAGATGCCATGCTGCCTGAGCACACCCTGCATGCACACTCTAATGCAGATGGCTAGGTAACAAAGCATAGCAATACAATTATGAACATGACATTAATGATAGTGTTCCTTGACATACTAACTCTTGGTTGAAGCTAAGTGCTGACCTTAAAGTAGAGGTCCAGGCTGTGTGTCAGGTCTTGGCTCAGGTTCAGTGACAGGTGATTGTAATCCTCCTGACCATACACTATAACTCCACAGCTTCAGAGGTACGGAGAGAAATGCATCAGCTCTCCAACACAAACCTTTTGATCCCTCTACACACTAACTATCTTAATGCTTTACCTCTGTATCCTGCATGTTATGCTGACATTAAACCTCCTCACAAATGTGATGAAGACATCAAGGTACACCATATACAAATGACAGCTGTTACCTGGTGCAGGTACGGAAAGTCTTCAGCTTGAATTCTAACTGCTTCACGGGGCAGGTGTATGGCTCTGGGGAGCCCTTTAATGCCATACCCTCCTCCTTCAGCTGAAAGAGGAGGAGCAACACACATTCATGGGCATCCTAAGAGAAGAATGGGAAAGAAACAGAAAATACATCAACAACTACAACTGAAACAGAGCTAAGGAAAAAGATTGTCACGTGTCCCAGGTTTATTGTTAAGTGAGTCTTTTAGCATATAATATCTTACCTGTTCACCGTCGTCCTCATAGTCCTCATTGACAACGGAGAGACAGCGCTTGACTGTTTGAAGGATTTTCATCTTTTCCTTTTTCTTAGCATTGACAGTGCCTCCAGAAAGCCTTGCCTGATGTAACTCGGCAAAGCAGCTGTGGAGGGAGACAAAGAGCATGCATTCAGGTTTCACTCTCTCACTTTGGCCACAGATTAGCTCTGTGCTTCTACTTTAGCCTCTGATCAAATATGATTCAACTGATTCCTGATTGTGACAGGAAATCATCTCTGGTGTTAATCAGTAGCTGAGTTGGGTGTGGTTTTATCTTAAAAATCATATGAGGCACTAAGAGTGTACAAAAGACAGTATGTATACATACATACATACAGTACACTGAACAAAAATATAAATGCAACATGTGAAGTGTTGGTCCCATGTTTCATGAGCTGAAATAAAAGATCCCAGAAATGTTCCATATGTACAAAAAGCTTATTTCTCTCAAATTCTGTGCACAAATTTGTTAACATCCCTGTTAGTGAGCATTTATCCTTTGCCAAGATAATCCATCCACCTGACAGGTGGTATATCAAGAAGCTGATTAAACAGCATGATCATCACACAGGTACACAGGTAAACCTTGTGCTGAGGACAATAAAAGGCAACTCTAAAATGTGCAGTTTTGTTACACAACACAGTACCACAGATGTCACAGGTTTTGAGGGAGTGTGCAATTGGCATGCTGACAGCAGGAATGTCCACCAGAGCTGTTGCCAGAGAATTGAATGTTAATTTCTATACCATAAGCCATCTCCAACATTGTTTTAGAGAATTTGGCAGTACGTCCAACCGCAGACCACGTGTAACCACACAAGCCCAGGACCTCCACATCCAGCTTCTTCACCGGCGGCATCGTCTGAGGGGGTGCTGAGGAGTATTTCTGTCTGTAATAAAGCCCTTTTGTGGGGGAAATCTCATTCTGATCGGCTGGGCCTAACTCCCCAGTGGTTGGGCCTACGCCCTCCCAGCCCCACCCATGGCTGTGCCCTTGCTCAGTCGTGAAATCCATACATTATGGCCTAATGAATTTATTTCAATAGACTCATTTCCTTATATGAATTGTAACAGAGTAAAATCTTTCAAATTGTTGCATGTTGCATTTATATACACTGCTCAAAAAAATAAAGGGAACACTAAAATAACACATCCTAGATCTGAATGAATTAAATAATCTTATTAATACTTTTTTCTTTACATAGTTGAATGTGCTGACAACAAAATCACACAAAAATAATCAATGGAAATCCAATTTATCAACCCATGGAGGTCTGGATTATGAGTCACACTCAAAATTAAAGTGGAAAACCACACTACAGGCTGATCCAACTTTGATGTAATATCCTTAAAACAAGTCAAAATGAGGCTCAGTAGTGTGTGTGGCCTCCATGTGCCTGTATGACCTCCCTACAAGGCCTGGGCATGCTCCTGATGAGGTGGCGGATGGTCTCCTGAGGGATGTCCTCCCAGACCTGGACTAAAGCATCCGCCAACTCCTGGACAGTCTGTGGTGCAACGTGGCATTGGTGGATGGAGCGAGACATGATGTCCCAGATGTGCTCAATTGGATTCAGGTCTGGGGAACGGGCGGGCCAGTCCATAGCATCGATGCCTTCCTCTTGCAGGAACTGCTGACACACTCCAGCCACATGAGGTCTAGTATTGTCTTGCATTAGGAGGAACCCAGGGCCAACCGCACCAGCATATGGTCTCACAAGGGGTCTGATGATCTCATCTCGGTACCTAATGGCAGTCAGGCTACCTCTGGCGAGCACATGGAGGGCTGTGCGGCCCCCCAAAGAAATGCCACCCCACACCATGACTGACCCACCGCCAAACAGGTCATTCTGGAGGATGTTGCAGGCAGCAGAACGTTCTCCACGGCGTCTCCAGACTCTGTCACGTCTGTCACATGTGCTCAGTGTGAACCTGCTTTCATCTGTGAAGAGCACAGGGCGCCAGTGGCGAATTTGCCAATCTTGGTGTTCTCTGGCAAATGCCAAACGTCCTGCACGGTGTTGGGCTGTAAGCACAACCCCCACCTGTGGACGTCGGGCCCTCATCCCACCCTCATGGAGTCTGTTTCTAACCGTTTTGAGCAGACACATGCACATTTGTGGCCTCCTGGAGGTAATTTTGCTGGGCTCTGGCAGTGCTCCTCCTGCTCCTCCTTGCACAAAGGCGGAGGTAGCGGTCCTGCTTCTGGGTTGTTGCCCTCCTACAGCCTCCTCCATGTCTCCTGATGTACTGGCCTGTCTCCTGGTAGCGCCTCCATGCTCTGGACACTACTCTGACAGACACAGCAAACCTTCTTGCCACAGCTCGCATTGATGTGCCATCCTGGATGAGCTGCACTACCTGAGCCACTTGTGTGGGTTGTAGACTCCGTCTCATGCTACCACTAGAGTGAAAGCACCGCCAGCATTCAAAAGTGACCAAAACATCAGCCAGGAAGCATAGGAACTGAGAAGTGGTCTGTGGTTACCACCTGCAGAACCACTCCTTTATTGGGGGTGTCTTGCTAATTGCCTATAATTTCCATCTGTTGTCTATTCCATTTGCACAACAGCATGTGAAATTTATTGTCAATCAGTGTTGCTTCCTAAGTGGACAGTTTGATTTCACAGAAGTGTGATTGACTTGGAGTTACATTGTGTTGTTTAAGTGTTCCCTTTATTTTTTTGAGCAGTATATTTGTTTAGTATAGATAGATAGATAGATAGATAGATAGATACATACTGTACATACTGTACATACATACCACAGGAGGTTGATGGCACCTTAATTGGTAATGGCTGGAGCGGAATCAGTGGAATGCTATCAAATACATCAAACATATGGTTTCTATGTGTTTGATGCCATTCCATTTGCTCCATTACAGACATCATTACGAGCCGTCGTCCCCTCAGCAGCCTCCACTGACACATACATTGAGGCGGGACTTGTGTACTGTAACTATAAGCGTCTAGATGGGTGGGTCAGTGTGTGTACAGGTGCGACAGGAGAGTGAAAGCGAGGCTGTATACCATAGCAGTTTAGAGGAGGGGGAGGAACTCCAGGTGTCCTGCTGTTTCAGGATGTCTCTGCAAAATGCTGGCAGCCCCAGCAGGCACTGCAGAGCAGAGTTCATGAAGCAGGTGTTGCCAATATTAGGCAACCTGTGGGAAAGAAGCCATCAGTTACACACTAATATCTGAACAGTGGACCAAAGGTAAACTAATGAATGGATTTGTAAGGCATGAACGCAAGATAACTCTGAATACCCCACAGAATTATTTAAAACAAAAAGCAGAGCTCAGAGATAAGAGTAGGTGTGTGTGTGTAGATGTGTGTGTGTTTTACCCGAGGAGCTTGGTGTTGTCTTCGCCCTCGCCTGTGCAGCTCTGCTCCCCCAGCTGGGTGCTACTCTTGCTGAACAGGTTTGGGAGGCGAGCCATGGCTTCCCGAGGCCTGACCAATGGCCTGGAGGAAGAGAGACTGGTTAGAGGCCTCAGTAGCAGTAGCTCCACACCAATCGGTCTGTTTGAACACTGTTTTAATGTACAAGCATACAGATATTCCTTACCATGTCATGGTGTGAGTGACCACTCTTATGTAGAGTCGAGTGAGATGAAGGTGGCTATTGTCTACAGTACTTACCTCTCCAAGGAGACAGAGGAATCCCTCAGGTCAATGGAGGCCTCTGCAGAGAGAGACCGAGAGACGGACAGCGGTAAGAAAGAAGCTTTGTCAAAGATGAATTGAGAAAAATAGCACCAACAAATGGCACCCGTTTACAGACCTGCGATGCCAGCAAATCGGGGTACCATTCTCTTTGTCTGTGGAACAAATGCCCCCACCTCTTTGACCTCAGAGCTCATAAGATCTCTGTAAAGACACACAGACATATGCATTAGGTTAGCTATATTATATTGGCTTTTTCATTTCAATTCAATGGTGTTGGTTGGCATGAAATTTGATGTCAGGCTGCAGTACCTGGCAGTCTCACTGTCTTTGTTGGTCTCTCCATGGTGGTCCAGGGGGTTTGGAGAGGAGGACTGGGGGGCAGGGGAGGAGACGTGGGTTGTGGAGGAAGGGCAGGCAGGACTGGGGGGAGTGGCAGAGGAGGATGACTGAGTTGAGACAGCCAGGGAAACAGAGGAAGCACTAAAAGGGGAGGAGGTCTGTGATCCTTCCTCTGAAGAAGAAGAAGAAGAGACAGATGACATGTGGAGAGAGGAGAGGGAAGAGAGGCTGAAGAACTTGGAGAGAGTGGAAGGGGATCTGGCAGGGGATCCAGGGGGTGAGGGGGATGCAGCGCCGATTGGTGTTCGGCCAGACAAGGGGTCGAGGGGTGTCAGAGATGTTGTAGACGGTTTCAAATGGAAAGAAGAGACAAAGGAAGAATCAAGTTGGTGGTGATCCTTTACGTTCTTCTTCTCCCGGTTTTTCCAAACTGACGCAGTTACCATGCTGGCATCCAATGACGTCAGTTTGGGTGGGATTGGGAACGGCGATGGACAGCGGCTCCCAATCCCGAGGCGAACTCTGCACTTCTTTTTCTGTTTGGAGAAACATTATATAGCTAATATAGTACATAACAAATCAAATAAAAAGATCTTACTTGCTTCACAACAGACCTTGTTATATTTGAACTAGCAGCAAAGGTCACACCCAAACCACATGATCTGACCATAAAATAAAGAACTTGTCGCCCATTGTAACCATAGTTATACCCTCTGTCCCAAATCCTGCCATATGGGACACATAAATAGACAATGAAACAACTAGGAATAGCAGAAAAGAATAGAATATACTCTAAATTGTAACAGAATTAGATCAATTCTAGCCCAGACTAAACATATACCTTTTTACAGCAACACAAACATCCCATTTCAGTGTATTTGTAGACTATGCCTTATTTTGCAGAACATCAAAATATGTTGCCTATTTAACATTGTGATGTCATAACCAAATTATGATGCGCTTGACTACGCGTTACCAGCGTAAATAGCCAACAAATCACACAAACCAAAATGTTGAAAAATAATTTACAAAATGAATTGATCGTGTATTCAGAGTTGTTCCTATTTCATAAAATATACAAAATAACTAGGTTCTTGCCAATAAACCTGTTTTTTTATTGAGAAAACATTTGTCTTCTCTTTCTCCCATGCTCCCTGGGTCACTGACGCATGATTGTATGGGATATAGTAAGAGGCTAGGAAATTCGAAGTACTGTCTATCAGAATCAAAATAACTTTTATTGCCCAAGTGGCCTACATTCACACATTCACAGAATTTGACTCGGTGAATTGGTGCTGCCAGCAATAGACAAATGTAAAGACACATTTACAGCCTATACAATATACAGTAAACATAAAACATATTTATTAGCTTCTATCTTCTTAAAATACTTTAGAGTAATATTTTATTATGGAAAGTAAAATGCCTATTTCACTTCAGTTGACGCTGATCTGATACAGATCGAACGTGTAGCTTTGCAATGGTTGTTAGGATGACCTTTGAAAAAGAAAAGGAGAGCCGCACTCTCTTGCTCAGACTCAATAATTGAATAACCTAATATCCAACGTTCCGACCGACAAGCTGTCTTCATCATTGTATGTTAGGAGGACCTCTGACCGTACCTCATTGAAAAGGTGCCACTCTGCCTAGTGACTGTAAACTAAACAAAAATACTAACGTTAGTACATTTGTTGTATATTTGCTAGATAGCCATATTTGCTAGACAGCCATTTGTTGTATATTAGCTTGACAGCCATATTACTAGCTAGCTAGCTAACTACGTTATCTATTTTAGTCTATGCAAGTCTAGTTGGACGATTAATCAGCAATATTCTAGCAGACCTTTACTAGCTAGGTCATAACGAGTGAAAATGGCTAGCTAGCTACATCATGTAAGGTAAACCGCAATGTAAAAAGTTGGGCAATTCAAACAGTCAGTGTTAGCGAGCAACTTTTTGGTTGCACTGTGTTTAACAATTAAAGCAAGGCTGAACAGCTTATTTTTGGTTTCAACAGGTGAAGGTACTGAAGGAGAAGATAACTTCCCAGTGTCTGGACAGAAGCTCATATATGCTGGCAAAATCCTGCAAGATGACACACCTATTAAAGACTACAAAATTGACGAGAAGAACTTCGTTGTAGTTATGGTATCGAAGGTACATTTCCCTAATCCATTTTACTTGGACTCATAATGAGCTGCACCCACCTGTTTTGGGTCACATGATTGTCTGCATAGATGACAGTAATAGCCTGTTTATATCTCCTCTGGAACTAGGCAAAGTCTGCCACAGCTGCTTCAACACCTTCCTCAGAGGCACCCAAGGCCCCTGTCCAGGACTCTGGGTCGTCTGCGGGCCGGCCCCTGCAGCCATCCCTATCCCCCCAGAGGAGCCCACACCTCCAGTCGCAGAGCACCCAGCTCTGATGTCCTCTTAGTCTTTCCCACAGTAGTTGTGGGTCAAGACTGTCTTCCAAACTGATCTGTGATGTATGGTCTGTTACATTGCCATTCATTGTTCCATTACTTTATTGTATTTGTGGTTACATTCAAATCCTGAGGGAGTGCGTAGATAGACTGTGCACAGACACACAATATTGTTTTAATATTATTAACTTTTTCCACTTTTTACTCAACATGAATGAATGATAGAGATTGCCTCTTATACAGTGCATTCGGAACGTATTCACACCCATTGACTTTTTCCACATTTTGTTACGTTACAGCCTTATTCAAAAAGGATTTTAAAAAATTACAAATCCTCATCAATCTACACACAATACCCCATAATGACAAAGTGAAGACAGGTTTTTAGACATTCTAGCAAATGTATACAAAATAAAAAACAGAAATACTTGTACATGATTGTACATGATTTGGAAAGGCACACCTGTCTATATAAGGTCCCGCAGTTGACAGTGCATGTCAGAACAAAAACCAAGCCATGAGGTCGAAGGAATTGTCCTCCATCATTCCTAAATGGAAGAAGTTTGGAACCTCAGACTCCTAGAGCTGGCTGCCTGGCCAAACTGAGCAATCAGGTGAGAAAGGCCTTGGTCAGGGAGGTGAACAAGAACCTGATGGTCACTCTGACAGAGCTCCAGAGTTCCTCTGTGGAGATTGGAGAACCCTCCAGAAGGACAACCATCTCTGCAGCACTCCACCAATCAGGTCTTTCTGGTAGAGTGGCCAGACGGAAGCCACTTCTCAGCAAAAGGCATATGACAGCACGCTTGGAGTTTGCCAAAAGCCACCTAAAGACTCTCAGACCATGAGAAACAAGATTGAACTCCTTGGCCTGAATGCCAAGCGTCACATCTGGAGGAAACCTGGCACCATTTCTACGGTGAAGTATGGTGGTGGCAGCATCGTGCTGTGGGGATGTTTTTCAGCAGCAGGGACTGGGAGACTAGTCAGAATCGAGGGAAAGATGAACGGCACAAAGTACAGAGAGATGCTTGTTGAAAACCAACTCCAGAGCGTTCAGGATCTCAGACTGGGGCGAAGGGGTCAACTTCCAACAAGACAACGACCATAAGCACACAGCCAAGACAACGCAGGGGTGGCTTGGGGACAAGTCTCTGAGTGGCCCAGCCAGAGCCCAGACTTTAACCTGATTGAACATCTCTGGAGACCTGAAAATAGCTGTGCAGCGATTCTCCCCATCCAACCTGACAGAGCTTGAGAGGATCTGCAGAGAAGAATGGGAGAAACTCCCCAAATACAGGTGTGCTAAGCTTGTAGCGTCATAGCCAAGAAGACTCGAGGGTGTAATCGCTGCCAAAGGTGCTTCAACAAAGTACTGAGTAAAGGGTCTGAATACTTATGTAAATGTGATAGTTAAGCTTTTTGTTTTCTTTATACATTTGCAAAAAATTCTAAAAACCTGTTTTTGCTGTCATTATGGGGTAGATTGATGAGAAGAAGAAAAACAATTTACTCCATTTTAGAATAAGGCTGTAACTTAACAAAATGTGGAAAAAGTCAAGGGGTCTGAATACTTTCTGAATGCACTGTAGGTACAGTTATTAACTACCATGTACAGTAAAGGAAAATGAATTGCACTAGGTAGGTGAGATGTTTTATATTTATATAATTGTAAACATACAGTGGATAGCCTACAGTGGTGTAGGATGTTTCTTCTGGTGGTCTAGGGCAGCTTGATGGTGGTCTAGGGCAGCTTGATGGTGGTCTAGGGCAGCCTGATGGTGGTCTAGGGCAGCTTGATGGTGGTCTAGGGCAGCTTGATGGTGGTCTAGGGCAGCTTGATGGTGGTCTAGGGCAGCTTGATGGTGGTCTAGGGCAGCTTGATGGTGGTCTAGGGCAGCTTGATGGTGGTCTAGGGCATCCTAATTCGATGAATCTGATGTTTCTTGGTGTGCGGTAGGTGCTACTCCAGGTGGTCCCTGAGCGCTGTGACCCTAACGATGGGTTCTCCTGGTGCTTCTCCTAGTAGTGAGGGGCCTGGTCTCCTTCACCTGCTCCACTACAATGAGAAATGACAGGGAGATCTTACATGTACATACAATGTCTGGAAAATAACACATACAGAGGGATTACAGGTTAAAGGGATAACTCTTAATGCGTGGTCAATTAATCATCTTTCTAGCTTTGGTGAACACTTTTTTTTTTCTTGATGACTCATTGTCGTGATTGACTCCATTTGTGGCATTCTTCTCAAATGTGTGGGCTAGAGCCTTACCTGCAGACATAGAACAGGATGTAGGCAGTCTGTGCCGTTGCCCTCAGCACAGTGGCCTCATCTGTCCTCAAGACATGTGCGTCATCCAGGCAGAGCCACCCACTGCCACGGCTGTCCAAAACATCACTGATGTAGTGGCCTAGGGAACAAGGGAAACAGAATAGAGTGTACATTAAGCTTTCAGAATTGTGTGTGCGTGCGTGCATTTTACCTGTACACATGTTGTCTCCCAGATGTGAGATCACACTTGACAATTTGTAGATATTGTCTGGCTGGTGTCTCTGTAAGAAAACACATTTAATAATAGGATTATTATTTTGTCTACAGGATAGGGGTGCCTTCTATAACTGCCTTATCTTGATCCGCCCACTATCTCAACTGGATGGAATTATGTTATCTATTTCTCTCTCTCTCTCTATTTCTCTCTCTCTCCTCACCACAGCGGCTGCCTGCTGCTCTTTCTCACTAACAGCTGGTTTCTCTAGCTGGTCAGAGGAATTTGAAGCTGGTGGGGGTATATCAAATATAGTGTAAATGCAAACCAGAAAGTGAAGTGGAAACCTATCAACAAATATACTCTTAACTTCAGCTTCTGACTTGCTTTCCTCAATAGTCCTGTTTCATGAGAGGGTGTTCTGCATGATGTCAGTAACACAATGTCCTACCTGGTCTATCAAGGGTGCCTTTCGGGGAGTTTGCAGGTGTGTTGTCCATGTTGTTTTTCCCCATGGAGCTTGCCCTGTGTAAATTGATGGCATTGAAAAGAAATATCTAGTGTGTGAAAATCATGGTGTGTGTTGGCTACCCAATGTGCAATGTCCCCAAACAGAGTCTAAACCAACCTGGCTCCATGCTGGACAGGGGCTGTCGCCCCACATACGGCTGGGAGGGTCAGTTCTGCAGGGATGGATATGGGATCATCCACCTTCTCTGGCTCCCAGTTGCCTGCAGTAAACCGCTTGATATGAAGCATTAGGACCCTGCTCAGAGGCAGGCATTCACATAAACAGACGACCAGGCAGGCATTCACATAAACAGACGACCAGGCAGGCATTCACATAAACAGACGACCAGGCAGGCATTCACAAACAGACGACCAGGCAGGCATTCACAAACAGACGACCAGGCAGGCATTCACATACACAGACGACCAGGCAGGCATTCACACAGACAAAGGCATCAGTCTTGTACTCAAATCAATAACCCAGTTTGGTGAGTTAGATCAGGACTGTCAATTGTAATCTGAGGGACTCACCGGGGCAGCGTGAGGAAGTGCCTAGTCACAGATGCCATGCTGCCTGAGCACACCCTGCATGCACACTCTAATGCAGATGGCTAGGTAACAAAGCATAGCAATACAATTATGAACATGACATTAATGATAGTGTTCCTTGACATACTCACTAACTCTTGGTTGAAGCTAAGTGCTGACCTTAAAGTAGAGGTCCAGGCTGTGTGTCAGGTCTTGGCTCAGGTTCAGTGACAGGTGATTGTAATCCTCCTGACCATACACTATAACTCCACAGCTTCAGAGGTACGGAGAGAAATGCATCAGCTCTCCAACACAAACCTTTTGATCCCTCTACACACTAACTATCTTAATGCTTTACCTCTGTATCCTGCATGTTATGCTGACATTAAACCTCCTCACAAATGTGATGAAGACATCAAGGTACACCATATACAAATGACAGCTGTTACCTGGTGCAGGTACGGAAAGTCTTCAGCTTGAATTCTAACTGCTTCACGGGGCAGGTGTATGGCTCTGGGGAGCCCTTTAATGCCATACCCTCCTCCTTCAGCTGAAAGAGGAGGAGCAACACACATTCATGGGCATCCTAAGAGAAGAATGGGAAAGAAACAGAAAATACATCAACAACTACAACTGAAACAGAGCTAAGGAAAAAGATTGTCACGTGTCCCAGGTTTATTGTTAAGTGAGTCTTTTAGCATATAATATCTTACCTGTTCACCGTCGTCCTCATAGTCCTCATTGACAACGGAGAGACAGCGCTTGACTGTTTGAAGGATTTTCATCTTTTCCTTTTTCTTAGCATTGACAGTGCCTCCAGAAAGCCTTGCCTGATGTAACTCGGCAAAGCAGCTGTGGAGGGAGACAAAGAGCATGCATTCAGGTTTCACTCTCTCACTTTGGCCACAGATTAACTCTGTGCTTCTACTTTAGCCTCTGATCAAATATGATTCAACTGATTCCTGATTGTGACAGGAAATCATCTCTGGTGTTAATCAGTAGCTGAGTTGGGTGTGGTTTTATCTTAAAAATCATATGAGGCACTAAGAGTGTACAAAAGACAGTATGTATACATACATACATACAGTACACTGAACAAAAATATAAATGCAACATGTGAAGTGTTGGTCCCATGTTTCATGAGCTGAAATAAAAGATCCCAGAAATGTTCCATATGTACAAAAAGCTTATTTCTCTCAAATTCTGTGCACAAATTTGTTAACCTCTATGGGCTATGTCCCACCCCTGATACACCCTATCAACAACAGGTGAAATATCAAGAGCGCCAAATTTGAAAACAATTAAATGTCATAATTCAAATTTCTCAAACATACAACTATCTTACACCCTTTGAAAGATAAACATCTCCTTAATCTAACCACGTTGTCCGATTCCAAAAAGGCTTTACGGCGAAAGCATAAAGTTAGATTATGTTAGGAGAGTACATTGACAATAGCTGTGTGTAATGTTTTGTCAATTCAAAGACAGGCGTCACCAAAAGCAGAAAACCAGCTAAAATTATGCACGAACCTTTGACAATCTCCATCAGATGACACTCCTAGGACATTATGTTAGACAATACATGCATTTTTTGTTCTATCAAGTTCATATTTATATCCAAAAACAGCGTTTTACTATGGCGTTGATGTTGAGGAAATCGTTTCCCTCCAATAACCGCCAGTCAATCAGCACAACAAATTAAATAATTACTATTCGAAAACATTGGTAAAATATTATATTGTCATTCAAAGAATTATAGATTTACATCTCTTGAACGCAACCGGATTGCCAGATTTAAAAATAACCTTACTGGGAAATCACACTTTGCAATAATCTGAGCACTGCGCCCAGAGAAATACGCTTTGCGATACAAACTAACCGCCATGTTGGAGAGATCTAAAATCGAAAATACTATGTAAATAATTCATTACCTTTGATTCTCTTCATCAGATGTCACTTCCAGGAATCCCAGGTCCATAACAAATGTAGTTTTGTTCGAAAAAGCTCATAATTTATGTCCAAAAAGCTCCGTGTTGTTAGCACATGATCTATGCCCTCCGGACTTGTCTTCATAAACGAGGGGGGAAAAATATTTACTTTCGTTCAAACATGTCAAACGTTGTATAGCATAAATCATTAGTGCCTTTTTTAACCAGAACATGAATAATATTCAAGGCGGACGATTGCATTCTCTTTTAAAACGCATTGGAACGAGAGTACCCAACACGAACTCGCGCGCCAGAGTCTAATCGGCCACCACCGTTCCAAGGCTCTTGTTCGGTCAGATCTCACAGTATAAGACTCAAAACACTTTGTAAAGACTGGTGACATCTGGTGGAAGCCATAGGAAGTGCTCAAAGATTAATAAGCCCCTGTGTGTTTCAATGGCATAGGCTTAAAGGTAATTCAACACATCAGGTATCCACTTCCTGTCAGAATTTGTCTCAGGGTTTTGACTGCCATATGAGTTCTGTTATACTTACAGACACCATTCAAACAGTTTTAGAAAATTCGGAGTGTTTTCTATCCAAACCTGAACAATAATATGCATATTCTAGCTTCTGAGTTGGTGTAGGAGGCAGTTAAAAATGGGCACATATTTTTTTCAAAATTCTCAATACTGCCCCCTAGCCCCAATTAACATCCCTGTTAGTGAGCATTTATCCTTTGCCAAGATAATCCATCCACCTGACAGGTGGTATATCAATAAGCTGATTAAACAGCATGATCATCACACAGGTACACAGGTAAACCTTGTGCTGAGGACAATAAAAGGCCACTCTAAAATGTGCAGTTTTGTTACACAACACAATACCACAGATGTCACAGGTTTTGAGGGAGTGTGCAATTGGCATGCTGACAGCAGGAATGTCCACCAGAGCTGTTGCCAGAGAATTGAATGTTAATTTCTATACCATAAGCCATCTCCAACATTGTTTTAGAGAATTTGGCAGTACGTCCAACCGCAGACCATGTGTAACCACACAAGCCCAGGACCTCCACATCCAGCTTCTTCACCTGCGGCATCGTCTGAGGGGGTGCTGAGGAGTATTTCTGTCTGTAATAAAGCCCTTTTGTGGGGGAAATCTCATTCTGATCGGCTGGGCCTAACTCCCCAGTGGTTGGGCCTACGCCCTCCCAGCCCCACCCATGGCTGTGCCCTTGCTCAGTCGTGAAATCCATAGATTATGGCCTAATGAACTTATTTCAATAGACTAATTTCCTTATATGAATTGTAACTGAGTAAAATCTTTGAAATTGTTGCATGTTACATTTATATATTTGTTTAGGATAGATAGATAGATAGATAGATAGATAGATAGATAGATAGATAGATAGATAGATAGATAGATAGATAGATAGATAGATAGATAGATAGATAGATAGATAGATAGATAGATAGATAGATAGATAGATAGATAGATAGATAGATAGATAGATAGATAGATAGATAGATAGATAGATACATACATACATACATACATACATACATACATACATACATACATACATACATACTGTACATACATACCACAGGAGGTTGATGGCACCTTAATTGGTAATGGCTGGAGCGGAATCAGTGGAATGCTATCAAATACATCAAACATATGGTTTCTATGTGTTTGATGCCATTCCATTTGCTCCATTACAGACATCATTACGAGCCGTCGTCCCCTCAGCAGCCTCCACTGACACATACATTGAGGCGGGACTTGTGTACTGTAACTATAAGCGTCTAGATGGGTGGGTCAGTGTGTGTACAGGTGGGACAGGAGAGTGAAAGCGAGGCTGTATACCATAGCAGTTTAGAGGAGGGGGAGAAACTCCAGGTGTCCTGTTGTCTCAGGATGTCTCTGCAAAATGCTGGCAGCCCCAGCAGGCACTGCAGAGCAGAGTTCATGAAGCAGGTGTTGCCAATATTAGGCAACCTGTGGGAAAGAAGCCATCAGTTACACACTAATATCTGAACAGTGGACCAAAGGTAAACTAATGAATGGATTTGTAAGGCATGAACGCAAGATAACTCTGAATACCACACAGAATTATTTAAAACAAAAAGCAGAGCTCAGAGATAAGAGTAGGTGTGTGTGTGTAGATGTGTGTGTGTTTTACCCGAGGAGCTTGGTGTTGTCTTCGCCCTCGCCTGTGCAGCTCTGCTCCCCCAGCTGGGTGCTACTCTTGCTGAACAGGTTTGGGAGGCGAGCCATGGCTTCCCGAGGTCTGACCAATGGCCTGGAGGAAGAGAGACTGGTTAGAGGCCTCAGTAGCAGTAGCTCGACACCAATCGGTCTGTTTGAACACTGTTTTAATGTACAAGCATACAGATATTCCTTACCATGTCATGGTGTGAGTGACCACTCTTATGTAGAGTCGAGTGAGATGAAGGTGGCTATTGTCTACAGTACTTACCTCTCCAAGGAGACAGAGGAATCCCTCAGGTCAATGGAGGCCTCTGCAGAGAGAGACCGAGAGACGGACAGCGGTAAGAAAGAAGCTTTGTCAAAGATGAATTGAGAAAAATAGCACCAACAAATGGCACCCGTTTACAGACCTGCGATGCCAGCAAATCGGGGTACCATTCTCTTTGTCTGTGGAACAAATGCCCCCACCTCTTTGACCTCAGAGCTCATAAGATCTCTGTAAAGACACACAGACATATGCATTAGGTTAGCTATATTATATTGGCTTTTTCATTTCAATTCAATGGTGTTGGTTGGCATGAAATTTGATATCAGGCTGCAGTACCTGGCAGGCTCACTGTCTTTGTTGGTCTCTCCATGGTGGTCCACGGGGTTTGGAGAGGAGGACTGGGGGGCAGGGGAGGAGACGTGGGTTGTGGAGGAAGGGCAGGCAGGACTGGGGGGAGTGGCAGAGGAGGATGGCTGAGTTGAGACAGCCAGGGAAACAGAGGAAGCACTAAAAGGGGAGGAGGTCTGTGATCCTTCCTCTGAAGAAGAAGAGACAGATGACATGTGGAGAGAGGAGAGGGAAGAGAGGCTGAAGAACTTGGAGAGAGTGGAAGGGGATCTGGCAGGGGATCCAGGGGGTGAGGGGGATGCAGCGCCGATTGGTGTTCGGCCAGACAAGGGGTCGAGGGGTGTCAGAGATGTTGTAGACGGTTTCAAATGGAAAGAAGAGACAAAGGAAGAATCAAGTTGGTGGTGATCCTTTACGTTCTTCTTCTCCCGGTTTTTCCAAACTGACGCAGTTACCATGCTGGCATCCAATGACGTCAGTTTGGGTGGGATTGGGAACGGCGATGGACAGCGGCTCCCAATCCCGAGGCGAACTCTGCACTTCTTTTTCTGTTTGGAGAAACATTATATAGCTAATATAGTACATAACAAATCAAATCAAAAGATCTTACTTGCTTCACAACAGACCTTGTTATATTTGAACTAGCAGCAAAGGTCACACCCAAACCACATGATCTGACCATAAAATAAAGAACTTGTCGCCCATTGTAACCATAGTTATACCCTCTGTCCCAAATCCTGCCATATGGGACACATAAATAGACAATGAAACAACTAGGAATAGCAGAAAAGAATAGAATATACTCTAAATTGTAACAGAATTAGATCAATTCTAGCCCAGACTAAACATATACCTTTTTACAGCAACACAAACATCCCATTTCAGTGTATTTGTAGACTATGCCTTATTTTGCAGAACATCAAAATATGTTGCCTATTTAACATTGTGATGTCATAACCAAATTATGATGCGCTTGACTACGCGTTACCAGCGTAAATAGCCAACAAATCACACAAACCAAAATGTTGAAAAATAATTTACAAAATGAATTGATCGTGTATTCAGAGTTGTTCCTATTTCATAAAATATACAAAATAACTAGGTTCTTGCCAATAAACCTGTTTTTTTATTGAGAAAACATTTGTCTTCTCTTTCTCCCATGCTCCCTGGGTCACTGACGCATGATTGTATGGGATATAGTAAGAGGCTAGGAAATTCGAAGTACTGTCTATCAGAATCAAAATAACTTTTATTGCCCAAGTGGCCTACATTCACACATTCACAGAATTTGACTCGGTGAATTGGTGCTGCCAGCAATAGACAAATGTAAAGACACATTTACAGCCTATACAATATACAGTAAACATAAAACATATTTATTAGCTTCTATCTTCTTAAAATACTTTAGAGTAATATTTTATTATGGAAAGTAAAATGCCTATTTCACTTCAGTTGACGCTGATCTGATACAGATCGAACGTGTAGCTTTGCAATGGTTGTTAGGATGACCTTTGAAAAAGAAAAGGAGAGCCGCACTCTCTTGCTCAGACTCAATAATTGAATAACCTAATATCCAACGTTCCGACCGACAAGCTGTCTTCATCATTGTATGTTAGGAGGACCTCTGACCGTACCTCATTGAAAAGGTGCCACTCTGCCTAGTGACTGTAAACTAAACAAAAATACTAACGTTAGTACATTTGTTGTATATTTGCTAGATAGCCATATTTGCTAGACAGCCATTTGTTGTATATTAGCTTGACAGCCATATTACTAGCTAGCTAGCTAACTACGTTATCTATTTTAGTCTATGCAAGTCTAGTTGGACGATTAATCAGCAATATTCTAGCAGACCTTTACTAGCTAGGTCATAACGAGTGAAAATGGCTAGCTAGCTACATCATGTAAGGTAAACCGCAATGTAAAAAGTTGGGCAATTCAAACAGTCAGTGTTAGCGAGCAACTTTTTGGTTGCACTGTGTTTAACAATTAAAGCAAGGCTGAACAGCTTATTTTTGGTTTCAACAGGTGAAGGTACTGAAGGAGAAGATAACTTCCCAGTGTCTGGACAGAAGCTCATATATGCTGGCAAAATCCTGCAAGATGACACACCTATTAAAGACTACAAAATTGACGAGAAGAACTTCGTTGTAGTTATGGTATCGAAGGTACATTTCCCTAATCCATTTTACTTGGACTCATAATGAGCTGCACCCACCTGTTTTGGGTCACATGATTGTCTGCATAGATGACAGTAATAGCCTGTTTATATCTCCTCTGGAACTAGGCAAAGTCTGCCACAGCTGCTTCAACACCTTCCTCAGAGGCACCCAAGGCCCCTGTCCAGGACTCTGGGTCGTCTGCGGGCCGGCCCCTGCAGCCATCCCTATCCCCCCAGAGGAGCCCACACCTCCAGTCGCAGAGCACCCAGCTCTGATGTCCTCTTAGTCTTTCCCACAGTAGTTGTGGGTCAAGACTGTCTTCCAAACTGATCTGTGATGTATGGTCTGTTACATTGCCATTCATTGTTCCATTACTTTATTGTATTTGTGGTTACATTCAAATCCTGAGGGAGTGCGTAGATAGACTGTGCACAGACACACAATATTGTTTTAATATTATTAACTTTTTCCACTTTTTACTCAACATGAATGAATGATAGAGATTGCCTCTTATACAGTGCATTCGGAACGTATTCACACCCATTGACTTTTTCCACATTTTGTTACGTTACAGCCTTATTCAAAAAGGATTTAAAAAAATTACAAATCCTCATCAATCTACACACAATACCCCATAATGACAAAGTGAAGACAGGTTTTTAGACATTCTAGCAAATGTATACAAAATAAAAAACAGAAATACTTGTACATGATTGTACATGATTTGGAAAGGCACACCTGTCTATATAAGGTCCCGCAGTTGACAGTGCATGTCAGAACAAAAACCAAGCCATGAGGTCGAAGGAATTGTCCTCCATCATTCCTAAATGGAAGAAGTTTGGAACCTCAGACTCCTAGAGCTGGCTGCCTGGCCAAACTGAGCAATCAGGTGAGAAAGGCCTTGGTCAGGGAGGTGAACAAGAACCTGATGGTCACTCTGACAGAGCTCCAGAGTTCCTCTGTGGAGATTGGAGAACCCTCCAGAAGGACAACCATCTCTGCAGCACTCCACCAATCAGGTCTTTCTGGTAGAGTGGCCAGACGGAAGCCACTTCTCAGCAAAAGGCATATGACAGCACGCTTGGAGTTTGCCAAAAGCCACCTAAAGACTCTCAGACCATGAGAAACAAGATTGAACTCCTTGGCCTGAATGCCAAGCGTCACATCTGGAGGAAACCTGGCACCATTTCTACGGTGAAGTATGGTGGTGGCAGCATCGTGCTGTGGGGATGTTTTTCAGCAGCAGGGACTGGGAGACTAGTCAGAATCGAGGGAAAGATGAACGGCACAAAGTACAGAGAGATGCTTGTTGAAAACCAACTCCAGAGCGTTCAGGATCTCAGACTGGGGCGAAGGGGTCAACTTCCAACAAGACAACGACCATAAGCACACAGCCAAGACAACGCAGGGGTGGCTTGGGGACAAGTCTCTGAGTGGCCCAGCCAGAGCCCAGACTTTAACCTGATTGAACATCTCTGGAGACCTGAAAATAGCTGTGCAGCGATTCTCCCCATCCAACCTGACAGAGCTTGAGAGGATCTGCAGAGAAGAATGGGAGAAACTCCCCAAATACAGGTGTGCTAAGCTTGTAGCGTCATACCCAAGAAGACTCGAGGGTGTAATCGCTGCCTAAGGTGCTTCAACAAAGTACTGAGTAAAGGGTCTGAATACTTATGTAAATGTGATAGTTAAGCTTTTTGTTTTCTTTATACATTTGCAAAAAATTCTAAAAACCTGTTTTTGCTGTCATTATGGGGTAGATTGATGAGAAGAAGAACAACAATTTAATCCATTTTAGAATAAGGCTGTAACTTAACAAAATGTGGAAAAAGTCAAGGGGTCTGAATACTTTCTGAATGCACTGTAGGTGCAGTTATTAACTACCATGTACAGTAAAGGAAAATGAATTGCACTAGGTAGGTGAGATGTTTTATATTTATATAAACAGTGGATAGCCTACAGTGGTGTAGGCTGTTTCTTCTGGTGGTCTAGGGCAGCCTGATGGTGGTCTAGGGCAGCTTGATGGTGGTCTAGGGCAGCTTGATGGTGGTCTAGGGCAGCTTGATGGTGGTCTAGGGCAGCTTGATGGTGGTCTAGGGCAGCTTGATGGTGGTCTAGGGCAGCTTGATGGTGGTCTAGGGCAGCTTGATGGTGGTCTAGGGCAGCTTGATGGTGGTCTAAGGCAGCTTGATGGTGGTCTAGGGCAGCTTGATGGTGGTCTAGGGCAGCTTGATGGTGGTCTAGGGCAGCTTGATGGTGGTCTAGGGCATCCTAATTCGATGAATCTGATGTTTCTTGGTGTGCGGTAGGTGCTACTCCAGGTGGTCCCTGAGCGCTGTGCCCCTAACGATGGGTTCTCCTGGTGCTTCTCCTAGTAGTGAGGGGCCTGGTCTCCTTCACCTGCTCCACTACAATGAGAAATGACAGGGAGATCTTACATGTACATACAATGTCTGGAAAATAACACATACAGAGGGATTACAGGTTAAAGGGATAACTCTTAATGCGTGGTCAATTAATCATCTTTCTAGCTTTGGTGAACACTTTTTTTTTTCTTGATGACTCATTGTCGTGATTGACTCCATTTGTGGCATTCTTCTCAAATGTGTGGGCTAGAGCCTTACCTGCAGACATAGAACAGGATGTAGGCAGTCTGTGCCGTTGCCCTCAGCACAGTGGCCTCATCTGTCCTCAAGACATGTGCGTCATCCAGGCAGAGCCACCCACTGCCACGGCTGTCCAAAACATCACTGATGTAGTGGCCTAGGGAACAAGGGAAACAGAATAGAGTGTACATTAAGCTTTCAGAATTGTGTGTGCGTGCGTGCATTTTACCTGTACACATGTTGTCTCCCAGATGTGAGATCACACTTGACAATTTGTAGATATTGTCTGGCTGGTGTCTCTGTAAGGAAACACATTTAATAATAGGATTGTTATTTTGTCTACAGGATAGGGGTGCCTTCTATAACTGCCTTATCTTGATCCGCCCACTATCTCAACTGGATGGAATTATCTCTCTCTCTATTTCTCTCTCTCTCTCTCTCTCTATTTCTCTCTCTCTCCTCACCACAGCGGCTGCCTGCTGCTCTTTCTCACTAACAGCTGGTTTCTCTAGCTGGTCAGAGGAATTTGAAGCTGGTGGGGGTATATCAAATATAGTGTAAATGCAAACCAGAAAGTGAAGTGGAAACCTATCAACAAATATACTCTTAACTTCAGCTTCTGACTTGCTTTCCTCAATAGTCCTGTTTCATGAGAGGGTGTTCTGCATAATGTCAGTAACACAATGTCCTACCTGGTCTATCAAGGGTGCCTTTCGGGGAGTTTGCAGGTGTGTTGTCCATGTTGTTTTTCCCCATGGAGCTTGCCCTGTGTAAATTGATGGCATTGAAAAGAAATATCTAGTGTGTGAAAATCATGGTGTGTGTTGGCTACCCAATGTGCAATGTCCCCAAACAGAGTCTAAACCAACCTGGCTCCATGCTGGACAGGGGCTGTCGCCCCACATACGGCTGGGAGGGTCAGTTCTGCAGGGATGGATATGGGATCATCCACCTTCTCTGGCTCCCAGTTGCCTGCAGTAAACCGCTTGATATGAAGCATTAGGACCCTGCTCAGAGACAGGCATTCACACACACAGACAGACGGACAGAGGCAGGCATTCACATAAACAGACGACCAGGCAGGCATTCACATAAACAGACGACCAGGCAGGCATTCACATAAACAGACGACCAGGCAGGCATTCACAAACAGACGACCAGGCAGGCATTCACATACACAGACGACCAGGCAGGCATTCACACAGACAAAGGCATCAGTCTTGTACTCAAATCAATAACCCAGTTTGGTGAGTTAGATCAGGACTGTCAATTGTAATCTGAGGGACTCACCGGGGCAGCGTGAGGAAGTGCCTAGTCACAGATGCCATGCTGCCTGAGCACACCCTGCATGCACACTCTAATGCAGATGGCTAGGTAACAAAGCATAGCAATACAATTATGAACATGACATTAATGATAGTGTTCCTTGACATACTCACTAACTCTTGGTTGAAGCTAAGTGCTGACCTTAAAGTAGAGGTCCAGGCTGTGTGTCAGGTCTTGGCTCAGGTTCAGTGACAGGTGATTGTAATCCTCCTGACCATACACTATAACTCCACAGCTTCAGAGGTACGGAGAGAAATGCATCAGCTCTCCAACACAAACCTTTTGATCCCTCTACACACTAACTATCTTAATGCTTTACCTCTGTATCCTGCATGTTATGCTGACATTAAACCTCCTCACAAATGTGATGAAGACATCAAGGTACACCATATACAAATGACAGCTGTTACCTGGTGCAGGTACGGAAAGTCTTCAGCTTGAATTCTAACTGCTTCACGGGGCAGGTGTATGGCTCTGGGGAGCCCTTTAATGCCATACCCTCCTCCTTCAGCTGAAAGAGGAGGAGCAACACACATTCATGGGCATCCTAAGAGAAGAATGGGAAAGAAACAGAAAATACATCAACAACTACAACTGAAACAGAGCTAAGGAAAAAGATTGTCACGTGTCCCAGGTTTATTGTTAAGTGAGTCTTTTAGCATATAATATCTTACCTGTTCACCGTCGTCCTCATAGTCCTCATTGACAACGGAGAGACAGCGCTTGACTGTTTGAAGGATTTTCATCTTTTCCTTTTTCTTAGCATTGACAGTGCCTCCAGAAAGCCTTGCCTGATGTAACTCGGCAAAGCAGCTGTGGAGGGAGACAAAGAGCATGCATTCAGGTTTCACTCTCTCACTTTGGCCACAGATTAACTCTGTGCTTCTACTTTAGCCTCTGATCAAATATGATTCAACTGATTCCTGATTGTGACAGGAAATCATCTCTGGTGTTAATCAGTAGCTGAGTTGGGTGTGGTTTTATCTTAAAAATCATATGAGGCACTAAGAGTGTACAAAAGACAGTATGTATACATACATACATACAGTACACTGAACAAAAATATAAATGCAACATGTGAAGTGTTGGTCCCATGTTTCATGAGCTGAAATAAAAGATCCCAGAAATGTTCCATATGTACAAAAAGCTTATTTCTCTCAAATTCTGTGCACAAATTTGTTAACCTCTATGGGCTATGTCCCACCCCTGATACACCCTATCAACAACAGGTGAAATATCAAGAGCGCCAAATTTGAAAACAATTAAATGTCATAATTCAAATTTCTCAAACATACAACTATCTTACACCCTTTGAAAGATAAACATCTCCTTAATCTAACCACGTTGTCCGATTCCAAAAAGGCTTTACGGCGAAAGCATAAAGTTAGATTATGTTAGGAGAGTACATTGACAATAGCTGTGTGTAATGTTTTGTCAATTCAAAGACAGGCGTCACCAAAAGCAGAAAACCAGCTAAAATTATGCACTAACCTTTTACAATCTCCATCAGATGACACTCCTAGGACATTATGTTAGACAATACATGCATTTTTTGTTCTATCAAGTTCATATTTATATCCAAAAACAGCGTTTTACTATGGCGTTGATGTTGAGGAAATCGTTTCCCTCCAATAACCGCCAGTCAATCAGCACAACAAATTAAATAATTACTATTCGAAAACATTGGTAAAATATTATATTGTCATTCAAAGAATTATAGATTTACATCTCTTGAACGCAACCGGATTGCCAGATTTAAAAATAACCTTACTGGGAAATCACACTTTGCAATAATCTGAGCACTGCGCCCAGAGAAATACGCTTTGCGATACAAACTAACCGCCATGTTGGAGAGATCTAAAATCGAAAATACTATGTAAATAATTCATTACCTTTGATTCTCTTCATCAGATGTCACTTCCAGGAATCCCAGGTCCATAACAAATGTAGTTTTGTTCGAAAAAGCTCATAATTTATGTCCAAAAAGCTCTGTGTTGTTAGCACATGATCTATGCCCTCCGGACTTGTCTTCATAAACGAGGGGGGAAAAATATTTACGTTCGTTCAAACATGTCAAACGTTGTATAGCATAAATCATTAGTGCCTTTTTTAACCAGAACATGAATAATATTCAAGGCGGACGATTGCATTCTCTTTTAAAACGCATTGGAACGAGAGTACCCAACATGAACTCGCGCGCCAAAGTCTAATCGGCCACCACCGTTCCAAGGCTCTTGTTCGGTCAGACCTCACAGTATAAGACTCAAAACACTTTGTAAAGACTGGTGACATCTGGTGGAAGCCATAGGAAGTGCTCAAAGATTAATAAGGCCCTGTGTGTTTCAATGGCATAGGCTTAAAGATAATTCAACACATCAGGTATCCACTTCCTGTCAGAATTTGTCTCAGGGTTTTGACTGCCATATGAGTTCTGTTATACTTACAGACACCATTCAAACAGTTTTAGAAAATTCGGAGTGTTTTCTATCCAAACCTGAACAATAATATGCATATTCTAGCTTCTGAGTTGGTGTAGGAGGCAGTTAAAAATGGGCACATATTTTTTTCAAAATTCTCAATACTGCCCCCTAGCCCCAATTAACATCCCTGTTAGTGAGCATTTATCCTTTGCCAAGATAATCCATCCACCTGACAGGTGGTATATCAATAAGCTGATTAAACAGCATGATCATCACACAGGTACACAGGTAAACCTTGTGCTGAGGACAATAAAAGGCCACTCTAAAATGTGCAGTTTTGTTACACAACACAATACCACAGATGTCACAGGTTTTGAGGGAGTGTGCAATTGGCATGCTGACAGCAGGAATATCCACCAGAGCTGTTGCCAGAGAATTGAATGTTAATTTCTATACCATAAGCCATCTCCAACATTGTTTTAGAGAATTTGGCAGTACGTCCAACCGCAGACCACGTGTAACCACACAAGCCCAGGACCTCCACATCCAGCTTCTTCACCTGCGGCATCGTCTGAGGGGGTGCTGAGGAGTATTTCTGTCTGTAATAAAGCCCTTTTGCGGGGGAAATCTCTTTCTGATCCGCTGGGTCTATTTCCCCAGTGGTTGGGCCTACGCCCTCCCAGCCCCACCCATGGCTGTGCCCTTGCTCAGTCGTGAAATCCATAGATTATGGCCTAATGAACTTATTTCAATAGACTAATTTCCTTATATGAATTGTAACTGAGTAAAATCTTTGAAATTGTTGCATGTTACATTTATATATTTGTTTAGGATAGATAGATAGATAGATAGATAGATAGATAGATAGATAGATAGATAGATAGATAGATAGATAGATAGATAGATAGATAGATAGATAGATAGATAGATAGATAGATAGATAGATAGATAGATACATACATACATACATACATACATACATACATACATACATACATACATACATACATACATACATACTGTACATACATACCACAGGAGGTTGATGGCACCTTAATTGGTAATGGCTGGAGCGGAATCAGTGGAATGCTATCAAATACATCAAACATATGGTTTCTATGTGTTTGATGCCATTCCATTTGCTCCATTACAGACATCATTACGAGCCGTCGTCCCCTCAGCAGCCTCCACTGACACATACATTGAGGCGGGACTTGTGTACTGTAACTATAAGCGTCTAGATGGGTGGGTCAGTGTGTGTACAGGTGGGACAGGAGAGTGAAAGCGAGGCTGTATACCATAGCAGTTTAGAGGAGGGGGAGGAACTCCAGGTGTCCTGTTGTCTCAGGATGTCTCTGCAAAATGCTGGCAGCCCCAGCAGGCACTGCAGAGCAGAGTTCATGAAGCAGGTGTTGCCAATATTAGGCAACCTGTGGGAAAGAAGCCATCAGTTACACACTAATATCTGAACAGTGGACCAAAGGTAAACTAATGAATGGATTTGTAAGGCATGAACGCAAGATAACTCTGAATACCACACAGAATTATTTAAAACAAAAAGCAGAGCTCAGAGATAAGAGTAGGTGTGTGTGTGTAGATGTGTGTGTGTTTTACCCGAGGAGCTTGGTGTTGTCTTCGCCCTCGCCTGTGCAGCTCTGCTCCCCCAGCTGGGTGCTACTCTTGCTGAACAGGTTTGGGAGGCGAGCCATGGCTTCCCGAGGTCTGACCAATGGCCTGGAGGAAGAGAGACTGGTTAGAGGCCTCAGTAGCAGTAGCTCGACACCAATCGGTCTGTTTGAACACTGTTTTAATGTACAAGCATACAGATATTCCTTACCATGTCATGGTGTGAGTGACCACTCTTATGTAGAGTCGAGTGAGATGAAGGTGGCTATTGTCTACAGTACTTACCTCTCCAAGGAGACAGAGGAATCCCTCAGGTCAATGGAGGCCTCTGCAGAGAGAGACCGAGAGACGGACAGCGGTAAGAAAGAAGCTTTGTCAAAGATGAATTGAGAAAAATAGCACCAACAAATGGCACCCGTTTACAGACCTGCGATGCCAGCAAATCGGGGTACCATTCTCTTTGTCTGTGGAACAAATGCCCCCACCTCTTTGACCTCAGAGCTCATAAGATCTCTGTAAAGACACACAGACATATGCATTAGGTTAGCTATATTATATTGGCTTTTTCATTTCAATTCAATGGTGTTGGTTGGCATGAAATTTGATATCAGGCTGCAGTACCTGGCAGTCTCACTGTCTTTGTTGGTCTCTCCATGGTGGTCCACGGGGTTTGGAGAGGAGGACTGGGGGGCAGGGGAGGAGACGTGGGTTGTGGAGGAAGGGCAGGCAGGACTGGGGGGAGTGGCAGAGGAGGATGGCTGAGTTGAGACAGCCAGGGAAACAGAGGAAGCACTAAAAGGGGAGGAGGTCTGTGATCCTTCCTCTGAAGAAGAAGAAGAAGAGACAGATGACATGTGGAGAGAGGAGAGGGAAGAGAGGCTGAAGAACTTGGAGAGAGTGGAAGGGGATCTGGCAGGGGATCCAGGGGGTGAGGGGGATGCAGCGCCGATTGGTGTTCGGCCAGACAAGGGGTCGAGGGGTGTCAGAGATGTTGTAGACGGTTTCAAATGGAAAGAAGAGACAAAGGAAGAATCAAGTTGGTGGTGATCCTTTACGTTCTTCTTCTCCCGGTTTTTCCAAACTGACGCAGTTACCATGCTGGCATCCAATGAAGTCAGTTTGGGTGGGATTGGGAACGGCGATGGACAGCGGCTCCCAATCCCGAGGCGAACTCTGCACTTCTTTTTCTGTTTGGAGAAACATTATATAGCTAATATAGTACATAACAAATCAAATAAAAAGATCTTACTTGCTTCACAACAGACCTTGTTATATTTGAACTAGCAGCAAAGGTCACACCCAAACCACATGATCTGACCATAAAATAAAGAACTTGTCGCCCATTGTAACCATAGTTATACCCTCTGTCCCAAATCCTGCCATATGGGACACATAAATAGACAATGAAACAACTAGGAATAGCAGAAAAGAATAGAATATACTCTAAATTGTAACAGAATTAGATCAATTCTAGCCCAGACTAAACATATACCTTTTTACAGCAACACAAACATCCCATTTCAGTGTATTTGTAGACTATGCCTTATTTTGCAGAACATCAAAATATGTTGCCTATTTAACATTGTGATGTCATAACCAAATTATGATGCGCTTGACTACGCGTTACCAGCGTAAATAGCCAACAAATCACACAAACCAAAATGTTGAAAAATAATTTACAAAATGAATTGATCGTGTATTCAGAGTTGTTCCTATTTCATAAAATATACAAAATAACTAGGTTCTTGCCAATAAACCTGTTTTTTTATTGAGAAAACATTTGTCTTCTCTTTCTCCCATGCTCCCTGGGTCACTGACGCATGATTGTATGGGATATAGTAAGAGGCTAGGAAATTCGAAGTACTGTCTATCAGAATCAAAATAACTTTTATTGCCCAAGTGGCCTACATTCACACATTCACAGAATTTGACTCGGTGAATTGGTGCTGCCAGCAATAGACAAATGTAAAGACACATTTACAGCCTATACAATATACAGTAAACATAAAACATATTTATTAGCTTCTATCTTCTTAAAATACTTTAGAGTAATATTTTATTATGGAAAGTAAAATGCCTATTTCACTTCAGTTGACGCTGATCTGATACAGATCGAACGTGTAGCTTTGCAATGGTTGTTAGGATGACCTTTGAAAAAGAAAAGGAGAGCCGCACTCTCTTGCTCAGACTCAATAATTGAATAACCTAATATCCAACGTTCCGACCGACAAGCTGTCTTCATCATTGTATGTTAGGAGGACCTCTGACCGTACCTCATTGAAAAGGTGCCACTCTGCCTAGTGACTGTAAACTAAACAAAAATACTAACGTTAGTACATTTGTTGTATATTTGCTAGATAGCCATATTTGCTAGACAGCCATTTGTTGTATATTAGCTTGACAGCCATATTACTAGCTAGCTAGCTAACTACGTTATCTATTTTAGTCTATGCAAGTCTAGTTGGACGATTAATCAGCAATATTCTAGCAGACCTTTACTAGCTAGGTCATAACGAGTGAAAATGGCTAGCTAGCTACATCATGTAAGGTAAACCGCAATGTAAAAAGTTGGGCAATTCAAACAGTCAGTGTTAGCGAGCAACTTTTTGGTTGCACTGTGTTTAACAATTAAAGCAAGGCTGAACAGCTTATTTTTGGTTTCAACAGGTGAAGGTACTGAAGGAGAAGATAACTTCCCAGTGTCTGGACAGAAGCTCATATATGCTGGCAAAATCCTGCAAGATGACACACCTATTAAAGACTACAAAATTGACGAGAAGAACTTCGTTGTAGTTATGGTATCGAAGGTACATTTCCCTAATCCATTTTACTTGGACTCATAATGAGCTGCACCCACCTGTTTTGGGTCACATGATTGTCTGCATAGATGACAGTAATAGCCTGTTTATATCTCCTCTGGAACTAGGCAAAGTCTGCCACAGCTGCTTCAACACCTTCCTCAGAGGCACCCAAGGCCCCTGTCCAGGACTCTGGGTCGTCTGCGGGCCGGCCCCTGCAGCCATCCCTATCCCCCCAGAGGAGCCCACACCTCCAGTCGCAGAGCACCCAGCTCTGATGTCCTCTTAGTCTTTCCCACAGTAGTTGTGGGTCAAGACTGTCTTCCAAACTGATCTGTGATGTATGGTCTGTTACATTGCCATTCATTGTTCCATTACTTTATTGTATTTGTGGTTACATTCAAATCCTGAGGGAGTGCGTAGATAGACTGTGCACAGACACACAATATTGTTTTAATATTATTAACTTTTTCCACTTTTTACTCAACATGAATGAATGATAGAGATTGCCTCTTATACAGTGCATTCGGAACGTATTCACACCCATTGACTTTTTCCACATTTTGTTACGTTACAGCCTTATTCAAAAAGGATTTAAAAAAATTACAAATCCTCATCAATCTACACACAATACCCCATAATGACAAAGTGAAGACAGGTTTTTAGACATTCTAGCAAATGTATACAAAATAAAAAACAGAAATACTTGTACATGATTGTACATGATTTGGAAAGGCACACCTGTCTATATAAGGTCCCGCAGTTGACAGTGCATGTCAGAACAAAAACCAAGCCATGAGGTCGAAGGAATTGTCCTCCATCATTCCTAAATGGAAGAAGTTTGGAACCTCAGACTCCTAGAGCTGGCTGCCTGGCCAAACTGAGCAATCAGGTGAGAAAGGCCTTGGTCAGGGAGGTGAACAAGAACCTGATGGTCACTCTGACAGAGCTCCAGAGTTCCTCTGTGGAGATTGGAGAACCCTCCAGAAGGACAACCATCTCTGCAGCACTCCACCAATCAGGTCTTTCTGGTAGAGTGGCCAGACGGAAGCCACTTCTCAGCAAAAGGCATATGACAGCACGCTTGGAGTTTGCCAAAAGCCACCTAAAGACTCTCAGACCATGAGAAACAAGATTGAACTCCTTGGCCTGAATGCCAAGCGTCACATCTGGAGGAAACCTGGCACCATTTCTACGGTGAAGTATGGTGGTGGCAGCATCGTGCTGTGGGGATGTTTTTCAGCAGCAGGGACTGGGAGACTAGTCAGAATCGAGGGAAAGATGAACGGCACAAAGTACAGAGAGATGCTTGTTGAAAACCAACTCCAGAGCGTTCAGGATCTCAGACTGGGGCGAAGGGGTCAACTTCCAACAAGACAACGACCATAAGCACACAGCCAAGACAACGCAGGGGTGGCTTGGGGACAAGTCTCTGAGTGGCCCAGCCAGAGCCCAGACTTTAACCTGATTGAACATCTCTGGAGACCTGAAAATAGCTGTGCAGCGATTCTCCCCATCCAACCTGACAGAGCTTGAGAGGATCTGCAGAGAAGAATGGGAGAAACTCCCCAAATACAGGTGTGCTAAGCTTGTAGCGTCATACCCAAGAAGACTCGAGGGTGTAATCGCTGCCAAAGGTGCTTCAACAAAGTACTGAGTAAAGGGTCTGAATACTTATGTAAATGTGATAGTTAAGCTTTTTGTTTTCTTTATACATTTGCAAAAAATTCTAAAAACCTGTTTTTGCTGTCATTATGGGGTAGATTGATGAGAAGAAGAACAACAATTTAATCCATTTTAGAATAAGGCTGTAACTTAACAAAATGTGGAAAAAGTCAAGGGGTCTGAATACTTTCTGAATGCACTGTAGGTGCAGTTATTAACTACCATGTACAGTAAAGGAAAATGAATTGCACTAGGTAGGTGAGATGTTTTATATTTATATAAACAGTGGATAGCCTACAGTGGTGTAGGCTGTTTCTTCTGGTGGTCTAGGGCAGCCTGATGGTGGTCTAGGGCAGCTTGATGGTGGTCTAGGGCAGCTTGATGGTGGTCTAGGGCAGCTTGATGGTGGTCTAGGGCAGCTTGATGGTGGTCTAGGGCAGCTTGATGGTGGTCTAGGGCAGCTTGATGGTGGTCTAGGGCAGCTTGATGGTGGTCTAGGGCAGCTTGATGGTGGTCTAAGGCAGCTTGATGGTGGTCTAGGGCAGCTTGATGGTGGTCTAGGGCAGCTTGATGGTGGTCTAGGGCAGCTTGATGGTGGTCTAGGGCATCCTAATTCGATGAATCTGATGTTTCTTGGTGTGCGGTAGGTGCTACTCCAGGTGGTCCCTGAGCGCTGTGCCCCTAACGATGGGTTCTCCTGGTGCTTCTCCTAGTAGTGAGGGGCCTGGTCTCCTTCACCTGCTCCACTACAATGAGAAATGACAGGGAGATCTTACATGTACATACAATGTCTGGAAAATAACACATACAGAGGGATTACAGGTTAAAGGGATAACTCTTAATGCGTGGTCAATTAATCATCTTTCTAGCTTTGGTGAACACTTTTTTTTTTCTTGATGACTCATTGTCGTGATTGACTCCATTTGTGGCATTCTTCTCAAATGTGTGGGCTAGAGCCTTACCTGCAGACATAGAACAGGATGTAGGCAGTCTGTGCCGTTGCCCTCAGCACAGTGGCCTCATCTGTCCTCAAGACATGTGCGTCATCCAGGCAGAGCCACCCACTGCCACGGCTGTCCAAAACATCACTGATGTAGTGGCCTAGGGAACAAGGGAAACAGAATAGAGTGTACATTAAGCTTTCAGAATTGTGTGTGCGTGCGTGCATTTTACCTGTACACATGTTGTCTCCCAGATGTGAGATCACACTTGACAATTTGTAGATATTGTCTGGCTGGTGTCTCTGTAAGGAAACACATTTAATAATAGGATTGTTATTTTGTCTACAGGATAGGGGTGCCTTCTATAACTGCCTTATCTTGATCCGCCCACTATCTCAACTGGATGGAATTATCTCTCTCTCTATTTCTCTCTCTCTCTCTCTCTCTCTCTCTATTTCTCTCTCTCTCCTCACCACAGCGGCTGCCTGCTGCTCTTTCTCACTAACAGCTGGTTTCTCTAGCTGGTCAGAGGAATTTGAAGCTGGTGGGGGTATATCAAATATAGTGTAAATGCAAACCAGAAAGTGAAGTGGAAACCTATCAACAAATATACTCTTAACTTCAGCTTCTGACTTGCTTTCCTCAATAGTCCTGTTTCATGAGAGGGTGTTCTGCATAATGTCAGTAACACAATGTCCTACCTGGTCTATCAAGGGTGCCTTTCGGGGAGTTTGCAGGTGTGTTGTCCATGTTGTTTTTCCCCATGGAGCTTGCCCTGTGTAAATTGATGGCATTGAAAAGAAATATCTAGTGTGTGAAAATCATGGTGTGTGTTGGCTACCCAATGTGCAATGTCCCCAAACAGAGTCTAAACCAACCTGGCTCCATGCTGGACAGGGGCTGTCGCCCCACATACGGCTGGGAGGGTCAGTTCTGCAGGGATGGATATGGGATCATCCACCTTCTCTGGCTCCCAGTTGCCTGCAGTAAACCGCTTGATATGAAGCATTAGGACCCTGCTCAGAGACAGGCATTCACACACACAGACAGACGGACAGAGGCAGGCATTCACATAAACAGACGACCAGGCAGGCATTCACATAAACAGACGACCAGGCAGGCATTCACATAAACAGACGACCAGGCAGGCATTCACAAACAGACGACCAGGCAGGCATTCACATACACAGACGACCAGGCAGGCATTCACACAGACAAAGGCATCAGTCTTGTACTCAAATCAATAACCCAGTTTGGTGAGTTAGATCAGGACTGTCAATTGTAATCTGAGGGACTCACCGGGGCAGCGTGAGGAAGTGCCTAGTCACAGATGCCATGCTGCCTGAGCACACCCTGCATGCACACTCTAATGCAGATGGCTAGGTAACAAAGCATAGCAATACAATTATGAACATGACATTAATGATAGTGTTCCTTGACATACTAACTCTTGGTTGAAGCTAAGTGCTGACCTTAAAGTAGAGGTCCAGGCTGTGTGTCAGGTCTTGGCTCAGGTTCAGTGACAGGTGATTGTAATCCTCCTGACCATACACTATAACTCCACAGCTTCAGAGGTACGGAGAGAAATGCATCAGCTCTCCAACACAAACCTTTTGATCCCTCTACACACTAACTATCTTAATGCTTTACCTCTGTATCCTGCATGTTATGCTGACATTAAACCTCCTCACAAATGTGATGAAGACATCAAGGTACACCATATACAAATGACAGCTGTTACCTGGTGCAGGTACGGAAAGTCTTCAGCTTGAATTCTAACTGCTTCACGGGGCAGGTGTATGGCTCTGGGGAGCCCTTTAATGCCATACCCTCCTCCTTCAGCTGAAAGAGGAGGAGCAACACACATTCATGGGCATCCTAAGAGAAGAATGGGAAAGAAACAGAAAATACATCAACAACTACAACTGAAACAGAGCTAAGGAAAAAGATTGTCACGTGTCCCAGGTTTATTGTTAAGTGAGTCTTTTAGCATATAATATCTTACCTGTTCACCGTCGTCCTCATAGTCCTCATTGACAACGGAGAGACAGCGCTTGACTGTTTGAAGGATTTTCATCTTTTCCTTTTTCTTAGCATTGACAGTGCCTCCAGAAAGCCTTGCCTGATGTAACTCGGCAAAGCAGCTGTGGAGGGAGACAAAGAGCATGCATTCAGGTTTCACTCTCTCACTTTGGCCACAGATTAACTCTGTGCTTCTACTTTAGCCTCTGATCAAATATGATTCAACTGATTCCTGATTGTGACAGGAAATCATCTCTGGTGTTAATCAGTAGCTGAGTTGGGTGTGGTTTTATCTTAAAAATCATATGAGGCACTAAGAGTGTACAAAAGACAGTATGTATACATACATACATACAGTACACTGAACAAAAATATAAATGCAACATGTGAAGTGTTGGTCCCATGTTTCATGAGCTGAAATAAAAGATCCCAGAAATGTTCCATATGTACAAAAAGCTTATTTCTCTCAAATTCTGTGCACAAATTTGTTAACCTCTATGGGCTATGTCCCACCCCTGATACACCCTATCAACAACAGGTGAAATATCAAGAGCGCCAAATTTGAAAACAATTAAATGTCATAATTCAAATTTCTCAAACATACAACTATCTTACACCCTTTGAAAGATAAACATCTCCTTAATCTAACCACGTTGTCCGATTCCAAAAAGGCTTTACGGCGAAAGCATAAAGTTAGATTATGTTAGGAGAGTACATTGACAATAGCTGTGTGTAATGTTTTGTCAATTCAAAGACAGGCGTCACCAAAAGCAGAAAACCAGCTAAAATTATGCACTAACCTTTTACAATCTCCATCAGATGACACTCCTAGGACATTATGTTAGACAATACATGCATTTTTTGTTCTATCAAGTTCATATTTATATCCAAAAACAGCGTTTTACTATGGCGTTGATGTTGAGGAAATCGTTTCCCTCCAATAACCGCCAGTCAATCAGCACAACAAATTAAATAATTACTATTCGAAAACATTGGTAAAATATTATATTGTCATTCAAAGAATTATAGATTTACATCTCTTGAACGCAACCGGATTGCCAGATTTAAAAATAACCTTACTGGGAAATCACACTTTGCAATAATCTGAGCACTGCGCCCAGAGAAATACGCTTTGCGATACAAACTAACCGCCATGTTGGAGAGATCTAAAATCGAAAATACTATGTAAATAATTCATTACCTTTGATTCTCTTCATCAGATGTCACTTCCAGGAATCCCAGGTCCATAACAAATGTAGTTTTGTTCGAAAAAGCTCATAATTTATGTCCAAAAAGCTCTGTGTTGTTAGCACATGATCTATGCCCTCCGGACTTGTCTTCATAAACGAGGGGGGAAAAATATTTACGTTCGTTCAAACATGTCAAACGTTGTATAGCATAAATCATTAGTGCCTTTTTTAACCAGAACATGAATAATATTCAAGGCGGACGATTGCATTCTCTTTTAAAACGCATTGGAACGAGAGTACCCAACATGAACTCGCGCGCCAAAGTCTAATCGGCCACCACCGTTCCAAGGCTCTTGTTCGGTCAGATCTCACAGTATAAGACTCAAAACACTTTGTAAAGACTGGTGACATCTGGTGGAAGCCATAGGAAGTGCTCAAAGATTAATAAGGCCCTGTGTGTTTCAATGGCATAGGCTTAAAGATAATTCAACACATCAGGTATCCACTTCCTGTCAGAATTTGTCTCAGGGTTTTGACTGCCATATGAGTTCTGTTATACTTACAGACACCATTCAAACAGTTTTAGAAAATTCGGAGTGTTTTCTATCCAAACCTGAACAATAATATGCATATTCTAGCTTCTGAGTTGGTGTAGGAGGCAGTTAAAAATGGGCACATATTTTTTTCAAAATTCTCAATACTGCCCCCTAGCCCCAATTAACATCCCTGTTAGTGAGCATTTATCCTTTGCCAAGATAATCCATCCACCTGACAGGTGGTATATCAATAAGCTGATTAAACAGCATGATCATCACACAGGTACACAGGTAAACCTTGTGCTGAGGACAATAAAAGGCCACTCTAAAATGTGCAGTTTTGTTACACAACACAATACCACAGATGTCACAGGTTTTGAGGGAGTGTGCAATTGGCATGCTGACAGCAGGAATATCCACCAGAGCTGTTGCCAGAGAATTGAATGTTAATTTCTATACCATAAGCCATCTCCAACATTGTTTTAGAGAATTTGGCAGTACGTCCAACCGCAGACCACGTGTAACCACACAAGCCCAGGACCTCCACATCCAGCTTCTTCACCTGCGGCATCGTCTGAGGGGGTGCTGAGGAGTATTTCTGTCTGTAATAAAGCCCTTTTGCGGGGGAAATCTCTTTCTGATCCGCTGGGTCTATTTCCCCAGTGGTTGGGCCTACGCCCTCCCAGCCCCACCCATGGCTGTGCCCTTGCTCAGTCGTGAAATCCATAGATTATGGCCTAATGAACTTATTTCAATAGACTAATTTCCTTATATGAATTGTAACTGAGTAAAATCTTTGAAATTGTTGCATGTTACATTTATATATTTGTTTAGGATAGATAGATAGATAGATAGATAGATAGATAGATAGATAGATAGATAGATAGATAGATAGATAGATAGATAGATAGATAGATAGATAGATAGATAGATAGATAGATAGATACATAGATACATACATACATACATACATACATACATACATACATACATACATACATACATACATACATACATACATACATACTGTACATACATACCACAGGAGGTTGATGGCACCTTAATTGGTAATGGCTGGAGCGGAATCAGTGGAATGCTATCAAATACATCAAACATATGGTTTCTATGTGTTTGATGCCATTCCATTTGCTCCATTACAGACATCATTACGAGCCGTCGTCCCCTCAGCAGCCTCCACTGACACATACATTGAGGCGGGACTTGTGTACTGTAACTATAAGCGTCTAGATGGGTGGGTCAGTGTGTGTACAGGTGGGACAGGAGAGTGAAAGCGAGGCTGTATACCATAGCAGTTTAGAGGAGGGGGAGGAACTCCAGGTGTCCTGTTGTCTCAGGATGTCTCTGCAAAATGCTGGCAGCCCCAGCAGGCACTGCAGAGCAGAGTTCATGAAGCAGGTGTTGCCAATATTAGGCAACCTGTGGGAAAGAAGCCATCAGTTACACACTAATATCTGAACAGTGGACCAAAGGTAAACTAATGAATGGATTTGTAAGGCATGAACGCAAGATAACTCTGAATACCACACAGAATTATTTAAAACAAAAAGCAGAGCTCAGAGATAAGAGTAGGTGTGTGTGTGTAGATGTGTGTGTGTTTTACCCGAGGAGCTTGGTGTTGTCTTCGCCCTCGCCTGTGCAGCTCTGCTCCCCCAGCTGGGTGCTACTCTTGCTGAACAGGTTTGGGAGGCGAGCCATGGCTTCCCGAGGTCTGACCAATGGCCTGGAGGAAGAGAGACTGGTTAGAGGCCTCAGTAGCAGTAGCTCGACACCAATCGGTCTGTTTGAACACTGTTTTAATGTACAAGCATACAGATATTCCTTACCATGTCATGGTGTGAGTGACCACTCTTATGTAGAGTCGAGTGAGATGAAGGTGGCTATTGTCTACAGTACTTACCTCTCCAAGGAGACAGAGGAATCCCTCAGGTCAATGGAGGCCTCTGCAGAGAGAGACCGAGAGACGGACAGCGGTAAGAAAGAAGCTTTGTCAAAGATGAATTGAGAAAAATAGCACCAACAAATGGCACCCGTTTACAGACCTGCGATGCCAGCAAATCGGGGTACCATTCTCTTTGTCTGTGGAACAAATGCCCCCACCTCTTTGACCTCAGAGCTCATAAGATCTCTGTAAAGACACACAGACATATGCATTAGGTTAGCTATATTATATTGGCTTTTTCATTTCAATTCAATGGTGTTGGTTGGCATGAAATTTGATATCAGGCTGCAGTACCTGGCAGTCTCACTGTCTTTGTTGGTCTCTCCATGGTGGTCCACGGGGTTTGGAGAGGAGGACTGGGGGGCAGGGGAGGAGACGTGGGTTGTGGAGGAAGGGCAGGCAGGACTGGGGGGAGTGGCAGAGGAGGATGGCTGAGTTGAGACAGCCAGGGAAACAGAGGAAGCACTAAAAGGGGAGGAGGTCTGTGATCCTTCCTCTGAAGAAGAAGAAGAAGAGACAGATGACATGTGGAGAGAGGAGAGGGAAGAGAGGCTGAAGAACTTGGAGAGAGTGGAAGGGGATCTGGCAGGGGATCCAGGGGGTGAGGGGGATGCAGCGCCGATTGGTGTTCGGCCAGACAAGGGGTCGAGGGGTGTCAGAGATGTTGTAGACGGTTTCAAATGGAAAGAAGAGACAAAGGAAGAATCAAGTTGGTGGTGATCCTTTACGTTCTTCTTCTCCCGGTTTTTCCAAACTGACGCAGTTACCATGCTGGCATCCAATGAAGTCAGTTTGGGTGGGATTGGGAACGGCGATGGACAGCGGCTCCCAATCCCGAGGCGAACTCTGCACTTCTTTTTCTGTTTGGAGAAACATTATATAGCTAATATAGTACATAACAAATCAAATAAAAAGATCTTACTTGCTTCACAACAGACCTTGTTATATTTGAACTAGCAGCAAAGGTCACACCCAAACCACATGATCTGACCATAAAATAAAGAACTTGTCGCCCATTGTAACCATAGTTATACCCTCTGTCCCAAATCCTGCCATATGGGACACATAAATAGACAATGAAACAACTAGGAATAGCAGAAAAGAATAGAATATACTCTAAATTGTAACAGAATTAGATCAATTCTAGCCCAGACTAAACATATACCTTTTTACAGCAACACAAACATCCCATTTCAGTGTATTTGTAGACTATGCCTTATTTTGCAGAACATCAAAATATGTTGCCTATTTAACATTGTGATGTCATAACCAAATTATGATGCGCTTGACTACGCGTTACCAGCGTAAATAGCCAACAAATCACACAAACCAAAATGTTGAAAAATAATTTACAAAATGAATTGATCGTGTATTCAGAGTTGTTCCTATTTCATAAAATATACAAAATAACTAGGTTCTTGCCAATAAACCTGTTTTTTTATTGAGAAAACATTTGTCTTCTCTTTCTCCCATGCTCCCTGGGTCACTGACGCATGATTGTATGGGATATAGTAAGAGGCTAGGAAATTCGAAGTACTGTCTATCAGAATCAAAATAACTTTTATTGCCCAAGTGGCCTACATTCACACATTCACAGAATTTGACTCGGTGAATTGGTGCTGCCAGCAATAGACAAATGTAAAGACACATTTACAGCCTATACAATATACAGTAAACATAAAACATATTTATTAGCTTCTATCTTCTTAAAATACTTTAGAGTAATATTTTATTATGGAAAGTAAAATGCCTATTTCACTTCAGTTGACGCTGATCTGATACAGATCGAACGTGTAGCTTTGCAATGGTTGTTAGGATGACCTTTGAAAAAGAAAAGGAGAGCCGCACTCTCTTGCTCAGACTCAATAATTGAATAACCTAATATCCAACGTTCCGACCGACAAGCTGTCTTCATCATTGTATGTTAGGAGGACCTCTGACCGTACCTCATTGAAAAGGTGCCACTCTGCCTAGTGACTGTAAACTAAACTAAAATACTAACGTTAGTACATTTGTTGTATATTTGCTAGATAGCCATATTTGCTAGACAGCCATTTGTTGTATATTAGCTTGACAGCCATATTACTAGCTAGCTAGCTAACTACGTTATCTATTTTAGTCTATGCAAGTCTAGTTGGACGATTAATCAGCAATATTCTAGCAGACCTTTACTAGCTAGGTCATAACGAGTGAAAATGGCTAGCTAGCTACATCATGTAAGGTAAACCGCAATGTAAAAAGTTGGGCAATTCAAACAGTCAGTGTTAGCGAGCAACTTTTTGGTTGCACTGTGTTTAACAATTAAAGCAAGGCTGAACAGCTTATTTTTGGTTTCAACAGGTGAAGGTACTGAAGGAGAAGATAACTTCCCAGTGTCTGGACAGAAGCTCATATATGCTGGCAAAATCCTGCAAGATGACACACCTATTAAAGACTACAAAATTGACGAGAAGAATTTCGTTGTAGTTATGGTATCGAAGGTACATTTCCCTAATCCATTTTACTTGGACTCATAATGAGCTGCACCCACCTGTTTTGGGTCACATGATTGTCTGCATAGATGACAGTAATAGCCTGTTTATATCTCCTCTGGAACTAGGCAAAGTCTGCCACAGCTGCTTCAACACCTTCCTCAGAGGCATCCAAGGCCCCTGTCCAGGACTCTGGGTCGTCTGCGGGCCCGGCCCCTGCAGCCATCCCTATCCCCCCAGAGGAGCCCACACCTCCAGTCGCAGAGCCCCCAGCTCTGATGTCCTCTTAGTCTTTCCCACAGTAGTTGTGGGTCAAGACTGTCTTCCAAACTGATCTGTGATGTATGGTCTGTTACATTGCCATTCATTGTTCCATTACTTTATTGTATTTGTGGTTACATTCAAATCCTGAGGGAGTGCGTACATAGACTGTGCACAGACACACAATATTGTTTTAATATTATTAACTTTTTCCACTTTTTACTCAACATGAATGAATGATAGAGATTGCCTCTTATACAGTGCATTCGGAACGTATTCACACCCATTGACTTTTTCCACATTTTGTTACGTTACAGCCTTATTCAAAAAGGATAAAAGAATTACAAATCCTCATCAATCTACACACAATACCCCATAATGACAAAGTGAAGACAGGTTTTTAGACATTCTAGCAAATTTATACAAAATAAAAAACAGAAATACTTGTACATGATTGTACATGATTTGGAAAGGCACACCTGTCTATATAAGGTCCCGCAGTTGACAGTGCATGTCAGAACAAAAACCAAGCCATGAGGTCGAAGGAATTGTCCTCCATCATTCCTAAATGGAAGAAGTTTGGAACCTCAGACTCCTAGAGCTGGCTGCCTGGCCAAACTGAGCAATCAGGTGAGAAAGGCCTTGGTCAGGGAGGTGAACAAGAACCTGATGGTCACTCTGACAGAGCTCCAGAGTTCCTCTGTGGAGATTGGAGAACCCTCCAGAAGGACAACCATCTCTGCAGCACTCCACCAATCAGGTCTTTCTGGTAGAGTGGCCAGACGGAAGCCACTTCTCAGCAAAAGGCATATGACAGCACGCTTGGAGTTTGCCAAAAGCCACCTAAAGACTCTCAGACCATGAGAAACAAGATTGAACTCCTTGGCCTGAATGCCAAGCGTCACATCTGGAGGAAACCTGGCACCATTTCTACGGTGAAGTATGGTGGTGGCAGCATCGTGCTGTGGGGATGTTTTTCAGCAGCAGGGACTGGGAGACTAGTCAGAATCGAGGGAAAGATGAACGGCACAAAGTACAGAGAGATGCTTGTTGAAAACCAACTCCAGAGCGTTCAGGATCTCAGACTGGGGCGAAGGGGTCAACTTCCAACAAGACAACGACCATAAGCACACAGCCAAGACAACGCAGGGGTGGCTTGGGGACAAGTCTCTGAGTGGCCCAGCCAGAGCCCAGACTTTAACCTGATTGAACATCTCTGGAGACCTGAAAATAGCTGTGCAGCGATTCTCCCCATCCAACCTGACAGAGCTTGAGAGGATCTGCAGAGAAGAATGGGAGAAACTCCCCAAATACAGGTGTGCTAAGCTTGTAGCGTCATACCCAAGAAGACTCGAGGGTGTAATCGCTGCCAAAGGTGCTTCAACAAAGTACTGAGTAAAGGGTCTGAATACTTATGTAAATGTGATAGTTAAGCTTTTTGTTTTCTTTATACATTTGCAAAAAATTCTAAAAACCTGTTTTTGCTGTCATTATGGGGTAGATTGATGAGAAGAAGAAAAACAATTTAATCCATTTTAGAATAAGGCTGTAACTTAACAAAATGTGGAAAAAGTCAAGGGGTCTGAATACTTTCTGAATGCACTGTAGGTGCAGTTATTAACTACCATGTACAGTAAAGGAAAATGAATTGCACTAGGTAGGTGAGATGTTTATATAAATATAAAACAGTGGATAGCCTACAGTGGTGTAGGCTGTTTCTTCTGGTGGTCTAGGGCAGCCTGATGGTGGTCTAGGGCAGCTTGATGGTGGTCTAAGGCAGCCTGATGGTGGTCTAGGGCAGCCTGATGGTGGTCTAGGGCAGCTTGATGGTGGTCTAGGGCAGCTTGATGGTGGTCTAGGGCAGCTTGATGGTGGTCTAGGGCAGCTTGATGGTGGTCTAGGGCAGCTTGATGGTGGTCTAGGGCAGCTTGATGGTGGTCTAGGGCAGCTTGATGGTGGTCTAGGGCAGCTTGATGGTGGTCTAGGGCAGCTTGATGGTGGTCTAGGGCATCCTAATTCGATGAATCTGATGTTTCTTGGTGTGCGGTAGGTGCTACTCCAGGTGGTCCCTGAGCGCTGTGCCCCTAACGATGGGTTCTCCTGGTGCTTCTCCTAGTAGTGAGGGGCCTGGTCTCCTTCACCTGCTCCACTACAATGAGAAATGACAGGGAGATCTTACATGTACATACAATGTCTGGAAAATAACACATACAGAGGGATTACACGTTAAAGGGATAACTCTTAATGCGTGGTCAATTAATCATCTTTCTAGCTTTGGTGAACACTTTTTTTTTTCTTGATGACTCATTGTCGTGATTGACTCCATTTGTGGCATTCTTCTCAAATGTGTGGGCTAGAGCCTTACCTGCAGACATAGAACAGGATGTAGGCAGTCTGTGCCGTTGCCCTCAGCACAGTGGCCTCATCTGTCCTCAAGACATGTGCGTCATCCAGGCAGAGCCACCCACTGCCACGGCTGTCCAAAACATCACTGATGTAGTGGCCTAGGGAACAAGGGAAACAGAATAGAGTGTACATTAAGCTTTCAGAATTGTGTGTGCGTGCGTGCATTTTACCTGTACACATGTTGTCTCCCAGATGTGAGATCACACTTGACAATTTGTAGATATTGTCTGGCTGGTGTCTCTGTAAGGAAACACATTTAATAATAGGATTGTTATTTTGTCTACAGGATAGGGGTGCCTTCTATAACTGCCTTATCTTGATCCGCCCACTATCTCAACTGGATGGAATTATCTCTCTCTCTATTTCTCTCTCTCTCTCTCTCTCTATTTCTCTCTCTCTCCTCACCACAGCGGCTGCCTGCTGCTCTTTCTCACTAACAGCTGGTTTCTCTAGCTGGTCAGAGGAATTTGAAGCTGGTGGGGGTATATCAAATATAGTGTAAATGCAAACCAGAAAGTGAAGTGGAAACCTATCAACAAATATACTCTTAACTTCAGCTTCTGACTTGCTTTCCTCAATAGTCCTGTTTCATGAGAGGGTGTTCTGCATGATGTCAGTAACACAATGTCCTACCTGGTCTATCAAGGGTGCCTTTCGGGGAGTTTGCAGGTGTGTTGTCCATGTTGTTTTTCCCCATGGAGCTTGCCCTGTGTAAATTGATGGCATTGAAAAGAAATATCTAGTGTGTGAAAATCATGGTGTGTGTTGGCTACCCAATGTGCAATGTCCCCAAACAGAGTCTAAACCAACCTGGCTCCATGCTGGACAGGGGCTGTCGCCCCACATACGGCTGGGAGGGTCAGTTCTGCAGGGATGGATATGGGATCATCCACCTTCTCTGGCTCCCAGTTGCCTGCAGTAAACCGCTTGATATGAAGCATTAGGACCCTGCTCAGAGACAGGCATTCACACACACAGACAGACGGACAGAGGCAGACAGGCATTCACATAAACAGACGACCAGGCAGGCATTCACATACACAGACGACCAGGCAGGCATTCACATACACAGACGACCAGGCAGGCATTCACATACACAGACGACCAGGCAGGCATTCACACAGACAAAGGCATCAGTCTTGTACTCAAATCAATAACCCAGTTTGGTGAGTTAGATCAGGACTGTCAATTGTAATCTGAGGGACTCACCGGGGCAGCGTGAGGAAGTGCCTAGTCACAGATGCCATGCTGCCTGAGCACACCCTGCATGCACACTCTAATGCAGATGGCTAGGTAACAAAGCATAGCAATACAATTATGAACATGACATTAATGATAGTGTTCCTTGACATACTCACTAACTCTTGGTTGAAGCTAAGTGCTGACCTTAAAGTAGAGGTCCAGGCTGTGTGTCAGGTCTTGGCTCAGGTTCAGTGACAGGTGATTGTAATCCTCCTGACCATACACTATAACTCCACAGCTTCAGAGGTACGGAGAGAAATGCATCAGCTCTCCAACACAAACCTTTTGATCCCTCTACACACTAACTATCTTAATGCTTTACCTCTGTATCCTGCATGTTATGCTGACATTAAACCTCCTCACAAATGTGATGAAGACATCAAGGTACACCATATACAAATGACAGCTGTTACCTGGTGCAGGTACGGAAAGTCTTCAGCTTGAATTCTAACTGCTTCACGGGGCAGGTGTATGGCTCTGGGGAGCCCTTTAATGCCATACCCTCCTCCTTCAGCTGAAAGAGGAGGAGCAACACACATTCATGGGCATCCTAAGAGAAGAATGGGAAAGAAACAGAAAATACATCAACAACTACAACTGAAACAGAGCTAAGGAAAAAGATTGTCACGTGTCCCAGGTTTATTGTTAAGTGAGTCTTTTAGCATATAATATCTTACCTGTTCACCGTCGTCCTCATAGTCCTCATTGACAACGGAGAGACAGCGCTTGACTGTTTGAAGGATTTTCATCTTTTCCTTTTTCTTAGCATTGACAGTGCCTCCAGAAAGCCTTGCCTGATGTAACTCGGCAAAGCAGCTGTGGAGGGAGACAAAGAGCATGCATTCAGGTTTCACTCTCTCACTTTGGCCACAGATTAACTCTGTGCTTCTACTTTAGCCTCTGATCAAATATGATTCAACTGATTCCTGATTGTGACAGGAAATCATCTCTGGTGTTAATCAGTAGCTGAGTTGGGTGTGGTTTTATCTTAAAAATCATATGAGGCACTAAGAGTGTACAAAAGACAGTATGTATACATACATACATACATACATACATACATACATACATACATACATACATACATACATACATACATACATACATACAGTACACTGAACAAAAATATAAATGCAACATGTGAAGTGTTGGTCCCATGTTTCATGAGCTGAAATAAAAGATCCCAGAAATGTTCCATATGTACAAAAAGCTTATTTCTCTCAAATTCTGTGCACAAATTTGTTAACCTCTATGGGCTATGTCTCACCCCTGATACACCCTATCAACAACAGGTGAAATATCAAGAGCGCCAAATTTGAAAACAATTAAATGTCATAATTCAAATTTCTCAAACATACAACTATCTTACACCCTTTGAAAGATAAACATCTCCTTAATCTAACCACGTTGTCCGATTCCAAAAAGGCTTTACGGCGAAAGCATAAAGTTAGATTATGTTATGAGAGTACATTGACAATAGCTGTGTGTAATGTTTTGTCAATTCAAAGACAGGCGTCACCAAAAGCAGAAAACCAGCTAAAATTATGCACTAACCTTTGACAATCTCCATCAGATGACACTCCTAGGACATTATGTTAGACAATACATGCATTTTTTGTTCTATCAAGTTCATATTTATATCCAAAAACAGCGTTTTACTATGGCGTTGATGTTGAGGAAATCGTTTCCCTCCAATAACCGCCAGTCAATCAGCACAACAAATTAAATAATTACTATTCGAAAACATTGGTAAAATATTATATTGTCATTCAAAGAATTATAGATTTACATCTCTTGAACGCAACCGGATTGCCAGATTTAAAAATAACCTTACTGGGAAACCACACTTTGCAATAATCTGAGCACTGCGCCCAGAGAAATACGCTTTGCGATACAAACTAACCGCCATGTTGGAGAGATCTAAAATCGAAAATACTATGTAAATAATTCATTACCTTTGATTCTCTTCATCAGATGTCACTTCCAGGAATCCCAGGTCCATAACAAATGTAGTTTTGTTCGAAAAAACTCATAATTTATGTTCAAAAAGCTCCGTGTTGTTAGCACATGATCTATGCCCTCCGGACTTGTCTTCATAAACGAGGGGGGAAAAATATTTACGTTCGTTCAAACATGTCAAACGTTGTATAGCATAAATCATTAGTGCCTTTTTTAACCAGAACATGAATAATATTCAAGGCGGACGATTGCATTCTCTTTTAAAACGCATTGGAACGAGAGTACCCAACATGAACTCGCGCGCCAGAGTCTAATCGGCCACCACCGTTCCAAGGCTCTTGTTCGGTCAGATCTCACAGTATAAGACTCAAAACACTTTGTAAAGACTGGTGACATCTGGTGGAAGCCATAGGAAGTGCTCAAAGATTAATAAGCCCCTGTGTGTTTCAATGGCATAGGCTTAAAGGTAATTCAACACATCAGGTATCCACTTCCTGTCAGAATTTGTCTCAGGGTTTTGACTGCCATATGAGTTCTGTTATACTTACAGACACCATTCAAACAGTTTTAGAAAATTCGGAGTGTTTTCTATCCAAACCTGAACAATAATATGCATATTCTAGCTTCTGAGTTGGTGTAGGAGGCAGTTAAAAATGGGCACATATTTTTTTCAAAATTCTCAATACTGCCCCCTAGCCCCAATTAACATCCCTGTTAGTGAGCATTTATCCTTTGCCAAGATAATCCATCCACCTGACAGGTGGTATATCAATAAGCTGATTAAACAGCATGATCATCACACAGGTACACAGGTAAACCTTGTGCTGAGGACAATAAAAGGCCACTCTAAAATGTGCAGTTTTGTTACACAACACAATACCACAGATGTCACAGGTTTTGAGGGAGTGTGCAATTGGCATGCTGACAGCAGGAATGTCCACCAGAGCTGTTGCCAGAGAATTGAATGTTAATTTCTATACCATAAGCCATCTCCAACATTGTTTTAGAGAATTTGGCAGTACGTCCAACCGCAGACCAAGTGTAACCACACAAGCCCAGGACCTCCACATCCAGCTTCTTCACCTGCGGCATCGTCTGAGGGGGTGCTGAGGAGTATTTCTGTCTGTAATAAAGCCCTTTTGTGGGGGAAATCTCATTCTGATCGGCTGGGCCTAACTCCCCAGTGGTTGGGCCTACGCCCTCCCAGCCCCACCCATGGCTGTGCCCTTGCTCAGTCGTGAAATCCATAGATTATGGCCTAATGAACTTATTTCAATAGACTAATTTCCTTATATGAATTGTAACTGAGTAAAATCTTTGAAATTGTTGCATGTTACATTTATATATTTGTTTAGGATAGATAGATAGATAGATAGATAGATAGATAGATAGATAGATAGATAGATAGATAGATAGATAGATAGATAGATAGATAGATAGATAGATAGATAGATAGATAGATAGATAGATAGATAGATAGATAGATAGATAGATAGATAGATAGATAGATAGATAGATAGATAGATAGATAGATAGATAGATAGATAGATACATACATACATACATACATACATACATACATACATACATACATACATACATACATACATACTGTACATACATACCACAGGAGGTTGATGGCACCTTAATTGGTAATGGCTGGAGCGGAATCAGTGGAATGCTATCAAATACATCAAACATATGGTTTCTATGTGTTTGATGCCATTCCATTTGCTCCATTACAGACATCATTACGAGCCGTCGTCCCCTCAGCAGCCTCCACTGACACATACATTGAGGCGGGACTTGTGTACTGTAACTATAAGCGTCTAGATGGGTGGGTCAGTGTGTGTACAGGTGGGACAGGAGAGTGAAAGCGAGGCTGTATACCATAGCAGTTTAGAGGAGGGGGAGGAACTCCAGGTGTCCTGTTGTCTCAGGATGTCTCTGCAAAATGCTGGCAGCCCCAGCAGGCACTGCAGAGCAGAGTTCATGAAGCAGGTGTTGCCAATATTAGGCAACCTGTGGGAAAGAAGCCATCAGTTACACACTAATATCTGAACAGTGGACCAAAGGTAAACTAATGAATGGATTTGTAAGGCATGAACGCAAGATAACTCTGAATACCACACAGAATTATTTAAAACAAAAAGCAGAGCTCAGAGATAAGAGTAGGTGTGTGTGTGTAGATGTGTGTGTGTTTTACCCGAGGAGCTTGGTGTTGTCTTCGCCCTCGCCTGTGCAGCTCTGCTCCCCCAGCTGGGTGCTACTCTTGCTGAACAGGTTTGGGAGGCGAGCCATGGCTTCCCGAGGTCTGACCAATGGCCTGGAGGAAGAGAGACTGGTTAGAGGCCTCAGTAGCAGTAGCTCGACACCAATCGGTCTGTTTGAACACTGTTTTAATGTACAAGCATACAGATATTCCTTACCATGTCATGGTGTGAGTGACCACTCTTATGTAGAGTCGAGTGAGATGAAGGTGGCTATTGTCTACAGTACTTACCTCTCCAAGGAGACAGAGGAATCCCTCAGGTCAATGGAGGCCTCTGCAGAGAGAGACCGAGAGACGGACAGCGGTAAGAAAGAAGCTTTGTCAAAGATGAATTGAGAAAAATAGCACCAACAAATGGCACCCGTTTACAGACCTGCGATGCCAGCAAATCGGGGTACCATTCTCTTTGTCTGTGGAACAAATGCCCCCACCTCTTTGACCTCAGAGCTCATAAGATCTCTGTAAAGACACACAGACATATGCATTAGGTTAGCTATATTATATTGGCTTTTTCATTTCAATTCAATGGTGTTGGTTGGCATGAAATTTGATATCAGGCTGCAGTACCTGGCAGTCTCACTGTCTTTGTTGGTCTCTCCATGGTGGTCCACGGGGTTTGGAGAGGAGGACTGGGGGGCAGGGGAGGAGACGTGGGTTGTGGAGGAAGGGCAGGCAGGACTGGGGGGAGTGGCAGAGGAGGATGGCTGAGTTGAGACAGCCAGGGAAACAGAGGAAGCACTAAAAGGGGAGGAGGTCTGTGATCCTTCCTCTGAAGAAGAAGAAGAAGAGACAGATGACATGTGGAGAGAGGAGAGGGAAGAGAGGCTGAAGAACTTGGAGAGAGTGGAAGGGGATCTGGCAGGGGATCCAGGGGGTGAGGGGGATGCAGCGCCGATTGGTGTTCGGCCAGACAAGGGGTCGAGGGGTGTCAGAGATGTTGTAGACGGTTTCAAATGGAAAGAAGAGACAAAGGAAGAATCAAGTTGGTGGTGATCCTTTACGTTCTTCTTCTCCCGGTTTTTCCAAACTGACGCAGTTACCATGCTGGCATCCAATGACGTCAGTTTGGGTGGGATTGGGAACGGCGATGGACAGCGGCTCCCAATCCCGAGGCGAACTCTGCACTTCTTTTTCTGTTTGGAGAAACATTATATAGCTAATATAGTACATAACAAATCAAATAAAAAGATCTTACTTGCTTCACAACAGACCTTGTTATATTTGAACTAGCAGCAAAGGTCACACCCAAACCACATGATCTGACCATAAAATAAAGAACTTGTCGCCCATTGTAACCATAGTTATACCCTCTGTCCCAAATCCTGCCATATGGGACACATAAATAGACAATGAAACAACTAGGAATAGCTGAAAAGAATAGAATATACTCTAAATTGTAACAGAATTAGATCAATTCTAGCCCAGACTAAACATATACCTTTTTACAGCAACACAAACATCCCATTTCAGTGTATTTGTAGACTATGACTTATTTTGCAGAACATCAAAATATGTTGCCTATTTAACATTGTGATGTCATAACCAAATTATGATGCGGTTGACTACGCGTTACCAGCGTAAATAGCCAACAAATCACACAAACCAAAATGTTGAAAAATAATTTACAAAATGAATTGATCGTGTATTCAGAGTTGTTCCTATTTCATAAAATATACAAAATAACTAGGTTCTTGCCAATAAACCTGTTTTTTTATTGAGAAAACATTTGTCTTCTCGTTCTCCCATGCTCCCTGGGTCACTGACGCATGATTGTATGGGATATAGTAAGAGGCTAGGAAATTCGAAGTACTGTCTATCAGAATCAAAATAACTTTTATTGCCCAAGTGGCCTACATTCACACATTCACAGAATTTGACTCGGTGAATTGGTGCTGCCAGCAATAGACAAATGTAAAGACACATTTACAGCCTATACAATATACAGTAAACATAAAACATATTTATTAGCTTCTATCTTCTTAAAATACTTTAGAGTAATATTTTATTATGGAAAGTAAAATGCCTATTTCACTTCAGTTGACGCTGATCTGATACAGATCGAACGTGTAGCTTTGCAATGGTTGTTAGGATGACCTTTGAAAAAGCAAAGGAGAGCCGCACTCTCTTGCTCAGACTCAATAATTGAATAACCTAATATCCAACGTTCCGACCGACAAGCTGTCTTCATCATTGTATGTTAGGAGGACCTCTGACCGTACCTCATTGAAAAGGTGCCACTCTGCCTAGTGACTGTAAACTAAACAAAAATACTAACGTTAGTACATTTGTTGTATATTTGCTAGATAGCCATATTTGCTAGACAGCCATTTGTTGTATATTGGCTTGACAGCCATATTACTAGCTAGCTAGCTAACTACGTTATCTATTTTAGTCTATGCAAGTCTAGTTGGACGATTAATCAGCAATATTCTAGCAGACCTTTACTAGCTAGGTCATAACGAGTGAAAATGGCTAGCTAGCTACATCATGTAAGGTAAACCGCAATGTAAAAAGTTGGGCAATTCAAACAGTCAGTGTTAGCGAGCAACTTTTTGGTTGCACTGTGTTTAACAATTAAAGCAAGGCTGAACAGCTTATTTTTGGTTTCAACAGGTGAAGGTACTGAAGGAGAAGATAACTTCCCAGTGTCTGGACAGAAGCTCATATATGCTGGCAAAATCCTGCAAGATGACACACCTATTAAAGACTACAAAATTGACGAGAAGAACTTCGTTGTAGTTATGGTATCGAAGGTACATTTCCCTAATCCATTTTACTTGGACTCATAATGAGCTGCACCCACCTGTTTTGGGTCACATGATTGTCTGCATAGATGACAGTAATAGCCTGTTTATATCTCCTCTGGAACTAGGCAAAGTCTGCCACAGCTGCTTCAACACCTTCCTCAGAGGCACCCAAGGCCCCTGTCCAGGACTCTGGGTCGTCTGCGGGCCGGCCCCTGCAGCCATCCCTATCCCCCCAGAGGAGCCCACACCTCCAGTCGCAGAGCACCCAGCTCTGATGTCCTCTTAGTCTTTCCCACAGTAGTTGTGGGTCAAGACTGTCTTCCAAACTGATCTGTGATGTATGGTCTGTTACATTGCCATTCATTGTTCCATTACTTTATTGTATTTGTGGTTACATTCAAATCCTGAGGGAGTGCGTAGATAGACTGTGCACAGACACACAATATTGTTTTAATATTATTAACTTTTTCCACTTTTTACTCAACATGAATGAATGATAGAGATTGCCTCTTATACAGTGCATTCGGAACGTATTCACACCCATTGACTTTTTCCACATTTTGTTACGTTACAGCCTTATTCAAAAAGGATTTAAAAAAATTACAAATCCTCATCAATCTACACACAATACCCCATAATGACAAAGTGAAGACAGGTTTTTAGACATTCTAGCAAATTTATACAAAATAAAAAACAGAAATACTTGTACATGATTGTACATGATTTGGAAAGGCACACCTGTCTATATAAGGTCCCGCAGTTGACAGTGCATGTCAGAACAAAAACCAAGCCATGAGGTCGAAGGAATTGTCCTCCATCATTCCTAAATGTAAGAAGTTTGGAACCTCAGACTCCTAGAGCTGGCTGCCTGGCCAAACTGAGCAATCAGGTGAGAAAGGCCTTGGTCAGGGAGGTGAACAAGAACCTGATGGTCACTCTGACAGAGCTCCAGAGTTCCTCTGTGGAGATTGGAGAACCCTCCAGAAGGACAACCATCTCTGCAGCACTCCACCAATCAGGTCTTTCTGGTAGAGTGGCCAGACGGAAGCCACTTCTCAGCAAAAGGCATATGACAGCACGCTTGGAGTTTGCCAAAAGCCACCTAAAGACTCTCAGACCATGAGAAACAAGATTGAACTCCTTGGCCTGAATGCCAAGCGTCACATCTGGAGGAAACCTGGCACCATTTCTACGGTGAAGTATGGTGGTGGCAGCATCGTGCTGTGGGGATGTTTTTCAGCAGCAGGGACTGGGAGACTAGTCAGAATCGAGGGAAAGATGAACGGCACAAAGTACAGAGAGATGCTTGTTGAAAACCAACTCCAGAGCGTTCAGGATCTCAGACTGGGGCGAAGGGGTCAACTTCCAACAAGACAACGACCATAAGCACACAGCCAAGACAACGCAGGGGTGGCTTGGGGACAAGTCTCTGAGTGGCCCAGCCAGAGCCCAGACTTTAACCTGATTGAACATCTCTGGAGACCTGAAAATAGCTGTGCAGCGATTCTCCCCATCCAACCTGACAGAGCTTGAGAGGATCTGCAGAGAAGAATGGGAGAAACTCCCCAAATACAGGTGTGCTAAGCTTGTAGCGTCATACCCAAGAAGACTCGAGGGTGTAATCGCTGCCTAAGGTGCTTCAACAAAGTACTGAGTAAAGGGTCTGAATACTTATGTAAATGTGATAGTTAAGCTTTTTGTTTTCTTTATACATTTGCAAAAAATTCTAAAAACCTGTTTTTGCTGTCATTATGGGGTAGATTGATGAGAAGAAGAACAACAATTTAATCCATTTTAGAATAAGGCTGTAACTTAACAAAATGTGGAAAAAGTCAAGGGGTCTGAATACTTTCTGAATGCACTGTAGGTGCAGTTATTAACTACCATGTACAGTAAAGGAAAATGAATTGCACTAGGTAGGTGAGATGTTTTATATTTATATAATTGTAAACATACAGTGGATAGCCTACAGTGGTGTAGGATGTTTCTTCTGGTGGTCTAGGGCAGCTTGATGGTGGTCTAGGGCAGCTTGATGGTGGTCTAGGGCAGCCTGATGGTGGTCTAGGGCAGCTTGATGGTGGTCTAGGGCAGCTTGATGGTGGTCTAGGGCAGCTTGATGGTGGTCTAGGGCAGCTTGATGGTGGTCTAGGGCAGCTTGATGGTGGTCTAGGGCAGCTTGATGGTGGTCTAGGGCAGCTTGATGGTGGTCTAAGGCAGCTTGATGGTGGTCTAGGGCAGCTTGATGGTGGTCTAGGGCAGCTTGATGGTGGTCTAGGGCAGCTTGATGGTGGTCTAGGGCATCCTAATTCGATGAATCTGATGTTTCTTGGTGTGCGGTAGGTGCTACTCCAGGTGGTCCCTGAGCGCTGTGCCCCTAACGATGGGTTCTCCTGGTGCTTCTCCTAGTAGTGAGGGGCCTGGTCTCCTTCACCTGCTCCACTACAATGAGAAATGACAGGGAGATCTTACATGTACATACAATGTCTGGAAAATAACACATACAGAGGGATTACAGGTTAAAGGGATAACTCTTAATGCGTGGTCAATTAATCATCTTTCTAGCTTTGGTGAACACTTTTTTTTTTCTTGATGACTCATTGTCGTGATTGACTCCATTTGTGGCATTCTTCTCAAATGTGTGGGCTAGAGCCTTACCTGCAGACATAGAACAGGATGTAGGCAGTCTGTGCCGTTGCCCTCAGCACAGTGGCCTCATCTGTCCTCAAGACATGTGCGTCATCCAGGCAGAGCCACCCACTGCCACGGCTGTCCAAAACATCACTGATGTAGTGGCCTAGGGAACAAGGGAAACAGAATAGAGTGTACATTAAGCTTTCAGAATTGTGTGTGCGTGCGTGCATTTTACCTGTACACATGTTGTCTCCCAGATGTGAGATCACACTTGACAATTTGTAGATATTGTCTGGCTGGTGTCTCTGTAAGAAAACACATTTAATAATAGGATTATTATTTTGTCTACAGGATAGGGGTGCCTTCTATAACTGCCTTATCTTGATCCGCCCACTATCTCAACTGGATGGAATTATCTCTCTCTCTATTTCTCTCTCTCTCTCTCTCTCTCTCTCTCTATTTCTCTCTCTCTCCTCACCACAGCGGCTGCCTGCTGCTCTTTCTCACTAACAGCTGGTTTCTCTAGCTGGTCAGAGGAATTTGAAGCTGGTGGGGGTATATCAAATATAGTGTAAATGCAAACCAGAAAGTGAAGTGGAAACCTATCAACAAATATACTCTTAACTTCAGCTTCTGACTTGCTTTCCTCAATAGTCCTGTTTCATGAGAGGGTGTTCTGCATGATGTCAGTAACACAATGTCCTACCTGGTCTATCAAGGGTGCCTTTCGGGGAGTTTGCAGGTGTGTTGTCCATGTTGTTTTTCCCCATGGAGCTTGCCCTGTGTAAATTGATGGCATTGAAAAGAAATATCTAGTGTGTGAAAATCATGGTGTGTGTTGGCTACCCAATGTGCAATGTCCCCAAACAGAGTCTAAACCAACCTGGCTCCATGCTGGACAGGGGCTGTCGCCCCACATACGGCTGGGAGGGTCAGTTCTGCAGGGATGGATATGGGATCATCCACCTTCTCTGGCTCCCAGTTGCCTGCAGTAAACCGCTTGATATGAAGCATTAGGACCCTGCTCAGAGGCAGGCATTCACATAAACAGACGACCAGGCAGGCATTCACATAAACAGACGACCAGGCAGGCATTCACATAAACAGACGACCAGGCAGGCATTCACAAACAGACGACCAGGCAGGCATTCACAAACAGACGACCAGGCAGGCATTCACATACACAGACGACCAGGCAGGCATTCACACAGACAAAGGCATCAGTCTTGTACTCAAATCAATAACCCAGTTTGGTGAGTTAGATCAGGACTGTCAATTGTAATCTGAGGGACTCACCGGGGCAGCGTGAGGAAGTGCCTAGTCACAGATGCCATGCTGCCTGAGCACACCCTGCATGCACACTCTAATGCAGATGGCTAGGTAACAAAGCATAGCAATACAATTATGAACATGACATTAATGATAGTGTTCCTTGACATACTAACTCTTGGTTGAAGCTAAGTGCTGACCTTAAAGTAGAGGTCCAGGCTGTGTGTCAGGTCTTGGCTCAGGTTCAGTGACAGGTGATTGTAATCCTCCTGACCATACACTATAACTCCACAGCTTCAGAGGTACGGAGAGAAATGCATCAGCTCTCCAACACAAACCTTTTGATCCCTCTACACACTAACTATCTTAATGCTTTACCTCTGTATCCTGCATGTTATGCTGACATTAAACCTCCTCACAAATGTGATGAAGACATCAAGGTACACCATATACAAATGACAGCTGTTACCTGGTGCAGGTACGGAAAGTCTTCAGCTTGAATTCTAACTGCTTCACGGGGCAGGTGTATGGCTCTGGGGAGCCCTTTAATGCCATACCCTCCTCCTTCAGCTGAAAGAGGAGGAGCAACACACATTCATGGGCATCCTAAGAGAAGAATGGGAAAGAAACAGAAAATACATCAACAACTACAACTGAAACAGAGCTAAGGAAAAAGATTGTCACGTGTCCCAGGTTTATTGTTAAGTGAGTCTTTTAGCATATAATATCTTACCTGTTCACCGTCGTCCTCATAGTCCTCATTGACAACGGAGAGACAGCGCTTGACTGTTTGAAGGATTTTCATCTTTTCCTTTTTCTTAGCATTGACAGTGCCTCCAGAAAGCCTTGCCTGATGTAACTCGGCAAAGCAGCTGTGGAGGGAGACAAAGAGCATGCATTCAGGTTTCACTCTCTCACTTTGGCCACAGATTAACTCTGTGCTTCTACTTTAGCCTCTGATCAAATATGATTCAACTGATTCCTGATTGTGACAGGAAATCATCTCTGGTGTTAATCAGTAGCTGAGTTGGGTGTGGTTTTATCTTAAAAATCATATGAGGCACTAAGAGTGTACAAAAGACAGTATGTATACATACATACATACATACAGTACACTGAACAAAAATATAAATGCAACATGTGAAGTGTTGGTCCCATGTTTCATGAGCTGAAATAAAAGATCCCAGAAATGTTCCATATGTACAAAAAGCTTATTTCTCTCAAATTCTGTGCACAAATTTGTTAACATCCCTGTTAGTGAGCATTTATCCTTTGCCAAGATAATCCATCCACCTGACAGGTGGTATATCAAGAAGCTGATTAAACAGCATGATCATCACACAGGTACACAGGTAAACCTTGTGCTGAGGACAATAAAAGGCCACTCTAAAATGTGCAGTTTTGTTACACAACACAGATGTCACAGGTTTTGAGGGAGTGTGCAATTGGCATGCTGACAGCAGGAATGTCCACCAGAGCTGTTGCCAGAGAATTGAATGTTAATTTCTATACCATAAGCCATCTCCAACATTGTTTTAGAGAATTTGGCAGTACGTCCAACCGGCCTCCCAACCGCAGACCACGTGTAACCACACAAGCCCAGGACCTCCACATCCAGCTTCTTCACCGGCGGCATCGTCTGAGGGGGTGCTGAGGAGTATTTCTGTCTGTAATAAAGCCCTTTTGTGGGGGAAATCTCATTCTGATCGGCTGGGCCTAACTCCCCAGTGGTTGGGCCTACGCCCTCCCAACCCCACCCATGGCTGTGCCCTTGCTCAGTCGTGAAATCCATACATTATGGCCTAATGAATTTATTTCAATAGACTAATTTCCTTATATGAATTGTAACAGAGTAAAATCTTTCAAATTGTTGCATGTTGCATTTATATACACTGCTCAAAAAAATAAAGGGAACACTAAAATAACAGATCCTAGATCTGAATGAATTAAATAATCTTATTAATACTTTTTTCTTTACATAGTTGAATGTGCTGACAACAAAATCACACAAAAATAATCAATGGAAATCCAATTTATCAACCCATGGAGGTCTGGATTATGAGTCACACTCAAAATTAAAGTGGAAAACCACACTACAGGCTGATCCAACTTTGATGTAATATCCTTAAAACAAGTCAAAATGAGGCTCAGTAGTGTGTGTGGCCTCCATGTGCCTGTATGACCTCCCTACAACGCCTGGGCATGCTCCTGATGAGGTGGCGGATGGTCTCCTGAGGGATCTCCTCCCAGACCTGGACTAAAGCATCCGCCAACTCCTGGACAGTCTGTGGTGCAACGTGGCGTTGGTGGATGGAGCGAGACATGATGTCCCAGATGTGCTCAATTGGATTCAGGTCTGGGGAACGGGCGGGCCAGTCCATAGCATCGATGCCTTCCTCTTGCAGGAACTGCTGACACACTCCAGCCACATGAGGTCTAGTATTGTCTTGCATTAGGAGGAACCCAGGGCCAACCGCACCAGCATATGGTCTCACAAGGGGTCTGAGGATCTCATCTCAGTACCTAATGGCAGTCAGGCTACCTCTGGCGAGCACATGGAGGGCTGTGCGGCCCCCCAAAGAAATGCCACCCCACACCATGACTGACCCACCGCCAAACCGGTCATGCTGGAGGATGTTGCAGGCAGCAGAACGTTCTCCACGGCGTCTCCAGACTCTGTCACGTCTGTCACATGTGCTCAGTGTGAACCTGCTTTCATCTGTGAAGAGCACAGGGCGCCAGTGGCGAATTTGCCAATCTTGGTGTTCTCTGGCAAATGCCAAACGTCCTGCACGGTGTTGGGCTGTAAGCACAACCCCCACCTGTGGACGTCGGGCCCTCATCCCACCCTCATGGAGTCTGTTTCTAACCGTTTTGAGCAGACACATGCACATTTGTGGCCTCCTGGAGGTAATTTTGCTGGGCTCTGGCAGTGCTCCTCCTGCTCCTCCTTGCACAAAGGCGGAGGTAGCGGTCCTGCTTCTGGGTTGTTGCCCTCCTACAGCCTCCTCCATGTCTCCTGATGTACTGGCCTGTCTCCTGGTAGCGCCTCCATGCTCTGGACACTACTCTGACAGACACAGCAAACCTTCTTGCCACAGCTCGCATTGATGTGCCATCCTGGATGAGCTGCACTACCTGAGCCACTTGTGTGGGTTGTAGACTCCGTCTCATGCTACCACTAGAGTGAAAGCACCGCCAGCATTCAAAAGTGACCAAAACATCAGCCAGGAAGCATAGGAACTGAGAAGTGGTCTGTGGTTACCACCTGCAGAACCACTCCTTTATTGGGGGTGTCTTGCTAATTGCCTATCATTTCCATCTGTTGTCTATTCCATTTGCACAACAGCATGTGAAATTTATTGTCAATCAGTGTTGCTTCCTAAGTGGACAGTTTGATTTCACAGAAGTGTGATTGACTTGGAGTTACATTGTGTTGTTTAAGTGTTCCCTTTATTTTTTTGAGCAGTATATTTGTTTAGTATACATAGATAGATAGATAGATAGATAGATAGATAGATAGATAGATAGATAGATAGATAGATAGATAGATAGATAGATAGATAGATAGATAGATAGATAGATAGATAGATAGATAGATAGATAGATAGATAGATAGATAGATAGATAGATAGATAGATAGATAGATAGATAGATAGATAGATAGATAGATAGATAGATAGATAGATAGATACATACATACATACATACATACATACATACATACATACATACATACATACATACATACATACATACATACATACATACATACATACTGTACATACTGTCCATACTGTACATACATACCACAGGAGGTTGATGGCACCTTAATTGGTAATAGCTGGAGCGGAATCAGTGGAATGCTATCAAATACATCAAACATATGGTTTCTATGTGTTTGATGCCATTCCATTTGCTCCATTACAGACATCATTACGAGCCGTCGTCCCCTCAGCAGCCTCCACTGACACATACATTGAGGCGGGACTTGTGTACTGTAACTATAAGCATCTAGATGGGTGGGTCAGTGTGTGTACAGGTGGGACAGGAGAGTGAAAGCGAGGCTGTATACCATAGCAGTTTAGAGGAGGGGGAGGAACTCCAGGTGTCCTGCTGTCTCAGGATGTCTCTGCAAAATGCTGGCAGCCCCAGCAGGCACTGCAGAGCAGAGTTCATGAAGCAGGTGTTGCCAATATTAGGCAACCTGTGGGAAAGAAGCCATCAGTTACACACTAATATCTGAACAGTGGACCAAAGGTAAACTAATGAATGGATTTGTAAGGCATGAACGCAAGATAACTCTGAATACCACACAGAATTATTTAAAACAAAAAGCAGAGCTCAGAGATAAGAGTAGGTGTGTGTGTGTAGATGTGTGTGTGTTTTACCCGAGGAGCTTGGTGTTGTCTTCGCCCTCGCCTGTGCAGCTCTGCTCCCCCAGCTGGGTGCTACTCTTGCTGAACAGGTTTGGGAGGCGAGCCATGGCTTCCCGAGGCCTGACCAATGGCCTGGAGGAAGAGAGACTGGTTAGAGGCCTCAGTAGCAGTAGCTCGACACCAATCGGTCTGTTTGAACACTGTTTTAATGTACAAGCATACAGATATTCCTTACCATGTCATGGTGTGAGTGACCACTCTTATGTAGAGTCGAGTGAGATGAAGGTGGCTATTGTCTACAGTACTTACCTCTCCAAGGAGACAGAGGAATCCCTCAGGTCAATGGAGGCCTCTGCAGAGAGAGACCGAGAGACGGACAGCGGTAAGAAAGAAGGTTTGTCAAAGATGAATTGAGAAAAATAGCACCAACAAATGGCACCCGTTTACAGACCTGCGATGCCAGCAAATCGGGGTACCATTCTCTTTGTCTGTGGAACATATGCCCCCACCTCTTTGACCTCAGAGCTCATAAGATCTCTGTAAAGACACACAGACATATGCATTAGGTTAGCTATATTATATTGGCTTTTTCATTTCAATTCAATGGTGTTGGTTGGCATGAAATTTGATGTCAGGCTGCAGTACCTGGCAGTCTCACTGTCTTTGTTGGTCTCTCCATGGTGGTCCAGGGGGTTTGGAGAGGAGGACTGGGGGGCAGGGGAGGAGACGTGGGTTGTGGAGGAAGGGCAGGCAGGACTGGGGGGAGTGGCAGAGGAGGATGACTGAGTTGAGACAGCCAGGGAAACAGAGGAAGCACTAAAAGGGGAGGAGGTCTGTGATCCTTCCTCTGAAGAAGAAGAAGAAGAGACAGATGACATGTGGAGAGAGGAGAGGGAAGAGAGGCTGAAGAACTTGGAGAGAGTGGAAGGGGATCTGGCAGGGGATCCAGGGGGTGAGGGGGATGCAGCGCCGATTGGTGTTCGGCCAGACAAGGGGTCGAGGGGTGTCAGAGATGTTGTAGACGGTTTCAAATGGAAAGAAGAGACAAAGGAAGAATCAAGTTGGTGGTGATCCTTTACGTTCTTCTTCTCCCGGTTTTTCCAAACTGACGCAGTTACCATGCTGGCATCCAATGAAGTCAGTTTGGGTGGGATTGGGAACGGCGATGGACAGCGGCTCCCAATCCCGAGGCGAACTCTGCACTTCTTTTTCTGTTTGGAGAAACATTATATAGCTAATATAGTACATAACAAATCAAATAAAAAGATCTTACTTGCTTCACAACAGACCTTGTTATATTTGAACTAGCAGCAAAGGTCACACCCAAACCACATGATCTGAACATAAAATAAAGAACTTGTCGCCCATTGTAACCATAGTTATACCCTCTGTCCCAAATCCTGCCATATGGGACACATAAATAGACAATGAAACAACTAGGAATAGCTGAAAAGAATAGAATATACTCTAAATTGTAACAGAATTAGATCAATTCTAGCCCAGACTAAACATATACCTTTTTACAGCAACACAAACATCCCATTTCAGTGTATTTGTAGACTATGCCTTATTTTGCAGAACATCAAAATATGTTGCCTATTTAACATTGTGATGTCATAACCAAATTATGATGCGCTTGACTACGCGTTACCAGCGTAAATAGCCAACAAATCACACAAACCAAAATGTTGAAAAATAATTTACAAAATGAATTGATCGTGTATTCAGAGTTGTTCCTATTTCATAAAATATACAAAATAACTAGGTTCTTGCCAATAAACCTGTTTTTTTATTGAGAAAACATTGTCTTCTCTTTCTCCCATGCTCCCTGGGTCACTGACGCATGATTGTATGGGATATAGTAAGAGGCTAGGAAATTCGAAGTACTGTCTATCAGAATCAAAATAACTTTTATTGCCCAAGTGGCCTACATTCACACATTCACAGAATTTGACTCGGTGAATTGGTGCTGCCAGCAATAGACAAATGTAAAGACACATTTACAGCCTATACAATATACAGTAAACATAAAACATATTTATTAGCTTCTATCTTCTTAAAATACTTTAGAGTAATATTTTATTATGGAAAGTAAAATGCCTATTTCACTTCAGTTGACGCTGATCTGATACAGATCGAACGTGTAGCTTTGCAATGGTTGTTAGGATGACCTTTGAAAAAGAAAAGGAGAGCCGCACTCTCTTGCTCAGACTCAATAATTGAATAACCTAATATCCAACGTTCCGACCGACAAGCTGTCTTCATCATTGTATGTTAGGAGGACCTCTGACCGTACCTCATTGAAAAGGTGCCACTCTGCCTAGTGACTGTAAACTAAACAAAAATACTAACGTTAGTACATTTGTTGTATATTTGCTAGATAGCCATATTTGCTAGACAGCCATATTTGCTAGACAGCCATTTGTTGTATATTAGCTAGACAGCCATATTACTAGCTAGCTAGCTAACTACGTTATCTATTTTAGTCAATGCAAGTCTAGTTGGACGATTAATCAGCAATATTCTAGCAGACCTTTACTAGCTAGGTCATAACGAGTGAAAATGGCTAGCTAGCTACATCATGTAAGGTAAACCGCAATGTAAAAAGTTGGGCAATTCAAACAGTCAGTGTTAGCGAGCAACTTTTTGGTTGCACTGTGTTTAACAATTAAAGCAAGGCTGAACAGCTTATTTTTGGTTTCAACAGGTGAAGGTACTGAAGGAGAAGATAACTTCCCAGTGTCTGGACAGAAGCTCATATATGCTGGCAAAATCCTGCAAGATGACACACCTATTAAAGACTACAAAATTGACGAGAAGAATTTCGTTGTAGTTATGGTATCGAAGGTACATTTCCCTAATCCATTTTACTTGGACTCATAATGAGCTGCACCCACCTGTTTTGGGTTACATGATTGTCTGCATAGATGACAGTAACAGCCTGTTTATATCTCCTCTGGAACTAGGCAAAGTCTGCCACAGCTGCTTCAACACCTTCCTCAGAGGCACCCAAGGCCCCTGTCCAGGACTCTGGGTCGTCTGCGGGCCGGCCCCTGCAGCCATCCCTATCCCCCCAGAGGAGCCCACACCTCCAGTCGCAGAGCACCCAGCTCTGATGTCCTCTTAGTCTTTCCCACAGTAGTTGTGGGTCAAGACTGTCTTCCAAACTGATCTGTGATGTATGGTCTGTTACATTGCCATTCATTGTTCCATTACTTTATTGTATTTGTGGTTACATTCAAATCCTGAGGGAGTGCGTAGATAGACTGTGCACAGACACACAATATTGTTTTAATATTATTAACTTTTTCCACTTTTTACTCAACATGAATGAATGATAGAGATTGCCTCTTATACAGTGCATTCGGAACGTATTCACACCCATTGACTTTTTCCACATTTTGTTACGTTACAGCCTTATTCAAAAAGGATTTTAAAAAATTACAAATCCTCATCAATCTACACACAATACCCCATAATGACAAAGTGAAGACAGGTTTTTAGACATTCTAGCAAATGTATACAAAATAAAAAACAGAAATACTTGTACATCATTGTACATGATTTGGAAAGGCACACCTGTCTATATAAGGTCCCGCAGTTGACAGTGCATGTCAGAACAAAAACCAAGCCATGAGGTCGAAGGAATTGTCCTCCATCATTCCTAAATGGAAGAAGTTTGGAACCTCAAAGACTCCTAGAGCTGGCTGCCTGGCCAAACTGAGCAATCAGGTGAGAAAGGCCTTGGTCAGGGAGGTGAACAAGAACCTGATGGTCACTCTGACAGAGCTCCAGAGTTCCTCTGTGGAGATTGGAGAACCCTCCAGAAGGACAACCATCTCTGCAGCACTCCACCAATCAGGTCTTTCTGGTAGAGTGGCCAGACGGAAGCCACTTCTCAGCAAAAGGCATATGACAGCACGCTTGGAGTTTGCCAAAAGCCACCTAAAGACTCTCAGACCATGAGAAACAAGATTGAACTCCTTGGCCTGAATGCCAAGCGTCACATCTGGAGGAAACCTGGCACCATTTCTACGGTGAAGTATGGTGGTGGCAGCATCGTGCTGTGGGGATGTTTTTCAGCAGCAGGGACTGGGAGACTAGTCAGAATCGAGGGAAAGATGAACGGCACAAAGTACAGAGAGATGCTTGTTGAAAACCAACTCCAGAGCGTTCAGGATCTCAGACTGGGGCGAAGGGGTCAACTTCCAACAAGACAACGACCATAAGCACACAGCCAAGACAACGCAGGGGTGGCTTGGGGACAAGTCTCTGAGTGGCCCAGCCAGAGCCCAGACTTTAACCTGATTGAACATCTCTGGAGACCTGAAAATAGCTGTGCAGCGATTCTCCCCATCCAACCTGACAGAGCTTGAGAGGATCTGCAGAGAAGAATGGGAGAAACTCCCCAAATACAGGTGTGCTAAGCTTGTAGCGTCATACCCAAGAAGACTCGAGGGTGTAATCGCTGCCAAAGGTGCTTCAACAAAGTACTGAGTAAAGGGTCTGAATACTTATGTAAATGTGATAGTTAAGCTTTTTGTTTTCTTTATAAATTTGCAAAAAATTCTAAAAACCTGTTTTTGCTGTCATTATGGGGTAGATTGATGAGAAGAAGAAAAACAATTTAATCCATTTTAGAATAAGGCTGTAACTTAACAAAATGTGGAAAAAGTCAAGGGGTCTGAATACTTTCTGAATGCACTGTAGGTACAGTTATTAACTACCATGTACAGTAAAGGAAAATGAATTGCACTAGGTAGGTGAGATGTTTTATATTTATATAAACAGTGGATAGCTGTTTCTTCTGGTGGTCTAGGGCAGCCTGATGGTGGTCTAGGGCAGCCTGATGGTGGTCTAGGGCAGCTTGATGGTGGTCTAGGGCAGCCTGATGGTGGTCTAGGGCAGCCTGATGGTGGTCTAGGGCAGCTTGATGGTGGTCTAGGGCAGCTTGATGGTGGTCTAGGGCAGCTTGATGGTGGTCTAGGGCAGCTTGATGGTGGTCTAGGGCAGCTTGATGGTGGTCTAGGGCAGCTTGATGGTGGTCTAGGGCAGCTTGATGGTGGTCTAGGGCATCCTAATTCGATGAATCTGATGTTTCTTGGTGTGCGGTAGGTGCTACTCCAGGTGGTCCCTGAGCACTGTGCCCCTAACGATGGGTTCTCCTGGTGCTTCTCCTAGTAGTGAGGGGCCTGGTCTCCTTCACCTGCTCCACTACAATGAGAAATGACAGGGAGATCTTACATGTACATACAATGTCTGGAAAATAACACATACAGAGGGATTACACGTTAAAGGGATAACTCTTAATGCGTGGTCAATTAATCATCTTTCTAGCTTTGGTGAACACTTTTTTTTTTCTTGATGACTCATTGTCGTGATTGACTCCATTTGTGGCATTCTTCTCAAATGTGTGGGCTAGAGCCTTACCTGCAGACATAGAACAGGATGTAGGCAGTCTGTGCCGTTGCCCTCAGCACAGTGGCCTCATCTGTCCTCAAGACATGTGCGTCATCCAGGCAGAGCCACCCACTGCCACGGCTGTCCAAAACATCACTGATGTAGTGGCCTAGGGAACAAGGGAAACAGAATAGAGTGTACATTAAGCTTTCAGAATTGTGTGTGCGTGCGTGCATTTTACCTGTACACATGTTGTCTCCCAGATGTGAGATCACACTTGACAATTTGTAGATATTGTCTGGCTGGTGTCTCTGTAAGAAAACACATTTAATAATAGGATTGTTATTTTGTCTACAGGATAGGGGTGCCTTCTATAACTGCCTTATCTTGATCCGCCCACTATCTCAACTGGATGGAATTATGTTATCTATCTCTCTCTCTCTATTTCTCTCTCTCTATTTCTCTATTTCTCTCTCTCCTCACCACAGCGGCTGCCTGCTGCTCTTTCTCACTAACAGCTGGTTTCTCTAGCTGGTCAGAGGAATTTGAAGCTGGTGGGGGTATATCAAATATAGTGTAAATGCAAACCAGAAAGTGAAGTGGAAACCTATCAACAAATATACTCTTAACTTCAGCTTCTGACTTGCTTTCCTCAATAGTCCTGTTTCATGAGAGGGTGTTCTGCATGATGTCAGTAACACAATGTCCTACCTGGTCTATCAAGGGTGCCTTTCGGGGAGTTTGCAGGTGTGTTGTCCATGTTGTTTTTCCCCATGGAGCTTGCCCTGTGTAAATTGATGGCATTGAAAAGAAATATCTAGTGTGTTAAAATCATGGTGTGTGTTGGCTACCCAATGTGCAATGTCCCCAAACAGAGTCTAAACCAACCTGGCTCCATGCTGGACAGGGGCTGTCGCCCCACATACGGCTGGGAGGGTCAGTTCTGCAGGGATGGATATGGGATCATCCACCTTCTCTGGCTCCCAGTTGCCTGCAGTAAACCGCTTGATATGAAGCATTAGGACCCTGCTCAGAGACAGACAGGCATTCACACACACAGACAGACGGACAGAGGCAGGCAGAGGCAGGCAGAGGCAGGCAGGCATTCACATAAACAGACGACCAGGCAGGCATTCACATACACAGACGACCAGGCAGGCATTCACATACACAGACGACCAGGCAGGCATTCACATACACAGACGACCAGGCAGGCATTCACATACACAGACGACCAGGCAGGCATTCACATACACAGACGACCAGGCAGGCATTCACACAGACAAAGGCATCAGTCTTGTACTCAAATCAATAACCCAGTTTGGTGAGTTAGATCAGGACTGTCAATTGTAATCTGAGGGACTCACCGGGGCAGCGTGAGGAAGTGCCTAGTCACAGATGCCATGCTGCCTGAGCACACCCTGCATGCACACTCTAATGCAGATGGCTAGGTAACAAAGCATAGCAATACAATTATGAACATGACATTAATGATAGTGTTCCTTGACATACTCACTAACTCTTGGTTGAAGCTAAGTGCTGACCTTAAAGTAGAGGTCCAGGCTGTGTGTCAGGTCTTGGCTCAGGTTCAGTGACAGGTGATTGTAATCCTCCTGACCATACACTATAACTCCACAGCTTCAGAGGTACGGAGAGAAATGCATCAGCTCTCCAACACAAACCTTTTGATCCCTCTACACACTAACTATCTTAATGCTTTACCTCTGTATCCTGCATGTTATGCTGACATTAAACCTCCTCACAAATGTGATGAAGACATCAAGGTACACCATATACAAATGACAGCTGTTACCTGGTGCAGGTACGGAAAGTCTTCAGCTTGAATTCTAACTGCTTCACGGGGCAGGTGTATGGCTCTGGGGAGCCCTTTAATGCCATACCCTCCTCCTTCAGCTGAAAGAGGAGGAGCAACACACATTCATGGGCATCCTAAGAGAAGAATGGGAAAGAAACAGAAAATACATCAACAACTACAACTGAAACAGAGCTAAGGAAAAAGATTGTCACGTGTCCCAGGTTTATTGTTAAGTGAGTCTTTTAGCATATAATATCTTACCTGTTCACCGTCGTCCTCATAGTCCTCATTGACAACGGAGAGACAGCGCTTGACTGTTTGAAGGATTTTCATCTTTTCCTTTTTCTTAGCATTGACAGTGCCTCCAGAAAGCCTTGCCTGATGTAACTCGGCAAAGCAGCTGTGGAGGGAGACAAAGAGCATGCATTCAGGTTTCACTCTCTCACTTTGGCCACAGATTAACTCTGTGCTTCTACTTTAGCCTCTGATCAAATATGATTCAACTGATTCCTGATTGTGACAGGAAATCATCTCTGGTGTTAATCAGTAGCTGAGTTGGGTGTGGTTTTATCTTAAAAATCATATGAGGCACTAAGAGTGTACAAAAGACAGTATGTATACATACATACATACATACAGTACACTGAACAAAAATATAAATGCAACATGTGAAGTGTTGGTCCCATGTTTCATGAGCTGAAATAAAAGATCCCAGAAATGTTCCATATGTACAAAAAGCTTATTTCTCTCAAATTCTGTGCACAAATTTGTTAACCTCTATGGGCTATGTCCCACCCCTGATACACCCTATCAACAACAGGTGAAATATCAAGAGCGCCAAATTTGAAAACAATTAAATGTCATAATTCAAATTTCTCAAACATACAACTATCTTACACCCTTTGAAAGATAAACATCTCCTTAATCTAACCACGTTGTCTGATTCCAAAAAGGCTTTACGGCGAAAGCATAAAGTTAGATTATGTTAGGAGAGTACATTGACAATAGCTGTGTGTAATGTTTTGTCAATTCAAAGACAGGCGTCACCAAAAGCAGAAAACCAGCTAAAATTATGCACTAACCTTTTACAATCTCCATCAGATGACACTCCTAGGACATTATGTTAGACAATACATGCATTTTTTGTTCTATCAAGTTCATATTTATATCCAAAAACAGCGTTTTACTATGGCGTTGATGTTGAGGAAATCGTTTCCCTCCAATAACCGCCAGTCAATCACCACAACAAATTAAATAATTACTATTCGAAAACATTGGTAAAATATTATATTGTCATTCAAAGAATTATAGATTTACATCTCTTGAACGCAACCGGATTGCCAGATTTAAAAATAACCTTACTGGGAAATCACACTTTGCAATAATCTGAGCACTGCGCCCAGAGAAATACGCTTTGCGATACAAACTAACCGCCATGTTGGAGAGATCTAAAATCGAAAATACTATGTAAATAATTCATTACCTTTGATTCTCTTCATCAGATGTCACTTCCAGGAATCCCAGGTCCATAACAAATGTAGTTTTGTTCGAAAAAGCTCATAATTTATGTCCAAAAAGCTCCGTGTTGTTAGCACATGATCTATGCCCTCCGGACTTGTCTTCATAAACGAGGGGGGAAAAATATTTACATTCGTTCAAACATGTCAAACGTTGTATAGCATAAATCATTAGTGCCTTTTTTAACCAGAACATGAATAATATTCAAGGCGGACGATTGCATTCTCTTTTAAAACGCATTGGAACGAGAGTACCCAACATGAACTCGCGCGCCAGAGTCTAATCGGCCACCACCGTTCCAAGGCTCTTGTTCGGTCAGATCTCACAGTATAAGACTCAAAACACTTTGTAAAGACTGGTGACATCTGGTGGAAGCCATAGGAAGTGCTCAAAGATTAATAAGCCCCTGTGTGTTTCAATGGCATAGGCTTAAAGATAATTCAACACATCAGGTATCCACTTCCTGTCAGAATTTGTCTCAGGGTTTTGACTGCCATATGAGTTCTGTTATACTTACAGACACCATTCAAACAGTTTTAGAAAATTCGGAGTGTTTTCTATCCAAACCTGAACAATAATATGCATATTCTAGCTTCTGAGTTGGTGTAGGAGGCAGTTAAAAATGGGCACATATTTTTTTCAAAATTCTCAATACTGCCCCCTAGCCCCAATTAACATCCCTGTTAGTGAGCATTTATCCTTTGCCAAGATAATCCATCCACCTGACAGGTGGTATATCAATAAGCTGATTAAACAGCATGATCATCACACAGGTACACAGGTAAACCTTGTGCTGAGGACAATAAAAGGCCACTCTAAAATGTGCAGTTTTGTTACACAACACAATACCACAGATGTCACAGGTTTTGAGGGAGTGTGCAATTGGCATGCTGACAGCAGGAATATCCACCAGAGCTGTTGCCAGAGAATTGAATGTTAATTTCTATACCATAAGCCATCTCCAACATTGTTTTAGAGAATTTGGCAGTACGTCCAACCGCAGACCACGTGTAACCACACAAGCCCAGGACCTCCACATCCAGCTTCTTCACCTCTGAGGGGGTGCTGAGGGGTATTTCTGTCTGTAATAAAGCCCTTTTGTGGGGGAAATCTCATTCTGATCGGCTGGGCCTAACTCCCCAGTGGTTGGGCCTACGCCCTCCCAGCCCCACCCATGGCTGTGCCCTTGCTCAGTCGTGAAATCCATAGATTATGGCCTAATGAACTTATTTCAATAGACTAATTTCCTTATATGAATTGTAACTGAGTAAAATCTTTGAAATTGTTGCATGTTACATTTATATATTTGTTTAGGATAGATAGATAGATAGATAGATAGATAGATAGATAGATAGATAGATAGATAGATAGATAGATAGATAGATAGATAGATAGATAGATAGATAGATAGATAGATAGATAGATAGATAGATAGATAGATAGATAGATAGATAGATAGATAGATAGATAGATAGATAGATAGATAGATAGATAGATAGATAGATAGATACATACATACATACATACATACATACATACATACATACATACATACATACATACATACATACATACATACATACATACATACATACATACTGTACATACATACCACAGGAGGTTGATGGCACCTTAATTGGTAATGGCTGGAGCGGAATCAGTGGAATGCTATCAAATACATCAAACATATGGTTTCTATGTGTTTGATGCCATTCCATTTGCTCCATTACATTTGCTCCATTACGAGCCGTCGTCCCCTCAGCAGCCTCCACTGACACATACATTGAGGCGGGACTTGTGTACTGTAACTATAAGCGTCTAGATGGGTGGGTCAGTGTGTGTACAGGTGGGACAGGAGAGTGAAAGCGAGGCTGTATACCATAGCAGTTTAGAGGAGGGGGAGAAACTCCAGGTGTCCTGTTGTCTCAGGATGTCTCTGCAAAATGCTGGCAGCCCCAGCAGGCACTGCAGAGCAGAGTTCATGAAGCAGGTGTTGCCAATATTAGGCAACCTGTGGGAAAGAAGCCATCAGTTACACACTAATATCTGAACAGTGGACCAAAGGTAAACTAATGAATGGATTTGTAAGGCATGAACGCAAGATAACTCTGAATACCACACAGAATTATTTAAAACAAAAAGCAGAGCTCAGAGATAAGAGTAGGTGTGTGTGTGTAGATGTGTGTGTGTTTTACCCGAGGAGCTTGGTGTTGTCTTCGCCCTCGCCTGTGCAGCTCTGCTCCCCCAGCTGGGTGCTACTCTTGCTGAACAGGTTTGGGAGGCGAGCCATGGCTTCCCGAGGTCTGACCAATGGCCTGGAGGAAGAGAGACTGGTTAGAGGCCTCAGTAGCAGTAGCTCGACACCAATCGGTCTGTTTGAACACTGTTTTAATGTACAAGCATACAGATATTCCTTACCATGTCATGGTGTGAGTGACCACTCTTATGTAGAGTCGAGTGAGATGAAGGTGGCTATTGTCTACAGTACTTACCTCTCCAAGGAGACAGAGGAATCCCTCAGGTCAATGGAGGCCTCTGCAGAGAGAGACCGAGAGACGGACAGCGGTAAGAAAGAAGCTTTGTCAAAGATGAATTGAGAAAAATAGCACCAACAAATGGCACCCGTTTACAGACCTGCGATGCCAGCAAATCGAGGTACCATTCTCTTTGTCTGTGGAACAAATGCCCCCACCTCTTTGACCTCAGAGCTCATAAGATCTCTGTAAAGACACACAGACATATGCATTAGGTTAGCTATATTATATTGGCTTTTTCATTTCAATTCAATGGTGTTGGTTGGCATGAAATTTGATATCAGGCTGCAGTACCTGGCAGTCTCACTGTCTTTGTTGGTCTCTCCATGGTGGTCCACGGGGTTTGGAGAGGAGGACTGGGGGGCAGGGGAGGAGACGTGGGTTGTGGAGGAAGGGCAGGCAGGACTGGGGGGAGTGGCAGAGGAGGATGGCTGAGTTGAGACAGCCAGGGAAACAGAGGAAGCACTAAAAGGGGAGGAGGTCTGTGATCCTTCCTCTGAAGAAGAAGAGACAGATGACATGTGGAGAGAGGAGAGGGAAGAGAGGCTGAAGAACTTGGAGAGAGTGGAAGGGGATCTGGCAGGGGATCCAGGGGGTGAGGGGGATGCAGCGCCGATTGGTGTTCGGCCAGACAAGGGGTCGAGGGGTGTCAGAGATGTTGTAGACGGTTTCAAATGGAAAGAAGAGACAAAGGAAGAATCAAGTTGGTGGTGATCCTTTACGTTCTTCTTCTCCCGGTTTTTCCAAACTGACGCAGTTACCATGCTGGCATCCAATGACGTCAGTTTGGGTGGGATTGGGAACGGCGATGGACAGCGGCTCCCAATCCCGAGGCGAACTCTGCACTTCTTTTTCTGTTTGGAGAAACATTATATAGCTAATATAGTACATAACAAATCAAATAAAAAGATCTTACTTGCTTCACAACAGACCTTGTTATATTTGAACTAGCAGCAAAGGTCACACCCAAACCACATGATCTGACCATAAAATAAAGAACTTGTCGCCCATTGTAACCATAGTTATACCCTCTGTCCCAAATCCTGCCATATGGGACACATAAATAGACAATGAAACAACTAGGAATAGCAGAAAAGAATAGAATATACTCTAAATTGTAACAGAATTAGATCAATTCTAGCCCAGACTAAACATATACCTTTTTACAGCAACACAAACATCCCATTTCAGTGTATTTGTAGACTATGCCTTATTTTGCAGAACATCAAAATATGTTGCCTATTTAACATTGTGATGTCATAACCAAATTATGATGCGCTTGATTACGCGTTACCAGCGTAAATAGCCAACAAATCACACAAACCAAAATGTTGAAAAATAATTTACAAAATGAATTGATCGTGTATTCAGAGTTGTTCCTATTTCATAAAATATACAAAATAACTAGGTTCTTGCCAATAAACCTGTTTTTTTATTGAGAAAACATTTGTCTTCTCTTTCTCCCATGCTCCCTGGGTCACTGACGCATGATTGTATGGGATATAGTAAGAGGCTAGGAAATTCGAAGTACTGTCTATCAGAATCAAAATAACTTTTATTGCCCAAGTGGCCTACATTCACACATTCACAGAATTTGACTCGGTGAATTGGTGCTGCCAGCAATAGACAAATGTAAAGACACATTTACAGCCTATACAATATACAGTAAACATAAAACATATTTATTAGCTTCTATCTTCTTAAAATACTTTAGAGTAATATTTTATTATGGAAAGTAAAATGCCTATTTCACTTCAGTTGACGCTGATCTGATACAGATCGAACGTGTAGCTTTGCAATGGTTGTTAGGATGACCTTTGAAAAAGAAAAGGAGAGCCGCACTCTCTTGCTCAGACTCAATAATTGAATAACCTAATATCCAACGTTCCGACCGACAAGCTGTCTTCATCATTGTATGTTAGGAGGACCTCTGACCGTACCTCATTGAAAAGGTGCCACTCTGCCTAGTGACTGTAAACTAAACAAAAATACTAACGTTAGTACATTTGTTGTATATTTGCTAGATAGCCATATTTGCTAGACAGCCATTTGTTGTATATTAGCTTGACAGCCATATTACTAGCTAGCTAGCTAACTACGTTATCTATTTTAGTCTATGCAAGTCTAGTTGGACGATTAATCAGCAATATTCTAGCAGACCTTTACTAGCTAGGTCATAACGAGTGAAAATGGCTAGCTAGCTACATCATGTAAGGTAAACCGCAATGTAAAAAGTTGGGCAATTCAAACAGTCAGTGTTAGCGAGCAACTTTTTGGTTGCACTGTGTTTAACAATTAAAGCAAGGCTGAACAGCTTATTTTTGGTTTCAACAGGTGAAGGTACTGAAGGAGAAGATAACTTCCCAGTGTCTGGACAGAAGCTCATATATGCTGGCAAAATCCTGCAAGATGACACACCTATTAAAGACTACAAAATTGACGAGAAGAATTTCGTTGTAGTTATGGTATCGAAGGTACATTTCCCTAATCCATTTTACTTGGACTCATAATGAGCTGCACCCACCTGTTTTGGGTCACATGATTGTCTGCATAGATGACAGTAATAGCCTGTTTATATCTCCTCTGGAACTAGGCAAAGTCTGCCACAGCTGCTTCAACACCTTCCTCAGAGGCATCCAAGGCCCCTGTCCAGGACTCTGGGTCGTCTGCGGGCCCGGCCCCTGCAGCCATCCCTATCCCCCCAGAGGAGCCCACACCTCCAGTCGCAGAGCCCCCAGCTCTGATGTCCTCTTAGTCTTTCCCACAGTAGTTGTGGGTCAAGACTGTCTTCCAAACTGATCTGTGATGTATGGTCTGTTACATTGCCATTCATTGTTCCATTACTTTATTGTATTTGTGGTTACATTCAAATCCTGAGGGAGTGCGTACATAGACTGTGCACAGACACACAATATTGTTTTAATATTATTAACTTTTTCCACTTTTTACTCAACATGAATGAATGATAGAGATTGCCTCTTATACAGTGCATTCGGAACGTATTCACACCCATTGACTTTTTCCACATTTTGTTACGTTACAGCCTTATTCAAAAAGGATAAAAAAATTAAAAATCCTCATCAATCTACACACAATACCCCATAATGACAAAGTGAAGACAGGTTTTTAGACATTCTAGCAAATTTATACAAAATAAAAAACAGAAATACTTGTACATGATTTGGAAAGGCACACCTGTCTATATAAGGTCCCGCAGTTGACAGTGCATGTCAGAACAAAAACCAAGCCATGAGGTCGAAGGAATTGTCCTCCATCATTCCTAAATGGAAGAAGTTTGGAACCTCAGACTCCTAGAGCTGGCTGCCTGGCCAAACTGAGCAATCAGGTGAGAAAGGCCTTGGTCAGGGAGGTGAACAAGAACCTGATGGTCACTCTGACAGAGCTCCAGAGTTCCTCTGTGGAGATTGGAGAACCCTCCAGAAGGACAACCATCTCTGCAGCACTCCACCAATCAGGTCTTTCTGGTAGAGTGGCCAGACGGAAGCCACTTCTCAGCAAAAGGCATATGACAGCACACTTGGAGTTTGCCAAAAGCCACCTAAAGACTCTCAGACCATGAGAAACAAGATTGAACTCCTTGGCCTGAATGCCAAGCGTCACATCTGGAGGAAACCTGGCACCATTTCTATGGTGAAGTATGGTGGTGGCAGCATCGTGCTGTGGGGATGTTTTTCAGCAGCAGGGACTGGGAGACTAGTCAGAATCGAGGGAAAGATGAACGGCACAAAGTACAGAGAGATGCTTGTTGAAAACCAACTCCAGAGCGTTCAGGATCTCAGACTGGGGCGAAGGGGGTCAACTTCCAACAAGACAACGACCATAAGCACACAGCCAAGACAACGCAGGGGTGGCTTGGGGACAAGTCTCTGAGTGACCCAGCCAGAGCCCAGACTTTAACCTGATTGAACATCTCTGGAGACCTGAAAATAGCTGTGCAGCGATTCTCCCCATCCAACCTGACAGAGCTTGAGAGGATCTGCAGAGAAGAATGGGAGAAACTCCCCAAATACAGGTGTGCTAAGCTTGTAGCGTCATACCCAAGAAGACTCGAGGGTGTAATCGCTGCCAAAGGTGCTTCAACAAAGTACTGAGTAAAGGGTCTGAATACTTATGTAAATGTGATAGTTAAGCTTTTTGTTTTCTTTATACATTTGCAAAAAATTCTAAAAACCTGTTTTTGCTGTCATTATGGGGTAGATTGATGAGAAGAAGAAAAACAATTTAATCCATTTTAGAATAAGGCTGTAACTTAACAAAATGTGGAAAAAGTCAAGGGGTCTGAATACTTTCTGAATGCACTGTAGGTGCAGTTATTAACTACCATGTACAGTAAAGGAAAATGAATTGCACTAGGTAGGTGAGATGTTTTATATTTATATAAACAGTGGATAGCCTACAGTGGTGTAGGCTGTTTCTTCTGGTGGTCTAGGGCAGCCTGATGGTGGTCTAGGGCAGCCTGATGGTGGTCTAGGGCAGCTTGATGGTGGTCTAGGGCAGCTTGATGGTGGTCTAGGGCAGCCTGATGGTGGTCTAGGGCAGCTTGATGGTGGTCTAGGGCAGCTTGATGGTGGTCTAGGGCAGCTTGATGGTGGTCTAGGGCAGCTTGATGGTGGTCTAGGGCAGCTTGATGGTGGTCTAGGGCAGCTTGATGGTGGTCTAGGGCAGCTTGATGGTGGTCTAGGGCAGCTTGATGGTGGTCTAGGGCATCCTAATTCGATGAATCTGATGTTTCTTGGTGTGCGGTAGGTGCTACTCCAGGTGGTCCCTGAGCACTGTGCCCCTAACGATGGGTTCTCCTGGTGCTTCTCCTAGTAGTGAGGGGCCTGGTCTCCTTCACCTGCTCCACTACAATGAGAAATGACAGGGAGATCTTACATGTACATACAATGTCTGGAAAATAACACATACAGAGGGATTACACGTTAAAGGGATAACTCTTAATGCGTGGTCAATTAATCATCTTTCTAGCTTTGGTGAACACTTTTTTTTTTCTTGATGACTCATTGTCGTGATTGACTCCATTTGTGGCATTCTTCTCAAATGTGTGGGCTAGAGCCTTACCTGCAGACATAGAACAGGATGTAGGCAGTCTGTGCCGTTGCCCTCAGCACAGTGGCCTCATCTGTCCTCAAGACATGTGCGTCATCCAGGCAGAGCCACCCACTGCCACGGCTGTCCAAAACATCACTGATGTAGTGGCCTAGGGAACAAGGGAAACAGAATAGAGTGTACATTAAGCTTTCAGAATTGTGTGTGCGTGCGTGCATTTTACCTGTACACATGTTGTCTCCCAGATGTGAGATCACACTTGACAATTTGTAGATATTGTCTGGCTGGTGTCTCTGTAAGAAAACACATTTAATAATAGGATTGTTATTTTGTCTACAGGATAGGGGTGCCTTCTATAACTGCCTTATCTTGATCCGCCCACTATCTCAACTGGATGGAATTATCTCTCTCTCTATTTCTCTCTCTCTCTCTATTTCTCTCTCTCTCTCTCTTTCTCTCTCTCTCCTCACCACAGCGGCTGCCTGCTGCTCTTTCTCACTAACAGCTGGTTTCTCTAGCTGGTCAGAGGAATTTGAAGCTGGTGGGGGTATATCAAATATAGTGTAAATGCAAACCAGAAAGTGAAGTGGAAACCTATCAACAAATATACTCTTAACTTCAGCTTCTGACTTGCTTTCCTCAATAGTCCTGTTTCATGAGAGGGTGTTCTGCATGATGTCAGTAACACAATGTCCTACCTGGTCTATCAAGGGTGCCTTTCGGGGAGTTTGCAGGTGTGTTGTCCATGTTGTTTTTCCCCATGGAGCTTGCCCTGTGTAAATTGATGGCATTGAAAAGAAATATCTAGTGTGTGAAAATCATGGTGTGTGTTGGCTACCCAATGTGCAATGTCCCCAAACAGAGTCTAAACCAACCTGGCTCCATGCTGGACAGGGGCTGTCGCCCCACATACGGCTGGGAGGGTCAGTTCTGCAGGGATGGATATGGGATCATCCACCTTCTCTGGCTCCCAGTTGCCTGCAGTAAACCGCTTGATATGAAGCATTAGGACCCTGCTCAGAGACAGGCATTCACACACACAGACAGACGGACAGAGGCAGACAGAGGCAGGCAGAGGCAGGCAGGCATTCACATAAACAGACGACCAGGCAGGCATTCACATACACAGACGGCCAGGCAGGCATTCACATACACAGACGACCAGGCAGGCATTCACATACACAGACGACCAGGCAGGCATTCACACAGACAAAGGCATCAGTCTTGTACTCAAATCAATAACCCAGTTTGGTGAGTTAGATCAGGACTGTCAATTGTAATCTGAGGGACTCACCGGGGCAGCGTGAGGAAGTGCCTAGTCACAGATGCCATGCTGCCTGAGCACACCCTGCATGCACACTCTAATGCAGATGGCTAGGTAACAAAGCATAGCAATACAATTATGAACATGACATTAATGATAGTGTTCCTTGACATACTCACTAACTCTTGGTTGAAGCTAAGTGCTGACCTTAAAGTAGAGGTCCAGGCTGTGTGTCAGGTCTTGGCTCAGGTTCAGTGACAGGTGATTGTAATCCTCCTGACCATACACTATAACTCCACAGCTTCAGAGGTACGGAGAGAAATGCATCAGCTCTCCAACACAAACCTTTTGATCCCTCTACACACTAACTATCTTAATGCTTTACCTCTGTATCCTGCATGTTATGCTGACATTAAACCTCCTCACAAATGTGATGAAGACATCAAGGTACACCATATACAAATGACAGCTGTTACCTGGTGCAGGTACGGAAAGTCTTCAGCTTGAATTCTAACTGCTTCACGGGGCAGGTGTATGGCTCTGGGGAGCCCTTTAATGCCATACCCTCCTCCTTCAGCTGAAAGAGGAGGAGCAACACACATTCATGGGCATCCTAAGAGAAGAATGGGAAAGAAACAGAAAATACATCAACAACTACAACTGAAACAGAGCTAAGGAAAAAGATTGTCACGTGTCCCAGGTTTATTGTTAAGTGAGTCTTTTAGCATATAATATCTTACCTGTTCACCGTCGTCCTCATAGTCCTCATTGACAACGGAGAGACAGCGCTTGACTGTTTGAAGGATTTTCATCTTTTCCTTTTTCTTAGCATTGACAGTGCCTCCAGAAAGCCTTGCCTGATGTAACTCGGCAAAGCAGCTGTGGAGGGAGACAAAGAGCATGCATTCAGGTTTCACTCTCTCACTTTGGCCACAGATTAACTCTGTGCTTCTACTTTAGCCTCTGATCAAATATGATCCAACTGATTCCTGATTGTGACAGGAAATCATCTCTGGTGTTAATCAGTAGCTGAGTTGGGTGTGGTTTTATCTTAAAAATCATATGAGGCACTAAGAGTGTACAAAAGACAGTATGTATACATACATACATACATACATACAGTACACTGAACAAAAATATAAATGCAACATGTGAAGTGTTGGTCCCATGTTTCATGAGCTGAAATAAAAGATCCCAGCAATGTTCCATATGTACAAAAAGCTTATTTCTCTCAAATTCTGTGCACAAATTTGTTAACCTCTATGGGCTATGTCCCACCCCTGATACACCCTATCAACAACAGGTGAAATATCAAGAGCGCCAAATTTGAAAACAATTAAATGTCATAATTCAAATTTCTCAAACATACAACTATCTTACACCCTTTGAAAGATAAACATCTCCTTAATCTAACCACGTTGTCCGATTCCAAAAAGGCTTTACGGCGAAAGCATAAAGTTAGATTATGTTAGGAGAGTACATTGACAATAGCTGTGTGTAATGTTTTGTCAATTCAAAGACAGGCGTCACCAAAAGCAGAAAACCAGCTAAAATTATGCACTAACCTTTTACAATCTCCATCAGATGACACTCCTAGGACATTATGTTAGACAATACATGCATTTTTTGTTCTATCAAGTTCATATTTATATCCAAAAACAGCGTTTTACTATGGCGTTGATGTTGAGGAAATCGTTTCCCTCCAATAACCGCCAGTCAATCAGCACAACAAATTAAATAATTACTATTCGAAAACATTGGTAAAATATTATATTGTCATTCAAAGAATTATAGATTTACATCTCTTGAACGCAACCAGATTGCCAGATTTAAAAATAACCTTACTGGGAAATCACACTTTGCAATAATCTGAGAACTGCGCCCAGAGAAATACGCTTTGCGATACAAACTAACCGCCATGTTGGAGAGATCTAAAATCGAAAATACTATGTAAATAATTCATTACCTTTGATTCTCTTCATCAGATGTCACTTCCAGGAATCCCAGGTCCATAACAAATGTAGTTTTGTTCGAAAAAGCTCATAATTTATGTCCAAAAAGCTCCGTGTTGTTAGCACATGATCTATGCCCTCCGGACTTGTCTTCATAAACGAGGGGGGAAAAATATTTACGTTCGTTCAAACATGTCAAACGTTGTATAGCATAAATCATTAGTGCCTTTTTTAACCAGAACATGAATAATATTCAAGGCGGACGATTGCATTCTCTTTTAAAACGCATTGGAACGAGAGTACCCAACATGAACTCGCGCGCCAGAGTCTAATCGGCCACCACCGTTCCAAGGCTCTTGTTCGGTCAGATCTCACAGTATAAGACTCAAAACACTTTGTAAAGACTGGTGACATCTGGTGGAAGCCATAGGAAGTGCTCAAAGATTAATAAATCCCTGTGTGTTTCAATGGCATAGGCTTAAAGATAATTCAACACATCAGGTATCCACTTCCTGTCAGAATTTGTCTCAGGGTTTTGACTGCCATATGAGTTGTGTTATACTTACAGACACCATTCAAACAGTTTTAGAAAATTCGGAGTGTTTTCTATCCAAACCTGAACAATAATATGCATATTCTAGCTTCTGAGTTGGTGTAGGAGGCAGTTAAAAATGGGCACATATTTTTTTCAAAATTCTCAATACTGCCCCCTAGCCCCAATTAACATCCCTGTTAGTGAGCATTTATCCTTTGCCAAGATAATCCATCCACCTGACAGGTGGTATATCAATAAGCTGATTAAACAGCATGATCATCACACAGGTACACAGGTAAACCTTGTGCTGAGGACAATAAAAGGCCACTCTAAAATGTGCAGTTTTGTTACACAACACAATACCACAGATGTCACAGGTTTTGAGGGAGTGTGCAATTGGCATGCTGACAGCAGGAATATCCACCAGAGCTGTTGCCAGAGAATTGAATGTTAATTTCTATACCATAAGCCATCTCCAACATTGTTTTAGAGAATTTGGCAGTACGTCCAACCGCAGACCACGTGTAACCACACAAGCCCAGGACCTCCACATCCAGCTTCTTCACCTGCGGCATCGTCTGAGGGGGTGCTGAGGAGTATTTCTGTCTGTAATAAAGCCCTTTTGTGGGGGAAATCTCATTCTGATCGGCTGGGCCTAACTCCCCAGTGGTTGGGCCTACGCCCTCCCAGCCCCACCCATGGCTGTGCCCTTGCTCAGTCGTGAAATCCATAGATTATGGCCTAATGAACTTATTTCAATAGACTAATTTCCTTATATGAATTGTAACTGAGTAAAATCTTTGAAATTGTTGCATGTTACATTTATATATTTGTTTAGGATAGATAGATAGATAGATAGATAGATAGATAGATAGATAGATAGATAGATAGATAGATAGATAGATAGATAGATAGATAGATAGATAGATAGATAGATAGATAGATAGATAGATAGATAGATAGATAGATAGATAGATAGATAGATAGATAGATAGATAGATAGATAGATAGATAGATAGATAGATAGATAGATACATACATACATACATACATACATACATACATACATACATACATACATACATACATACATACATACATACTGTACATACATACCACAGGAGGTTGATGGCACCTTAATTGGTAATGGCTGGAGCGGAATCAGTGGAATGCTATCAAATACATCAAACATATGGTTTCTATGTGTTTGATGCCATTCCATTTGCTCCATTACAGACATCATTACGAGCCGTCGTCCCCTCAGCAGCCTCCACTGCCACATACATTGAGGCGGGACTTGTGTACTGTAACTATAAGCGTCTAGATGGGTGGGTCAGTGTGTGTACAGGTGGGACAGGAGAGTGAAAGCGAGGCTGTATACCATAGCAGTTTAGAGGAGGGGGAGAAACTCCAGGTGTCCTGTTGTCTCAGGATGTCTCTGCAAAATGCTGGCAGCCCCAGCAGGCACTGCAGAGCAGAGTTCATGAAGCAGGTGTTGCCAATATTAGGCAACCTGTGGGAAAGAAGCCATCAGTTACACACTAATATCTGAACAGTGGACCAAAGGTAAACTAATGAATGGATTTGTAAGGCATGAACGCAAGATAACTCTGAATACCACACAGAATTATTTAAAACAAAAAGCAGAGCTCAGAGATAAGAGTAGGTGTGTGTGTGTAGATGTGTGTGTGTTTTACCCGAGGAGCTTGGTGTTGTCTTCGCCCTCGCCTGTGCAGCTCTGCTCCCCCAGCTGGGTGCTACTCTTGCTGAACAGGTTTGGGAGGCGAGCCATGGCTTCCCGAGGTCTGACCAATGGCCTGGAGGAAGAGAGACTGGTTAGAGGCCTCAGTAGCAGTAGCTCGACACCAATCGGTCTGTTTGAACACTGTTTTAATGTACAAGCATACAGATATTCCTTACCATGTCATGGTGTGAGTGACCACTCTTATGTAGAGTCGAGTGAGATGAAGGTGGCTATTGTCTACAGTACTTACCTCTCCAAGGAGACAGAGGAATCCCTCAGGTCAATGGAGGCCTCTGCAGAGAGAGACCGAGAGACGGACAGCGGTAAGAAAGAAGCTTTGTCAAAGATGAATTGAGAAAAATAGCACCAACAAATGGCACCCGTTTACAGACCTGCGATGCCAGCAAATCGAGGTACCATTCTCTTTGTCTGTGGAACAAATGCCCCCACCTCTTTGACCTCAGAGCTCATAAGATCTCTGTAAAGACACACAGACATATGCATTAGGTTAGCTATATTATATTGGCTTTTTCATTTCAATTCAATGGTGTTGGTTGGCATGAAATTTGATATCAGGCTGCAGTACCTGGCAGTCTCACTGTCTTTGTTGGTCTCTCCATGGTGGTCCACGGGGTTTGGAGAGGAGGACTGGGGGGCAGGGGAGGAGACGTGGGTTGTGGAGGAAGGGCAGGCAGGACTGGGGGGAGTGGCAGAGGAGGATGGCTGAGTTGAGACAGCCAGGGAAACAGAGGAAGCACTAAAAGGGGAGGAGGTCTGTGATCCTTCCTCTGAAGAAGAAGAGACAGATGACATGTGGAGAGAGGAGAGGGAAGAGAGGCTGAAGAACTTGGAGAGAGTGGAAGGGGATCTGGCAGGGGATCCAGGGGGTGAGGGGGATGCAGCGCCGATTGGTGTTCGGCCAGACAAGGGGTCGAGGGGTGTCAGAGATGTTGTAGACGGTTTCAAATGGAAAGAAGAGACAAAGGAAGAATCAAGTTGGTGGTGATCCTTTACGTTCTTCTTCTCCCGGTTTTTCCAAACTGACGCAGTTACCATGCTGGCATCCAATGACGTCAGTTTGGGTGGGATTGGGAACGGCGATGGACAGCGGCTCCCAATCCCGAGGCGAACTCTGCACTTCTTTTTCTGTTTGGAGAAACATTATATAGCTAATATAGTACATAACAAATCAAATAAAAAGATCTTACTTGCTTCACAACAGACCTTGTTATATTTGAACTAGCAGCAAAGGTCACACCCAAACCACATGATCTGACCATAAAATAAAGAACTTGTCGCCCATTGTAACCATAGTTATACCCTCTGTCCCAAATCCTGCCATATGGGACACATAAATAGACAATGAAACAACTAGGAATAGCAGAAAAGAATAGAATATACTCTAAATTGTAACAGAATTAGATCAATTCTAGCCCAGACTAAACATATACCTTTTTACAGCAACACAAACATCCCATTTCAGTGTATTTGTAGACTATGCCTTATTTTGCAGAACATCAAAATATGTTGCCTATTTAACATTGTGATGTCATAACCAAATTATGATGCGCTTGACTACGCGTTACCAGCGTAAATAGCCAACAAATCACACAAACCAAAATGTTGAAAAATAATTTACAAAATGAATTGATCGTGTATTCAGAGTTGTTCCTATTTCATAAAATATACAAAATAACTAGGTTCTTGCCAATAAACCTGTTTTTTTATTGAGAAAACATTTGTCTTCTCTTTCTCCCATGCTCCCTGGGTCACTGACGCATGATTGTATGGGATATAGTAAGAGGCTAGGAAATTCGAAGTACTGTCTATCAGAATCAAAATAACTTTTATTGCCCAAGTGGCCTACATTCACACATTCACAGAATTTGACTCGGTGAATTGGTGCTGCCAGCAATAGACAAATGTAAAGACACATTTACAGCCTATACAATATACAGTAAACATAAAACATATTTATTAGCTTCTATCTTCTTAAAATACTTTAGAGTAATATTTTATTATGGAAAGTAAAATGCCTATTTCACTTCAGTTGACGCTGATCTGATACAGATCGAACGTGTAGCTTTGCAATGGTTGTTAGGATGACCTTTGAAAAAGAAAAGGAGAGCCGCACTCTCTTGCTCAGACTCAATAATTGAATAACCTAATATCCAACGTTCCGACCGACAAGCTGTCTTCATCATTGTATGTTAGGAGGACCTCTGACCGTACCTCATTGAAAAGGTGCCACTCTGCCTAGTGACTGTAAACTAAACAAAAATACTAACGTTAGTACATTTGTTGTATATTTGCTAGATAGCCATATTTGCTAGACAGCCATTTGTTGTATATTAGCTTGACAGCCATATTACTAGCTAGCTAGCTAACTACGTTATCTATTTTAGTCTATGCAAGTCTAGTTGGACGATTAATCAGCAATATTCTAGCAGACCTTTACTAGCTAGGTCATAACGAGTGAAAATGGCTAGCTAGCTACATCATGTAAGGTAAACCGCAATGTAAAAAGTTGCCTAATTCAAACAGTCAGTGTTAGCGAGCAACTTTTTGGTTGCACTGTGTTTAACAATTAAAGCAAGGCTGAACAGCTTATTTTTGGTTTCAACAGGTGAAGGTACTGAAGGAGAAGATAACTTCCCAGTGTCTGGACAGAAGCTCATATATGCTGGCAAAATCCTGCAAGATGACACACCTATTAAAGACTACAAAATTGACGAGAAGAATTTCGTTGTAGTTATGGTATCGAAGGTACATTTCCCTAATTCATTTTACTTGGACTCATAATGAGCTGCACCCACCTGTTTTGGGTCACATGATTGTCTGCATAGATGACAGTAATAGCCTGTTTATATCTCCTCTGGAACTAGGCAAAGTCTGCCACAGCTGCTTCAACACCTTCCTCAGAGGCATCCAAGGCCCCTGTCCAGGACTCTGGGTCGTCTGCGGGCCCGGCCCCTGCAGCCATCCCTATCCCCCCAGAGGAGCCCACACCTCCAGTCGCAGAGCCCCCAGCTCTGATGTCCTCTTAGTCTTTCCCACAGTAGTTGTGGGTCAAGACTGTCTTCCAAACTGATCTGTGATGTATGGTCTGTTACATTGCCATTCATTGTTCCATTACTTTATTGTATTTGTGGTTACATTCAAATCCTGAGGGAGTGCGTAGATAGACTGTGCACAGACACACAATATTGTTTTAATATTATTAACTTTTTCCACTTTTTACTCAACATGAATGAATGATAGAGATTGCCTCTTATACAGTGCATTCGGAACGTATTCACACCCATTGACTTTTTCCACATTTTGTTACGTTACAGCCTTATTCAAAAAGGATAAAAGAATTACAAATCCTCATCAATCTACACACAATACCCCATAATGACAAAGTGAAGACAGGTTTTTAGACATTCTAGCAAATTTATACAAAATAAAAAACAGAAATACTTGTACATGATTGTACATGATTTGGAAAGGCACACCTGTCTATATAAGGTCCCGCAGTTGACAGTGCATGTCAGAACAAAAACCAAGCCATGAGGTCGAAGGAATTGTCCTCCATCATTCCTAAATGGAAGAAGTTTGGAACCTCAGACTCCTAGAGCTGGCTGCCTGGCCAAACTGAGCAATCAGGTGAGAAAGGCCTTGGTCAGGGAGGTGAACAAGAACCTGATGGTCACTCTGACAGAGCTCCAGAGTTCCTCTGTGGAGATTGGAGAACCCTCCAGAAGGACAACCATCTCTGCAGCACTCCACCAATCAGGTCTTTCTGGTAGAGTGGCCAGACGGAAGCCACTTCTCAGCAAAAGGCATATGACAGCACGCTTGGAGTTTGCCAAAAGCCACCTAAAGACTCTCAGACCATGAGAAACAAGATTGAACTCCTTGGCCTGAATGCCAAGCGTCACATCTGGAGGAAACCTGGCACCATTTCTATGGTGAAGTATGGTGGTGGCAGCATCGTGCTGTGGGGATGTTTTTCAGCAGCAGGGACTGGGAGACTAGTCAGAATCGAGGGAAAGATGAACGGCACAAAGTACAGAGAGATGCTTGTTGAAAACCAACTCCAGAGCGTTCAGGATCTCAGACTGGGGCGAAGGGGGTCAACTTCCAACAAGACAACGACCATAAGCACACAGCCAAGACAACGCAGGGGTGGCTTGGGGACAAGTCTCTGAGTGGCCCAGCCAGAGCCCAGACTTTAACCTGATTGAACATCTCTGGAGACCTGAAAATAGCTGTGCAGCGATTCTCCCCATCCAACCTGACAGAGCTTGAGAGGATCTGCAGAGAAGAATGGGAGAAACTCCCCAAATACAGGTGTGCTAAGCTTGTAGCGTCATACCCAAGAAGACTCGAGGGTGTAATCGCTGCCAAAGGTGCTTCAACAAAGTACTGAGTAAAGGGTCTGAATACTTATGTAAATGTGATAGTTAAGCTTTTTGTTTTCTTTATACATTTGCAAAAAATTCTAAAAACCTGTTTTTGCTGTCATTATGGGGTAGATTGATGAGAAGAAGAAAAACAATTTAATCCATTTTAGAATAAGGCTGTAACTTAACAAAATGTGGAAAAAGTCAAGGGGTCTGAATACTTTCTGAATGCACTGTAGGTGCAGTTATTAACTACCATGTACAGTAAAGGAAAATGAATTGCACTAGGTAGGTGAGATGTTTTATATTTATATAAACAGTGGATAGCCTACAGTGGTGTAGGCTGTTTCTTCTGGTGGTCTAGGGCAGCCTGATGGTGGTCTAGGGCAGCTTGATGGTGGTCTAGGGCAGCTTGATGGTGGTCTAGGGCAGCTTGATGGTGGTCTAGGGCAGCTTGATGGTGGTCTAGGGCAGCTTGATGGTGGTCTAGGGCAGCTTGGTGGTGGTCTAGGGCAGCTTGGTGGTGGTCTAGGGCAGCTTGATGGTGGTCTAGGGCAGCTTGATGGTGGTCTAGGGCAGCTTGATGGTGGTCTAGGGCAGCTTGATGGTGGTCTAGGGCAGCTTGATGGTGGTCTAGGGCAGCTTGATGGTGGTCTAGGGCATCCTAATTCGATGAATCTGATGTTTCTTGGTGTGCGGTAGGTGCTACTCCAGGTGGTCCCTGAGCGCTGTGCCCCTAACGATGGGTTCTCCTGGTGCTTCTCCTAGTAGTGAGGGGCCTGGTCTCCTTCACCTGCTCCACTACAATGAGAAATGACAGGGAGATCTTACATGTACATACAATGTCTGGAAAATAACACATACAGAGGGATTACACGTTAAAGGGATAACTCTTAATGCGTGGTCAATTAATCATCTTTCTAGCTTTGGTGAACACTTTTTTTTTTCTTGATGACTCATTGTCGTGATTGACTCCATTTGTGGCATTCTTCTCAAATGTGTGGGCTAGAGCCTTACCTGCAGACATAGAACAGGATGTAGGCAGTCTGTGCCGTTGCCCTCAGCACAGTGGCCTCATCTGTCCTCAAGACATGTGCGTCATCCAGGCAGAGCCACCCACTGCCACGGCTGTCCAAAACATCACTGATGTAGTGGCCTAGGGAACAAGGGAAACAGAATAGAGTGTACATTAAGCTTTCAGAATTGTGTGTGCGTGCGTGCATTTTACCTGTACACATGTTGTCTCCCAGATGTGAGATCACACTTGACAATTTGTAGATATTGTCTGGCTGGTGTCTCTGTAAGGAAACACATTTAATAATAGGATTGTTATTTTGTCTACAGGATAGGGGTGCCTTCTATAACTGCCTTATCTTGATCCGCCCACTATCTCTCTCTCTATTTCTCTCTCTCTCTCTATTTCTCTCTCTCTCTCTTTCTCTCTCTCTCCTCACCACAGCGGCTGCCTGCTGCTCTTTCTCACTAACAGCTGGTTTCTCTAGCTGGTCAGAGGAATTTGAAGCTGGTGGGGGTATATCAAATATAGTGTAAATGCAAACCAGAAAGTGAAGTGGAAACCTATCAACAAATATACTCTTAACTTCAGCTTCTGACTTGCTTTCCTCAATAGTCCTGTTTCATGAGAGGGTGTTCTGCATGATGTCAGTAACACAATGTCCTACCTGGTCTATCAAGGGTGCCTTTCGGGGAGTTTGCAGGTGTGTTGTCCATGTTGTTTTTCCCCATGGAGCTTGCCCTGTGTAAATTGATGGCATTGAAAAGAAATATCTAGTGTGTGAAAATCATGGTGTGTGTTGGCTACCCAATGTGCAATGTCCCCAAACAGAGTCTAAACCAACCTGGCTCCATGCTGGACAGGGGCTGTCGCCCCACATACGGCTGGGAGGGTCAGTTCTGCAGGGATGGATATGGGATCATCCACCTTCTCTGGCTCCCAGTTGCCTGCAGTAAACCGCTTGATATGAAGCATTAGGACCCTGCTCAGAGACAGACAGGCATTCACACACACAGACAGACGGACAGAGGCAGACAGGCATTCACATAAACAGACGACCAGGCAGGCATTCACATACACAGACGACCAGGCAGGCATTCACATACACAGACGACCAGGCAGGCATTCACATACACAGACGACCAGGCAGGCATTCACACAGACAAAGGCATCAGTCTTGTACTCAAATCAATAACCCAGTTTGGTGAGTTAGATCAGGACTGTCAATTGTAATCTGAGGGACTCACCGGGGCAGCGTGAGGAAGTGCCTAGTCACAGATGCCATGCTGCCTGAGCACACCCTGCATGCACACTCTAATGCAGATGGCTAGGTAACAAAGCATAGCAATACAATTATGAACATGACATTAATGATAGTGTTCCTTGACATACTCACTAACTCTTGGTTGAAGCTAAGTGCTGACCTTAAAGTAGAGGTCCAGGCTGTGTGTCAGGTCTTGGCTCAGGTTCAGTGACAGGTGATTGTAATCCTCCTGACCATACACTATAACTCCACAGCTTCAGAGGTACGGAGAGAAATGCATCAGCTCTCCAACACAAACCTTTTGATCCCTCTACACACTAACTATCTTAATGCTTTACCTCTGTATCCTGCATGTTATGCTGACATTAAACCTCCTCACAAATGTGATGAAGACATCAAGGTACACCATATACAAATGACAGCTGTTACCTGGTGCAGGTACGGAAAGTCTTCAGCTTGAATTCTAACTGCTTCACGGGGCAGGTGTATGGCTCTGGGGAGCCCTTTAATGCCATACCCTCCTCCTTCAGCTGAAAGAGGAGGAGCAACACACATTCATGGGCATCCTAAGAGAAGAATGGGAAAGAAACAGAAAATACATCAACAACTACAACTGAAACAGAGCTAAGGAAAAAGATTGTCACGTGTCCAGGTTTATTGTTAAGTGAGTCTTTTAGCATATAATATCTTACCTGTTCACCGTCGTCCTCATAGTCCTCATTGACAACGGAGAGACAGCGCTTGACTGTTTGAAGGATTTTCATCTTTTCCTTTTTCTTAGCATTGACAGTGCCTCCAGAAAGCCTTGCCTGATGTAACTCGGCAAAGCAGCTGTGGAGGGAGACAAAGAGCATGCATTCAGGTTTCACTCTCTCACTTTGGCCACAGATTAACTCTGTGCTTCTACTTTAGCCTCTGATCAAATATGATTCAACTGATTCCTGATTGTGACAGGAAATCATCTCTGGTGTTAATCAGTAGCTGAGTTGGGTGTGGTTTTATCTTAAAAATCATATGAGGCACTAAGAGTGTACAAAAGACAGTATGTATACATACATACATACATACATACAGTACACTGAACAAAAATATAAATGCAACATGTGAAGTGTTGGTCCCATGTTTCATGAGCTGAAATAAAAGATCCCAGAAATGTTCCATATGTACAAAAAGCTTATTTCTCTCAAATTCTGTGCACAAATTTGTTAACATCCCTGTTAGTGAGCATTTATCCTTTGCCAAGATAATCCATCCACCTGACAGGTGGTATATCAAGAAGCTGATTAAACAGCATGATCATCACACAGGTACACAGGTAAACCTTGTGCTGAGGACAATAAAAGGCCACTCTAAAATGTGCAGTTTTGTTACACAACACAGATGTCACAGGTTTTGAGGGAGTGTGCAATTGGCATGCTGACAGCAGGAATGTCCACCAGAGCTGTTGCCAGAGAATTGAATGTTAATTTCTATACCATAAGCCATCTCCAACATTGTTTTAGAGAATTTGGCAGTACGTCCAACCGGCCTCCCAACCGCAGACCACGTGTAACCACACAAGCCCAGGACCTCCACATCCAGCTTCTTCACCTGCGGCATCGTCTGAGGGGGTGCTGAGGAGTATTTCTGTCTGTAATAAAGCCCTTTTGTGGGGGAAATCTCATTCTGATCGGCTGGGCCTAACTCCCCAGTGGTTGGGCCTACGCCCTCCCAGCCCCACCCATGGCTGTGCCCTTGCTCAGTCGTGAAATCCATACATTATGGCCTAATGAATTTATTTCAATAGACTAATTTCCTTATATGAATTGTAACAGAGTAAAATATTTCAAATTGTTGCATGTTGCATTTATATACACTGCTCAAAAAAATAAAGGGAACACTAAAATAACAGATCCTAGATCTGAATGAATTAAATAATCTTATTAATACTTTTTTCTTTACATAGTTGAATGTGCTGACAACAAAATCACACAAAAATAATCAATGGAAATCCAATTTATCAACCCATGGAGGTCTGGATTATGAGTCACACTCAAAATTAAAGTGGAAAACCACACTACAGGCTGATCCAACTTTGATGTAATATCCTTAAAACAAGTCAAAATGAGGCTCAGTAGTGTGTGTGGCCTCCATGTGCCTGTATGACCTCCCTACAACGCCTGGGCATGCTCCTGAAGAGGTGGCGGATGGTCTCCTGAGGGATCTCCTCCCAGACCTGGACTAAAGCATCCGCCAACTCCTGGACAGTCTGTGGTGCAACGTGGCGTTGGTGGATGGAGCGAGACATGATGTCCCAGATGTGCTCAATTGGATTCAGGTCTGGGGAACGGGCGGGCCAGTCCATAGCATCGATGCCTTCCTCTTGCAGGAACTGCTGACACACTCCAGCCACATGAGGTCTAGTATTGTCTTGCATTAGGAGGAACCCAGGGCCAACCGCACCAGCATATGGTCTCACAAGGGGTCTGAGGATCTCATCTCAGTACCTAATGGCAGTCAGGCTACCTCTGGCGAGCACATGGAGGGCTGTGCGGACCCCCAAAGAAATGCCACCCCACACCATGACTGACCCACCGCCAAACCGGTCATGCTGGAGGATGTTGCAGGCAGCAGAACGTTCTCCACGGCGTCTCCAGACTCTGTCACGTCTGTCACATGTGCTCAGTGTGAACCTGCTTTCATCTGTGAAGAGCACAGGGCGCCAGTGGCGAATTTGCCAATCTTGGTGTTCTCTGGCAAATGCCAAACGTCCTGCACGGTGTTGGGCTGTAAGCACAACCCCCACCTGTGGACGTCGGGCCCTCATCCCACCCTCATGGAGTCTGTTTCTAACCGTTTTGAGCAGACACATGCACATTTGTGGCCTCCTGGAGGTAATTTTGCTGGGCTCTGGCAGTGCTCCTCCTGCTCCTCCTTGCACAAAGGCGGAGGTAGCGGTCCTGCTTCTGGGTTGTTGCCCTCCTACAGCCTCCTCCATGTCTCCTGATGTACTGGCCTGTCTCCTGGTAGCGCCTCCATGCTCTGGACACTACTCTGACAGACACAGCAAACCTTCTTGCCACAGCTCGCATTGATGTGCCATCCTGGATGAGCTGCACTACCTGAGCCACTTGTGTGGGTTGTAGACTCCGTCTCATGCTACCACTAGAGTGAAAGCACCGCCAGCATTCAAAAGTGACCAAAACATCAGCCAGGAAGCATAGGAACTGAGAAGTGGTCTGTGGTTACCACCTGCAGAACCACTCCTTTATTGGGGGTGTCTTGCTAATTGCCTATCATTTCCATCTGTTGTCTATTCCATTTGCACAACAGCATGTGAAATTTATTGTCAATCAGTGTTGCTTCCTAAGTGGACAGTTTGATTTCACAGAAGTGTGATTGACTTGGAGTTACATTGTGTTGTTTAAGTGTTCCCTTTATTTTTTTGAGCAGTATATTTGTTTAGTATACATAGATAGATAGATAGATAGATAGATAGATAGATAGATAGATAGATAGATAGATAGATAGATAGATAGATAGATAGATAGATAGATAGATAGATAGATAGATAGATAGATAGATAGATAGATAGATAGATAGATAGATAGATAGATAGATAGATAGATAGATAGATAGATAGATAGATAGGTACGTACGTACGTACGTACGTACATACATACATACATACATACATACATACATACATACATACATACATACATACATACATACATACATACATACATACATACATACTGTACATACTGTACATACATACCACAGGAGGTTGATGGCACCTTAATTGGTAATGGCTGGAGCGGAATCAGTGGAATGCTATCAAATACATCAAACATATGGTTTCTATGTGTTTGATGCCATTCCATTTGCTCCATTACAGACATCATTACGAGCCGTCGTCCCCTCAGCAGCCTCCACTGACACATACATTGAGGCGGGACTTGTGTACTGTAACTATAAGCGTCTAGATGGGTGGGTCAGTGTGTGTACAGGTGCGACAGGAGAGTGAAAGCGAGGCTGTATACCATAGCAGTTTAGAGGAGGGGGAGGAACTCCAGGTGTCCTGCTGTTTCAGGATGTCTCTGCAAAATGCTGGCAGCCCCAGCAGGCACTGCAGAGCAGAGTTCATGAAGCAGGTGTTGCCAATATTAGGCAACCTGTGGGAAAGAAGCCATCAGTTACACACTAATATCTGAACAGTGGACCAAAGGTAAACTAATGAATGGATTTGTAAGGCATGAACGCAAGATAACTCTGAATACCACACAGAATTATTTAAAACAAAAAGCAGAGCTCAGAGATAAGAGTAGGTGTGTGTGTGTAGATGTGTGTGTGTTTTACCCGAGGAGCTTGGTGTTGTCTTCGCCCTCGCCTGTGCAGCTCTGCTCCCCCAGCTGGGTGCTACTCTTGCTGAACAGGTTTGGGAGGCGAGCCATGGCTTCCCGAGGCCTGACCAATGGCCTGGAGGAAGAGAGACTGGTTAGAGGCCTCAGTAGCAGTAGCTCGACACCAATCGGTCTGTTTGAACACTGTTTTAATGTACAAGCAGACAGATATTCCTTACCATGTCATGGTGTGAGTGACCACTCTTATGTAGAGTCGAGTGAGATGAAGGTGGCTATTGTCTACAGTACTTACCTCTCCAAGGAGACAGAGGAATCCCTCAGGTCAATGGAGGCCTCTGCAGAGAGAGACCGAGAGACGGACAGCGGTAAGAAAGAAGCTTTGTCAAAGATGAATTGAGAAAAATAGCACCAACAAATGGCACCCGTTTACAGACCTGCGATGCCAGCAAATCGGGGTACCATTCTCTTTGTCTGTGGAACAAATGCCCCCACCTCTTTGACCTCAGAGCTCATAAGATCTCTGTAAAGACACACAGACATATGCATTAGGTTAGCTATATTATATTGGCTTTTTCATTTCAATTCAATGGTGTTGGTTGGCATGAAATTTGATGTCAGGCTGCAGTACCTGGCAGTCTCACTGTCTTTGTTGGTCTCTCCATGGTGGTCCAGGGGGTTTGGAGAGGAGGACTGGGGGGCAGGGGAGGAGACGTGGGTTGTGGAGGAAGGGCAGGCAGGACTGGGGGGAGTGGCAGAGGAGGATGACTGAGTTGAGACAGCCAGGGAAACAGAGGAAGCACTAAAAGGGGAGGAGGTCTGTGATCCTTCCTCTGAAGAAGAAGAGACAGATGACATGTGGAGAGAGGAGAGGGAAGAGAGGCTGAAGAACTTGGAGAGAGTGGAAGGGGATCTGGCAGGGGATCCAGGGGGTGAGGGGGATGCAGCGCCGATTGGTGTTCGGCCAGACAAGGGGTCGAGGGGTGTCAGAGATGTTGTAGACGGTTTCAAATGGAAAGAAGAGACAAAGGAAGAATCAAGTTGGTGGTGATCCTTTACGTTCTTCTTCTCCCGGTTTTTCCAAACTGACGCAGTTACCATGCTGGCATCCAATGACGTCAGTTTGGGTGGGATTGGGAACGGCGATGGACAGCGGCTCCCAATCCCGAGGCGAACTCTGCACTTCTTTTTCTGTTTGGAGAAACATTATATAGCTAATATAGTACATAACAAATCAAATAAAAAGATCTTACTTGCTTCACAACAGACCTTGTTATATTTGAACTAGCAGCAAAGGTCACACCCAAACCACATGATCTGACCATAAAATAAAGAACTTGTCGCCCATTGTAACCATAGTTATACCCTCTGTCCCAAATCCTGCCATATGGGACACATAAATAGACAATGAAACAACTAGGAATAGCAGAAAAGAATAGAATATACTCTAAATTGTAACAGAATTAGATCAATTCTAGCCCAGACTAAACATATACCTTTTTACAGCAACACAAACATCCCATTTCAGTGTATTTGTAGACTATGCCTTATTTTGCAGAACATCAAAATATGTTGCCTATTTAACATTGTGATGTCATAACCAAATTATGATGCGCTTGACTACGCGTTACCAGCGTAAATAGCCAACAAATCACACAAACCAAAATGTTGAAAAATAATTTACAAAATGAATTGATCGTGTATTCAGAGTTGTTCCTATTTCATAAAATATACAAAATAACTAGGTTCTTGCCAATAAACCTGTTTTTTTATTGAGAAAACATTTGTCTTCTCTTTCTCCCATGCTCCCTGGGTCACTGACGCATGATTGTATGGGATATAGTAAGAGGCTAGGAAATTCGAAGTACTGTCTATCAGAATCAAAATAACTTTTATTGCCCAAGTGGCCTACATTCACACATTCACAGAATTTGACTCGGTGAATTGGTGCTGCCAGCAATAGACAAATGTAAAGACACATTTACAGCCTATACAATATACAGTAAACATAAAACATATTTATTAGCTTCTATCTTCTTAAAATACTTTAGAGTAATATTTTATTATGGAAAGTAAAATGCCTATTTCACTTCAGTTGACGCTGATCTGATACAGATCGAACGTGTAGCTTTGCAATGGTTGTTAGGATGACCTTTGAAAAAGCAAAGGAGAGCCGCACTCTCTTGCTCAGACTCAATAATTGAATAACCTAATATCCAACGTTCCGACCGACAAGCTGTCTTCATCATTGTATGTTAGGAGGACCTCTGACCGTACCTCATTGAAAAGGTGCCACTCTGCCTAGTGACTGTAAACTAAACAAAAATACTAACGTTAGTACATTTGTTGTATATTTGCTAGATAGCCATATTTGCTAGACAGCCATATTTGCTAGACAGCCATTTGTTGTATATTAGCTTGACAGCCATATTACTAGCTAGCTAGCTAACTACGTTATCTATTTTAGTCTATGCAAGTCTAGTTGGACGATTAATCAGCAATATTCTAGCAGACCTTTACTAGCTAGGTCATAACGAGTGAAAATGGCTAGCTAGCTACATCATGTAAGGTAAACCGCAATGTAAAAAGTTGGGCAATTCAAACAGTCAGTGTTAGCGAGCAACTTTTTGGTTGCACTGTGTTTAACAATTAAAGCAAGACTGAACAGCTTATTTTTGGTTTCAACAGGTGAAGGTACTGAAGGAGAAGATAACTTCCCAGTGTCTGGACAGAAGCTCATATATGCTGGCAAAATCCTGCAAGATGACACACCTATTAAAGACTACAAAATTGACGAGAAGAACTTCGTTGTAGTTATGGTATCGAAGGTACATTTCCCTAATCCATTTTACTTGGACTCATAATGAGCTGCACCCACCTGTTTTGGGTCACATGATTGTCTGCATAGATGACAGTAACAGCCTGTTTATATCTCCTCTGGAACTAGGCAAAGTCTGCCACAGCTGCTTCAACACCTTCCTCAGAGGCACCCAAGGCCCCTGTCCAGGACTCTGGGTCGTCTGCGGGCCGGCCCCTGCAGCCATCCCTATCCCCCCAGAGGAGCCCACACCTCCAGTCGCAGAGCCCCCAGCTCTGATGTCCTCTTAGTCTTTCCCACAGTAGTTGTGGGTCAAGACTGTCTTCCAAACTGATCTGTGATGTATGGTCTGTTACATTGCCATTCATTGTTCCATTACTTTATTGTATTTGTGGTTACATTCAAATCCTGAGGGAGTGCGTAGATAGACTGTGCACAGACACACAATATTGTTTTAATATTATTAACTTTTTCCACTTTTTACTCAACATGAATGAATGAATGATAGAGATTGCCTCTTATACAGTGCATTCGGAACGTATTCACACCCATTGACTTTTTCCACATTTTGTTACGTTACAGCCTTATTCAAAAAGGATTTAAAAAAATTACAAATCCTCAATCTACACACAATACCCCATAATGACAAAGTGAAGACAGGTTTTTAGACATTCTAGCAAATGTATACAAAATAAAAAACAGAAATACTTGTACATGATTGTACATGATTTGGAAAGGCACACCTGTCTATATAAGGTCCCGCAGTTGACAGTGCATGTCAGAACAAAAACCAAGCCATGAGGTCAAAGGAATTGTCCTCCATCATTCCTAAATGGAAGAAGTTTGGAACCTCAAAGACTCCTAGAGCTGGCTGCCTGGCCAAACTGAGCAATCAGGTGAGAAAGGCCTTGGTCAGGGAGGTGAACAAGAACCTGATGGTCACTCTGACAGAGCTCCAGAGTTCCTCTGTGGAGATTGGAGAACCCTCCAGAAGGACAACCATCTCTGCAGCACTCCACCAATCAGGTCTTTCTGGTAGAGTGGCCAGACGGAAGCCACTTCTCAGCAAAAGGCATATGACAGCACGCTTGGAGTTTGCCAAAAGCCACCTAAAGACTCTCAGACCATGAGAAACAAGATTGAACTCCTTGGCCTGAATGCCAAGCGTCACATCTGGAGGAAACCTGGCACCATTTCTACGGTGAAGTATGGTGGTGGCAGCATCGTGCTGTGGGGATGTTTTTCAGCAGCAGGGACTGGGAGACTAGTCAGAATCGAGGGAAAGATGAATGGCACAAAGTACAGAGAGATGCTTGTTGAAAACCAACTCCAGAGCGTTCAGGATCTCAGACTGGGGCGAAGGGGTCAACTTCCAACAAGACAACGACCATAAGCACACAGCCAAGACAACGCAGGGGTGGCTTGGGGACAAGTCTCTGAGTGGCCCAGCCAGAGCCCAGACTTTAACCTGATTGAACATCTCTGGAGACCTGAAAATAGCTGTGCAGCGATTCTCCCCATCCAACCTGACAGAGCTTGAGAGGATCTGCAGAGAAGAATGGGAGAAACTCCCCAAATACAGGTGTGCTAAGCTTGTAGCGTCATACCCAAGAAGACTCGAGGGTGTAATCGCTGCCAAAGATGCTTCAACAAAGTACTGAGTAAAGGGTCTGAATACTTATGTAAATGTGATAGTTAAGCTTTTTGTTTTCTTTATACATTTGCAAAAAATTCTAAAAACTGTTTTTGCTGTCATTATGGGGTAGATTGATGAGAAGAAGAAAAACAATTTAATCCATTTTAGAATAAGGCTGTAACTTAACAAAATGTGGAAAAAGTCAAGGGGTCTGAATACTTTCTGAATGCACTGTAGGTGCAGTTATTAACTACCATGTACAGTAAAGGAAAATGAATTGCACTAGGTAGGTGAGATGTTTTATATTTATATAAACAGTGGATAGCCTACAGTGGTGTAGGCTGTTTCTTCTGGTGGTCTAGGGCAGCCTGATGGTAGTCTAGGGCAGCTTGATGGTGGTCTAGGGCAGCTTGATGGTGGTCTAGGGCAGCTTGATGGTGGTCTAAGGCAGCTTGATGGTGGTCTAGGGCAGCTTGATGGTGGTCTAAGGCAGCTTGATGGTGGTCTAGGGCAGCTTGATGGTGGTCTAGGGCAGCTTGATGGTGGTCTAAGGCAGCTTGATGGTGGTCTAGGGCAGCTTGATGGTGGTCTAGGGCAGCTTGATGGTGGTCTAGGGCAGGTTGATGGTGGTCTAGGGCAGCTTGATGGTGGTCTAGGGCAGCTTGATGGTGGTCTAGGGCAGCTTGATGGTGGTCTAGGGCAGCTTGATGGTGGTCTAGGGCAGCTTGATGGTGGTCTAGGGCAGCTTGATGGTGGTCTAGGGCATCCTAATTCGATGAATCTGATGTTTCTTGGTGTGCGGTAGGTGCTACTCCAGGTGGTCCCTGAGCGCTGTGCCCCTAACGATGGGTTCTCCTGGTGCTTCTCCTAGTAGTGAGGGGCCTGGTCTCCTTCACCTGCTCCACTACAATGAGAAATGACAGGGAGATCTTACATGTACATACAATGTCTGGAAAATAACACATACAGAGGGATTACACGTTAAAGGGATAACTCTTAATGCGTGGTCAATTAATCATCTTTCTAGCTTTGGTGAACACTTTTTTTTTTCTTGATGACTCATTGTCGTGATTGACTCCATTTGTGGCATTCTTCTCAAATGTGTGGGCTAGAGCCTTACCTGCAGACATAGAACAGGATGTAGGCAGTCTGTGCCGTTGCCCTCAGCACAGTGGCCTCATCTGTCCTCAAGACATGTGCGTCATCCAGGCAGAGCCACCCACTGCCACGGCTGTCCAAAACATCACTGATGTAGTGGCCTAGGGAACAAGGGAAACAGAATAGAGTGTACATTAAGCTTTCAGAATTGTGTGTGCGTGCGTGCATTTTACCTGTACACATGTTGTCTCCCAGATGTGAGATCACACTTGACAATTTGTAGATATTGTCTGGCTGGTGTCTCTGTAAGGAAACACATTTAATAATAGGATTGTTATTTTGTCTACAGGATAGGGGTGCCTTCTATAACTGCCTTATCTTGATCCGCCCACTATCTCAACTGGATGGAATTATGTTATCTATTTCTCTCTCTCTCTCTATTTCTCTCTCTCTCTATTTCTCTATTTCTCTCTCTCCTCACCACAGCGGCTGCCTGCTGCTCTTTCTCACTAACAGCTGGTTTCTCTAGCTGGTCAGAGGAATTTGAAGCTGGTGGGGGTATATCAAATATAGTGTAAATGCAAACCAGAAAGTGAAGTGGAAACCTATCAACAAATATACTCTTAACTTCAGCTTCTGACTTGCTTTCCTCAATAGTCCTGTTTCATGAGAGGGTGTTCTGCATGATGTCAGTAACACAATGTCCTACCTGGTCTATCAAGGGTGCCTTTCGGGGAGTTTGCAGGTGTGTTGTCCATGTTGTTTTTCCCCATGGAGCTTGCCCTGTGTAAATTGATGGCATTGAAAAGAAATATCTAGTGTGTGAAAATCATGGTGTGTGTTGGCTACCCAATGTGCAATGTCCCCAAACAGAGTCTAAACCAACCTGGCTCCATGCTGGACAGGGGCTGTCGCCCCACATACGGCTGGGAGGGTCAGTTCTGCAGGGATGGATATGGGATCATCCACCTTCTCTGGCTCCCAGTTGCCTGCAGTAAACCGCTTGATATGAAGCATTAGGACCCTGCTCAGAGACAGGCATTCACACACACAGACAGACGGACAGAGGCAGACAGGCATTCACATAAACAGACGACCAGGCAGGCATTCACATACACAGACGACCAGGCAGGCATTCACATACACAGACGACCAGGCAGGCATTCACATACACAGACGACCAGGCAGGCATTCACACAGACAAAGGCATCAGTCTTGTACTCAAATCAATAACCCAGTTTGGTGAGTTAGATCAGGACTGTCAATTGTAATCTGAGGGACTCACCGGGGCAGCGTGAGGAAGTGCCTAGTCACAGATGCCATGCTGCCTGAGCACACCCTGCATGCACACTCTAATGCAGATGGCTAGGTAACAAAGCATAGCAATACAATTATGAACATGACATTAATGATAGTGTTCCTTGACATACTCACTAACTCTTGGTTGAAGCTAAGTGCTGACCTTAAAGTAGAGGTCCAGGCTGTGTGTCAGGTCTTGGCTCAGGTTCAGTGACAGGTGATTGTAATCCTCCTGACCATACACTATAACTCCACAGCTTCAGAGGTACGGAGAGAAATGCATCAGCTCTCCAACACAAACCTTTTGATCCCTCTACACACTAACTATCTTAATGCTTTACCTCTGTATCCTGCATGTTATGCTGACATTAAACCTCCTCACAAATGTGATGAAGACATCAAGGTACACCATATACAAATGACAGCTGTTACCTGGTGCAGGTACGGAAAGTCTTCAGCTTGAATTCTAACTGCTTCACGGGGCAGGTGTATGGCTCTGGGGAGCCCTTTAATGCCATACCCTCCTCCTTCAGCTGAAAGAGGAGGAGCAACACACATTCATGGGCATCCTAAGAGAAGAATGGGAAAGAAACAGAAAATACATCAACAACTACAACTGAAACAGAGCTAAGGAAAAAGATTGTCACGTGTCCCAGGTTTATTGTTAAGTGAGTCTTTTAGCATATAATATCTTACCTGTTCACCGTCGTCCTCATAGTCCTCATTGACAACGGAGAGACAGCGCTTGACTGTTTGAAGGATTTTCATCTTTTCCTTTTTCTTAGCATTGACAGTGCCTCCAGAAAGCCTTGCCTGATGTAACTCGGCAAAGCAGCTGTGGAGGGAGACAAAGAGCATGCATTCAGGTTTCACTCTCTCACTTTGGCCACAGATTAACTCTGTGCTTCTACTTTAGCCTCTGATCAAATATGATTCAACTGATTCCTGATTGTGACAGGAAATCATCTCTGGTGTTAATCAGTAGCTGAGTTGGGTGTGGTTTTATCTTAAAAATCATATGAGGCACTAAGAGTGTACAAAAGACAGTATGTATACATACATACATACATACATACATACAGTACACTGAACAAAAATATAAATGCAACATGTGAAGTGTTGGTCCCATGTTTCATGAGCTGAAATAAAAGATCCCAGAAATGTTCCATATGTACAAAAAGCTTATTTCTCTCAAATTCTGTGCACAAATTTGTTAACCTCTATGGGCTATGTCCCACCCCTGATACACCCTATCAACAACAGGTGAAATATCAAGAGCGCCAAATTTGAAAACAATTAAATGTCATAATTCAAATTTCTCAAACATACAACTATCTTACACCCTTTGAAAGATAAACATCTCCTTAATCTAACCACGTTGTCCGATTCCAAAAAGGCTTTACGGCGAAAGCATAAAGTTAGATTATGTTAGGAGAGTACATTGACAATAGCTGTGTGTAATGTTTTGTCAATTCAAAGACAGGCGTCACCAAAAGCAGAAAACCAGCTAAAATTATGCACTAACCTTTGACAATCTCCATCAGATGACACTCCTAAGACATTATGTTAGACAATACATGCATTTTTTGTTCTATCAAGTTCATATTTATATCCAAAAACAGCGTTTTACTATGGCGTTGATGTTGAGGAAATCGTTTCCCTCCAATAACCGCCAGTCAATTAGCACAACAAATTAAATAATTACTATTCGAAAACATTGGTAAAATATTATATTGTCATTCAAAGAATTATAGATTTACATCTGTTGAAGGCAACCCGATTGCCAGATTTAAAAATAACCTTACTGGGAAAATCACACTTTGCAATAATCTGAGCACTGCGCCCAGAGAAATACGCTTTGCGATACAAACTAACCGCCATGTTGGAGAGATCTAAAATCGAAAATACTATGTAAATAATTCATTACCTTTGATTCTCTTCATCAGATGTCACTTCCAGGAATCCCAGGTCCATAACAAATGTAGTTTTGTTCGAAAAAGCTCATAATTTATGTCCAAAAAGCTCCGTGTTGTTAGCACATGATCTATGCCCTCCGGACTTGTCTTCATAAACGAGGGGGGAAAAATATTTACGTTCGTTCAAACATGTCAAACGTTGTATAGCATAAATCATTAGTGCCTTTTTTAACCAGAACATGAATAATATTCAAGGCGGACGATTGCATTCTCTTTTAAAACGCATTGGAACGAGAGTACCCAACATGAACTCGCGAGCCAGAGTCTAATCGGCCACCACCGTTCCAAGGCTCTTGTTCGGTCAGATCTCACAGTATAAGACTCAAAACACTTTGTAAAGACTGGTGACATCTGGTGGAAGCCATAGGAAGTGCTCAAAGATTAATAAGCCCCTGTGTGTTTCAATGGCATAGGCTTAAAGGTAATTCAACACATCAGGTATCCACTTCCTGTCAGAATTTGTCTCAGGGTTTTGACTGCCATATGAGTTCTGTTATACTTACAGACACCATTCAAACAGTTTTAGAAAATTCGGAGTGTTTTCTATCCAAACCTGAACAATAATATGCATATTCTAGCTTCTGAGTTGGTGTAGGAGGCAGTTAAAAATGGGCACATATTTTTTTCAAAATTCTCAATACTGCCCCCTAGCCCCAATTAACATCCCTGTTAGTGAGCATTTATCCTTTGCCAAGATAATCCATCCACCTGACAGGTGGTATATCAATAAGCTGATTAAACAGCATGATCATCACACAGGTACACAGGTAAACCTTGTGCTGAGGACAATAAAAGGCCACTCTAAAATGTGCAGTTTTGTTACACAACACAATACCACAGATGTCACAGGTTTTGAGGGAGTGTGCAATTGGCATGCTGACAGCAGGAATGTCCACCAGAGCTGTTGCCAGAGAATTGAATGTTAATTTCTATACCATAAGCCATCTCCAACATTGTTTTAGAGAATTTGGCAGTACGTCCAACCGCAGACCACGTGTAACCACACAAGCCCAGGACCTCCACATCCAGCTTCTTCACCTGCGGCATCGTCTGAGGGGGTGCTGAGGAGTATTTCTGTCTGTAATAAAGCCCTTTTGTGGGGGAAATCTCATTCTGATCGGCTGGGCCTAACTCCCCAGTGGTTGGGCCTACGCCCTCCCAGCCCCACCCATGGCTGTGCCCTTGCTCAGTCGTGAAATCCATAGATTATGGCCTAATGAACTTATTTCAATAGACTAATTTCCTTATATGAATTGTAACTGAGTAAAATCTTTGAAATTGTTGCATGTTACATTTATATATTTGTTTAGGATAGATAGATAGATAGATAGATAGATAGATAGATAGATAGATAGATAGATAGATAGATAGATAGATAGATACATACATACATACATACATACATACATACTGTACATACTGTACATACTGTACATACATACCACAGGAGGTTGATGGCACCTTAATTGGTAATGGCTGGAGCGGAATCAGTGGAATGCTATCAAATACATCAAACATATGGTTTCTATGTGTTTGATGCCATTCCATTTGCTCCATTACAGACATCATTACGAGCCGTCCTCCCCTCAGCAGCCTCCACTGACACATACATTGAGTCGGGACTTGTGTACTGTAACTATAAGCGTCTAGATGGGTGGGTCAGTGTGTGTACAGGTGGGACAGGAGAGTGAAAGCGAGGCTGTATACCATAGCAGTTTAGAGGAGGGGGAGGAACTCCAGGTGTCCTGCTGTCTCAGGATGTCTCTGCAAAATGCTGGCAGCCCCAGCAGGCACTGCAGAGCAGAGTTCATGAAGCAGGTGTTGCCAATATTAGGCAACCTGTGGGAAAGAAGCCATCAGTTACACACTAATATCTGAACAGTGGACCAAAGGTAAACTAATGAATGGATTTGTAAGGCATGAACGCAAGATAACTCTGAATACCACACAGAATTATTTAAAACAAAAAGCAGAGCTCAGAGATAAGAGTAGGTGTGTGTGTGTAGATGTGTGTGTGTTTTACCCGAGGAGCTTGGTGTTGTCTTCGCCCTCGCCTGTGCAGCTCTGCTCCCCCAGCTGGGTGCTACTCTTGCTGAACAGGTTTGGGAGGCGAGCCATGGCTTCCCGAGGTCTGACCAATGGCCTGGAGGAAGAGAGACTGGTTAGAGGCCTCAGTTGCAGTAGCTCGATACCAATCGGTCTGTTTGAACACTGTTTTAATGTACAAGCATACAGATATTCCTTACCATGTCATGGTGTGAGTGACCACTCTTATGTAGAGTCGAGTGAGATGAAGGTGGCTATTGTCTACAGTACTTACCTCTCCAAGGAGACAGAGGAATCCCTCAGGTCAATGGAGGCCTCTGCAGAGAGAGACCGAGAGACGGACAGCGGTAAGAAAGAAGCTTTGTCAAAGATGAATTGAGAAAAATAGCACCAACAAATGGCACCCGTTTACAGACCTGCGATGCCAGCAAATCGGGGTACCATTCTCTTTGTCTGTGGAACAAATGCCCCCACCTCTTTGACCTCAGAGCTCATAAGATCTCTGTAAAGACACACAGACATATGCATTAGGTTAGCTATATTATATTGGCTTTTTCATTTCAATTCAATGGTGTTGGTTGGCATGAAATTTGATATCAGGCTGCAGTACCTGGCAGTCTCACTGTCTTTGTTGGTCTCTCCATGGTGGTCCACGGGGTTTGGAGAGGAGGACTGGGGGGCAGGGGAGGAGACGTGGGTTGTGGAGGAAGGGCAGGCAGGACTGGGGGGAGTGGCAGAGGAGGATGACTGAGTTGAGACAGCCAGGGAAACAGAGGAAGCACTAAAAGGGGAGGAGGTCTGTGATCCTTCCTCTGAAGAAGAAGAAGAAGAGACAGATGACATGTGGAGAGAGGAGAGGGAAGAGAGGCTGAAGAACTTGGAGAGAGTGGAAGGGGATCTGGCAGGGGATCCAGGGGGTGAGGGGGATGCAGCGCCGATTGGTGTTCGGCCAGACAAGGGGTCGAGGGGTGTCAGAGATGTTGTAGACGGTTTCAAATGGAAAGAAGAGACAAAGGAAGAATCAAGTTGGTGGTGATCCTTTACGTTCTTCTTCTCCCGGTTTTTCCAAACTGACGCAGTTACCATGCTGGCATCCAATGACGTCAGTTTGGGTGGGATTGGGAACGGCGATGGACAGCGGCTCCCAATCCCGAGGCGAACTCTGCACTTCTTTTTCTGTTTGGAGAAACATTATATAGCTAATATAGTACATAACAAATCAAATAAAAAGATCTTACTTGCTTCACAACAGACCTTGTTATATTTGAACTAGCAGCAAAGGTCACACCCAAACCACATGATCTGACCATAAAATAAAGAACTTGTCGCCCATTGTAACCATAGTTATACCCTCTGTCCCAAATCCTGCCATATGGGACACATAAATAGACAATGAAACAACTAGGAATAGCAGAAAAGAATAGAATATACTCTAAATTGTAACAGAATTAGATCAATTCTAGCCCAGACTAAACATATACCTTTTTACAGCAACACAAACATCCCATTTCAGTGTATTTGTAGACTATGCCTTATTTTGCAGAACATCAAAATATGTTGCCTATTTAACATTGTGATGTCATAACCAAATTATGATGCGCTTGACTACGCGTTACCAGCGTAAATAGCCAACAAATCACACAAACCAAAATGTTGAAAAATAATTTACAAAATGAATTGATCGTGTATTCAGAGTTGTTCCTATTTCATAAAATATACAAAATAACTAGGTTCTTGCCAATAAACCTGTTTTTTTATTGAGAAAACATTTGTCTTCTCTTTCTCCCATGCTCCCTGGGTCACTGACGCATGATTGTATGGGATATAGTAAGAGGCTAGGAAATTCGAAGTACTGTCTATCAGAATCAAAATAACTTTTATTGCCCAAGTGGCCTACATTCACACATTCACAGAATTTGACTCGGTGAATTGGTGCTGCCAGCAATAGACAAATGTAAAGACACATTTACAGCCTATACAATATACAGTAAACATAAAACATATTTATTAGCTTCTATCTTCTTAAAATACTTTAGAGTAATATTTTATTATGGAAAGTAAAATGCCTATTTCACTTCAGTTGACGCTGATCTGATACAGATCGAACGTGTAGCTTTGCAATGGTTGTTAGGATGACCTTTGAAAAAGAAAAGGAGAGCCGCACTCTCTTGCTCAGACTCAATAATTGAATAACCTAATATCCAACGTTCCGACCGACAAGCTGTCTTCATCATTGTATGTTAGGAGGACCTCTGACCGTACCTCATTGAAAAGGTGCCACTCTGCCTAGTGACTGTAAACTAAACAAAAATACTAACGTTAGTACATTTGTTGTATATTTGCTAGATAGCCATATTTGCTAGACAGCCATATTTGCTAGACAGCCATTTGTTGTATATTAGCTTGACAGCCATATTACTAGCTAGCTAGCTAACTACGTTATCTATTTTAGTCTATGCAAGTCTAGTTGGACGATTAATCAGCAATATTCTAGCAGACCTTTACTAGCTAGGTCATAACGAGTGAAAATGGCTAGCTAGCTACATCATGTAAGGTAAACCGCAATGTAAAAAGTTGGGCAATTCAAACAGTCAGTGTTAGCGAGCAACTTTTTGGTTGCACTGTGTTTAACAATTAAAGCAATACTGAACAGCTTATTTTTGGTTTCAACAGGTGAAGGTACTGAAGGAGAAGATAACTTCCCAGTGTCTGGACAGAAGCTCATATATGCTGGCAAAATCCTGCAAGATGACACACCTATTAAAGACTACAAAATTGACGAGAAGAACTTCGTTGTAGTTATGGTATCGAAGGTACATTTCCCTAATCCATTTTACTTGGACTCATAATGAGCTGCACCCACCTGTTTTGGGTCACATGATTGTCTGCATAGATGACAGTAATAGCCTGTTTATATCTCCTCTGGAACTAGGCAAAGTCTGCCACAGCTGCTTCAACACCTTCCTCAGAGGCACCCAAGGCCCCTGTCCAGGACTCTGGGTCGTCTGCGGGCCGGCCCCTGCAGCCATCCCTATCCCCCCAGAGGAGCCCACACCTCCAGTCGCAGAGCCCCCAGCTCTGATGTCCTCTTAGTCTTTCCCACAGTAGTTGTGGGTCAAGACTGTCTTCCAAACTGATCTGTGATGTATGGTCTGTTACATTGCCATTCATTGTTCCATTACTTTATTGTATTTGTGGTTACATTCAAATCCTGAGGGAGTGCGTAGATAGACTGTGCACAGACACACAATATTGTTTTAATATTATTAACTTTTTCCACTTTTTACTCAACATGAATGAATGAATGATAGAGATTGCCTCTTATACAGTGCATTCGGAACGTATTCACACCCATTGACTTTTTCCACATTTTGTTACGTTACAGCCTTATTCAAAAAGGATTTAAAAAAATTACAAATCCTCAATCTACACACAATACCCCATAATGACAAAGTGAAGACAGGTTTTTAGACATTCTAGCAAATGTATACAAAATAAAAAACAGAAATACTTGTACATGATTGTACATGATTTGGAAAGGCACACCTGTCTATATAAGGTCCCGCAGTTGACAGTGCATGTCAGAACAAAAACCAAGCCATGAGGTCAAAGGAATTGTCCTCCATCATTCCTAAATGGAAGAAGTTTGGAACCTCAAAGACTCCTAGAGCTGGCTGCCTGGCCAAACTGAGCAATCAGGTGAGAAAGGCCTTGGTCAGGGAGGTGAACAAGAACCTGATGGTCACTCTGACAGAGCTCCAGAGTTCCTCTGTGGAGATTGGAGAACCCTCCAGAAGGACAACCATCTCTGCAGCACTCCACCAATCAGGTCTTTCTGGTAGAGTGGCCAGACGGAAGCCACTTCTCAGCAAAAGGCATATGACAGCACGCTTGGAGTTTGCCAAAAGCCACCTAAAGACTCTCAGACCATGAGAAACAAGATTGAACTCCTTGGCCTGAATGCCAAGCGTCACATCTGGAGGAAACCTGGCACCATTTCTACGGTGAAGTATGGTGGTGGCAGCATCGTGCTGTGGGGATGTTTTTCAGCAGCAGGGACTGGGAGACTAGTCAGAATCGAGGGAAAGATGAATGGCACAAAGTACAGAGAGATGCTTGTTGAAAACCAACTCCAGAGCGTTCAGGATCTCAGACTGGGGCGAAGGGGTCAACTTCCAACAAGACAACGACCATAAGCACACAGCCAAGACAACGCAGGGGTGGCTTGGGGACAAGTCTCTGAGTGGCCCAGCCAGAGCCCAGACTTTAACCTGATTGAACATCTCTGGAGACCTGAAAATAGCTGTGCAGCGATTCTCCCCATCCAACCTGACAGAGCTTGAGAGGATCTGCAGAGAAGAATGGGAGAAACTCCCCAAATACAGGTGTGCTAAGCTTGTAGCGTCATACCCAAGAAGACTCGAGGGTGTAATCGCTGCCAAAGATGCTTCAACAAAGTACTGAGTAAAGGGTCTGAATACTTATGTAAATGTGATAGTTAAGCTTTTTGTTTTCTTTATACATTTGCAAAAAATTCTAAAAACTGTTTTTGCTGTCATTATGGGGTAGATTGATGAGAAGAAGAAAAACAATTTAATCCATTTTAGAATAAGGCTGTAACTTAACAAAATGTGGAAAAAGTCAAGGGGTCTGAATACTTTCTGAATGCACTGTAGGTGCAGTTATTAACTACCATGTACAGTAAAGGAAAATGAATTGCACTAGGTAGGTGAGATGTTTTATATTTATATAAACAGTGGATAGCCTACAGTGGTGTAGGCTGTTTCTTCTGGTGGTCTAGGGCAGCCTGATGGTAGTCTAGGGCAGCTTGATGGTGGTCTAGGGCAGCTTGATGGTGGTCTAGGGCAGCTTGATGGTGGTCTAAGGCAGCTTGATGGTGGTCTAGGGCAGCTTGATGGTGGTCTAAGGCAGCTTGATGGTGGTCTAGGGCAGCTTGATGGTGGTCTAGGGCAGCTTGATGGTGGTCTAAGGCAGCTTGATGGTGGTCTAGGGCAGCTTGATGGTGGTCTAGGGCAGCTTGATGGTGGTCTAGGGCAGCTTGATGGTGGTCTAGGGCAGGTTGATGGTGGTCTAGGGCAGCTTGATGGTGGTCTAGGGCAGCTTGATGGTGGTCTAGGGCAGCTTGATGGTGGTCTAGGGCAGCTTGATGGTGGTCTAGGGCAGCTTGATGGTGGTCTAGGGCATCCTAATTCGATGAATCTGATGTTTCTTGGTGTGCGGTAGGTGCTACTCCAGGTGGTCCCTGAGCGCTGTGCCCCTAACGATGGGTTCTCCTGGTGCTTCTCCTAGTAGTGAGGGGCCTGGTCTCCTTCACCTGCTCCACTACAATGAGAAATGACAGGGAGATCTTACATGTACATACAATGTCTGGAAAATAACACATACAGAGGGATTACACGTTAAAGGGATAACTCTTAATGCGTGGTCAATTAATCATCTTTCTAGCTTTGGTGAACACTTTTTTTTTTCTTGATGACTCATTGTCGTGATTGACTCCATTTGTGGCATTCTTCTCAAATGTGTGGGCTAGAGCCTTACCTGCAGACATAGAACAGGATGTAGGCAGTCTGTGCCGTTGCCCTCAGCACAGTGGCCTCATCTGTCCTCAAGACATGTGCGTCATCCAGGCAGAGCCACCCACTGCCACGGCTGTCCAAAACATCACTGATGTAGTGGCCTAGGGAACAAGGGAAACAGAATAGAGTGTACATTAAGCTTTCAGAATTGTGTGTGCGTGCGTGCATTTTACCTGTACACATGTTGTCTCCCAGATGTGAGATCACACTTGACAATTTGTAGATATTGTCTGGCTGGTGTCTCTGTAAGGAAACACATTTAATAATAGGATTGTTATTTTGTCTACAGGATAGGGGTGCCTTCTATAACTGCCTTATCTTGATCCGCCCACTATCTCAACTGGATGGAATTATGTTATCTATTTCTCTCTCTCTCTCTATTTCTCTCTCTCTCTTTCTCTCTCTCTCCTCACCACAGCGGCTGCCTGCTGCTCTTTCTCACTAACAGCTGGTTTCTCTAGCTGGTCAGAGGAATTTGAAGCTGGTGGGGGTATATCAAATATAGTGTAAATGCAAACCAGAAAGTGAAGTGGAAACCTATCAACAAATATACTCTTAACTTCAGCTTCTGACTTGCTTTCCTCAATAGTCCTGTTTCATGAGAGGGTGTTCTGCATGATGTCAGTAACACAATGTCCTACCTGGTCTATCAAGGGTGCCTTTCGGGGAGTTTGCAGGTGTGTTGTCCATGTTGTTTTTCCCCATGGAGCTTGCCCTGTGTAAATTGATGGCATTGAAAAGAAATATCTAGTGTGTGAAAATCATGGTGTGTGTTGGCTACCCAATGTGCAATGTCCCCAAACAGAGTCTAAACCAACCTGGCTCCATGCTGGACAGGGGCTGTCGCCCCACATACGGCTGGGAGGGTCAGTTCTGCAGGGATGGATATGGGATCATCCACCTTCTCTGGCTCCCAGTTGCCTGCAGTAAACCGCTTGATATGAAGCATTAGGACCCTGCTCAGAGACAGGCATTCACACACACAGACAGACGGACAGAGGCAGACAGGCATTCACATAAACAGACGACCAGGCAGGCATTCACATACACAGACGACCAGGCAGGCATTCACATACACAGACGACCAGGCAGGCATTCACATACACAGACGACCAGGCAGGCATTCACACAGACAAAGGCATCAGTCTTGTACTCAAATCAATAACCCAGTTTGGTGAGTTAGATCAGGACTGTCAATTGTAATCTGAGGGACTCACCGGGGCAGCGTGAGGAAGTGCCTAGTCACAGATGCCATGCTGCCTGAGCACACCCTGCATGCACACTCTAATGCAGATGGCTAGGTAACAAAGCATAGCAATACAATTATGAACATGACATTAATGATAGTGTTCCTTGACATACTCACTAACTCTTGGTTGAAGCTAAGTGCTGACCTTAAAGTAGAGGTCCAGGCTGTGTGTCAGGTCTTGGCTCAGGTTCAGTGACAGGTGATTGTAATCCTCCTGACCATACACTATAACTCCACAGCTTCAGAGGTACGGAGAGAAATGCATCAGCTCTCCAACACAAACCTTTTGATCCCTCTACACACTAACTATCTTAATGCTTTACCTCTGTATCCTGCATGTTATGCTGACATTAAACCTCCTCACAAATGTGATGAAGACATCAAGGTACACCATATACAAATGACAGCTGTTACCTGGTGCAGGTACGGAAAGTCTTCAGCTTGAATTCTAACTGCTTCACGGGGCAGGTGTATGGCTCTGGGGAGCCCTTTAATGCCATACCCTCCTCCTTCAGCTGAAAGAGGAGGAGCAACACACATTCATGGGCATCCTAAGAGAAGAATGGGAAAGAAACAGAAAATACATCAACAACTACAACTGAAACAGAGCTAAGGAAAAAGATTGTCACGTGTCCCAGGTTTATTGTTAAGTGAGTCTTTTAGCATATAATATCTTACCTGTTCACCGTCGTCCTCATAGTCCTCATTGACAACGGAGAGACAGCGCTTGACTGTTTGAAGGATTTTCATCTTTTCCTTTTTCTTAGCATTGACAGTGCCTCCAGAAAGCCTTGCCTGATGTAACTCGGCAAAGCAGCTGTGGAGGGAGACAAAGAGCATGCATTCAGGTTTCACTCTCTCACTTTGGCCACAGATTAACTCTGTGCTTCTACTTTAGCCTCTGATCAAATATGATTCAACTGATTCCTGATTGTGACAGGAAATCATCTCTGGTGTTAATCAGTAGCTGAGTTGGGTGTGGTTTTATCTTAAAAATCATATGAGGCACTAAGAGTGTACAAAAGACAGTATGTATACATACATACATACATACATACAGTACACTGAACAAAAATATAAATGCAACATGTGAAGTGTTGGTCCCATGTTTCATGAGCTGAAATAAAAGATCCCAGAAATGTTCCATATGTACAAAAAGCTTATTTCTCTCAAATTCTGTGCACAAATTTGTTAACCTCTATGGGCTATGTCCCACCCCTGATACACCCTATCAACAACAGGTGAAATATCAAGAGCGCCAAATTTGAAAACAATTAAATGTCATAATTCAAATTTCTCAAACATACAACTATCTTACACCCTTTGAAAGATAAACATCTCCTTAATCTAACCACGTTGTCCGATTCCAAAAAGGCTTTACGGCGAAAGCATAAAGTTAGATTATGTTAGGAGAGTACATTGACAATAGCTGTGTGTAATGTTTTGTCAATTCAAAGACAGGCGTCACCAAAAGCAGAAAACCAGCTAAAATTATGCACTAACCTTTGACAATCTCCATCAGATGACACTCCTAAGACATTATGTTAGACAATACATGCATTTTTTGTTCTATCAAGTTCATATTTATATCCAAAAACAGCGTTTTACTATGGCGTTGATGTTGAGGAAATCGTTTCCCTCCAATAACCGCCAGTCAATTAGCACAACAAATTAAATAATTACTATTCGAAAACATTGGTAAAATATTATATTGTCATTCAAAGAATTATAGATTTACATCTGTTGAAGGCAACCCGATTGCCAGATTTAAAAATAACCTTACTGGGAAAATCACACTTTGCAATAATCTGAGCACTGCGCCCAGAGAAATACGCTTTGCGATACAAACTAACCGCCATGTTGGAGAGATCTAAAATCGAAAATACTATGTAAATAATTCATTACCTTTGATTCTCTTCATCAGATGTCACTTCCAGGAATCCCAGGTCCATAACAAATGTAGTTTTGTTCGAAAAAGCTCATAATTTATGTCCAAAAAGCTCCGTGTTGTTAGCACATGATCTATGCCCTCCGGACTTGTCTTCATAAACGAGGGGGGAAAAATATTTACGTTCGTTCAAACATGTCAAACGTTGTATAGCATAAATCATTAGTGCCTTTTTTAACCAGAACATGAATAATATTCAAGGCGGACGATTGCATTCTCTTTTAAAACGCATTGGAACGAGAGTACCCAACATGAACTCGCGAGCCAGAGTCTAATCGGCCACCACCGTTCCAAGGCTCTTGTTCGGTCAGATCTCACAGTATAAGACTCAAAACACTTTGTAAAGACTGGTGACATCTGGTGGAAGCCATAGGAAGTGCTCAAAGATTAATAAGCCCCTGTGTGTTTCAATGGCATAGGCTTAAAGGTAATTCAACACATCAGGTATCCACTTCCTGTCAGAATTTGTCTCAGGGTTTTGACTGCCATATGAGTTCTGTTATACTTACAGACACCATTCAAACAGTTTTAGAAAATTCGGAGTGTTTTCTATCCAAACCTGAACAATAATATGCATATTCTAGCTTCTGAGTTGGTGTAGGAGGCAGTTAAAAATGGGCACATATTTTTTTCAAAATTCTCAATACTGCCCCCTAGCCCCAATTAACATCCCTGTTAGTGAGCATTTATCCTTTGCCAAGATAATCCATCCACCTGACAGGTGGTATATCAATAAGCTGATTAAACAGCATGATCATCACACAGGTACACAGGTAAACCTTGTGCTGAGGACAATAAAAGGCCACTCTAAAATGTGCAGTTTTGTTACACAACACAATACCACAGATGTCACAGGTTTTGAGGGAGTGTGCAATTGGCATGCTGACAGCAGGAATGTCCACCAGAGCTGTTGCCAGAGAATTGAATGTTAATTTCTATACCATAAGCCATCTCCAACATTGTTTTAGAGAATTTGGCAGTACGTCCAACCGCAGACCACGTGTAACCACACAAGCCCAGGACCTCCACATCCAGCTTCTTCACCTGCGGCATCGTCTGAGGGTGTGCTGAGGAGTATTTCTGTCTGTAATAAAGCCCTTTTGTGGGGGAAATCTCATTCTGATCGGCTGGGCCTAACTCCCCAGTGGTTGGGCCTACGCCCTCCCAGCCCCACCCATGGCTGTGCCCTTGCTCAGTCGTGAAATCCATAGATTATGGCCTAATGAACTTATTTCAATAGACTAATTTCCTTATATGAATTGTAACTGAGTAAAATCTTTGAAATTGTTGCATGTTACATTTATATATTTGTTTAGGATAGATAGATAGATAGATAGATAGATAGATAGATAGATAGATAGATAGATAGATAGATAGATAGATAGATAGATAGCATACATACATACATACATACATACATACTGTACATACTGTACATACTGTACATACATACCACAGGAGGTTGATGGCACCTTAATTGGTAATGGCTGGAGCGGAATCAGTGGAATGCTATCAAATACATCAAACATATGGTTTCTATGTGTTTGATGCCATTCCATTTGCTCCATTACAGACATCATTACGAGCCGTCCTCCCCTCAGCAGCCTCCACTGACACATACATTGAGTCGGGACTTGTGTACTGTAACTATAAGCGTCTAGATGGGTGGGTCAGTGTGTGTACAGGTGGGACAGGAGAGTGAAAGCGAGGCTGTATACCATAGCAGTTTAGAGGAGGGGGAGGAACTCCAGGTGTCCTGCTGTCTCAGGATGTCTCTGCAAAATGCTGGCAGCCCCAGCAGGCACTGCAGAGCAGAGTTCATGAAGCAGGTGTTGCCAATATTAGGCAACCTGTGGGAAAGAAGCCATCAGTTACACACTAATATCTGAACAGTGGACCAAAGGTAAACTAATGAATGGATTTGTAAGGCATGAACGCAAGATAACTCTGAATACCACACAGAATTATTTAAAACAAAAAGCAGAGCTCAGAGATAAGAGTAGGTGTGTGTGTGTAGATGTGTGTGTGTTTTACCCGAGGAGCTTGGTGTTGTCTTCGCCCTCGCCTGTGCAGCTCTGCTCCCCCAGCTGGGTGCTACTCTTGCTGAACAGGTTTGGGAGGCGAGCCATGGCTTCCCGAGGTCTGACCAATGGCCTGGAGGAAGAGAGACTGGTTAGAGGCCTCAGTTGCAGTAGCTCGATACCAATCGGTCTGTTTGAACACTGTTTTAATGTACAAGCATACAGATATTCCTTACCATGTCATGGTGTGAGTGACCACTCTTATGTAGAGTCGAGTGAGATGAAGGTGGCTATTGTCTACAGTACTTACCTCTCCAAGGAGACAGAGGAATCCCTCAGGTCAATGGAGGCCTCTGCAGAGAGAGACCGAGAGACGGACAGCGGTAAGAAAGAAGCTTTGTCAAAGATGAATTGAGAAAAATAGCACCAACAAATGGCACCCGTTTACAGACCTGCGATGCCAGCAAATCGGGGTACCATTCTCTTTGTCTGTGGAACAAATGCCCCCACCTCTTTGACCTCAGAGCTCATAAGATCTCTGTAAAGACACACAGACATATGCATTAGGTTAGCTATATTATATTGGCTTTTTCATTTCAATTCAATGGTGTTGGTTGGCATGAAATTTGATATCAGGCTGCAGTACCTGGCAGTCTCACTGTCTTTGTTGGTCTCTCCATGGTGGTCCACGGGGTTTGGAGAGGAGGACTGGGGGGCAGGGGAGGAGACGTGGGTTGTGGAGGAAGGGCAGGCAGGACTGGGGGGAGTGGCAGAGGAGGATGACTGAGTTGAGACAGCCAGGGAAACAGAGGAAGCACTAAAAGGGGAGGAGGTCTGTGATCCTTCCTCTGAAGAAGAAGAAGAAGAGACAGATGACATGTGGAGAGAGGAGAGGGAAGAGAGGCTGAAGAACTTGGAGAGAGTGGAAGGGGATCTGGCAGGGGATCCAGGGGGTGAGGGGGATGCAGCGCCGATTGGTGTTCGGCCAGACAAGGGGTCGAGGGGTGTCAGAGATGTTGTAGACGGTTTCAAATGGAAAGAAGAGACAAAGGAAGAATCAAGTTGGTGGTGATCCTTTACGTTCTTCTTCTCCCGGTTTTTCCAAACTGACGCAGTTACCATGCTGGCATCCAATGACGTCAGTTTGGGTGGGATTGGGAACGGCGATGGACAGCGGCTCCCAATCCCGAGGCGAACTCTGCACTTCTTTTTCTGTTTGGAGAAACATTATATAGCTAATATAGTACATAACAAATCAAATAAAAAGATCTTACTTGCTTCACAACAGACCTTGTTATATTTGAACTAGCAGCAAAGGTCACACCCAAACCACATGATCTGACCATAAAATAAAGAATATAATATACTCTAAATTGTAACAGAATTAGATCAATTCTAGCCCAGACTAAACATATACCTTTTTACAGCAACACAAACATCCCATTTCAGTGTATTTGTAGACTATGCCTTATTTTGCAGAACATCAAAATATGTTGCCTATTTAACATTGTGATGTCATAACCAAATTATGATGCGCTTGACTACGCGTTACCAGCGTAAATAGCCAACAAATCACACAAACCAAAATGTTGAAAAATAATTTACAAAATGAATTGATCGTGTATTCAGAGTTGTTCCTATTTCATAAAATATACAAAATAACTAGGTTCTTGCCAATAAACCTGTTTTTTTATTGAGAAAACATTGTCTTCTCTTTCTCCCATGCTCCCTGGGTCACTGACGCATGATTGTATGGGATATAGTAAGAAGCTAGGAAATTCGAAGTACTGTCTATCAGAATCAAAATAACTTTTATTGCCCAAGTGGCCTACCTTCACACATTCACAGAATTTGACTCGGTGAATTGGTGCTGCCAGCAATAGACAAATGTAAAGACACATTTACAGCCTATACAATATACAGTAAACATAAAACATATTTATTAGCTTCTATCTTCTTAAAATACTTTAGAGTAATATTTTATTATGGAAAGTAAAATGCCTATTTCACTTCAGTTGACGGTGATCTGATACAGATCGAACGTATAGCTTTGCAATGGTTGTTAGGATGACCTTTGAAAAAGAAAAGGAGAGCCGCACTCTCTTGCTCAGACTCAATAATTGAATAACCTAATATCCAACGTTCCGACCGACAAGCTGTCTTCATCAGGGTATGTTAGGAGGACCTCTGACCGTACCTCATTGAAAAGGTGCCACTCTGCCTAGTGACTGTAAACTAAACAAAAATACTAACGTTAGTACATTTGTTGTATATTTGCTGTTCTGTACACCCAGTTGGTCGCCACCGCACCGGTCACAACTGTCAACAGATCATGCCATAAATGCAAAGCATCGTTTGTTCTCGCAAAGTAGACTCTAGATCCTATTACCACCTGGATGAACTGGCACCCCAGGTGTGTGATTACACCGGGATATTCATATGATTGACCAGTTAGTGGTTGTAGCAATCAGACTCAGAGAGCGCTCGAGGCTGCAAGTTGGGCAGCAAACCGTTACACTGCACCTACTTCTGAGTTTTGTGTCATCAAAGATGGCGATTTGCTGAGTGCTCATGGACACATCTCATGGTCATGGATAAATATTCTCTTGCTTGAACTTGTGGTTAAATGTAGTTTCTGTTTTACTTTTGAATATTTTAAAACACAGCTGTAATCGAAGCGCAAAGGGAAAATAGCGTTAGCTACCGCAACAATGCAAATCACGCTAAAAACACTGCAACAGCAGACCATTCAAATTGACATAGACCCAGATCAAACGGTAAGTGCCCATTTGTTCTTTTTATCTAGCCCGCTTGGCTAACTATTTTCTTTGTTATTTGCACGAAAGACCAAATGAATTGGTCCCAGATGATCAATTCGGATAATACAACTAACAGGCTAACGCTAGCTAGCTAGATGTTATTGACACCCCTAGCATTAGCTAACTAGCTAGTTCTTAGTCTTAGCTTTCCAGCATGACATAGCTAAAGCAAACTAGCTTGCAAGCTAATGTGTGTCAATTTGCTAATCCAATGTTGAGTCTCATTATTAGCTAGCTAGGTAAATTATTATCCTCTAAAACATCAGCTTGCTACATGACTAGCCAACGTTAGTTATCCCTCATCGCGTTAATGTGAGTTTAAGCCAACTATCTAGCGTTAGCTAGACAGCCATATTACTAGCTAGTTAGCTAACTACGTTATCTATTTTAGTCTATGCAAGTCTAGTTGGACGATTAATCAGCAATATTATAGCAGACATTTACTAGCTAGGTCATAACGAGTGAAAATGGCTAGCTAACTACATCATGTAAGGTAAACCGCAATGTAAAAAGTTGGGCAATTCAAACAGTCAGTGTTAGCGAGCAACTTTTTGGTTGCACTGTGTTTAACAATTAAAGCAAGGCTGAACAGCTTCTTTTTGGTTTCAACAGGTGAAGGCATTGAAGGAGAAGATAGAAGCAGAAAGGGGGAAAGATAACTTCCCAGTGTCTGGACAGAAGCTCATATATGCTGGCAAAATCCTGCAAGATGACACACCTATTAAAGACTACAAAATTGACGAGAAGAATTTCGTTGTAGTTATGGTATCGAAGGTACATTTCCGAATCCATTTTACTTGGACTCATAATGAGCTGCACCCACCTGTTTTGGGTTACATGATTGTCTGCATAGATGACAGTAATAGCCTGTTTATATCTCCTCTGGAACTAGGCAAAGTCTGCCACAGCTGCTTCAACACCTTCCTCAGAGGCACCCAAGGCCCCTGTCCAGGACTCTGGGTCGTCTGCGGGCCCGGCCCCTGCAGCCATCCCTATCCCCCCAGAGGAGCCCACACCTTCAGTCGCAGAGCCCCCAGCTCCAGCCAGGTAGGCAGACAGAAGACAGCTGTAGAACTGATATTAACCTATGATTTGGTAGACAGTCTGCCAAATTGGAGAGCGTAATAAAGTAATCTTGAGGCCTGTTCAGGAGGGTAGAGCATTGCAGAACTCTTAACATAGACACATTTTGTGTAGGACAAATATATCCTAAACATTATTCAACATTTCTTAGTTTTTTTCATCTTACTGAATACACCCCCTGTAGTCCCTGTAGCTCAGTTGGTAGAGCATGGTGTTTGCAACTCAAGGATAGTGGGTTCATTTCCCGGGACTACCCATAGGGAAAATGTATGAACGCATGACTAAGTCGCTTTGGATAAAAGCGTTTGCTAAATGGCATATTATTTACGGACACAATTGTTTTATTTTACTTTTATTTAACCAGGTAGGCTATTTGATAACAAGTTCTCATTTGCAACTGCGACCTGGCCAAGATAAAGCAAAGCAGTTCGACACATACAACAACACAGAGTTACACATGGAATAAACAAACATGCAATCAATAATACAGTACAAAAAGTCTATATACAGCATGTGCAAATGAGGTAGTATAAGGGAGGTAAGGCAATAAATAGGCCATGGTGGCGAAGTAATTACAATATAGAAATTAAACACTGGAATGGTAGCATGTGCAGAAGATGAATGTGCAAGTAGAGATACTGGGGTGCAAAGGAGCAAGATAAATAAATACAGTATGGGGATGAGGTAGTTGGATGGGCTATGTACAGATGGGCTATGTACAGATGCAGTGATCAGTGAGCTGCTCTGACAGCTGGTGCTTAAAGCTTGTGAGGGAGATTAGTCTCCAGCTTTAGTGATTTTTTTTGCAGTTCGTTCCAGTCATTGGCAGCAGAATATACAATATACCACTGAATGTTTTGAATGGGTTGACTGGATTTTTGACCCTGTCGTTCTGTTTGCAGTTCCGACCCCAGTGTGGAGGTCCAGGGGGGAGATGCCTCCTCTGCCTTGGGTGAGTGATGGACTTCGACCTGGATATGTGAATAATGTGTCAGTGTGGAATGTATCTGCTGTGTTGCTAGATTGATGATAGCAAGTAGTATGGGCATGGGGATTTGTAAGATGCCTTCTAGCAGCTATGTGTTTATGGGTGTAAATATTGTCCATTGTAACTCGGGTAGATAGTTAACAACTTGTTTATTTTGGTCAGTGACAGGAGCGGAGTATGAGATCATGCTGGCAGAGATCATGTCTATGGGTTATGAGAGGGAGAGAGTGGTAGCTGCTCTCCGGGCCAGCTTCAACAACCCACATCGGGCCGTGGAGTACCTCCTCACTGTGAGAACCGTCAACACACAACTACCTAGCATGCACAATACTGTGCAACCAGGCACCATACACCATGACTCTGCAAAATGACACTGAACAATAGCCCCAAAAAAGTCCATGAATGCTAAATTACACTGTACAGCATGGCACCATATTTGATGAGTCTTTAACATGGCAGCATGTACAATGTCTCAGCAAAATTACACCAGCACTGTGCGACATCAGCTTTCAGAATACAGTTTAACACTGGTGTACAAAATTTTTACCAGAAACACTATTACAGCACAGTGATGCTATAAAATAGTTTTATATGTACCCTCAGCTTAGAACCAGCCTGTCCGTTAGTGCTGTGTGTGTGAGAGTATGTGCTGCTGTGTGTTTCCAGGGCATTCCTAGCAGTCCGGTCCAAGAGACTAATCCCCCAGCACAGCTTCCTGCATCTGCCCGCACAGAGACTCCTACTGTAGCTGAGGGTGAGACCATCTGCCTATAGCTCTGCTATAGTATTACATCTACTGTACAGTGCATTTTGGAAATGTTTTCAGACCACTTGACTTTTTACATGTTTTGTTACGTTACAGCCTTATTCTAAAATGAAATGTTTTTTTCCCCGGATCAATCTACACACAATACCCCACAATAGCAAAGCAAAAACAGGATTTTAATAAATAAAATAAAAAGATTACATTTACATAAGTATTCAGACCCTTTACTCAGAACTTTGTTGAAGCACCTTTGGCAGCGATTACAGCCTCGAGTCTTCTTAGGTATGACGCTAGGGTCGTTATCTTGTTGGAAGGTGAACCTTCACCCCAGTCCTGAGGTCCTAACCTGCTCCAGAGCACTCTTCATCAAGGATCTCTCTACTTTGCTCTGTTCATCTTTCTCTTGATCCTTACTGGTCTCCCAGTCCCTGCCGCTGAAAAACATCCCCACAGCATGATGCAGCCACCACCATGCTTCACCGTAGGGATGGTACCAGGTTTCCTCCAGACGTGACGCTTGGCATTCAGGCCAAAGAGTTCAATCTTCAAATCAAAGTTTATTTGGCACGTGCGCTGAATACAACAGGTGTAGACCTTACAGTGAAATGCTTACTTACAGGCTCTAACCAATAGTGCAAAAAAAGGTATTAGGTGAACAATGGGTAAGTAAAGAAGTAAAACAACAGTAAAAAGACAGGCTATAAAAGTAGCGAGGCTACATACAGACACCGGTTAGTCAGGCTGATTGATTGGTTAGTCAGGCACACAATTCAAATGGTCTGGGTAGCCATTTGATTACCTGTTCAGGAGTCTTATGGCTTGGGGGTAGAAACTTTTGAGAAGCCTTTTTGTCCTAGACTTGGCACTCCGGTACTGCTTGCCATGCGGTAGTAGAGAGAACAGTCTATGACTGGGGTGGGTGGGGTTTTTGACAATTCTTAGGGCCTTCCTCTGACACCGCCTGGTGTAGAGGTCCTGGATGGCAGGAAGCTTAGCCCCAGTGATGTACTGGGCCGTACGCACTACCCTCTGTAGTGCCTTGCGGTCAGAGGGCGAGCAATTGATGCTCGTGATGCAACCAGTCAGGATGCTCTCGATGTTGCAGCTGTAGAACCTTTTAAGGATCTCAGGACCTGTGCCAAATCTTTTGAGTTTCCTGAGGGGGAATAGGCTTTGTCGTGCCCTCTTCACGACTGTCTTGGTGTGTTTGGACCATTCTAGTTTGTTGTTGATGTGGACACCAAGGAACTTGAAGCTCTCTACCTGCTCCACTACAGCCCCATCGATGAGAATGGGGGCGTGCTCGGTCCTCCTTTTCCTGTAGTCCACAATAATCTCCTTAATCTTGGTTTCATCAGACCAGAGAATCTTGTTTCTCATGGTCTGAGAGTCCTTTAGGTACCTTTTGGCAAACTCCAAGTGGGCTGTCATGTGCCTTTGACTGAGGTGCGGCTTCCGTCTGGCCACTCTACCATAAATTCCTGATTGATGGAGTGCTGCAGAGATGGTTTTCCTTCTAGAAGATTCTCCCATGTCCACAGAGGAACTCTGGAGCTCTGTCAGTGACCATCGGTTTCTTAGTCACCTCCCTGACCAAGGCCCTTCTATCCCGATTACTCAGTTTGGCCAGGTGGCTAGCTCTAGGAAGAGTCTTGGTGGTTCAAAACTTCTTCCATTTAAGAATGATGGAGGCCACTGTGTTCTTGGGGACCTTCAATGCTGCAGAACTTGTTTGGTACTCTTCCCCAGATCTGTGCCACAACACAATCCTGTCTCAGAGCTCTACGGACAATTCCTTCGACCTCATGGCTTGGTTTTTGCTCTGACATGCATTGTCAACTGTAGGACCTTATATAGACAGGTGAGTGCCTTTCCAATCAAGTTGTAGAAACATCTCAAAGATGATCAATGGAAATAGGATGCACCTGAGCTCAATTTCAAGTCTCATAGCAAAGGTCTGAAAAATGATTAGCAAAAAAAAATCTAAAACCTGTTTTCACTTTGTCATTATTGGGTATTGTGTGGAGATTGATGAGGAAAACATTTATTTAATCAATTTTAGAATACGGCTGTAACATAACAACGTGGAAAAAGTCAAGGGGTCTGAATACTTTCCAAATGCACTGCATATCAGATTGTTGGAAAGATGGGAATGGTTTATGTGCATTTTCCGAAGTAAGTGTTGTATCTACATCTACTGTATGTTTCAACATGTGCTCTTCTGTAAACATTCTGTATGTGTTGCAGGAGAAAACCCTCTGGAGTTCCTGCGTTCCCAGCCTCAGTTCCAGAGCATGAGGCAGGTGATCCAGCAAAACCCCTCACTGCTGCCAGCTCTACTCCAACAGCTTGGCCGGGAGAACCCACAGCTTCTACAGGTAACACACATACACCATGCACTACACACACTGATGGCACCACCACTCATACTAGCTTGCGTCACACACTCCCTATAGTGATACCTCCCAGGTTTTGTGATTTCACAATGCATGTTCTGCTTGTTGCTGATTGCTGTCTACTTATCTTTCCCTATTGATTAAACTCAACAACAGCAAATCAGCCAGTACCAGGAGCTGTTCATCCAGATGCTGAATGAGCCGGCGGGGGAGGTAGGAGACGTGCCTGAGGTGGGGGACTTGGGTGCTGCAGTGGAGGAGGGAGCTCCAGTCAACTACATTCAGGTCACGCCTCAGGAGAAGGAAGCCATCGAGAGGGTGAGGGGAGCTAAAGACCTCTCAATGCACTGTTTAGTGCATAAGATGGCTTCAACTGACAAGGAGACTAGCTAAGAAATGCATACATTGTGACCTTTCTGGTGAGAAATTGTAATGTTCTGTGTTTTTTTTCTCTCCTGTCTCAGTTAAAAGCGTTGGGTTTCCCCGAGGCACTGGTGATCCAGGCCTACTTTGCCTGTGAAAAGAACGAGAACCTAGCGGCCAACTTCCTCCTGAACCAGGGCTTTGAGGATGAATGAGAGGCGCTGGCCTGCCCTCCTCTCCAGCCGAGCACAAGGACTACACCCCACTGTAGAGCAACAATCTTCAGGTCATTTCAGAGGGAGGGGGGGGTCTTACAAGCTACACAAAGTATATGTTGATCTAAGGGTGAAAGAGGAATAATGAAATCCACTTGAATTCCAATGGAATGTGTGGGATTTGTTTAGGGCAGATATATAGAGAGATTTTAGAAGAGCTTTGGGAACGGGAGGGAGGGGGCTGAAGGGTTTGCGGTGTGTGTGTGTGTACAGGTGGATGCCATTCAATTAAGGTGCAAAGTCATTGATATGCATATCTAAGCTTGTTGATGCTGTAGCTGGATGTAATGGAAGCACATTCTCCTTGATGCACTTCTACAATGTTGGTGTATTGAGGCAAGAGGGGAAAGGGAAACTAAATTGATGGTCATGAAGAGTCCGCTTGTGGTCTGTTCACTTGATTGCACCAGTCCCTCACATTTCCTTTGCCATTCAAAAACCAACCACATAGCAAAACACATTTCTCATCCCATGATAGTCATACAGGCAAGTACATTTTGCCAGCGGCCAGGCCAAGTTATTTATGAGGTCCCCTCACTTCACCTCAAAGCTAGCGCTTTTAGTTTTCACTCAGATATCCATGATCTCTCTGGGTGTGGAAATGCTCAACATCCTGAGTAAATTGAGCGGTATAGAACAACCAAAATGGCAAATGGATGTGTGTATGCTCACATAACCGTACAGGTACATTACTGTGTGGATGTTTTGCTGAAAGGTGCAGTCCTCTCTAGTGTTACGTCTCTGATGAGCTGAGCAACGCTGACCTTACCTTTACATATAATCCTCTGAAGGGGGGAGAGAGAGAGATGGCAGGGACCAGTCCTGGGATGCTGGAGTTACTCACTTACCTCCTTCCTAAGGCTGAGTTGTAGACACACCACCTTTCTCATAGGATCTGATTAATAGTACACACGAAGTGCAGCTCAAATACAACGGGACCAGCTGGTCTTGAGACACCTAAGGGCTGGATTCAACTCGTATCGTGTAAAAATGTAAGGGTAATTTCCTGTTGAGCCGACATATGCAGTATTTACCATGAGTGCAGTCTCGGCGACCGTGGGAACATTGCCTTTAAATTGTCAATAGCACTATAAAGCGGATATTCAGCACTACGGATTGAATAGAGCCCAAAATGTCCAGTCGGAACAAGGGTCCACATGAAGGTTGTCCATATAAAGTCTTTATTAAACCAGGACCCAGTCATAGCCAATCATTGTCATCATCCACAGCCTGAATGAGCCTATTCAGACTATTCAACAGTCTTTAGTGAGGAGGTGAATCTGAAGTTTCAACCGGCTATTGCCTAGCTTTAACCACCTGTTTCCAACTGAGATAGTAAAACATGAGGCTTGGTTGACCCATGCCTTATTACACTAAGGATTCTCAGTGTTTTGAGATGTTGCTATTGTGGGTTTTCTGAGGGAACGGAGGGTACCAAGAAATGTGTGGTTTTATGAATACTCACTTATCAAGGTATGTTGTCTCTAACTTAACATGGCAGGAGTTTAATGGGTCTATGAAGAGACAAGCTTTTATGAGTTTGGATTGAACAGATGCATTCAAATGTATTGACTCCCTTGCACAGAATTTCCTGTTTTCTCTTTTCAAAACTGGTTTAATGGCTATTTTTACCCTGCAGGCACCTTCAACTTGCCACAAGTAGGATCAATTACACTTGCCGAGAATCACTTGCCTCAAACCAAATTCATTGTGAATTTAGTTCATGCCATTGACTTAAGAGAAACATTTCAGTTTTGATTTATTTATTGGACCTATGAAACAAATGAACATGAGAACAAAGCTTTCAATCTCAACTTATTTTAAAGGAATAGTGAATCATGAATAGTGATCATGCCAATATGTTTGACTGCATCTTTTTTTGTGAACATGGCTTTCACAGACACTGGCATTTTACAGCATCAACATGATACGCTTCAATGCTCAGCTTCATTAAACATCAATATGTCATGGCTTATTTTTTTATTTCATGCTAAACACTCCCGTATGCACCACATTCTTGGTCTGGACAATGAATGAGGCCAACTGAAATTAAACTAAACTTGATCTTATGGAATACAAAGTATTACAGGAAATGTAATTTATACACACTCCGGTTCAAGTCCAGGCATTTTGGTATCATGTAGGAATAAGTAGTGCTACTCCTGTGGACTTGACCCTCCATTATCAGTATCGGTAAGTAGATTTTCTGATAAGCAGTGGAACTATTTTGGCCTCTTACCCCACTCTATAACATGATGCATCTCTAGGGTTCTCATCCCCAGCACAGGCAAACCACCTACCCAATCAAACAGCAATCTGAAAATAAGCAGACAGAAACAGGTGAGTTACAGTCAAGAACATCCTTTTATTCAAGTGTTGCTCTTTTCAAACTGTTTTTATTATTATGGAAAAGAAACTGTAATTAACACATGCATTTCACCATGGGCTCTGGGAGGTGTATTCTTGAGGGAGGGAAGCTGCACTGAGGGGCGCGGTGGGAGCTAGGGGGTGGGGGGCAAGGCCAGCTGGGGGTTCACTCTACACAACACTAAACACGGCGCTACACACTTAAAAACCAACCCGAAGGAAAATAAAAAGACGGATGGCCAGGGAGAGACAGAGCTCTCTGGTGCTGCAGGGCAAGATAGCTAGGGACCAACATCCTGCCCAAGCAAAGCACACACTGAAACCTGTCACTCTGGCTTCTCAACTGGGGTGCTTAACTTGTCAAGGCTAATACTGCTGCTGGCTTCAATCACTTACAATAAAAACGTGCATATTCTTGTAGGAAACAAGTAGGCCGTCTATCAAGCCTGCTCTTGATTTTGCTGGTGGAATTTCAAGGTTCTTTAACTGTCTACCGCATGTCACATACAGTGTATAGAACCATATGACTTTAGTCTAATTGTACTCACTTCATTTGGGGTTCTAGTAAATGGGTGTAATGGTTCCCCTGATTGTGGATCTGAGCCTGCCAGTCTACCTGGGCTTGAACCATTCCGTTATAAGGTGCTTAGAGTAATTTCAGGTAGTTTTTTCACAGCTGGTCTCATACAACCACTAGAAAGGTGCATCATTAACGGTCTCAATGTAGCATTGCTGCATAAGATACGAAAATCCAAATTCTGTAAACATTGTTTTGATAAAAACAAGAATTAAACAAACCTGCCTATTCTACCCCAGTTGCCAAGCAGCTCCCTTGCCCATTCAGAGGGAAATTCTTATGTGTATTTTATCTCCACATTGTGATATGTCATCAAATACATCCCACTGAAAAACTAGGCGCCCTCACAGACCCTCTCCTCGCCACACCCCAAGAGCCCACCGGTGTAACTTGTTCACTTACATTAGCTGTTCAATGGAGAAGCTGAAGAGATCGGTATGGTATACAATGTGAAGCGTACAGACAAGAATAACATGTGAGCTAACTGCATTCTGCTCAGACAAAGTTTAGCTTTTTTTTACCCCTCCATTCAGAGAAAAGGGGCTTGGGGAGGGAAACGCAGCTACAGACTACTCCAGTGTCCAAGAGAGACAGAAGACAAGATACAGGAAGAGAAGCAAGACATTTTTTTTTTTTTGCTTTTCTTAATTATTCAACAATAAAAATAACTAAATCACACCAATTTCCTTTAGTACTATATATACTGCTTTGAAAAGCTTGAAGGAGAGGATATAGAAATATGAAGGAGGGGACTTTTTTGAGACGGGCACTCAGGATTACAAGATGGAGTCTGTGAACAAAAGGCACTTTTTAGGGACAACCTTTAAGATGCTCTGATTCTAACACTACATCACCAAACAAATATTTAGAATAATTTACACTGCGGATTGGGAGTGGAAGGGGGAAGGGTTCACTTCTTTGATTTAATCCTGCTCTCATCCTTTCTGTGCTCAAAATATACCTTACACTCCCTCACCTCTTGTTTGGGTTTGAGATAGGAGTCTACTAATCAATTAAACCTACCAAATGTATTTCACGTTAAACCTCCCATCTCTCCAAATGCTATTAATCACTTTGTGGTTGAGCTAACACTTAGAAAAATGGATTCCATTTCTGATGCATCTCCCAAAATGGGGAAGATCTTGTCTGTGTCCCAAACTTGATTACTTCGGTTGGCCAGTTTTAAACATGTCCACAGCTTAAACAATTGGATGAAAGTTGCAATTCATCTGTTAAATAGGTCATGTTTTAGTCAGTTCTCTGGTGATACTGACATGGCCTAGATGTCCATTATGTCAGGCCTTTTCCACTAGTTCATCATCCCATTGTCAGGATAACCATCTAATCAAACTCAAAAAATGGTTCTCTTCCTGCTCTGGGATAAAGGTTGAAGAAAAATGCCTTTATCACAACCTTTTCATATAATGAACCCCTCCCCCCTTGGTAAATACAAAAAGAGAAATAGAATAATGCATGTTTCCTAAAATGTGCTTTATGATAACACTTCATTTTGTTTATTATTATTTATGTATAATAGAGTTTGAATGTACTTTATTTTGTAAAAAGCACCAGTTTCATTTAGTGATATATATTTTTGTTTTGCTAAATTGTTCCTTCAGCCCTCCCAGATTTAGAAAACAAATCATTACAACAAATACATTTTTTTAAATGAATAAGGAAAAAAAATAAAAACTCATTTTCAATTTCCAAAGACTGGGATTTTTTTTGTCTGCCCTCATGTTTAGAGTCCCGGAGCAAGTGGACTTAAAACAAAAAAAGAGTGTTTAGCCTCTTTTCTCGTGACACCCTCAAACAATCTCTAACAGACAAACACAATTTATCTACCCAAGGCATTGCACATGGCTCAATCAACATACATACATTTTTTTCAACAACAATACTTCCCAAACAAGAAAGAATAACCAAAATCTAATCCGTTATTTTCCTTGACTACAATGTCACTATTGTTTTCTATATAAATCATGTATCTATAGTATTTTCCAATGTACACTTTTTGCTATTAGATGTGGGTGTAGGGACTGGTACTTTTGCTCCAATCAGATATTTAAGATGCATCAACTGACTGTGCCATGCTTCAAAAAATAACTAGACTGCCACAGAGCTTATTTTGCAAATAAAAACATGTATATATCTATAAATATATATGTGTGTATATATATATAAAGATGATTGCAATTATTCAGTGAGCTGTCACTGTTTTTCTCCCCAGACATAGCATTTCACCACCATTCACTATAGCTTATATGTGAGAAAAAGAACCTGAATTCATGTTTAACAAATTGCATAATGGGAATACAGAGGCACTTCCATAGATTAGAAAATAAATCACCATAGCCATCAATTCTTATTCAGCAGCGCTAGTTCTCTATCAAGCTGATGAGATGGTTGCCGTCTGGCAACATTGCTTCCCTGCAGTGAAGTACATGGCCAGGCAGTCCAGTTATTTTGTGAGGTTGGTGATTTGAGCTGATGTTCCTTAATAAAAAAATCACTTTCAAACTGAATCTTAGTAATTTAAATAAAAAGTGAATGATTAAAAACAAAAGGTTTCCTCAGAGATTGCCCTATGTTAAGACTTCCCTTTACAGTCAATCTGGCCTGGGCTGGGTGGTTGTAACTGCTACTTATACTGTAAGTTTGCATGTGAGTTTGTCAAGTGCCGCTGTGCTAAGTGTGTTCATTTAATTTGTCCCTCTTGATTTCAAAAGGTTTAACTTTTGTCTTTTGTCTGGAAAAGTATCTTTAGGGCAGTTTGATCTATAAGGGCTGACTGAACAGAATGAACAGGCTGGATAGGATGGGGAGCTGAGATCGTGTCAGGGAAAAGAGGTGACCATAGCACCCTACCAGACCATCTCAATATGACCTCTGACTTCAACGCAGGCTCTCCTTCCCAAACATGGGAACAAATATGTCACATTATTTTGCTCCGCAGCGTGGCTCTCTGCTCTTGGAACAGGGGCAGTCTGGGAGTGTAAACAAAAAGGGTAAACTTCAGGGAGATGGGAGGGAGGTGGACTCTGGGCCCTCAGCAACCTAATGTCACTGTTTCACTACATGGTATTGAACACTGACTGAATCACCCTTCCTGCCAATACCACTAGAAGTCTCGCTCCCACCCGCTGTATTTTTCAATAAGGTGCTGTCATTCAAACAACATTTTTTAAAGCGGACAAATTCAGAGGGACAAGTCCAATAAGAGAAGAAACAAAAAATAAAACAATTCTTGTGCAAAAGGGTTATTTACTACTGTAGCTGTGTAGTTCTGTGTTTTTAACTAAGTATGTGTGTTGGGTTCTGTGTCTACTACAAGGGGCAAAAAGAGTGTACTGGAAACGTGTGCATAGCATGTGTTATAGACGTAATAACACCACTTGGGCCCGGTGTGTGTGTGTGTGTATATATGTGTGTTACAAATGGCATTCATCATTCAAATGAAAGTGGGTATACTTAGCACTTGATTATTGTTGCGGTTGTAGTTTTGCAAGAGTGAACTGGGCATTTTGCTTTACTTGGGTTTGGGTTCTTCTGCTGGAATGCTGGTTAGAGTGGAGGCCTTGGTGTTTCTGAACTGTGGGCTGAGACTTCTCATATCCAGTTTCTCTCTCTTTCACTAATAATAACAACAATACAATCATAGGTAAGCCTGTTTTCCCCCCATGCCATGTAGGTGTAATAGTGGACATGAGATTAGTGTTAATTCAGCTTGTAGTGCAACCTTTAGGATATGTTTTGGCATGGTTTCTGTCTTGTTAATAGTGGGGCTGATTAGGTCAATGGTTATAAGACTGGGAAATATTGGTCAATTGACAGTGACAGGGAGACATCACAGTAGCATGGACTGCTACGTATTTCACTGGAACCTAATGGGTGTGTTTTGTGGGTGATTTGACAGTGGGGAGCGTACCACATTTAAATGATGCCGTGTTTTGTGCCTTCAAGGGAGTGATTTGATGTCCCTTCAATTTCAATCCCCACTCCTACATCAGTTTTTTTTACTGTTGAATAGTTGCTTTTCTCAGCCATTGCACAATGTGTCCTTGTTCCGAAGTAGGTGGTGACCTTTTTTCTCTCCAGGTTCCTCTTTTTGTGTTGCCGTGTTTTGCTGGTTCGGTGGATGTGAGAGATGACTTCTTGTCCTCTGCCTCTCCCAAATCCTATGATCCTCCCATCTTAAAAATGGGGGGTTCCGTCTGTTTAGGTAATTGGGTCCAGAGTTCCTCTACTAATATCATGCTAAGATTTCCTGGGTTGCTTTACTTTTTATGTGAGACATAAGGATCGTTGGGCAATTTCCCGTGGGTTATTTTTCTGTTTTTCCATGTTTCAATTCCCAATTGTAAAGAAAGATTCTAGTTGCTGGTTTGCAGACAGGTCATGTCAGAGGAACCAAGACTGTTAAATAGAAAAAAAGAGGACATTGTTAACAGGATTTCAATTTTCGCTTACAATGACATACCCAAATCTAACTGCCTGTAGGTCAGGGATTGAAGCAAGGATATACATATTCTTGATACCATTTGAAAGGAAACACTTTGAAGTTTGTGGAAATGTGAAATTAATGTAGGAGAATATAACACATTAGATCTGGTCAAAGAAAATACAAAAGAATCATCATCTTTGAAATGCAAGAGCAAGGCCATAATGTATTATTCCAGCCCAGGCGCAATTTAGATTTGGACCACTTGATGGCAGCAGTGTATGTGCAAAGTTTTAGACTGGTCCAATGAACCATTGCATTTCTGTTCGAAATTTTGTATCAAGACTGCCCAAATGTGCCTAATTGGTTTATTAATAACTTTCCAAGTTCATAACTGTGCACTCTCCTCAAACAATAGCATGGTATTATTTCACTGTAATAGCTACTGTAAGTTGGACAGTGCAGTTAGATTGACAAGAATTTAAGCTTTCTGCCAATATCAGATATGTCTATGTCCTGGGGAATTTTCTTGTTACTTACAACCTCATGCTAATCGCATTAGCCTACGTTAGTTCAACCTTCCCATGGGGGCCCACCGAGCCTGAAGAAGTTTTAAGTTCAGGTTAAAATGTGTACCATTAAAAATAAGTAAACACTAATGACCACTAGAGGCCCACACACGTTCCATACACTAACAATGGTCAACAGTTGTCAGCCCCTTGTCATATTGAGGAAATACTCCCAGCTATATTCATTGACTGTCCATGGCTGTACTGTACTATAGTGCTGTGGGAGTATGGTTTGTCTCTGCTGCTAATGGCTGTTGTTATTCCTGACTGGACTCAGAGTCCACAGGCAGCGGGGGGAGAGATGGCTGGCGCTCCCTGTATTCAGATTGAGTTTCTCCCGCTCAGTGTGAAAATAGAGCAGAACTGGGTCGCCGGCCCGGGATCTGGCACCAGTCAACACTGGCCAACATTCTGGAGCCTTGGAAACTTTGGGCCTCCGGGGAGGTGCCGTTTGTTTTGTTTGACTCTAACAGGTCGCCTGAATACACCCCCACTCCTGCCTCTTGCCCTCCCTCATCCCCCCTCTTGCCGCAGGCTCTGTCCCAGCAGCCTATGGGCTTCGTAACTCTTCCCCTGTCAATTACACTCTCTCTCTCTGTCTTTCTCTCCATCTATAGCACTCTCTCTGGAATCCTTGGCAGTAGTGACCGCCCTCTTTCCTTATCCACGCCTTCCTCCCCTCAGCATCCTCTCTCAAGTTCAAGTGGCTATGACATCATGTCTGGTTGCTGCGGGCAACCAGACAATCGGGACATGACTTCTCTGAGGAGGGCTGTGCTGAAACTCCCTCTCCCCCTCTTTCACTATTTTTCTCCCTCTCGCTCATTCTCCTGTTTCCTCTCTCCTCTGGCCGTAGAACCCCCTTGCTGCCACCAGAGGGTACTTGGAGACCAAATATCTATGCTCTGGGAGTGAGAGTACTATTCAGGCCCTGCAGTCACAGCAAACAGACTTTTCACAAGGCCTTTGCACATTATTAATGTTTTGATAGAGCATTATGCTAACAATGTCATTTCTGAGCTACATATGCAACCAATTAAAGCTCCCTATACAATTTCGTTTATCCAGTGCAAACTAAAACCATACTGTAAACACAATATACTCAATAACACAGAGCACTGGAGGGCTACACAGGAAGTGTGTGTGTGTCTGAATAGTTCTGAGTTTGTTCAGAAAGAGAGGGTAAAGAAGGGACAAAATGGCATAGAGTTGGCACGGTGGTGTAAGGTGAGCCTCATGAGCGGGGTGGGTTAGTCAAACAGGGCATGTTACGAAGCTGGAGAGAGAGGGAAAAAGAGGCGCGGTAGGAGGGAGAGAGAGAGTGAGCTGAGGGAGAGCATAGAGGGAGTGAAGCGAGGGAGTGTAGGGATGGAGGGTGAGAGCAGCAGAGGGCTTCAGATGGTTTCCATGTGGTGGGGAGGAGTGTGGAGCAGAGCTGGCTCGGGGCGGGTGTGGTTGGACACTAATGAGAAAAGTGCAGTGGGTAATGGCGGAGGCATATGAGCGAGAGGCAGTGCGGTGGAAAGAGAGAGCCCGCTGCCTGAGGTGCAGGCTCCAGATGGGCCAAATAAACAGTGAGAGGTCAGTTTAACACACACACACACACACACACACACACGGTAAACCACACACATGGTAAACCACATACACGGTAAACCACACACACAAACACACATTCACAACAAATCATGGGATGAGGAGAGGGATACACCAGTGAGATTTAGGGAGTAGTTAGGCAGTTTGGGAATAAGGAATATTTTTGGCATGTATCCATTCATCTAAGTAAGTTTCCTGAGTTGGGCTGATAATCTCAAAGAAAACAGACAGGTTTCCTACACACAAAAAAGACACATGCACGCACGCACACCACATGAAAACACACACACGCACATTGTGGAAAGCAGCAGAAAGCGCTAATGTGCTAATGCAGTAGTTTGGTAGTGTTGGTACTAGTGTTGATGAGAGTAAGGGCTTGATTAAATCCTTAGTGCTGAAGAGCTGTGCTACAGCACAATAGAAATGTAAAGGCAATGTTCCTGCGTTAGCGGAGACTGTAGTCATGGTAACGCTGCATATGTCGACTCAATCGGAAATGACATTTCACTTTCAATCGCAAACTTCAGCGATACAGATTGAATCGAGCCCTAAAGCTGTTTGCTCACCTGTGTCTGCTGCGGGATGTTCAGAAAGTTGTTGTCCCGTGATCCGATGCTGACAAACCTGTTGGGAGCTGGGGCCCCTGACGTGGAGTAAGCTGCAGACAGACACAGAAAGGAGAAATGGTCAAACCATTTCAGCACAAACCACAGCCTGTGTTCAATAAAACAAAATTACGGAGCATTGTACTGAAGTTTCATAACAATTTCAGAAAATACTGCTTTAAGCTCTCAACCTGACATCACACGTAGAATTGTTACTGTAAGTCCCCCTCCGCATCATAGAGTAGGGCTACTGAACTGAGCCGGACCTCTCCAAACTATAACCCTGGTCCCAAATTTAGGGCAGTTTGAGGTCAATATAGACTGCAACACGAAGGTTGTTATTACAAACCCTTCTAACATGTGAGGAATCTGATACTGGAAAGTTTCTGTAGTGTGTGTGTAAGTCTGTATTATTTAGCAGCATACACATACGTTAAGTAGACTTTGAGAAAAAAAGGTGCTATCTAGAACCAAAAAGGTTTCTTCTGCTGAGAACCCTTTGAAGAAGCCCTTTTGGTTCCAGGTAGAAATATTTTCTACATGGAGTAGAACCCTTTCCAGAGAGGGATCTACATGGAACCCAAAATAGTTCTACCTGGAACCAAAAAGTGTCATTCTATGGGGACAGATGCAGAACCCTTTTGGAACCCTCATGTTTGAGAATCAGTAACATAGATAAAATATCTAAAAGACTTTGAGACATTGATTGAGGGGGTTGAAAAAAAATGTATAAAACAAAATAATACAAAAATCTGAAATATAAAAAAAGAGAAGGAAAAAAAAGAAAGAAAAGTGCTCCGTCCAGTGCCCCTTCTGTCATAGGTGAGAAACATTTTGGCAGACACCTCCAATAACTAGACACACCCTTCTAATGGACACACCCCTTCAGTATAAAACTGCACATACATAAGCAGAACTCCAAGTCTGACCTTCAAAGCAACAACACCACCAACTCAGTAAATTAAAAAAAAAAAAAAATCTATTCAACTAAAAAGTAAAATATAACTCCAAATATTATTTTCATGTTTGGATATTTTCTGGGGAAATGGCAGAATAACTGGAGCATGATGTTTTGGAGTCCACATAAACTGCCCTAAATATGTGCCACTAGTAAAGAAATAAGTGATTTAGAGTGAGCAATTGACAAAAAGGAAATGGATCAAACTCTATTTCAGACTACCTCCGATCTCAACTGACATCTCGGGGGCTGGCCATATGAGATAAATAAAACATAAACGGAGGAAAACCAGGATGGCAATCTGCTGCGTCAACATCTGTGAGGGCAGAGGCACAGGGGTATCGAGGAAGGGTTAGTGTCATTCAAGGCAGGGCTCAGGATGGGCTTTCTAAAAGAAAGAGGATGGGCCTAATATAGAGCCCTGGAGGACACCACAAAAGGGTCATCAGAGGAGAATGGTGACAGGCTTCTGTCATAACTCTAGGGTCAGTATGATTCCAGACAGTGAAGGAGGTGAGAGGTGAGCTGGCTGTTGGGGCGGAGGGTATTTACTATGGGAGCGGGCAGAGGATGGCTGGCCAGGGCCCTAAGATACAGAGGGGCAGCTCCAGTAAAAAAAAAAAAAAAAATATTGGGTGAGTTTGGTTTTGGTTCTGACTTGGTCTGTGGGGTCACTTACACGGAGATGTGGGCGAGGTCAGTCCGCCGTCGGGAGGCGTGCTGCTGGTTTTAGAGTCGGACATGGGGAGGGGCACTGGGCGGGCCACTGGGGGAGGTGGAGGCAGCAAGAAGGAGCCCGGCATTTTGCTCTGGCCGCTCCCGTTTGGCTGCGGACAACACAAACAGGGTCAGGAGGGCGACATGTGACAACCCGCACATGGCATGAGAGGACGCAGCTCCAGAGACCAGGTCCCAAATAAATCCATGATGGGTGGTGGGAGAGGTGGGGGTGTTGGAAACAACAGCCAAACGAATGATGTATGTGCATTGCGTCAATTATGGAGGTGTACAAAATAATAATCACCACGAGGGTTGATCGGGGATTTGAAGCGGAGGGGAGTTCTGGGGTGGTCCATGGTGGAGGGGTGAGTGGGAGGGGGGTGAGAGCACAATTGGTGGTGGGGTTTGTCCATAACATGGCAACAAATCAAAACACGGGAAAAATACTCTACTAAGAAAACACAACACCAACAACACGGGAAATAATAATTACAATAAAAACGGAAGACAGAACATGTATGCTCGATTGAAATGTGCTGTGATTGTAGGCTTTCGTGCTGATGATTACATAATCTGAGGGGGTGGGCGGAGCAAAAGAAAAAAGGGAACCTTAGGGTCTGGAAGAGCACAGGACAAGGAAAAAAGATTAAGTACAGAAAACCCTGGACCAACAGGAAATTGTCAATAGTAGTATTTTGCTTTCTCTCCTCACTGGTGCAACGGTTTGGCAATTGGTTTAAGTAAAAAAAAATTTTATCAGAAAGTCAACCCTGTTTCCTTACCTTGCATACTACTTAACTTAAAGGTTTTCATGTTTTTCACTGTTACAGTTTCACTCCTCTATCATCATACTGTATCTATACTTAACAGCAAATGGTGTCCGCAAGTGATGAAACACAAACAAACCTGTGGTCTCTATCTCAGTACTGTCCTCAGTGTAGTGTTTACACAGGGAAACACAGTACATGTCTATAGAGTGTTAATAATCACCAATCACTAAACTTCATTTAGTCATGCTTGTGTGGTTTGCATGGCCACACAGATGTTCATGGAGTTATATTCTTACTGCCTTCATTGGTCTTTTGTTGTGCCCATGTGTGATTACATTAGTGTACAAGTGGTTGGTGTCACTCAGACCCTGAACTCTCCTCTTACATCAAACCTTACCTGGCCACCAGACTGTCCCGAGCCATCAGCGCAGACAAACTGCACAAATTCCTTCAGGGGGTCCTGTCCAGGATGGTGGTGGTAGCGAATGGTGGGGTGAGTGAAGTACGGGCTGGACTGCTGGATGATGGAGGGGGAGGGGAAGTGCAGGGCAGAGGCTGAGGCACGGGGGCTCCCTGAGAAGAGACATACGTTAGTTAGATAGATGAAAGGAGGGAGAGTGAATAAGAGAGAAACAGAGATTAACAGGGAGACATGCAGTTCAGCAGTGAACACTCACAAGGGCTTTTAGTTTAAAACAGTCAACAGCGGCCACATCTTAAGACCCAGGGACAGGCACATTGAGTGACATCGGTCTAAATTGGAGTTTCATTTCATCAAATCATGATAGATTGAGGGTGAAAATGTATTACAAGAAGGAATGAGGCACACAAATGCAATGGTCTACATTACAAAAGCAGTCCCCAAACCACACAAAAAAATAACAAGGACAAAGAGATCATTGAGCACTGTCTTAAATTAGAACGTCTTATTGTGTCTGTGTGCTGTTTTGAGGGTGTGATTCACAGGCGTCACAGCAATTTGGTATTTAAATAGGCAAGCTGCTTTCCAACGATCCTCTATGACAAGACTAATCTTTATGTTCACACTATACGTGTGAGTTTATGTGCATGTGTGTCACGTTCGTCGTAGGAAGGAGACCAAGGCGCAGCGTGGGTATCGTTCCACATCTTTATTTATATGTGAAACTATGCAAGACATACAATAAACTATAAACAAAACGTGCCGAAGAGGTGCAACATGCACTAACTCAAAATAATCTCCCACAAACACAGGTGGGAAAAACAACTACTTAAATACGATCCCCAATTAGAGACAACGATGACCAGCTGCCTCTAATTGGGGATCATACAAAAATCCCAACATAGAAAAAAGAAACTAGAACCAAAACATAGAAAATTTAAACTAGACAAAACCCCCCAGTCACACCCTGACCTACTCTACCATAGAAAAATACGAGCTCTCTATGGTCAGGACGTGACAATGTGTTAGTGGTCTACACTTGGATGATATCTATTTGGTTGTGTGCAGGTGTGGGGGTTCAGATGTCCCGGTGTTGCTGCGTCTGTAAGGGAATACAGAAGCTCTATTTTGTGCCTGCATGAGAGGGTGAGAAAGTATCTCGCTTTAAGTCACCCAGCCGAGCTGAATATGGAGACTGAGGTGTGAACGAACGTTTGAATGGGACACAAAGCCCTCTGTCAGATGTATATCCATTACCAAATCTCCTTGATTTGTATTAGCGGGGCGTACCCTCTCCCTTTTTCTTCTGGTGTGCCAGTCTACCCCCTCTAGTGTTGCCCCACCCGGCAGGGCCTCCAGCTGCCCGCGTGAGGCTGCCAACTCCAGTGTGTTTGGGGCTATACCCCAAACCCCAACCCCTCCCTACCCCCATACCCCCTGGATCTACGACACACAACAACAACAACGCAGTAAACACTTTCACACAGGCATGGGAATGACATACAGTTGAAGTAGAAAGTTTACATACACCTTAGCCAAATACATTTAAACTCAGTTTCACAATTCCTGACATTTAATCCTAGTAAAAATTCCCTGTTTTAGGTCAGTTAGGATCACCACTTTATTTTAAGAATGTGAAATGTCAGAATAATAGTAGAGAGAATTATTTATTTCAGCTTTTTATTTTTTTCATCACATTCCCAGTGGGTCAGAAGTTTACATACACTCAATTAGTATTTGGTAGCATTGCCTTTAAACTTGGGTCAAACGTTTTGGGTAGCCTTCCACAAGCTTCCCACAATAAGTTGGGTGAATTTTGGCCCATTCCTCCTGACAGAGCTGGTGTAACTGAGTCAGGTTTGTAGGCTTCCTTGCTCGCACACGCTTTTTCTGTTCTGCCCTCTAATCGTCTATAGGATTGAGGTCAGGGCTTTGTGATGGCCACTCCAATACCTTGACTTTGTTGTCCTTAAGCCATTTTGCCACAACTTTGGAAGTATGCTTGGGGTTATTGTCCATTTGGAAGACCCATTTGCGACCAAGCTTTAACTTCCTGACTGATGTCTTGAGATGTTGCTTCAATATATCTACATACATTTTCCTCTTCATGATGCCATCTATTTTGTGAAGTGCACCAGTCCCTCCTGCAGCAAAGCACCCCCACAATATGATGCTGCCACCCCTGTACTTCACGGTTGAGATGGTGTCTTCGGCTTGCAAGCCTCCCCCCTTTTCCTCCAAACATAACGATGGTCATTATGGCCAAACAGTTCTGTTTTTGTTTCATCAGACCAGAGGACATTTCTCCAAAAAGTACAATATTTGTCCCCATGTGCAGTTGCAAACCATAGTCTGGCTTTTTTATGGCGGGTTTGGAGCAGTGGCTTCTTCCTTGCTGAGCGGACTTTCAGGTTATGTCGATATAGGACTCGTTTTACTGTGGATATAGATACTTTTGTACCCGTTTCCTCCAGCATCTTCACAAGGTCCTTTGCTGTTGTTCTTGGATTGATTTGCACTTTTCACACCAAAGTACGTTCATCTCTAGGAGACAGAACGCGTCTCTTTCCTGAGCGGTATGATGGCTGCGTGGTCCCATGGTGTTTATACTTGCATACTATTGTTTGTACAGATTAAGTTGGTAACTTCAGGCATTTGGAAATTGCTCCAAAGGATGAACCAGACTTGTTCCATGTAGGACCCTTTCAAAAGAGGGGTCTATGTGGAACCAAAAAGGGTTCTCTCTGGAACCAAAAAGGGTTCTCCTATGGGTACAGCTGATGAACCCTTTTGGAACCCTTTTTTCTAAGAGTGTAGGAGGCAATCTCAGCATCTCTGAGGTAGATGTCATTACACGGTGGTCAACCTGACTGCTTCTGATCAATTTAGGAACTTTTAGCTTTGAGTTGGGAGTTCAGATGAGTTCAGATGCTCATTATCTATGGTGAGCTGTTCACCCTTCACAATGACTTGCTTTGAGCTGATACGATTGAGAATGCAAATGTCCCAGTTACAGCCCTGTGCCAACTATTGATATCTGATTTCATCATGAGATCTTTGTCGATGCCCCCAGGGGGTTGAAATAACCACTGGCTCACACAATGACCATGTTCCACTGCCAGACACCATAACAGTAAGATCTTCACACACGCCCTGGGTTCCCCGACCATAGGCGTCTCAGTCAGAGAGCGAGAGAAGAAAGCGAGAAAGAGGAGAAGAGATAGATGATAAAATAATTGATGGTGAACGGCATAAGCCTAAAGCATTTTAAGGGAAAATGGCAAGACATTGTCAGCCGTGAGCCAAAAGAACAACAAATGTCTTCTCTAAAAATACAGTACTCATGAGAATGTAGGTTTCTATCAGGCTCTGTATAATAACGTAGTGAAGCCAATAAATCATGTGCCCATCATGAACTAACTACATGTACCGGTTGTAAGACCATAGTTGTGGGTTGGGGCAGTGTGGTTCAGGGAGGTGGTGATCAGGGTAGGTAGTGATCAGGGTAGGTGGTGGTCAGAGAAATGGAGGTACAGAATGGAGGCTCTTCACCCAGTCACTCAAGCACCCAACCACAGACTGACCTCTTTACAGGGTACAGGAAGGAACAACTAACTGCATGTTATACTCTAGCCTAATTTGCATTTGAAAATTATTCAGACCTCTTCCCTTTTTCCTCATTTTGTTATGTTACAGCCTTATTTTTCTCATCAATCTACACACAATACCTCCAAAAAGACAAAACAAAAACAGTTTTTTTTAATAAAAAAAACCCCTGAGGTTTTGCTATGATCCTTTGCTATGAGACTCGAAATTGAGCTCAAGTGCATCCTGTTTCCATTGATCATCCTTGAGATGTTTCTACATCTTGATTGGAGTCCACCTGTGGTAAATTCAATTTATTGTACATGATTTGTAAAGGCACACATTTGTCTATATAATGTCCCACAGATGACAGTGCATGTCAGAACAAAAACCAAGCTATGAGGTTGAAGGAATTGTCCGTAGAGCTCTGAGACAGGATTGTGTTGAGGCACAGATCTGGTGAAGGGTACTAAAACATTTCTGCAGCATTGAAGGTCACCAAGAACACAGTGGCCTCCATCACTTAAATGGAAGAAGTTTGGAACCACCAAGACTCTTCCTAGAGCTGGCTGTCATGCCAAACTGAGCAATCGGCGGAGAAGGGCCTTGGTCAGGGAGGTCACCGAGAACCCAATGGTTACTCTGACAGAGCTCCAGAAGTCCTCTGTGGAGATGGGAGAACCTTCCAGAAGGACAACCATCTCTGCAGCACTCCACCAATCAGGCCTTTATGTTAGAGTGGCCAGACGGAAGCCACTCCTCAGTATAAGGCACATGACAGCCTACTTGGAGTTTGCCAAAAGGCACCTAAAGGACTCTCAAACCATGAGAAATAAGATTCTCTGGTGTGATTAAACCAAGATTGAACTCTTTGGCCTGAATGCCAAGCGTCACGTCTGGAGGAAACCTGTCCCTACGGTGATGCATGGTGGTGGCAGCATCATACTGTGGTGACGTTTTTCAGTGGCAGGGACTGGGAGATTAGTCAAGATTTAGGTATAGCAAAGTACAGAGAGATCCTTGATGAAAACCTTGCTCCAGCGTGCTCAGGACCTCAGACTGGGGTGAAGGTTCGCCTTCCAACAGGACAACGACCCTAAGCACACAGCCAAGACAACGCGGCAGTGGCTTCGGGACAAGGCTCTGAATGTCCTTGAGTGGCCCAGCCAGAGCCCGGGCTTGAATCCGATCGAACATCTCTGGAGAGACCTGAAAATAGCTGTGCAGCGACGCTCCCCATCCAACCTGACAGAGCTTGAGAGGATCTGCAGAGAATGGGAGAAACTCCCCAAATACAGGTGTGCCAAGCTTGTAGCGTCATACCCAAGAACACTTGAGGATGTAATTGCCGCCAAAGGTGCTTCAACAAAGTACTGAGTAAAGGGTTTGAATACTTATGTAAATGTTCTATTCCATTTTTTTTTTTTATATGTGCAAACATTTCTAAAAAAGATTTTTTTCTTTGTCATCATGGGGTATTGTGTGTAGATTGATGATGGGGAAAAAAACTATTGAATCCATTTTAGAATAAGGCTGTAACCTAACAAAATGTGGAAAAAGTCAAGGGGTCTGAATACTTTCCGAATGCACAGTATATTCTGTGCCTCAGGTTTCTTTCAAAAACACAGCTCTACTGCCGTTGTCCCTCACAGGGTGAGACAGCAGAGCCTTCCCCTACGGACACCACTCACTGCCACCCCTCCACTGGGTCTGGGTCAGGGGATGGGGGATGGGCAGGGGGTTGGGAGGGCTGTCAGGGGGGTCTCACCTGGTCTCACTCCCGCCAGCATTGGCAGCGGGTGGTGGGTGAACGCCATGCGAGGCGACCTCGTCTGCTGCGACAGGGCGCTGAAATCGAATTTCCCCGGCTTCTTAAGAGAACCAGGCGAGGAGAGTCCTGGCAAAAATGGGATCAACAAAATGGCAGAACAGAGACGTGGGTTTAATGAACAGGCTGGTGGCTATTTGCTCTATCAAATCAACTTAACTGTAGACTTAAATTTAGACTCAAGACTTCTACTTAAAAAAAATGTAATGGGTTTTATTAATTGTGATCTACTGAAATCAATGGATCGATTGATTATACCGATGGATCAACCTCTCTTTCCATATCTCTCTGTTAGTGTACGGTCTCTGTGCTGTAGCATATCAGAACCAGGGTAGAGTAAAGTGGGGGTCCAGGGGGGAGGGAGTTGTTTTGAAGCGGCGCAGGGTGGGGTGGGGGGTTCAGAGGAAGGCTTGGGGCACAGTGTCAGAGGGGAGAGAGAGAGCTGGGAAATGCAATGGCATTATAATTGCTGCCACCATTGGAGTATATGAGCGAAAGACAGGATTCTGATCACTGGCATTCTACTGTGCCTTGCTGTGGTAACTGGTCCTCTGCTTGGAGTCCATAAGCAAGCATCCAGTTCCCAATCTCACCCTTGATAGTGCTTGTCTCAGGGTATAGGAGGACAATGAAAATCAAATAAAAAACCACAACATCCCACCACCAATCCCACACCAGCAGTGATCTCAGCACCCAGCATCCCTATAGACAGCGGGACTTCCAGCTATATGACAACACCGTGAATACATCCTCCCTCCTACACAATGCACTTGTTAACGTGCCTGTTTACAAGGAGTGTGATTTTGTACTGCTTCACAACTAGGCCAAAATGTGTTTCTGTGGCACATTGACTGGCCAGAATGTGTTTCTGTGGCACATTGACTGGCCAGAATGTGTTTCTGTGGCACATTGACTGGCCAGAATGTGTTTCTGTGACACATTGACTGGCCAGAATGTGTTTCTGTGACACATTGACTGGCCAGAATGTGTTTCTGTGGCACATTGACTGGCCAGAATGTGTTTCTGTGGCACATTGACTGTGTGTAGCTATATTCAGATATACTGTATCTGCAGCCTGCCAACAGATATATCAATATGTCCTTTAATTTAGTGGCCTGCTGCTTGTAAGTCAGTCTGTCAGTTGTATGTAACTCTGGGCTGGTGGGAGAAAGACTCGGCTGCATTGTGTTAATGCATCTCCTACAGATATGGTAGATACAGAACACACACACACACACACAAGCTGTTCAGTCAGGGTGGCAAGCAGACGGCCCAACGCCAATGAAGGATGGATGGAAAAGGGGAGAGAGAGTGAGAGAAAGTAAAGGAGTGGAAGAGTGACGGCATAGCCTGTACATATATTTAACAACATATCAATGTGTCCTCCTACTTCTATAAATGTCAGTTGAGGCTTCAGGACTCTATGAACTATTCCCCAGTTTAGTAAAAACAGGCACACTAAGTATAGGCCAGGCTTACCAACTGGCCCAGAAACATGGTCAAATGTGTAAGAGCTACAGATTGAAGAGAGTTTGAGGGAAATTATTTTGATGTATGGTAATCAGAACAGGCAATTTAGAATTGTAGGGTTTGTGACCATTGCCAAGTGGTGTGTTTGACCTCAGGGAGCCACGATATTCAAAGAATGAAATTAAGTATTGGAGAGAATAATTATCAAAATACTTTTGCACTCAAACACACATTTTTCTACTTGCATGCATGTCCTGAGTCACAAACATATACTGCACAGTTTGTGACATTATGTGCACACACACACACACATACACACACAAAAACTATTTTTAACAAATTCACAAACAGAAAAAAAACCTTGACTAGCAAGAAGTCCCATAAACGACTAAACGACACATATTCACACAAATAAAACAAACACATCAAATAAAAAGGGGATAGTTTCAGTACGCCCCTGGGAGATGCTGAAATAGCTTTTACAAGCTGAATATATAAACTGTAACGGGGCAGCCGTTCTGAAATACGTTTTTGAAGTGTTACTTCGGGAAACATTTGATCACAACAATTACCCACAATGCTTCTGACTGCAGCGTTGCAGCTGGGCCTGCGTGGGCATTGGTGTGTATAGAAATGGGTAGGCGGGCACGTATGTTCTGCTAGGCAGGAATGTGTGATACCAAGTGGGAGTGGGGAGTGTGATGATCCATTTGGTGGCATAATGATGATAAAAACACAGCATGGCACTCTGGCACTTTAAGAGGATTGGGACATTAAAATAGGAATGCGTCTCACCCAGTGAACCGCTACTGGCTATATGAGACAAATGTTCAGGGTGGACATGCTGAATATAACCACCAAGGCTCAAGGGGGATTGGGCACTGTGATAGATTTCGTTTAGTTATCGTAACAAATGTAACGTCTGGGTGAAGTGCTGGGCTGGAGGACAAGGCCAAGATGCCCAAGGAAAGATTTGCATGTTAGAGTTAACAGATCGCTACTCTGATCGCTCTCTCTTCCAGTTTCTGTTTCTCTCTGAATGTGTGTGTGTGTGTGCCTGTGTATCAGTGTGTTTGTATGCGTGAGCGAGCACGATCGATTGTTCTGCGCTATTTCTCGGACCAACTCCTGGCACATGGCTTGGGCAGACTGGCAGCCAATCAACTGCTCCCATGACCCTCCAGCCTCGCCACACTAACAAGCTGGCTGCCACAAAAACCCCTAACTGTCAGAGGACCGTGACCCCCCCAACCCACAACCAGGAAGAAGAACACAGACATACAGGCACATATACATACCGCTCACATACCGCTTATTCATACACAACACACATCATCAAAAACACAATGTTCCCTAGCACACATATCTCCTTCAACATGCTATCTCAGACCAATACGTTGACTACAGTACAGTGATGGGCTGAGCTTGCAATGAAGTAAGAGAGGAGAAGGAAACAACACATGAAAATGCATAGAGGCATATCAATGTCCACTCAGCAGGCACTGGAGACAGCAGAGCAGGAGACAGCAAAAGTAATGATGAATTACATGATCACCTCATATGCCTCAGAGGCTTCCATTCAGGTAGTGAATCACCTTTGGAGGGGAGCTGAGACCCTCTCCCCTTCCTCCTCCTCCCCCTACACCACCACCACCAAAACAGATGTCTGCTGTAACCCAGTAGCTCCCATTGCTGTAGACACATGGAAGCACCATCTGGACCGGAACGCTGCTACTCTCCAGATTGGGAGTGTGTGCGCATGTGTGTGTGTTTGTACACGTTTGTGTGTGTGTATGTGGAATATTTTAGAGACAGACGGTGCCTTGTGCCTTGACGGCACACCTGAGTGCATTTAGTCTTGTTTGTTTGTGTTGTATTTCTCTTCCTGTCCTGCCTGTTGGAGAAGGTGTCCACTGTTGAGTAGAGGCTATGACAGGTGGGGGGGGGGCACACAGAACAGCACCGCCTCAGTATCTGACTGGGTGAAACATCTCACAGCAACTCAACAGGAGACAGGGCCTCATTCTAGAATCTCTACCCACTCTCACAGGGCTATACCACTGATGCATGTGTTGCTGACTAAATTACTAAATGACTGCGATTCAAAACTCTTTTGCAATGTAAATTAACTGAAATTAGAATTTTGAATGAGCGAATGCAAAAAGAGTGCAAAAAATACATTGAAATCAATGAACAATAGGTTACAGTTTCTTGGCAGCCTGAATCAGAAAAGATTCAACCCTAACCAAGCCCTCTACCTTGAGCAAGTGGACACAGTGTGTGAGAGGTAGTAATAGAATTGGTGAAGCTACTGGGTTACCAAAAGGCTTTGGGAATTCCACAAACCACAACAGATATCTGGAAGAGAAACAAGAACAACCCAACAGCAGCAGAGAGGAGAGGGACGGAGAGAGGGACGGAGAGAGGGACGGAGAGAGGGACGGAGAGAACACTCGCTAGGAAGTGTGGAAAAATAGACAAGCAGAGAGAAAGAGAGATGCATAGAGAACAAATTGAGGGTGGCATGAGTTAATGTACAGTATAGATTATAATAGGTATATATGAATGCAATGTTTTCTAACCATGGTAAGGAAACTGCACGCCATCGTTTTCATGCTTTATCTTCCTCTCTTGCACACTGGCCAAATGGTGCTGCACTGGAAGTCCAAACAGGAGAGAAGGGCACAGTTAACAACGGAGGGGGAATTAGCAGGGTGGAACGTTAACCACAATCCACTCAGTTGATAACCTGAGAGCTAAGTACAGGATGATTGACATGTAATGAAATAAGAACAGTGGCACAATTAGGAATATTATGTTGTTATAATGTGTTTGTAAATGAACTGCGTCCATATTGAGGTCACATTAAATCAGACACATTCACTGCTCTCCCTCCACCTTTCCCATTGGCCACCAATAGAATAGGAGGCTTCTGTGAGGGTTGGGGATGGAAAGGGATGCATACATGACATTAATTCATGAACATGATCTATTATAGAATTGAATTGATAGAAGATATCAACTATACTAAAGGGACCATTATTCAGATTGAATATGAGGTGATGGATACAGGCACATGGGAGGGAGTGGTGATGCTGTGCTGTGATGCTGAACACACAACAGAGGAGTTGGAGGGTCAAACCATAAGGAGACAGGGAGGTTTGGAGGGTGCAACTTAGAGGATAGAGAGTCTATGGGAGTCTGTGTAGTCACAACTTTGAGAGGATTTGTGATTTCAAGAAAGGGGGAGGATTTTGTAGAGATATTTTCTTGGAAACTATTATGCCGAAAGCTATCCACATTATATCTTTAATACAAAGCTTTCATAGAGGCTTAAGTCTAGACTGTATCACAACCGGCAGTGATTGGGAGTCCCATAGGGCGGCACACAATTGGCCCAGCATCGTCTGGGTTTGGCCAGTGTAGGCCATCATTGTAAATAAGAATTTGTTCTTAACTGACTTGCCTAGTTAAATAAAGGTAACAAAAATAAAATACAATACAAACTAGGAGTCTAATACTTTTTTTTACTGAACACAGAGCCGAGCACCAGACACACTGGCATACTACTACTGCAGAGCACACTGAAAGTATTTAGAAAAGGTGTAAACACAGGCCTACAGAGCAGGTGGATAGGAGGAGGAGGGAAGGAGAGGTGTGAGGGTAGAGGGAGGAAAACAGGTCTGACAGACAGTAGGGGGATACAGTACCATAAAGCACAGCAGATGGGGGGGGGGAATCTAACCTGCGTCCACATCGTTGGGCCAGCCACTGGACTGGGAGCTGCTGCCGGCCGCAGGGGAGCGGCCCGAGTAGAAGACATCGTCCACCGGGCTATCCATCTCACTATCGTCAATGGACTTGCGCTTGTTGGAGCTGGAGAGAGGGAGAGAGAAAGGGACTTAATGGGTGTGGAGGCAGGAATATTATTTACTTGGGAGACAAAGTACAGTCTGCTGAGAGACAGATAAGTGCAGCTATTAGCTTTATTCAACATGCTTTATCTGAACATGGCCATGTTTGTTACAGTCCCACAGATTAGATTGCGTACCTAGACCGGGGTAGGCAACTCTGGTCCTGTTTTTGATTTAACCCACCTCGAAGACCAGGTGTGTTGAATTTAGGCAATCATTGAACTGATCAATTAGCTCAGTTGGTCAGGTGTGGTACCTAGTTGGAACAAAATCCCGTGGTACCTGTGGCACTCCAGGAACTAGTTGCCTACCCCTGGCTTAGACTAAAGTATTGTAGAGCGTAAGTGTGTGTACAGTGTGCGAGTGTTCCTTGGATTCAAGTCCATACGGGACCTTTAAAAACATAGGTCCCTTAATGCACAATGTTTCATAAGTGGATCCAAATAAAGAATTGTATGTGTTTTTGGCTGTCCGTCTGGCTGAGTCTGAATGTGTCTATATTAAAGTAGTGTCAGGGGAAATATAGTGGAGTGAATATAACTACCTCCGTGGGAGACTTGCATAAAGCTCCATTTCTGTCCTGCAGCGTGAGAGAGAGAGAAACAGTGAGACAGAGAAGGAGAGAGAGCGATAGAAGGAGAGAGAGGGATAGAAGGATAGAGAGGGATAGAAGGAGAGAGAGGGATAGAAGGAGAGAGAAGGATAGAAGGAGAAATATAGGAGAGAGAGAGTGAGTGAGGAAAGGGGGGAAAACCCCCCACAAAAAACAGACAGACAGTTTGACAGATAGGTGGAAAAAACACCAGATGACGAAAGTTTCACAGAGAAGAGAGAGGAAGGAGAAGAAGAAAGGTCCCATCACACTATCATAGCAGAGTGAGGAAAGCATTCACAAAGGTTAGACAGCATAGACTGAAGCATACAGAAGCTAGTATTAGTAGGCTACAAAATAATCAGGTAATGTGTGCACCTGGTGGAGGGGGTGGAGGTGATGGAGCGGCGTCCCAGGGCCACCTGGTTGATATTGTAGTAGCCAGGACTCTCCAGGTCGGCCAGGGAGAAGTTGGGGCCGGACGCTGTGGCCACTGGAGCTGAGGCACACACACAGATACATGCGACTCTTACACAACTCTTTAAACAGAGTATAGTAGGAAAATGCATGTGAGAACCTTGAGGTTTGTGTGTACTGGTGAGTGTATAGTGAGAGTGACAGTGAGGAGAGGAGAGGCAGTGACTCACTTTGTGACACTCGGACCAGCTCGGCCACGTTCCACACCCCTGAAGTCACAAAGCAGTCCTGGAAACTCAAGTGCCCTGGGAAAACAGAGATGAGAGCAATGAGGATGATGAGAAGATGCTAGGACACACACACGCACACACAGAGGGAGCTGAAAAAGCCAGGCATAGAAAAACAGATAAACCACAGTGGAAGGCTGTGTTTTCTATAAGATAGGAAATGGCTTTGGTTGGACGTATCACGCACTTATCAAAAGCCCTATGGACAGGTACTCACGTCATGACTGCTTCAAGTCAAGCATGTCAAAACACTGTCCAGCAGGAGGCCTTAATGTGCTCCACAGATTGTGCCCTGTATAAGTTGTATACACACACTGTTTACATGGTGTCCAGTGGGCATCCAGTATGTCAGAGCTTGTTGCAACGTGTATGATGTCATTACTACTATAGATTTTGGATTGTATTTGTGTGTTTAAGCTTTCTAAGAGCTCTTGTGTATGTTGTGTGTACAAGCCCTGGCAGTGGGCAGTGTATAAAGTGCCCAGGCTCTCTATCTAAGGCTATAGTGTAGTGTTTCCTGCTCCTGGGGAACTAGCACTACACACCTGATTCCACTAATCAACTCATCATCAAACCTTTAGTTAGTGGAATCAGGTGTGTAGTGCTAGGTCAAAATGTGCCCCCGTTGGCTCCCCAGGAGCATGACTAAGAAACAGTGCTGTAGTGTAGTCTGTAGTGTCCACTCAGTCTATAGGTCGGGTGTAAAGGAATGTGTATACACCCATATTGTGTATTGGTACCAGTTAGAACCCTTTTGAGTTCCATGTACAGTAGAACCCTCTGTAGAAAGGGTTCTACCTGGTACCAAAAGGGTTCAACCTGCAACCAAAAAATGTTCTTCAAAGGGTTCTGCTATGGGGACAGCCGAAGAACCCTTTAAGGTTCTAAATAGCACCTTTTTTTTCTAAGAATGTAGGATGTCCAGGTTCTCCATGGTTAGTGGTGCTCCTATTCCACACCATCTCCTCAGCCTACCTCAGCCTGGGTTAACCGCAGCGGGGCCGGCTGTATGAGGTCAGAGCTCCAGTCGGCAGCACGGCCATGTGGTTCCCATCTTCCAATAACGTCAGGGTGATTTATGAGTGTTGTGCCACACTCATAGCCAGGCCCAGCAACATCAGCTCGCCTTACTATAATAAACCCAGGCCCAACTCCACTGGGACACACAATACACTCTATACTGGCCTGTGTGTGTGTGTGTTTGGGTGTGTGTGTGTGAAAGTTTTTAAACATACATCTGCATGTATAAATGACAGTGTATATGTTCACACTGTGAACTCACCATTGGGCGGTGGCTTGATGTCTGTGTCTCCTTGCTGGTTTGAGCTGTCTGATTGTCCGGATTCTGTGGAAAAGAGACAGAGAACAGCGAGAGAGATGGTGGAGGTTAGGCAGGAGACAGATGCCTGGACGATTCCCAAGGTGAGGGGGCAGTGGGCGGAGGACAGCATAGGAACACTTTGGAAAGCATTTTAAAACCCCTCCTTTCCAGAGGCAGAATTGGGTCTTAGATTAAAGGTTGGCTATTTCCGCTCAGGTTGAACATTAGAGTCATGAAGTGGCAAACACCAAAGACTTTACTTTCCAGAGCCATTCACAGTAGAGGAATCACTACCGTAAATTCCGGACTATAAGCCGCAACTTTTTTCCCAGGCTTTGAACCTCGCGGCTTAAACAATGATGCGGCTAATATATGGATTTTTCCCGCTTTCAATTTTATTTTTTTCTCCAAAAAAACACATTCTGTGACGTGCTCAGTTTTTTGGCGGCATGAAGCTTTCATTAGACCAATGAAACTGCCGAACGGGTTAAGGTCAAACAACTTTTTTGTTTACTGTTTAGATTAAATCGAGCGCTCTCAAACTTCCCATCATTCTGATTACGGTAGTCATTTTGTCACCCTCATCATGGCAAAGACACGGAGAAATGCATATGATGCAGCTTTCAAGTTGAAGGCGATTGATCTGGCTGTTGGAAAAGGAAATAGAGCTGCTGCACGGGAGCTTGGTCTTAATGAGTCGATGATAAGACGTTAAAAACAGCAGCGTGAGGAGTTGACTCAGTGCAAAAAGACAACTAAAGCTTACTGCTAATTTTTTATTTTTTGTTACAAGCCGTGTTTCGTTAAAGCCTGTGTAAAGTTCATTTGTTTCAATGTACCGGTAGGCACCTGCGGCTTATGTGCGGCTTATTTATGTTCAAAATAATATATTTTTTTAAATTCAGTGGGTGCGGCTTATATTCAGGTGCGCTTAATAGTCCGGAAATTACGGTAGTAATGCTCTCTCCAGAGAGCATCAAGTATCAAATAGGAATGGTTTGGTGTTCCAGTTTGAGAGATAAAACGACTGTGTGTTTGTGACATTTCTTGCACCACTGTATCTCTGGCACTCCTTCCTTTTCTCTTGTTTCTCTCTCTCCCTTACTCTCCCCACTCTCTTCTTCAGCATCCCTCTCTCTCAGGCCCAGGGAGCCACAGTGAACACACACACACACACACACACACACACACACACACACACACACACACACACACACACACACACACACACACACACACACACACACACACACACACACACACACACACACACACACACACACACACACACACACACACACAGAGAGTCCTGTTTGAGTGCAGGCCATTGGCACAGTGTGGCAGGTGAAGTTCCCATGTAACCCCAGCTTGCAGCCTCTCTCTCCCTCCACACTGATGACTAGTATAAGCTGAGGAGTGTAAATGTGAAGCCCGGGTCCGCCAGGCGTCATTGGGACTGTGTCTCACTCAGCTCTTTACCTTAACGACTGTGCACAGAAAGGCCTGTGCTAGTTTGGTTCGGCCCTGCTTGGTGCCATTCTTTCTCTGCTGCGTAATGCAACCTTGAAGAGCTTTATGGTTGGATCATATATACCATTCAAGCCAATTACCCCCACAGCACTGTAGGGTTTAAGGCAGTGGGGGACAAGTGTCCCCATTACTCCTACTACTAGGCCCCTCCCTCCCTTCGCTCCATCTAAGCCCCTCAGCATCCTAATCTTGGGGAGGCTAGTCCTGCCGCACCATTTACCCCACCGCCAAAGACGAGAACCAAAACAAAAGGACAGAATCGCCATATCACTTTGGTCTAAAAGGAGTCTCTTTTTCCCTCTCCCTGAATGGAGTCTCAGTCCCTCTCTTGCTCTACTCTCTCTGCTTCTCCCTCACTCATGCTGTCACTCTGTGGAATCCTGGCACCCATTTTAGCATTTGGCAGCCATCTTAGCTTTGGAGGTACCAATACATTCCTGGTAGTTGATGGCGCACCCACACTCGCTAGCACACACACTCTCACACAGACCCACACAGACCCAGTGGTATGAAAGATAAAGGATCTACAGAGGATATACACTGCAAATGGAGTGAAAATAAAACCACGGGGTGTTTGTCTCCAGTCATTGTCTGCCGTGCTGCTGGACCTCTGCAAGCGGCTAAATGAAAAGCTAGACTGGACGACTGCAGCAGAGCTGCACTGACAAATCATCAAAGAAAATAGGAGGAAACATAAGGAAAACATCCAGACAGAGACCATTATTACATTCCTGTAAGAGGTAAATAAGGTGAACTAGAGAGCAAGCCAACATTTCAACTGTAGGATGGGGATAAGGGGATCATCTAAGTCTGTTGAGGTCCTTCATTTAGAAAATAATACAACCTAATTTGGGCATACTCTCACTATGTAAAAACATCTTAATATGCAATTGAACTTGAACTTATATATTATCGACATTTTTTGACAGTAAAAAAAAAAAGAGTCTGGGTCATGATGACAACAGTAGGGATACCCCTCCATTCAGGTGGTTAATGAGAGGGTGAGCTGAGCTGTCACAGCGGTCACACTGACTCTGATAGAACCTGACAGCTCAGATCTGCCTCTTTCATTCTCCCCAGACACACCAGCTGTGATCAATACAGCTCTACACCTGCTGGCCACCTGGGGACTATACACCCAATCGGACTGGGGCCAGGGGGTTTCCTGACTGCGTCACCTGGCCAGGAAAAATGCTGGATCCTTGTTATGGTCTATAGTTAAGCGTTTTTCCTTGTCAGGTCATGTGGTCAGGAAAAACTGTCCTTAAATCAGACCACTGTTAGATCACCAGTCTAATCTAACTGAGGCCCCCTGGTGGTCTGGTGGAGTGTTAACAGCTTCAGTTAAATTCTAATAGCTGCTGTCTACTGTAGCCTACGGTATATGAACCTCCAATCCTACTGCATGGCACATTAGCAGGGCTTGTTTCATGGTGCTGGATCTGAGTGTGTTGGAGGAGAACAAAGGGAGGATGATGAAGGGATGAACAGGGGAGAGCTCATCAAACAGAGAGGGGATGCTCTGAGACAATGGAGAGGCTGTCCATTATTAGTGCTGCTGCTCTACAAGCCAACAGGGCTGGGGGGAGAATCACTGCCCCCACGCCACCATTCCCAGGGTTACACACACACCAGCCATACACTGCTCACCCTTATCTCCAGCACACAGTCGCCCCAAAACCCCTTGTACACATCCTGGAGAGATAATGCATCACACACACTATTAGACAGACATATAGTACATACACATTAACAGACTCACGCCAATCACATTCATACACACTACATACATTTGTCACTAAGTCTCCTCATCATACAGTACATATACACTACGTGTACAAAACATTAGGATGGCATAGACTGACAAGGTGAATCCAGGTGAAAGCTATGATTCCTTATCAATGCCACTTGTTAAACCCACTTCAATCAGTGTAGATGAAGGGGAGGAGACAGGTTAAAGAAGGATTTTTAAGCCTTGAGACATGGATTGTGTATGTGTGCCATTCAGAGGGTGAATGGACAAGACAAAATATTTAAGTGCCTTTGAACGGGGTATGGTAGTAGGTGCCAGGCACCCTGGTTTGAACGTGTCAAGAACTGCAACGCTGATGGGTTTTTCACACTAAACAGTTTCCCATGGGTATCAAGAATGGTCGACCACCCAAAGGACATCCAGCCAACTTGACCCAACTGTGGGAAGCATTTGAGCCAACATGGGCCAGCATCCCTATGGACATCTTTCGACACCTTGTAGTCCATGCCCCGATGAATTGAAGCTGTTCTGAGGGCTAAAGGGGGTACAACTCAATATTAGGAAGGTGTTCCTAATGTTTTATACACTCAGTGTACTGACATTCTGGCTACAACACTTAAATACATTTAAAACACTATACCCCATAGACTGAGGAAATTACTATTACTGAACGTAGGCCTACACACAGAAGTAGAATGAATAGAAAGGGCGTCCCCATTCAAGACAATGATGACATAATGGGTGGACTAACAGTCATTGCGAGTGTAACCATAGGAGCAAAGCAGGAAATAAAAGCAGGAAGTGTACCCATCAATCTGTGCTGTGATTTGTTGAATCAGCTCAACTGACATTACAAAAAATACATTACATTGCATGAGCCACATCAGTTAACATAATTTGAAAGACCATTCTACATTACTATGGAAATGATTGCATCACAATAGCAGGCAGCCATTGCAAGCGTACCCATGAGTTTATCAGTCAAATTGCCAGGGTTAGAGGGTTCCAAGGCCCTTCTATTCATTCTGATTTTTATGGGCCTACATGCTTCAGCGCAGACCCAGCATACAGTAGGTGTCATTATTCTACTAATCAAACACACCTATGATTTGGATGCATCATAAAGACACGCAACAATATATGATAAACACTCTCACTGAGCTCACTGTGCCAGGTCTAATAGACTCATTTGCCATGCGCATATTCATAAATGAATGCGCTCGTACATACAAATAGGCACTTTTTGCCTATTTATCAGCCGGCTTAGAGCATTTGTTTATGCATTACAGGCACACATGAGCAAACAGCATGTTTTAATGTAATGTGCATTAACTGGAAGGGGATTTTACATGGCACAGTGAAAGATCAACATTGAGTCAAATGGCAGAGATAAAGCCAATGGTTCCACAGTAAAACTTGATGACAGGAGAGTGGATGGCCTCTCAGCAGGCTACTGTGCTCTGAGCCAGGGCTCAGCTCTGTCTCTTCACTTCTCCCTCTCTTCACTTCTGTCTCTCTTCACCTCTCTCCCTTTCTCTCTCTCCTTCTAAAGTACAATAACAGTCCTGGATTCCATCTCTTTATCTCTGTATTTATTTATTTTCTCTTCCCTCTGCTTTGTTTCTGACTACTGTTACTGTCTCTGACTCACAGAATGCAGTCACATATTTACCTCTCTTAGCAGATTTCTTTAGCATGTGTTCTGTGCCCACTGCCAGTAAGTGACACACACACACACAACAGCTGGCCAGATGTGGCTCACTGTCATTGTGTGTGTGTGTGTGTGTGTGTGTGTGTGTGTGTGTGTGTGTGTGTGTGTGTGTGTGGTGTGTGTGTGTGTGTGTGTGCAGTGATGGCTGGGATTGGCTGATGAATGGTTGGTGTGACATGGCACTGCACAGAGGAGGCATGCAAAGTATAAATATCAACAGTAACATGCTACTGTCATATGCAGTTGTGAAGTGTAAAGCTAACATGCTAACGACAAGTAAGTGCTACAATTAAGGCTCATAATGCTCTCTGTAATAGAGTGCAACAGTGAGCAACAAAGCTGCAGGCTACAGAACAGACGACCATGAGTAAATCAGGATAGTACGTCTAAATCTAAACAATCAGTATTCTGGCAAACAGCAGTCTTGCTCTCTTTCAACAACTCCTCATCTGAGGCCAGCTCGTGTGTGCTCCCAGTGGCCAAGGGCCATGCCTGCAGTCATACTCTCCCACCCCAGGTGTTGTGTCATTTAAGGATAGAGCGCCATGATTCCATTCACAGTGAAATGATAGGGTCCTCTTCCTACACCTGCGAGAGGCCTTTAGACAAACATCTCTCTCTCTCTCTGCACCATCACACTTTTTTTTTTCACGTCCAGGCCCTAACCCTGTCATTGACGGTAAACTGTGTGGGCCGGCGTGGCTCCGGCCGCATGTGGGAACCCAGCTGTGGTGGACCCATATATCTCAGGCCTGACACGAGAGGAGCAGCCCGGCTGGAATTCCTCACACACACGCATGCATGCATGCACATACACACACACTCACGTATGCTCCCAGAGACCTAAACAGCCTTGCTAGCCTGGTATGCGCACACTTCCTTAATCGCCATGTAAACACATACCAGTAGTAGGATTATGTGTTTGAGCAGCACGTAGGTTTACAGTATATGATCTATATGGGTTTTTTTGCGTAAAAGATGGATGTTGATATCCAGGAGCAGTCCTTTCCATTTCATGATAGTGGGCGTGCACATGTGGTTTCAAGCGCATGAACGTACATAGGCTACGCGTGTGTTTATGTGTGTGTGTACACAGTCTCCCCTCCCCGCACAGCAGAATGGCAAAGCCCCCGCAACCTCCCCATCCCCCAGTCCTCCACCCCTCCACCCCCACCTCTGGATAAAGAGCCCCCACAGCCTCCCCAATTGGGTTTCTCGGTATGTTGCTAAACATTCAGACTTTTTTTTAAAATCCTTAATGCGCTTAAAATGTTCCAACCCCTCCTAATCCCCCAGGCTATCCCACACAGATGTTCACTGAGCTCTTTTATTGGACGTTATTTAAAAATAAAACAATCCCCACTTATTTATTCATTTCCTATCTTATATAACCATACATCATCATCTGACCATCCTCCCCACACCCCCTCATCCCCCCCTTTCTCACCACATATTTCGGCAGGCATTGTCACTGACACCCGTTGTCCTTTGAGTTTAAGCCCCTTGGGGTAAAGAGGCCACCAGGTTCAGAGGAGACATTAGCCAGTGTAGATAGATTCCAATATATTACTGGACTTACATTACAGTATTAGATCAGTATTAGAGCAAATGAAACACACAGCTGAGAATAGTCTGTACTGCAAATGGGAGAGGGTGAATATTGGGAGTGTAACTCTATGTGCCACCACAGCATGTTGCCGTGTGATTAATTGCGAGGGTGTACAATGTATCCGTTTTGGTGTAGGTAAGAATATAAATATATCTACTGTACATGAATATTTATATGAGATTGTATCTTAATGTGTATAAAATATGCATCATACTTCCTCCAGAGCATGTGTGTATAGTAGGAGATAAGCATGTAAATTGTGTGAGTGTGCGTGAGTGAGTGTAGCAGTGAGTACATGTGAGTTTGCGTGCCTGTGTGTGTGCCTGTGTGCCTGTGTGTGTGTGTGTATATGTGTGTGTGTGCCTGTGTGCCTGTGTGTGTGCCTGTGTGTGTGTGTGTGTGCTCTGCGTGGCGGCCCCAGCCCTGTGCCAATGAGGAGCAGGTGTGGGGAGGCTGCCCTGTGTAGCCCGGTGCCCATCTGCGTGCCCGTCTGTGTGCCGCCTGCACCCACACCGTGCCAACACCACACAGAGCAGGGGGAGCCAGGGGGTGAGAGGGGGTGAGTGGGGCCTAAGGGGACTCAACTATGGGAGAGTGCAGTGCAGAGGGGGGTGGTGAGGGTAGAGGAAAGGGGCTGGCGTCCTGCCCATGTATAACCCTCTCCCTATTCTCTCTCTCTCTGACGCTTTCATCTTTTATCTGTCCCTCTGCTGATCAACCATGGCGTACAGAGCCAGACACACAGTGTGACAGTAATTCACTGAGCAGCATAGGCCATTTAACTTGATTGATTGATGTATTGGTTTTAATTTGATATGATAGATAAATAGACCTCTGTGCTGATTGAAATGACCCTGACTTTCTGAGATCCCCTTGTGTTTCCTTTTGAAATTTCACAAACTGTTACTATAAGGCTACCTCTCGTATCGTCTGAGATTCCCAAAGATTGGAAAGCTGCCCACTGCACTGAGACTAGGTAACACGGTCACCACCGATAAATCCATGATAATCGAAAATTTCAATAAGCATTTCTCAACGGCTGGCAATGCCTTCCTCCTGGCTACTCCAACCCCGGCAAACAGCACATACTGTATATAGTCTTTTTCTACTGTATTATTGACTGTATGTTTGTTTATTCCATGCGTAACTCTGTGTTGTTGTATGTGTCAAACTGCTTTGCTTTATCTTGGCCAGGTTGTAGTTGCAAATGAAAACTTGTTCTCAACTAGCCTACCTGGTTAAATTAAGGTGAAATAAAGAATAAAAAAATAAAAAAGGTTACTAAAAATATGCTTTAACAAGTGTAATGACTATGTTTGGCCACCAGATGTCCCTTACTGGCAGTGGGCGCAGAACACATGCTAAAGAAATCTGCTAAGAGAGATAAATATGTGACTGCATTCTGTGAAACAGGAGCGATAGGGGGAGGGGACACATACAGACCTATAGACAGTGTACAGAATCTACATGGACATACTGTATGAGTGTGTGACCCTGTGGAAAGTATTGAGAAGGGAAGCAGCAGGCCAATATGACAGACATGAGAAAGTGTGGTTTACAGGGAAGTGGTGTGTGTGGGCACAGGCTGTGTGTGGGTCTGCTAGTGGGAGTGAGGGTCATGTGATGTCCCTCTGTGTCAGGGAGAGAGTAAGAGTGAGATAGAGAGAGGAGAGAGAGAGAGAGAGAGATAGGAGAAGGGGGGTTAGGGGGGGTCGCGAGAGCTGTGGGAACACCAGGCCTTGCCAAGAAAGAGGAGAGTAGAGAGAATAAAATGAATGAGAAAGAAAGAGAGACTTGTTGGCAGAGAGTGGGGGGAGGGGAGGAGAGAGGAGGAGAGGAGAGAGTACAGCCATGATCAAAACTCTCTCTGCAGGGGAGAGGAGAGGAGGAAAACACACACAGCAACCAGGAGACAGGGCCAGGCCCGGTGTTAGGGTCATAGTCTGCCAACTCTGACCCTGTGTCTGGGGCCACATGCATGAAGTGGTGTGCTCTGATCTGGGTCTATCAATTAAGGAGAGAACAGAGACTGACCTGCCTCTCAGGCTGTGTGTGTGTGTGTGTGTGTGTGTGTGTGTGTGTGTGTGTGTGTGTGTGTGTGTGTGTGTGTGTGTGGATTGGCGGGGGGTATCACACAGAGAACATTTAGTGTGAACTTGTGAACTTTTGGCCAGCAGTTCCAGCGCCATCTTATGCCAGTCTACCCTCGGGCCCAGGGCAAAGTCTAGCCAGTAGGAACAACAACAAGCATGAGGAAAGTACTAGAATAGAATAATCCATTCGCTTCCAGCAGGGGCATACGTCTATTTGCCTTTGTGAAAATGTTTGTATAACACAATGTGGGCCTCACAGTGCAGCTCTGCCAGAGGGACAGTATGTGGTGAGGTGTTGGGCTCCTCGGTGCAGCTCTGCCAGAGAGACCACAATACCATAACAGCAGTCATCTGCCAGGTTGTCTACCACGCCATGTAGGTTATAACCTCTATTCACGTTCTAGAGCCTGTTATATCACACTATTTACACCAGTGGGCCTTAGTTTAATCCAGTGAGACACCAGGCCAAGAATATTTAATGATTTATTTCGGGTTTGTGCACTATGCAAATAAATGCTCCCAAATCTATCTGGGCTTGGAGGACGTGTTTAACGAGGGCAGTAAAACTCCACACAAACGACGCCTGTAAAAATAATGTGTGCTCTGCATAAATGCTCTTTCTGACTAATGAATTAGAAGAGCGATGAATGGACATGTAAAAATCCACATCCTGTCTAGATGATGCCAAAGGCGTGTGTCTATGTATGTGTATGAATATGTGTACGCTTATCTACATATTGAGTGCCAAAGTGTGTTTGTGTGAATGTGTGTGTCTCCTCTCATCTCCTGCACAGTGTATGACTGTGTGTTTATGTCAATTTGTATGAGTGTGTTGAATTAGGGAGCTTGGTGCAGCTTTCCTGAGTCGATGCCAGCTCATTGTAGGAGAGAGGTCAGTGACAGCTCCTTCTTACACACACACACACACACACACACACACACACACACACACACACACACACACGCACACGCACACGCACACGCACACGCACACGCACACACACACACACACACACACAAGGCTGATCCAGGGAAGTCCCTGTCATGAAGGGCTTTTCCCAGCAAACACGAAGGAGGGAGCGAAATCAATCTTCCTGTGAAAAAATTGAGCGCCAACCGAGAAACAGATGAGCCCATGAGAAACAACAATCAGACAAATGAGGGCACCGATAGAGAATCAACCTCTGACCACCAGCTGTCTGCGAGTCATGGGCCCAGCCGCCATTTGTCTGTCTGTCCTTAACTGACCCGACCTCAAGGTCATTGGCTCCGAGTCAGCAGGAGGGTGTGTGTTGCGCACGCTCCTGCTATCTGTGTCAATGTTGGCTTTATCTCATGCGTAGCAGATAAGGTGAATAAACAATCTGTCTGGACTTCCTTCAGGGTTAAATGCCATGTTGGCCAGCCAGGACACCTAGCCTAGTACTGCCCTCACATGAAGCTGATGCCCAGGATCAGTGCCAATTGCACTGGGACAGGGGTTACAGTCAAGTCCCAGGTTTCAGCCAGAGAGCACAGGCCCAAAGCTGAGTAGGATTTCGATAAGCTATGTTGCTAACATAACAAAAATGGTGACTGAGTGGGACCTGTGTGTGGGTATACTGTATGCATAGCTGAATGAGTAAGTGATGTGACCTCATAAAGTACTGCTGCAAGGCTTAGTTCATATCATTCAGCTTATGGATGCACTCAGCTGCTCTCATTGTAAAGCCGATAATTGGAGATTTATTCCATCTATCAATCCATGTATTAACTTATTAACCCAGATAAGACTAATACCTTCCTGCTTCCCTCGGTCTCAGAAAATCACCTCAATAATAAGAGATCCACTTACAATATAATACGTATAACAAATCATTATCAATCACCATCATCATCTCTTGATCCACTTCATCTTCAAATCAGACATGTTCGACCATGTTTCAACTGTAGAGAGAAAGAGGGAGATGGAGACAAAGAGAAAGAGAAGGGAATAAAAGCTGTAAACGAAAGATTGGAGAGCCTCTCTCGTGCAACAAAAGAGGGATCCCATAGTTTTCCTTTGTAGGAGGGAGAAATAGTGCTGTACCAGTGAGAGGGCAGGGCAGGGCAGGGCAGGGCAGGGCAGGGCAGGGCAGGGCAGGGCAGGGCAGGGCAGGGCAGGGCAGGGCTACCCCTAAATGTCAAATGGAGAAGCATGAAGGATCTTCTAGTGAGGACCTGAGGAGCCAGCATCTGTCTGGCAACAGCTCAGAAAAGTCTAGTGTTTCACACTACGCCTCTGGGATCTCTGTTGCAGCCAGGGGTTTATGAAAAACAGCTTTATATGAGGAGAGAGGGAGAGAGAGAGAGAGAGAGAGAGAGAGAGAGAGAGATGGGGGAAGGTTGAGAAAGCAGGAGGGAAGGAAGGAGAAAGAGGGAAGTCGGGAGGGAGCAGACAAAATGACGGTAGATGACAATAAGAGAGAGAAAGGAAGGGAGAGTCAGTTAAAGGAACCATGAGAATCCAGTGGAGATAAAATAACTCCATTCTGCCTGGTCTCTTGATATACTTCCTGTGGCTCCAGATGAGCCTGGTGGCCCCTGGGGGGCTCCTGGAGCCGTCTGTGTATTCAGGTCAGGAGCAAGTGCAATGGAGCGCTACACACAACCTGTGCCAGTGTGTGTGTTTGTTTGTTTTGAGGCCTCAGAATAACATGTGACAGCCAGCCCTGCCTTCAGTCAAACAAGGGCTCAACTTGCCTTCCCATGAGCCCGTGTTTGGTCTCAATCTTGGCTGTCAGAGTGTCCACACTGTCTACTGTCAGTGGAGCTGAGGTACAGCACAGCACTAGTCTGCACAGGACGGCACTACACTGCATAGCAGGGCACAGCAAAAGAAAGCTTTCCACACAATAGTCGGCAAAATCATGTATTTTGTATTTTACTAGTGAGGGATTGTTAGGAGAAGTAAACGGGACCTAGAGGGGCATAAAGAGTTCACCTGCCACTGTGTTACACTGGGATCACACAGAGAGCCTCCTCAGTCAGAGCTGCATGGCTTGTCATATTTTTCACCACTCAAGGACTTTCCCATAGAGAGCCCAGCCAGAGGGTGCCTGCCTGGTGTTTCTGTGGGCCGTTTCTGGGCAGCGTTCTCTCATGTTGAGGAATGCACACAGTAAACACATGCGGCGGGCGCTGCAGCGCCTGGTGGGAGCTGAATGGGAGCTGGATGGGGTCTGGATGGGAGCTGGATGGGGTCTGGATGGGAGTTGGATGGGATCTGGATGGGGTCTGGATGGGAGCTGGATGGGGTCTGGATGGGGTCTGGATGGGAGCTGGATGGGGTCTGAATGGGAGCTGGATGGGGTCTGGATGGGAGCTGGATGGGGTCTGGATGGGAGTTGGATGGGATCTGGATGGGGTCTGGATGGGAGTTGGATGGGATCTGGATGGGGTCTGGATGGGAGCTGGATGGGGTCTGAATGGGAGCTGGATGGGGTCTGGATAGGAGCTGGATGGGGTCTGGATGGGAGTTGGATGGGATCTGGATGGGGTCTGGATGGGAGCTGGATGGGGTCTGGATGGGATCGGGATGGGATCTGGATGGGGTCCGGATGGGAGCTGGATGGGATCTGGATGGGGTCTGGATGGGATCTGGATGGGGTCTGGATGGGAGCTGGATGGGAGTTGGATGGGATCGGGATGGGGTCCGGATGGGGTCCGGATGGGAGCTGGATGGGATCTGGATGGGGTCTGGATGGGATCTGGATGGGGTCTGGATGGGAGCTGGATGGGGTCTGGATGGGAGCTGGATGGGAGCTGGGTCTCCGTGCGGTCGGCTATGTTATCATACGAGGAGAGAGAGTGTGTGTCGTAATGGCCACAACACAGAGGGAGCCCTATCAATTCAAGACGCTCATGCCAGAAAGCTCAACAAACACTGGCGGGGGAAGTTTGCTCAGGGCCACGTGGACAAAACAAACGGCTCAGGACACCATGGCTCTCAGACGAGGGGGAGAGAAGGAGGCAAGGTAAAATGGCGTCTGCTCTGCATGGTGACTTTGACTTTAATGAAAAGCAGAGGCACTCCTCTCTGGAAGAAAGCATGACGAAAAGCAAAGTTTACATGAGCTAATGGCAGAGAGAGGGAGAGCCAGAGGGAAGGGAGTAAGAGACAAACAAACTGACTAACAGCTGCATAGAGCACTTCAATATGACAGAGAGAAAGGAGAGAGGAGAGAGAAAGAGAGAGGAGATAGAACGAGTGAAAGAGAGCGAGAGAATGAGAGAGAGAAAGAGAGAGAATGAGAAAGAGAGAAAGAAAGCGCACCACTACTATAAAAAAAGAAAAGCCCACATTTCAAGTCGGTATGAAATGGTCCTCATTTCATGATTCAATTCCTGCTCCCTCCCTTTTCCCTCCTCCTCAACCTCTCTCTGCACCTCTAACTACCCCTTTCCCTCCCTTGCTCTCGTTCTCTTTTGCAGCTGCAGAGCTACAAAAGTGCTTGGGCTTGAGGGAGGGAAGATAAGGAGAGAGAAATCTTGATAGAGAACCAGAACAAAAACACAGCCCAAGCGCTCCAAAAAGTGAGAAAACTAGGCTGTGCGTTGTATGTAATGTGATACCTGCATAGTGCATAGCACTTGCACTGAATCACACTAATACTGTACAAACTGCTCACTTCAATGGGCCTGCATGTAGTCTGATAGACAATATGGTTCATAGTCTTAATCAGTCCAGTAGTGTCATCAACAAATAGTTCTACTACAGTATATTCCCTATGTGTTCTACTACAGTACAGTGGGGGGGGGGGGAAAGTATTTGATCCCCTGCTGATTTTGTACATTTGCCCACTTACAAAGAAATGATCAGTCTATAATTTTAATAGTAGGTTTATTTGAACAGTGAGAGACAGAATAACAAGAAAAAAATCCAGAAAAACGCATGTCAAAAATGTTATAAAATGATTTGCATTTTAATGAGGGAAATAAGTATTTGACCATTCTGCAAAACATGACTTCGTACTTGGTGGCAAAACCCCTGTTGGCAATCACAGAGGTCAGACGTTTCTTGTAGTTGGCCACCAGGTTTGCACACATCTCAGGAGGGATTTTGTCACACTCCTCTTTGCAGATCTTCTCCAAGTCATTAAGGTTTCGAGGCTGACGTTTGGCAACTCGAACCTTCAGCTCCCTCCACAGATTTTCTATGGGATTAAGGTCTGGAGACTGGCTAGGCCACTCAAGGACCTTAATGTGCTTCTTCTTGAGCCACTCCTTTGTTGCCTTGGCCGTGTGTTTTGGGTCATTGTCATGCTGGAATACCCATCCACGACCGATTTTCAATGCCCTGGCTGAGGGAAGGAGGTTCTCACCCAAGATTTGACGGTACATGGCCCAGTCCATCGTTCCTTTGATGCGGTGAAGTTGTCCTGTACCCTTAGCAGAAAAACACCCTCAAAGCATAATGTTTCCTTCTCCATGTTTGACAGTGGAGATGGTGTTCTTGGGGTCATAGGCAGCATTCCTCCTCCTCCAAACACGGCGAGTTGAGTTGATGTCAAAGAGCTCCATTTTGGTCTCATCTGACCACAACACTTTCACCAGTTGTCCTCTGAGTCATTCAGATGTTCATTGGCAAACTTCAGATGGGCATGTATATGTATTCTTGAGCAGGGGGACCTTGCGGGCGCTGCAGGATTTCAGTCCTTCGCGGCGTAGTGTGTTACCAATTGTTTTCTTGGTGACTATGGTCCCAGCTGCCTTGAGATCATTGACAAGATCCTCCCATGTAGTTCTGGGCTGATTCCTCACCGTTCTCATGATCATTGCAACTCCACGAGGTGAGATCTTGCATGGAGCCCCAGGCCGAGGGATATTGACAGTTCTTTTGTGTTTCTTCCATTTGCGAATAATCACACCAAATGTTGTCACCTTCTCACCAAGCTGCTTGGCGATGTTCTTGTAGCCCATTCCAGCCTTGTGTAGGTCTACAATCTTGTCCCTGACATCCTTGGTGAGCTCTTTGGTCTTGGCCATTGTGGAGAGTTTGTAATCTGATTGATTGATTGCTTCTGTGGACAGGCGTCTTTTTTACAGGTAACAAGCTGCGGTTAGGGGCACTCCCTTTAAGAGTGTGCTCCTAATCTCAGCTCGTTACTTGTATAAAAGACACCTGGGAGCCAGAAATCTTTCTGATTGAGAGGGGGTCAAATACTTATTTCCCTCATTAAAATGCAAATCAATTTATAACACTTCTGACATGCGTTTTTCTGGATATTTTTGTTGTTATTCTGTCTCTCACTGTTCAAATAAACTTACCATTAAAATGATAGACTGATCCTTTCTTTGTCAGTGGGCAAACGTACAAAATCAGCAGGGGATCAAATACTTTTTTCCCCCACTGTATATTCCCTATGTGTCTCCGAAAGGCAGTGGCTCTAGATGCTCTGGCCTGCCTAGTTCTGCTGCTGCCCAGTGGTCCTGCTGCTCTAATCTCCACATCATCTTCCCATGGCGTGTACTGTAAGTAAGAAGACACAACTTTCCCCTGTCCAAAGCCCCGTGTTGACCGGCTGAGATCCCCGCTGGCCGGGGTCATCTCCGAGGGCAACCCATGTGGCCTCATCCTCGCTCCCTGTCTCTCTCCCCTCCTGTCCTCCCCTCTTACAGACATAATCCCTACGGCTTTACATCTTAAAACTTCCTCCAGCTCAGGAATCTCGCATCTCAGAAATTCAAATTCCCCTGAAGACGAAGGCTTTTTCCTGCTAAATAACACTAACCCCCCTGTGACATAACATCCCCTATAACGCCCATGCAGTTCTGAGTATCTCCCCTCTCCATCTCCATATCACCCCCGCACAACACCATGACATGTCCTTCATCCCTCTCTCTCTATCCCTCCAGTCCTCTCTCCATCAGCTTCAGCTGTGTTCCTCTCCTTGGTGTCCTTCCCTCCAGTCCTCTCTCCACCAGCTTCAGCTGTGTTCCTCTCCTTGGTGCCCTTCCCTCCATACTCGATTCACCAGCTTCAGCTGTGTTCCTCTCCTTGGTGCCCTTCCCTCCATACTCGACTCACCAGCTTCAGCTGTGTTCCTCTCCTTGGTGCCCTTCCCTCCATACTCGATTCACCAGCTTCAGCTGTGTTCCTCTCCTTGGTGCCCTTCCCTCCATACTCGATTCACCAGCTTCAGCTGTGTTCCTCTCCTTGGTGCCCTTCCCTCCATACTCGATTCACCAGCTTCAGCTGTGTTCCTCTCCTTGGTGCCCTTCCCTCCATACTCGACTCACCAGCTTCAGCTGTGTTCCTCTCCTTGGTGCCCTTCCCTCCATACTCGATTCACCAGCTTCAGCTGTGTTCCTCTCCTTGGTGCCCTTCCCTCCATACTCGATTCACCACGTTTGCCCGGCCGGTTCATTATTTCAAATTTACGGCCTGTCCGGTTTGGACTCCCTAGTGGAGGAATAAAAACAGGCTTTGGTTGGTGTGGTGATCCAGAGCCAAGCCCAAAACCCCTTCCCGACTTCAGTTGAATGTAAAGTCATATCAAATTAAATGTAATGAATAAAAAAGTTGCCAAGAGCTGTACACTTGCGAAACACACACATACAACTGTACACCCTCGGCACTCTCTGGGGAAAAGAGCTCAGCTTGGCAAATGTATGTGTGTGTTTAAGAGAAAGAGAGAGAAATGCTTTTAGCACAATGTTTAAGTTATGTGGAATGTATTTACCAGGATCAGGGCCAATGTATTTTTTAAAAGTGTCTATGAAAAGTGTAGAGAACATGGATGGAGATGGGCTGTAGAAACGCTAGGCTAGCTAGACTCGCTCACTGCCGCTCATCAATCACTGCTGCTTACTGCTTATGTCTGTGTGTGTGTCTCTGTGTGTGTGTGTGTGTGTGTGTGTGTGTGTGTGTGTGTGTGTGTGTGTGTGTGTGTGTGTGTGTGTGTGTGTGTGTGTGTGTGTGTGTGTGAACATGGAGGTGATGCCGGCGTACACTATTTTGGAGTGCAGCGGGGCAAATGGATCAGGCTAGGCGGTAATACAATATAATGATGGTCTCTGTATCATGGCCCTCAAAGCCTTCCTATCCCTCATGCTCATGGGCCCTTTGGGGATTTCAGTCATTTGAAAATATTTGAAAGAGGCCCAATTGCCCCAAGCTCAGGGGCTCAGAGAAGCCTTAAAACCCTGCAGCTAAATCCATGGGTTATGTAAGGTAAAGCCCTAAATCTCACCACGCCTGATGTTACATATTACTGTAATTGCAAAAGGAAAAAAACAGAACATACGGAGGGGAAAGAAAAACAGACATTTACATTTACATTTACGTCATTTAGCAGACGCTCTTATCCAGAGCGACTTACAAATTGGACAGAAAACGGACTTACGGGAAATGGGGATGGGAGGAGAGGAAGAAGGTGGACGTAGGAGGGGGCAGTTGAAGAGAGGAGAGTTGATGAAGGGGAGAGAGAAAGACAACAGGTTCGTCCCTGTAGCTTCTCTGTAGTTCTCAGTGTGTTTGGAGCAGTGGAGGCTGGTGGAGGAGCTATAGGAGGACGGGCTCATTGGCTCATCACTGCATGTGTTTACTGGCTGCAATGGTTTCCATATGTTTGATGCGTTTGATCCATTTATTCCATTCCAGCCATTACAATGAGCCTCCTATAGCTCCTCCCACCAGCCTCCCCGGGTTTGGAGCTAGTGATGGTGACCCACTTTCCCTCCACATATAGACACGGCCCAGTACACGGCCCAGGACACGGCCCGCTGGCCAAACCATGGAGGAGAAAGGAAATCCAAGAAAACCTTGTCTGGATTTATCATCAGTCCATTACTACGGTCATCATGCTAACAAAGCTTGACCCTCTGGGCCAAAACACAAACATACTGGATGTCCACACAGAGACATGAGCATACACTCAACACAATACCACACATGAACACAGCCATTCCATGGTGTGAACACTAGAGGATGGAGTTAAACAGATAAAACCATTTAAAACTGCTTGATACACTACTTGTGAAAGAGGATGGTTGTTGCGTGTGTCTGTGTGTGTGTGTGTGTGTGTGTGTGTGTGTGTGTGTGTGTGTGTGTGTGTGTGTGTGTGTGTGTGTGTGTGTGTGTGTGTGTGTGTGTGTGTGTGTGTGTGTGTGTGTGTGTGTATTTGTGGTTTGTGTGTGATCCAAGCCCTCAGTGTAACAACAGAACATCAGGGCTCTAGTTCTGTAAGGGGAGCCCAAACTGAGCCGGCCACAGTCTGTTGCTATGCCCATTACACATCATAATCAAATCAGGACTTCATTACCACTGGCACCAGGAGCCGTACTACTGCTGGCTCTGGATTAGAGGGCACCTGCAGGGCATGCTCAAGGATGGGAAAAGAGGAGAGCAGGGCGGCACACGGGCTGCCACTCACCGTGGTTGGTTAACCCCTCATCCCTCTCACTGTGGCCTGGACCACCCCATCGCTCCCATTGGCTGCCGTCCAAGGAGTGGCCAATCAACAAAAGGACGGTGAAAGGAGTGATGATCATATGCACTGATCTGATAGCTGGAGTGGTCATGTAAAACCGCTGCAGAGGCGTCTGTGGATATGTAACGGATGGTGGTTGGCTCCACTGTGGCTGGGGACAGACCACCAATCAAATGAACAGAGCGGGATGCTACACACTTAGAAAAAAGGGTTCCAAAAGTTATTTGGCTGTCCCCATGGGAGAACACATTCTGGTTCCAGGTAAAACCCTTTTTGGATCCAGCTAGAACTCTTTTGGGTTCCATGTATAACCCTCTGTGTAAAGTGTTCTACCTGGAACCAAAATAGTTTTACCTGGGAGCAAAAAGGGTTCTTCAAAGGGTTATCCTATGGGGATAGCCGAATAACCCTTTTAGGTTCTAGATAGCACCTTTTTTTCTAAGAGTGTACAGAGTCTATGAGCAGAGAATCAGCAGGTACATGCATGCTGAGATGACGATGATGATGCAATGAAATTAAATGGACTCTGCATTGCCCCCAATCCCCACTACTTATCAAACCTTCTACTTCCCCCTCATCAATCTTATCTTCCTCCTCATCGTACTCTTCAATAGAACTTTCCTTGCTTTCTCCTTTTTCTGTTTTTCCTCAACCACAGCCAACATGTGATTTCACTTATCTTCCAGTGGAATTAAGGAAAGAACAGACTAATGGTCATCTCCCTGTCTCTTTCTCTTTTCTGTTTGTGGAAGCGCTCTTGATGAAAAGAACCCTTCTGTATATTTTGCTTGAGTTTCATATCCCGCCGCTCAAAACTGCAGATGTGGGCTTCTCACCACACCTACACAAAAATGCAGGAGCTGAAAAAGAAAGGAGAAAAAAGTCCATAGCTGTTTCCCCATCTCATGTAAACACAGGATGGACTCCAGTCTAATAGTGTCTTTTGTTCTACCTCTCTCTGGCTGGGGAGGAGAACGGCCCTGGTAAAATAACAGCCCTGGCTGCTGAATACAAATGACAGATATCTAATCAGTTGTCCTTCCTCACAGAGGCTGAGCCTGTGACCAAGGTGAACAGGGAGGCTGGTGGTCCTCTTTCCAGAGAGAGGGGGAACCAGAGAGGCACTCTCAGGACATTTGGAGGGAGATGGATCCAACATATCAGCCAGTGCTGCTAAAACACAAAAACCTGGCGTCCCCCCTGGCTCTATGTTGGGGCCGCTAGGGATCTACTCTTAGATCCATTCAGTGGTAAGAGTCCCGCTGTCCTCCGCTCTCCCATTCACTTCCTGTTATCCCTTTATGCCTTTATGAGCCGTGGAAAAACGGTTTCATTGGGAGATCTCCATGCATCTCCATGCATCTGGAGCATTCATCAATCCATGGGGGCCATAGGTCAACCGGTTCTTTTGACAGACTTGCTGGATGAAAGGTGGAGATGGGAGAATGTAGGGGGGTTTTCACATCACAAATTACAAGCAAGTACTGGCGTTAAGGCAAGTACAGTATGTTTTTCACATATTGTACTCATGTCAACAAACATCTCACAGCAGGGGAAGATGATTTCAGCTGAAGTGATTCCTCCCATGCAGCACTAGACAGAGAGCCAGAGCAAGAGACTAGAGGATCTATTCATTTGGAACTGAATAAGTAATACACTTCTCAATCTCCAAACCAATGAGGACCACGCCACATCTCATGGTCCTTCTCTAGCGTGGCGGAATGAGAGGACTGGCTGTGTCTCTGTCTGGTTGTGGAGAGGAGGGTTCAGGACGTGAGTGAAGAGAGTGAGTGAAGAGAGCTTGTGTTTCTCTAGGCTGGAGACTGTTCCTATAGCGGTCTGGGCGCCTGCACCGGTTCACAGCTCCCAGGGCAGGGCGAGAGAGAGCTTGAAGAAAACCTCACCGATAGTCACCCCACTGGGATCGTAGGATGAAATGGAAAAAAAGATAGAGAAAGGTCTGGAAATGCTTTCAGCAGAAACTGGCTCCTGAATGTTCCTTTAATTGGTGCGATATGAGAAGCTGGATCTTCCTCCCTTCTTCTCTTCTTCCTTCACCTCTTCTTCTCTCATGCCTCAATGAAGGTTTTTGGCCATCGTTTCCAAATCCTCTGTACTGTTCACTTGATCCTCAAGGTTAGAATAGTGGTGAATGAGACTTGTCTTCAAACGGTAAACTCTTCTCTTCTATGTCAGCAGGGCCCTTTACATTCAACAGATATAAATCAGTCCAATGGCAACACAGGGCAGGGAACATGTATCTTGACCAACAGGATCAAAGGTTGGTAGTGCGTGGGCAGAGGAGGGGAAGACAGGAAAAACACACTTCACAGGTGGTTTTACACAGCCAACACTGAAGCAAGACTTTCCATAGGAGTTGACTGAAACATTTACCACATACTGCTAACATAGTAAACTGGGAGTATTGATGATCCAGGCCAAAGCAGCCGGTATCTCTGAGAGTTGGCTGAGATCCAGAAGCCCCAGGGAGGGTCAGAGACAGAGGCCCCAGGGAGATGAGCACCTTTAAGACCTGGGGTCAGAGACAGAGAGAGACAGAGGCCCTTTAAGACCTGTGGCTTTAGAGCTCAGAGTGACAGGACACGGGGTCAGAGCAGATTATAGACCAGCTATCAGAGAGCAACCAGCTGATCCAATGAGTCGGTGTGTGTGTGTTTGGAATAGAACGAGAACAAAAACCAGAGAGAGAGAGAGAGAGAGAGAGAGAGAGAGAGAGAGAGAGAGATAATATGAGGCAGGGGTGTGACTGAGCTATATGAGATGATCAGGTTTTTGGTACATTTCTACTTTTCGAACATCAACACCCTAAGTCACAGCAAGCGGATATTTGCCATTCCAAAAAGTGAAGGTAATTCATAATATTGCGTGCAAGAGGGCCTGGGCCAGAGTGGATCCTGGATACCCTCTCAAACCCAAAGGATCATCTAATTCCAAACAAGCCTTGCTGCCCTCCACCACAGACCCTGCCCCCAATCAGAAAAGCACAACCCTGCCTTTAATCCAACGCCACAATCACAACTCTCACATCAGCCCTGAGTGTGAACAGACCCTGTGTATTACAGCAAATGAATCTCAACTGAATAAATCATTAAGGAGCTTTTTGACAAATCGCTACTGAAATCCTCCTAGCTGTCCCCTACTCTGCTGTGGAAGAGCTACTGTGTGGAGTGGCAGAGGATTAACATGTTGAGGCTGTCAGCTCAAACACTAAGTGCTCAATCACTCAATCACACAGATCCACACACTCACTGAGACCCACAGACCCCACTGACATTGACCATGCAGACCATATATAGACCACCACTGCATCTCCTCTCCAACTGATCCCCACAGGGATCCGGTGTATGGACCAATTTCCCACTGATCGCCATGGGTGTACGCTATTAGAGCAAGATGGCAGCGGATGAGAGGCGCCTCGCTTTAACGTACTCAATAAGAAAAGCAGTGTGTTAGTGATTCTGTGAAGAACAAGGGAGTACTTGGGTTAAAACGTGCATGTGCTTAGGATGAAGTAGACTATTGGGGGTTTTCAAGTTGTATCCTGACGGTCTTTTCTTTCATTCAACTTAGACGACCATCAAACTGTTCAATCAGCGTCATTACCTCTAATAGGCCCTCAGCCCCTCCTGTCTTTACTGAACGACAACACTTTGTTCTGCCAGCAGCTTATAAACTGTTTCATTAAAACACAGAATCAAATAGAATAACCTCATCGCTGCCTTTCTCTTTCCTTTCTCTCTCTCTCTCTCTCTTTCTATTCCTCCCTCTCTCTCTTTCTCTCTTTCGCTCCCTCGCCGGGTGCCTAAGAGCGCCGTTCCTTTAGTGGCTAAACGAGAAACAGAGCAATGGATTTTCCCAGACTGAGCTGAACTGGAAAACCACATTGTGCTGACTGCACACTTCCAGCTGGCCCACGCTGCCCCCCAGTCCCACCACCACGCTGCTCCCCTCCATGCCTTTCTCACACTGCCTCTCCTCTCCTCCCCTCCCCTCTCCACACTCTGCTGAGCTCTACCACCCAGACACATCTCACACCATCACTGGCCCTGGGTCCAATCACTACACAGAAGATGTGTTGGGAAACAGCAGGTCATGTTTATTGCTGCGTGTTACAGCGGAGAAACACTGAAACCCATTCAACTGTTTAGTGAGACACCATGTACGTGTGTTGTTGTTAATGCAGGGTGGTGGCCAACACCAGTGAGTGAGGTGGCCAAAAGAGTCAAGTTCACTTCCTACAAAAACAAAACAATGGCTGTAATTACTACACAGTCACTAATGTGTTATGGCCATGCATCTTCATCTATATAACCAGATGGCCTCTATTTTGTGAAGAAAATGAAGAAATAAGAATTCTCTAAGAGAGAAGGGAGAAAAATAATTATCTCTAAGAGAGAAGGGAGAAAAATTATTATCTCTAAGAGAGAAGAGAAAGAGGGAACAGGTTGTCTCTGACTAGAAGGACTAGGGAGAAAGGAGAAGGGGAGAGCGCTGCTAGTGTCTGTTTTCCCTCTGGCTGGCGATGTCCGGCTGCAGCCAGCATAAACACATGCCTTCATGGCTCACACATTTCCTGCTTCACTCCGAGTCCCAGCACTGGGCCACACAGGCACAGGACACCACAGCATGTATTAGTTTGCAGTGTGTGTGCGTGTGTGTGCGTGCGTGTGCGCATTACATGTGTTCAGGTGTGTTCATTGGGACATATTGGGTTGTTAAATACTATTGTGGTCAGCGTGTTCTTCTGCACACATATCCACCACAATAGTCAACCTTAACAATGCATTCTAGAACTCAACACCCACTGTTGTTATCATCACAAACACCAACAGTGCCCACACACATTGACACAGATAATGTACAGTATGTTACCGTAGTTATGGAGTTTGACGAGGTGTAAACACATATCTCCTGTATAATGAAAAGGAACACATATTTCATGGAGAGGTTTTGAAGGAAAGTGGGCTTATTCTAATGTATCTACTCCTCACGTGTTTTAAACAGGCATTTATGCCATTCATTTCCCCCTATCACAGCTAACTGTACCTAACTCACCTCCCACGGGTTAGTTATCTCAAAGAGTGGTGGGATATTTCATCCGTCTCCTGCTCTTCGAGGGAGTCGAGGAGCGGGTGCCTTTTAAGCCTGTCTGATACACATAAACAAATAGCAGTTCTTTTCAGCCCCTTTTCATCTATAGAGCGTGCCTCCTCTTGTCGCCTCACATCAGAATGAAGCGGAAAAAGATTTAAGACACAATGACGAGTCGAAGGCAAAGGAGTATGTGTGCGTGTGTGTGTGAGTGTGGGTAAGTAAGAGCAAGATGATCCTAAAGTAAAACTACAGTATGCATGTCTACAGAACTGACCTACTGTACATTTAACAACAGCATGGGGAATCTACAGAACTGACATACTGTACCATTAACAACAGCATGGGGAATCTACAGAACTGACCTACTGTACCATTAACAACAGCATGGGGAATCTACAGAACTGACCGACTGTACCATTAACAACAGCATGGGGAATCTACAGAACTGACCTACTGTACCATTAACAACAGCATGGGGAATCTACAGACTCTTAGCGCACGGATCCTGTTAACGGGATCAGAATCGACAACATCCGGTGAAGCTGGAGCGCGCCAAATTCAAATGACAAAATTGTAATATTAAACATTCATGAACAGACAAGTGTCCTACATCATTTAAAAGCTTAACTTCTTTTTAATCCAACTGCGTTGTCAGATTTCATAAAGGTTTTTCCGGCAAATGCATACCATGCGATTATCTGAGGACAGTGCCCCACACCAAAATACTTTTCCAAACCAGCAGAGGCGTCACAAAAGTAACAAATAGCGATAAAATGAATCACTTACCTTTGAAGATCTTCCTCTGTTTGCAATCCCAATGGTCCCAGCTACACAACAAATGGTTGGTTTGTTCGATAAAGTCCTTCTTTATATCCCAAAAATGTCAGTTTAGTGGGCGAGCTTCATTCAGTGATCCACTCTTTCAACATGCATACAAACAAATCCAAAAGGTTACCAGTAAGGTTTGTCCAAACAAGTCAAATGACGTTTCTAATTAATCCTCAGGTACTCTAATATCTAAATAAATGATCAAATTTAAGACGGAGAATAGTATGTTCAATAAGGAAGATAAACAACGAAGAGCGCGCACCTCATTCACACGCGCAACAAGACTACAGTTCTAATGAGAGACATCTTGGAAAAACTACAACTAATCAATCATTTTTCAAAAAACAAGCCTGAAACCCTTTCTAAAGACTGTTCACATCTAGTGAAAGCCATAGGAACTGCAATCTGGGAGGAATTTGAATATCCCATAGACAAGCATTGAAATGGACTGTGACCTCAAAAACATTTTCCAAATGGATTATCCTCAGGTTTCCGCATGCCATATCTGTTCGGTTATACTCACAGACATTATTCTAACAGTTTTAGACACTTCAGAGTGTTTTCTATCCATTGCTACCAATTATATGCATATCTTAGCCTCTGGGCCTGAGTAACAGGGAGTTTAATTTGGGCACGTCATTCATTACAACTTCCGAACACTGCCCCCTAGATTAACAACAGCGTGGGGAATCTACAGAACATATACACTGTACCATTAACAACAGCATGGGGAATCTACAGAACACACCTACTGTATCATTAACAAAAGCATGGGGAATCTACAGCACAGATCTATTGTACCAATAACACCAGAATGGGGAATCTACAGAAACGACCTACTGTATCACTAACAAAAGCATGGGGAATTAACAGAACAGACAGACTGTATTACTAACAAAAGCATGGGGAATTTACAGAACAGACCTACTGTATCATTAACAATAGCATGGGGAATCTACAGAGCAGACCAACAGAACCATGAACAACAGCATGGGGAATCAATATAACATAACTACTGTTCCATTAACAACAGCATGGGGAATCTATAGAGCAGACCAACTGTATCATTAACAAAAGCATGGGGAATTAACAGAACAGACAGACTGTATTACTGACAAAAGCATGGGGAATCTACACAAAATACCTACTGTACCATTAACAACAGCACGGAGAATCTACAGAAAAGACCTACTGTATCATTAACAACAGCATGGGGAATCTACAGAAATGACCTACTGTATCATTAAAAACAGCACAGGGAATCTACAGAAGAGACCTACTATATAATTTATAACAGCATGGGGAATCTATAGAACAGATCTACTGTACATTTAACAAAAGCATGTGGAATCTACAGAACATATCTACTATATCATTTAAAACAGCATGGAGAATCTACAGAACATACCTACTGTATCATTAACAACAGCATGGGGAATCTACAGAACACACCTACTGTACCATTAACAACAGCATGGGGAATCTATAGAACAAATCTACTATATAATTTAAAACAGTATAGGAAATCTACAGAACAGAACTAGAGTACCATTAACAACAGCATGGGGAATCTACAGAACATACCTACTGTACATTTAACAACAGCATGGGGAATCTACAGAACATACCTACTGTACCATTAACAACAGCATGGGGAATCTACAGAACACACCTACTGTATCATTAACAACAGCATGGGGAATCTACAGAACACACCTACTGTACCATTAACAACAGCATGGGGAATCTACAGAACAGAACTACTGGATCATTAACAACAGTATGGGGAATCTATAAAACAGACCTACTGTTCCATTAACAACAGCATGGGGAATCTATAGAAAAGAACTACTGTATCATTCACAACAGCACGGGGACTCTACAGAACATACCTACTGGATCATTAAAAACAGCACAGGTAACCTACAGAACAGACCTACTGAACCATTAACAACAGCACGGGGACTCTACAGAACATACCTACTGTATCACTAACAACAGCACAGGTAACCTACAGAACAGACCTACTGTACCATTAACAACAGCAAGGGGAATCTATAGAACAAACCTACTGTATCACTGACAACAGTATGGGGAATCTATAGAACATGTCTACTATATCATTAAAAACAGCATAGGGAATCTACAGAACAGACATAGTGTACCATTAACAACAGCATAGGGAATCTACAGAACATACCTGCTGTACCATTAACAACAGCATGAGGAATCTACAGAACATACCTACTGTACCATTAACAACAGCATGGGGAATCTACAGAACATACTTACTGTACCATTAACAACAGCATGGGGAATCTACAGAACACACTTACTGTACCATTAACAACAGCATGGGGAATCTATAGAAAAGACCTACTGTTCCATTAACAACAGTATGGGGAATCTATAAAACAGACCTACTGTTCCATTAACAACAGTATGGGGAATCTATAGAACAGAGGAACTGTATCATTAACAACAGCATGGGGTATCTACAGAACAGACCTACTGTACCATTAACAACAGCATGGAGAATCTACAGAACATACCTACTGTACCATTAACAACAGCATGGAGAATCTACAGAACAGACCTACTGTACCATTAACAACAGCATGGAGAATCTACAGAACATACCTACTGTACCATTAACAACAGCATGGGGAATCTACAGAACATAACTACTGTATCATTAACAACAGCATGGAGAATCTATAGAACAGACCTACTGTTCCATTAACAACAGCATGGGGAATCTACAGAACATACCTACTGTATCATTAACAACAGCATGGGGAATCTACAGAACATACCTACTGTACCATTAAATACAACATAGGGATTCTACAGAACAGACCTACTGTTCCATTAACAACAGTATGGGGAATCTATAGAACATATCTACTATGTCATTTAAAGCAGCATATGGAATCGACAGAACAGATCTACTGTATCATTAACAACAGCATGGGGAATCTATAGAACACACCTACTGTATCATTAAAACAGCATAGAACATACCTACTGTACATTTAACAACAGCACGGGGAATCTATAGAACATACCTACTGTATCATTAACAACAGCATGGGGTATCTATAGAACAGACCTACTGTACATTTAACAACAGCATGGGGAATCTACAGAACACACCTACTGCACCACTAACAACAGCATTGGGAATCTACAGAACAGACCTACTGTATCACTAACAACAGCATTGGAAATCTACAGAACATACCTACTGTATCACTAACAACAGCATTGGAAATCTACAGAACATACCTACTGTATCACTAACAACAGCATTGGAAATCTACAGAACATACCTACTGTATCACTAACAACAGCATTGGAAATCTACAGAACATAGCAACTGTATCATTCATAACATCATGGGGAATCTACAGAACACACCTACTGTATCACTAACAACAGTATGGGGAATCTATAGAACAGATCTACTGAACCATTAAAAACAGCATAGGGAATCTACAGAACAGACATAGTGTACCATTAACAACAGCATGGGGAATCTACAGAACAGACCTACTGTATAATTAAAAACAGCAAGGGGTATCTATAGAACAGACCTACTGTACCATTAAAAACAGCATAGGGAATCTATAGAACATACCTACTGTATCATTAACAACAGCATGGGGAATCTACAGAACACAACTACTGTACCATTAACTACAGCATGGAGAATCTACAGAACAGACCTACTGTATCATTAACAACACCATGGAGAATCTACAGAACAGACCTACTGTATCATTAACAACTGCATGGGGAATCTACAGAACAGAATTACTGTATCATTAACAACTGCATGGGGAATCTACAGAACATACCTACTGTATCATTAACAACAGCATGGGGAATCTACAGAACACACCTACTGTATCAGTAACAACAGCATGGGGAATCTACAGAACATACCTACTGTATCATTAACAACAGAATGGGGAATCTATAGAACAGACCTACTGTTCCATTAACCTGTTGGGGCTAGGGGGCAGTATTTGCACGGCCGGATAAAAAACATACCCCATTTTAACTGGTTACTACTCTTGCCCAGAAACGAGAATATGCATATAATTAGTAGATTTGGATAGAAAACACTCTAAAGTTTTTAAAACTGTTTGAATGGTGTCTGTGAGTATAACAGAACTCATTTGGCAGGCCAAAACCTGAGAAGATTCCATACAGGAAGTGCCCTGTCTGACAATTTCTTGTCCTTCTGTTGCATCTCTATCGAAAATACAGCATCTCTGCTGTAACGTGACATTTTCTAAGGCTTCCACTGGCTCTCAGAAGGCGCCAGAAAGTGGAATGACGTGTCTCCTGTCTCTGGGCGAAGAACAGCAGGAGATTTTGTGAGTGGTCAGGCTGGGAACAGTGACACTGGAGATACGCGTTCATGAGAATTCAATTTTTTTTTCTTTCAGCCTTTGAATGAATACAACGTCGCCTGGTTGGAATATTATCGCTATTTTACGAGAAAAATAGCAGAAAATAGATTTTAAACAGCGTTTGACATGCTTCGAAGTACGGTAATGGAATATTTTGACATTTTTTGTCACGAAATGCGCTCGCGCGTCACCCTTCGGATAGAGACCTGAACGCACAAACAAAATGGAGCTATTTGAATATAACTATGGATTATTTGGAACCAAAACAACATTTGTTGTTGAAGTAGAAGTCCTGGGAGTGCATTCTGATGAAGAACAGCAAAGGTAATCCAATTTTTCTTATAGTAATTCTGAGTTTAGTGAGCACCAAACTTGGTGGGTGTCAAATTAGCTAGCCTGTGATGGCCGAGCTATCTACTCAGAATATTGCAAAATGTGCTTTCGCCGAAAAGCTATTTTTAAATCTGACACCGCGATTGCATAAAGGAGTTCTGTATCTATAATTCTTAAAATAATTGTTATGTATTTTGTGAACGTTAATCATGAGTAATTTAGTAAATTCACCGGAAGTTTGCGGTGGGTATGCTAGTTCTGAACATCACATGCTAATGTAAAAAGCTGGTTTTTGATATAAATATGAACTTGATTAAACAAAACATGCATGTATTGTATAACATAATGTCCTAGGAGTGTCATCTGATGAAGATCATCAAAGGTTAGTGCTGCATTTAGCTGTGGTTTTGGTTTTTGTGACATATATGCTTGCTTTGAAAATGGCAGTGTGATTATTTTTGACAGGGTACTCTCCTGACATAATCTAATGTTTTGCTTTCGCTGTAAAGCCTTTTTGAAATCGGACAATGTGGTTAGATTAACGAGAGTCTTGTCTTTAAAATGGTGTAAAATAGTCATATGTTTGAGAAATTGAAGTTATAGCATTTTTGAGGTATTTGTATTTCGCGCCACGCGATTCCACTGGCTGTTGACTAGGTGGGACGCCCATGGAAGCTAACAACAGAATGGGGAATCTACAGAACATATCTACTATATCATTAAAAACAGAATTAGGAATCTACAGAACACACATACTGTATCAGTAACAACAGCATGGGGAATCTACAGAACATACCTACTGTATCATTAACAACAGCAAAGGGAATCAAAAGAAAATACCTACTGTATCATTAACAACTGCATGGAGAATCTACAGAACAGACCTACTGTACCATTAACAACAGCATGGGGAATCTATAGAACAGACCTACTGTATCATTAACCTGTTGGGGCTAGGGTGCAGTATTTGCACGGCCGGATAAAAAACGTACCCGATTTAATCTGGTTACTACTCCTGCCCAGTAACTAGAATATGCATATAATTATTGGCTTTGGATAGAAAACACCCTAAAGTTTCTAAAACTGTTTGAATGGTGTCTGTGAGTATAACAGAACTCATTTGGCAGGCCAAAACCTGAGAAGATTCCTTACAGGAAGTGGCCTGTCTGACCATTTCTTTCCCTCCTTGATCATCTCTAACAAATACAGGGGATCTCTGGCATGACATGACACTTCCTACGGCTCCCATGGGCTCTCAGAAGGCGGGAAAAAGCTGAACGATGTAATTCCATCCCCAGGCTGAAACACATTAGCGCGTTTGGCAAGTGCTCTATCAGAGGGCCATTAGACTGAGGCTCGTGCATGAGGGGATAGCATGCTTTTACTTTCACTCTCTTGTAATAAAAAACGATTTCCCGGTCGGAATAATATCGCTTTTTTACGAGAAAAATGGAATAAAAATTGATTTTAAACAGCGGTTGACATGCTTCGAAGTACGGTAATGGAATATTTAGAAATGTTTTGTCACGAAATGCGCCACGCTCGTAACCCTTATTTACCCTTTCGGATAGTGTCTTGAACGCACGAACAAAACGCCGCTATTTGGATATAACAATGGATTATTTGGGACCAAACCAACATTTGTTATTGAAGTAGAAGTCCTGGGAGTGCATTCTGACGAAGAACAGCAAAGGTAATAACATTTTTCTTATAGTAAATCTGACTTTGGTGAGTGCTAAACTTGCTGGGTGTCTAAATAGCTAGCCCTGTGATGCCGGGCTATCTACTTAGAATATTGCAAAATGTGCTTTCACCGAAAAGCTATTTTAAAATCGGACATATCGAGTGCATAGAGGAGTTCTGTATCTATAATTCTTAAAATAATTGTTATGTTGTTTGTGAACGTTTATCGTGAGTAATTTAGTAAATTCACCGGCAGTGTTCGGTCGGAATGCTAGTCACATGCTAGTCACATGCTAATGTAAAAAGCTGGTTTTTGATATAAATATGAACTTGATTGAACAAAACATTAATGTATTGTATAACATAATGTCCTAGGGTTGTCATCTGATGAAGATCATCAAAGGTTAGTGCTGCATTTAGCTGTGGTTTGGGTTTATGTGACATTATATGCTAGCTTGAAAAATGGGTGTCTGATTATTTCTGGCTGGGTATTCTGCTGACATAATCTAATGTTTTGCTTTCGTTGTAAAGCCTTTTTGAAATCGGACAGTGTGGTTAGATTAATGAGAGTCTTGTCTTTAAAATTGTGTAAAATAGTCATAGCGTCCCACCTAGCCCATAGAGGTTAACAACAGCAAAGGAAATCAAAAGAAAATACCTACTGTATCATTAACAACTGCATGGAGAATCTACAGAACAGACCTACTGTACCATTAACAACAGCATGGGGAATCTACAGAACATAACTACTGTACCATTAACAACAGTATGGGGCATCTACAGAACACAACTACTGTACGATGAATAACAGCATTGGGAATCTACAGAACAGACCTACTGTACCATTAACAACAGCATGGGGAATCTACAGAACAGAACTACTGTACCATTTACAACAGCATGGGGAATCTTATCTTCACAGAAGGCATTACTTCTGCTTACGTATTGTCCACTGCAGTTTATTACTTGGTTTATTTGCTTAATTTAGGGAGTTAAAGGATGTGGAGCTTGTTTTGCTAAACTCCCCTTCCCTCCACTACCTCATCCTAGAGAGCAAGTCTTGGACGAGTGTGTTAGTGGAGCAAAACTCTCTCTTCCAGGGCAATGGGGTGTAAAACAGTGAATGGAGAGGAGATTATCTGGGGCCACAGTGGGCCTCTGGTGTCCCTGCATTACCTCCATCCATCTCTACCTCTGGAGCCAGCTGGAGCCCTGAGGACACACAGACCACAGAACCCACTGCCCCCACTGGGCACACACCGGTTGAATCAACGTTGTTTCCGCATAATTTCAAGGAAATTACAGTAAATGAGTGCTGGTTCTCGATTGACCCATCTGGTTAAATAAAAATGTATAAAAGTCTTTCAAATGCTCTCACTCTCTCATGTTTCTTCTTTCTCTCCACGTCTCTCTCTCTTTCTCTACCCTCTCCTTCTCTCTTTGCACTCCTCCTGAAAAGTCTGCTTTTCATTCCGCTCGCAGCTCCTAATGGTTTAAGTGAGGTAATTCTTTGGAGAAGGCACCAAGTAACCCCACTTTTTTTCTACTTTGGGCCATTCTTGGTCTTCTGCAGCTCTGTGTGGAACTGTAGGGAGTTTCAGGCTGTGGTCTAAGTTCAATAAAGTAAGGAAGTTACACATATACTAGCATTCTGTGCAAACACTGTACATATGCTGGCATTCTGTGCAAACACTGCCCAGCAGTGAAGTTATAAGAATGAGCCTTGTCCCCCGCATATAATCTAGCCTGACATGGCTGGTGATACGTGTATGAGTGTGTGTGTGTGCATATAATACAGGGAACAAGGCACCATTATATCTGAAGATTTCTCTACAACAACAACAACAAGGGCCCTTACTGGCTGGGTGTAATACTACTACTAATAATGTAGAGTAGCAGGTGGCCCCACACGCCAGCAGGTGTCCCCACACGCCAGCAGGGTGGTCTGTGACAGAGGCCACCTCACCTCTACTAGGTGCACGGCCAGGTTACAATGTCTCTCAGCCAAACTGTGTTCATCCTTATGTCTCTATTTCCAGGGCAAACCCACTTCAATATTGGTTGGAACTGCAAACATCACTGGAAACTGCACCTGAAGTGATGTTAAATGTCCTATTAATTTATGAAAATGTAATGTGCAGTAAACGTAAACAATACATTCATTTGACGTTATTAACTTCATATTTATAATTGAAATACAGTATGTCATATGCATAGTCTGGTGTAATACCCTCATCTGAACCTAATGAACCTAAGGTAATCATATGGTCAACTACAATCCTGCTGTCCCTGTCCTCTCCTCTCAGCCTGTGTCTGGGCCACACATCGTGTCCCTCTGCTGTGGAGTCACTAGTGTGCCGCTCTCCCATAAAGACGGAGGAATGAGGGACAAATGTGATTAGGGGAAGATTAGGGCAACATCTGTTTACTGTCCCCTCGCTGCTGCTGCTGCCCAGACCAGCCGTGAAGTGTTCGTGCCAGGCCATTGTAACACACACGGCTCTCCTCTCCCACACACTCACAGCTTTTGTTATTAGATACTAATCATCATCGTCATTAGTGGTATTAGTTCTGATGTAGTTGAATGAGTAATTCATGATAGGAGTATAGTGGTATTAGTTCTGATGTAGTTGAATGAGTAATTCATGATAGGAGTATAGTGGTATTAGTTCTGATGTAGTTGAATGAGTAATTCATGATAGGAGTATAGTGGTATTAGTTCTGATGTAGTTGAATGAGTAATTCATGATAGGAGTATAGTGGTATTAGTTCTGATGTAGTTGTTTGTGTGCGTGTGTGCGTATGTGTGTGTGTGTGTGTGTGCGTGTGTGTGTGTGTGTGCGTGTGTGCGTGTGTGCGTGCGTGCCTTTGTCCTAGAGTATGACACAAGCTCCGAAGACCTAAAGGCCTGAGAGAGGGAACAGACAGAGGACAGAACCCAAACAAACCATAATGTTGTAAGACCAGCCGTGTGAGAGAGAGAGACAGCATGAGGGAGGGAGTGAGCGAGAGGGAGAAAGGAAAACACGTGAGGTTAAAAGTAACAGAGGGTTTATTGTTTGTGATTCTTTGGGGAGGGAGGGAGGGACACTGAGAACAGTGCAGTGGCAGAGAGCAGCAGCTCAGCCAGACTCCAGACGCTGCCCTGTAAACAGCAACACCATAATCACTCTAATGCTACTAAAGAGCAGACCAGCAGCACAGTGGAAATTAAACAGAAATGGCACTGGATTAAACACAGTGCTCGAAGGAGGTCACCTCCAGAATATCTCAAACACTAACAGACAGACACAACACCCTCCGGCCAAACACATGACGAGGATCACATTGTTCAGTTTACAAATGGGCAGGTATCACTTACTGCTGTCAACCAGGGATGAATGTATGTACGTCACACACATGCACAAACAAACATGCACCCACAGGCACACAGACAGAGCCCATTCAGCGGGCAGGAACGCTACCAGGAGACAATGACTGCGCTGCGTAGGGCCACGGCTGCCAGTTTCTGTGCCTCTCTCTCCGGCTTTGACAGATTTGAAGTAAATAGCAGCAAACAAGCAGTTATTTCTGGCAGCCCGAGCCCCTGGTCCTTTCCAGGAGACGTGGAGCAGAGGGAGAGGGGGTGGATGAAATCACCCTAACAGATGTGATTTAAATCAATATTACATTATATGTCCCTTATTTATTTTGAAAAAAAACAGAGAACCCAACCAAAGACTCAGAATCTTGGGTTCGACAAGTGATGGAATAATTGTTTTTAATACATTTGGGGATTTTATTCCACCCCTCTTTTAATTTCCTTTTACCCCCCACTTGTCCTTCTTCATTCCTTTAGGTCTAAGCAATCCTTACTACTTAAAATAATATTATAAAAAATCCTAGCTGTCAAAAGTACAGTCTTAACAGAAACCATCTGGTAGAGAGCTGGAGGTAAACATGCACAAACAGAGCTGGGCTGACGAGGAGGAGGGGGAGGAGGACAAGTGAATGTTATGAAGAGTGACAGAGGGAGGAGGGGCGCGAGGGAGGGAGGGACCAACACACTCAACAGTACACTAAGATCAAATGTTTCCCTCCACACACACTAACACAGGAGGTGTGAACAGGTACAGTACAGAAAAGGCAGATTTGTTTGTCTGTGTGTTCATTAACACTCTTTACCTGTGACTTCAGTGACAGGATAAGTGTGTGTTCTCTGTTGAAGCTATACTGGAATCCCCAAGTCTGATGCCCATTCATAATGCTTACCTCTGAAACGTACCGACTTTCAGGTGTTGAACTGAACTGATACCAGTCATTTATTTGTTTATTTTACTTTTATCCCAACATTAACGATGCAATGGTCATAACAATGAAGGAACAATGAATGAATGAATTAGTTGAGGGGTGGCGTGGCCCCTGTCAGGTGACGTGGGAGCTGATGAGCCCTGACAGAGGGCCACTGACCTCACTTCCTCTTTAATTCTACCTGGGTGATCTACTGGCTCTCTGGCTGATCGCTTGGAAATACTAATTAATTGTAAAGAGTTAAACATCCCTACCCCTCACTGGAAACAGATGTTACTGAGGGGGAGTGGTGATACGGGAAGGAGACACCAACGCTTGAGAGACTGAGAGACTAGGAGGAAAGGTGGAGAGTGAGATAGACAGGAGGAAAGGTGGAGAGTGAGATAGACAGGAGGAAAGGGGGAGAGTGAGATAGACAGGAGGAAAGGTGGAGAGTGAGATAGACAGGAGGAAAGGGGGAGAGTGAGATAGACAGGAGGAAAGGGGGAGAGTGAGATAGACAGGAGGAAAGGGGGAGAGTGAGATAGACAGGAGGAAAGTGGGAGAGTGAGATAGACAGGAGGAAAGGGGGAGAGTGAGATAGACAGGAGGAAAAGGGTCGAGGGATGATTAAACTATCAGAAAAATCTGAGCTCCAGACAGGTGAATGCAAACAACATTACAATTTCACACCTCGCTGAGCAAATGACAGATTTCTCGGTGGTAGACCAGATTCCTACTAAGATCATACTCACTGAACCCAAAGGAACTGTACTCTGTTAACACTTACGGAATACACCAAGACAGAGACACAATGCCCAGTTGACAGACGGTGTTTGTGTGGCCTTTAAGGGCATAAAAACATGTGTTGTGACTTTTCAACACGCCATATACAAATTAAGGGATCTCATATCTCAACTCATCAGAACAGCAGGCAGCAAAAAGCAATAGTGTTTTACCCCTTATCGTGTCGGGGGGATCTGGAAGTGATCTGTGGCTGTGTGTGACATGAAAGCGGGGCTGAGGGGGTTTGGGGAAGAGGAGGGGATAGGGGGGTCTGGGAGGCACAGTTGTTGTAACCCCTGACCTTCAGCACGCTCCACAGGCTCCCAAGAAGCCACTTCAAACACAGCCCACCAGAGAGCCCCCGTGCCACAGAGAGAGAGAGAGAGAGAGAGAGAGAGAGAGAGAGAGAGAGAGAGAGAGAGGCATAGGTTCACACATACAGACAGACACAAGGACACACAAAAACATTTTGCTGTTATTGAATGAGGCTCTTCATGTGTGTGCCTGTTAGTGAACTAAAACACGTAAAAGAGACTGTGTGGCATTGAGGTGGCCACACACACTCTCTCTCTCTCATGTTCATGTAACCTAGACACAGACACAGCCACCACAGACAAACAGGCCACCACAGACCAAAGCCTTTCATCCCTCCATCCATCTATCTATTCTTCCATTCATCAATGTATTACCTCTCCATTTAACATGGTTCAACAGAGATCTGTTGAGGTCACCATTAGCTCCTCATCTCCAGTTACCACTCTCTCCTCTGAGATAAGTCTCTCTCTCTCATTCTCCCTTCTTCTACCCCCTCTCTCTCTCTTTCCTTCCTTCTCTCTGAGGGCTCTTCCTATGACCACTAGAGCTGTCCAGACCCACATTCATCCTTAACCTCATCTTTCCATTCTTCTGTTCCTCTTCCCCAGTCAACGCGCTCGCTGTAAGATATCAAACTACAAGCCCTGTCTGGCTCTCTGTCCCTCTCCTCTCTCCCAACCTTTCCTCTTGTGTGTGGTCTGGTTCAATCCTGTGGGTTTGTGCTGACCCCAAGAAAATGTGGGGGGCTGGGTGGGTGTAGCCAATGAGGATGTGGTGAGGAAATTTGATATCATCCATGAGCGATGCGACCTCCAGCGAGAAGACCTGACGCAGCGCCAGCACGCCACGCTAGCCAGGCAGCCCCCATTCCTCTCATAGCATTACCTCTATTCCTGGCCCTCGTAAAAAGACCAACCACAATAAATAAGGTTCGCTACAAACACACACACACACACACACACACACACACACACACACACACACACACACACACACACACACACACACACACACACACACACACACACACACACACACACACACACACACACACACACACACACACAGATTATTATACAAAGGGTTCTCATCCAGTACAACATACAAACACACACACACACGAATACAGTATGCAGTCTGCACTCATACACACTCACACGCAGAGAGAATTTCCTCCCCTACAGCCATCTCCCAGCACAGCCGTCCAAGGAAAAGAGTAATTTACTTTGGCTGCGTCAGCAGCAGCCACCTTGGACAGGCAGAGAGGATGGCTTGTCTTCCCAGGAGTCCCCTGGCCCTACACCACACTACAGCCAGGGAGAGAGAGAGAAGAGAGAAGAGAGAAGAGAGAGAGAGAGAGTTCCTGCCAACCACCTACTAACTGACTGTGTCCTGATCAGGGATTTCTCCACTGTTTCAAGAACACAGCTCCTCTGGCCAAAACGTAGAAACACATGATGCACATAGTTAAGTCAAGCTAACGGGTAAAGGGAGAGGAAAGCCACAATATGCAGAGGTGGAGCTAGAGAGCCCAGGACTGTTTATCACAATAATATTACTGGAATTATCTTATCTCATAAAGAATCTGACAAAAGTCCAGATTAGGGACAGAAAGAGTAAACAAACACACAAACACACACACACACACACAGCTGGAGAGTGAGGGGGATGGAGAGATTTCAGCGACTTAGGGCATCATCTGGTGATGGCCAACAGTGTTTCATAAACGACTGTACAATACACCATAAGGGTGGTCACAATTGGCACCATTTCGTAATTGGTTTGATTTCAATTTGGTGGAAAACAGCTTGTGTTCTGTGTGTCTCTGTCTGCTCACGATCACACATGTGCTAAGCTAAAACCGTCAGCACGTTCATCTGCTTAGCTCCAACTGTACAGATCTCACATGAATAAAACATCTACAGTATTCTATTGGAAAAATGGGCTTACAATCCCTATCCCTTTTCATTGTTATACTGCCACAGGCTAGTATGAGAATACCACCACCATTCTGCACTGCCTAAAATGACAGAGACCATGAATTCTTGAGTCAATGAGGCTAACAAATGTTAACAGCGTGGCTCACTCTCTATCGACCCTTTCAGTCCCGACCGCCGGCACCATTGTAGCAATTAGGATAATGAATGTGGTTTGCTGGTAGGTAATCACACGCATACTGTACTGTACAGCCTCCTTCCTACATACAGCCGCTCAACTATGAATGGTTTCATAACACTTCTCCAAACCCCCTCCACCACTCAGCCCTAACTCCTACACCCTTCCTTTCCGCCCTGTTCAAATCTAAACAAAAGACACATCTGGTCTCTCTCTTACTCTCCCTCCCTCCTTCTCACATTCTCCCTTTCCTTCTCTTACTCTCCCTCCCTCCTCCTCACGTTCTCCCTTTCCTTCTCTGCTCTCCCTCCTGCTTTTTCTCCAGGCCTCTTCTTTCGACTGTTTCTCCAACACAGGAGCAACATGTTGTCTCGGGAAGAAACATTTGGATGGAGGAGTTTGTGTGAGAGGAGTCAGTGTCTGTCCATTTTGTTTGCTGACATGCAGTTCTGATCAGGTGAGGTCGATCATGTAACATTACAGCATCACCACACAGTATAAGACCAAAAAAATCCTTTAGGAATTACAGCACATTCTAAGATATTACAATGGAGGCAACCTTAAAATACCTAACCTACTGGAGGGGAGCATGTCGTTGTAACGGCTGTCGTTGAAATGAGACCAAGGTGCAGCGGAGGATGTGTTCATCTTGAAAGGTTTTAATGACTGAATGAACACTATACAAAAAAGAACCCAAAAGAACGACCAGCAACAGTTCTGTCAGGAACAAACTCTAAACAGAAAACATTCACCCACAAACCCCAAAGGAAAAACAGGCTGCCTATGTATGACTCTCAATCAGCAACAACGATCTACACCTGTTCCTGATTGAGAGCCATACACGGCCGAAACAAAGAAAACCACCAACATAGAAAAAGAAACCTAGAACGCCCACCCATGTCACACCCTGGCCTAACCAAAAATAGAGAACAAAAAACCCTCTCTATGGCCAGGGCGTTACAGTCGTTCAAATAAAAAAATATTGATTGTCTTCTCAAAAGACATCCCCTTCATCAAATATGCAGAGACATCACAGGGAATATCTCCTGTTGTCATGCAGTTGGGAAGCAGTGTTAGTAGGCGTGCATAGTGTCTATACAAGTTAAGAAGACGTGTATATTTGGCCTGTTGGTGTGTTAACTACAGCTACAGGAGTGATCCTCTGTAGCCATGCGTGGTCAGCAGGTGGAGAGAGGCTTGACTGAGCCCAGACCCAGGTCACTCTGAGGTCAAATCAGCCAGCGCCCTCTCATTTACCCAGGTTGCTATTATTACACTGCTATACTCTCTCGCCTCCCTCCCTCCCTCCCTCATCTTCTCTCATCTCGCACTCGCTCTCTCTCCCTTCACCCCCTCTCCCGTTCTCACTCTCTCCCTCCCCATTTCATTTTTTTTATATAGAGAAAACATTCCTCCTCCCCCATTCGGCTCCAGAGAAACCTGGTGCTTATTTTCAGTGCCCTAAATTGATAGCAAATGCTCTCCTCTTCTGGCATTAACACTGAGGATACGTGGAACACTTTCTTGGCCGTAATGATCCCTGTGTTTTATGTTTTTGAAGGTGTTATTTTTTAATATAATTTGACTCCATGTGTTTTCATTGAATTTTGGTGGGGGGAAAAGCCTGCAGCCTAAGTTTCTCTGTGAGTGCGTGTTTGAGTCATAGACTTTTGTTTTTCAATAAGCCCCCCACTTTACCCTACAACCAAACCTGGTTAGCCTCAGCTGTCTTTACCCATAATTCAACAATCATTTTTTTCTCCGCTAGCGAAAGCCTAACTGCTCCCTTCCTATTGTTGCAGCCAACAGAGTTCTGCTGGACCAAAATGGCCTCTGTTACGAATATAGGAAGAAAATGCACCTCAGCACTGGTCCAGCCAGGATATTTGTTTATTTGTTTAGTAGCATAATCATTACTATTAGGATTTTATTAAAGAGACCATATTTAAAAGACCATTTTATGGTTAAGTCAAATAGACCCTGTGCTCCTTTAATATCCCATAATAAAACACTACATCTTCTTCATAGAACTGAGCATTTCTCTTTCCCCACCTTCACCTAAGAAGATGGACTCAGGGAAGGTGAACATACTATTTTCAGGTTGAAGGTGGCCTCTAATTAGTGTCTTCCTCTCAGAGTCATTGTGCAACCAGTTCCCTAAACCTCCCTACCTGTCCTCCTTCTCCTCCGTCAGGGGAACAGCTCTGAGTTGGGCTGGAGACTGGACGGCCCAATGTGCAGCGTTGCCCCTGAGAGACGGTCCATGGGACCTGGTCGGCCGGGCCTAATGCGTGTTTGTGTTGGCGAGGCTTCAGCATTCCACATGTCATTGTGATTTTCAGCTCCGTGACCTCAGGAGACCCACTGCGCTGAGGAGCACAAATGGACCATGACAGCCTCTGCACCTGGCCTCCACCTCCCATTGGTCCAGCCTAATTCCAAAATGTGCTTCTCACTCTTTGTTTGGCTCCTGCACAGTCTTAAAAGCTCTTCATGGCTCTCTGATTGGTCCTGACTGATTCCTAATTCGGCTTGCCTCTGAAGCCCAGCTATGAGCCTCCTCACTGTCTACTTGACCTCAGAGCTCTGACTGGATCCAGCTTATAAACAGAATTCTTCTCATCACCACCTGACATGATCTCAGGGATTCCCTACTATCAGATGCACGGAACGAAAAGCAGAGATAATACATTACACCTGAACTTACACACACTCAGCCTGGTTGGTTGATGCTTTGAACCTATTCACTCGTTACAAGCAGGGAATCCCATCACAAGGCCTGGGGATTTTCCCTGACTGCAGGCCTGAAGGAGAGTGTGTGGAAAATAATTAAACTGAAGAACAATTCCCATTGAGGGAGGGCACAGGCCGTGCTTTCACACTGCTAAAGCCTGGGGGAGGTCAGGCTCTTACTAAAGGAGCATTTACCCCACTGTGGCTTTATCCTAATTAGCCAGCGGAACATGCACATGAACTTACGGCCCTGGTCGAACCTGGAAGCAGCCACACAGGGAAACTCTGTGACTTTGAGTCAACTCTGCATTACCAGCAGACTCAGTCATGGGGCTTCTCCTACAAAATGAAATTAGAGGCTAACAACGTTAGAAGTGCTAATTACAGTCTCATGCTAACAGGCTGGGCCAGTACAGTCTGCTATGTTGATGGTCCATGTTCATGTGAGCCCTCCTCCAGCTCCATGTCACAGTGCCACCTCCCATCTCCTCCCTAATGCTCCGCCCATATCTCACCTGGATGACCCGGCCCCCCCACCCCATCCCACCTCAAACACCTCCCCTCCTAAAACACTCATTTGTCAGTAAAAGGAGGAGGAGAGGGGTGGAGAAGGAGAGAGGGGCATGACGAGAGGATCTTTTCACACCCAGGGAACAGTGAGGGCCCAGGGGCTGAGCTCAAACTGGATTTATCTGCCGCCTGTCCTCAGGTAAACCAGCCTGCTCTCACTCCCCCACTGCCCCAGGGCCTTCCTCTATACACGCTCTCTTTCCTTCTCTCTCTCTCTTTCTCTCCATAACTCTCTCTCTCTCTTTATGTAACTCTATTTTTCTTTATGTTGCTCACCATAACACGCTATCTCTAAATCAATCCCTCACACTCCCACACACATTCACTCACTCTGTCACTCACTCTCCTTTCCAACATTCTCTCTACAGTATCTTGGCCCCGCCGTTCCTAACTCTGTCTCGCGCTCCACTCTCCCTCTCCCTCTCTCCCTCAATCCCTGGCATTAACAGAGACTCCTCTGTAACAGCACCATAAACCCTGACACCCCATAGCTCTCTGGGAAGGTGTGAAAGTCGCAATTCAATCCGGTTAGTTTATTCAACTGCAGTCGGTAAGATAATAAATGATAGTGTATAATAAACCAGTGGTAATAAAATAAATCCTCGGAGCTAAACAGCGAGGGACCCTTGGAGGGTGTCTTCTCTCCCCACATAGACACGTCACTAATGACACAGAGTTTTTAGTCGTTCTTAACGTATGGTACAGCACCAGCCTCACGTTGAATACACACATCACTGGGGCACGGGGTCACATCAGAGCTACCCCCGTTACTCAAAACTTAACACAATAACTGTCAGACGTTGTCAAAGTGCAGAACAATGCCGTGGCGGAATCTCCCATTTCATACTTTTGCAATCGAGACCAAATTGTCTGCCCCCTCGCCAAAACACTTCAAATGAGACCTGCCCTGGGGATATGTCTCAGTATGGTTTACACACTAAAAACAAACACTCTCCCATTCCAGCAGCCAGAGAAATGGATGTGGGTTTCCAGAGGGCTGGGAGAGAGGGAGGGAGGGCTGTGCTGCAGAGGTGGGAGAGAAAGATAGGGAGCTGAAATGAGAGAGGGAGGGAGTGCTGCTGAGAGTGAAAGTTTTATGACAATAATGAGATGCCTCTGTGCCACCCACTGACCGCATCAAGACTGCAGTAATGACAGGGCTTGCAGAACACATGAGGGAGTGTGTGTGTGTTTGTGTGTGTGTGTGTGTGTGTGGTCTAACTTTACTAGTCCTCACAAGGATAGTAAAACAAGAAAGAAAAAAGGTGGGGACATTTCGCCGGTTCCCAAAAGGAAAAACGCTAACGGGTTAGGTTTAGGTTAGAATTAGGGTTAGAATTAGGGTTAGGAGTTAGGGTTAGATTTAGTTTTAGGGTTAGGGGTTTGTGGTAAGGTTAGGGTTAAGGTTAAGGAAAATAGTATTGTGAATGGGAATACATATTTAGGTCCCCACTTGGATAGTAAAACCAATGTGTGTGTGTGTGTGTGTGTGTGTGTGTGTGTGTGTGTGTGTGTGTGTGTGTGTGTGTGTGTGTGTGTGTGTGTGTGTGGTCTAACTTTACTAGTCCTCACAAGGATAGTAAAACAAGAAAGAAAAAAGGTGGGGACATTTCGCCGGTCCCCAAAAGGAAAAACGCTATTTTAAGCTAACGAGTTAGGTTTAGGGTTAGAATTAGGGTTAGGTTTAGGGTTAGAATTAGGGTTAGGTTTAGGGTTAGGTTTAGGGTTAGAATTAGGGTTAGGTTTAGGGTTAGAATTAGGGTTAGGAGTTAGGGTTAGGTTAATTTTAGGGTTAGGGGTTTGGCGTAAGGTTAGGGTTAGGGTTAAGGTTAAGGAAAATAGTATTGTGAATGGGAATACATATTTAGGTCCCCACTTGGATAGTAAAACCAATGTGTGTGTGTGTGTGTGTGTGTGTGTGTGTGTGTGTGTGTGTGTGTGTGTGTGTGTGTGTGTGTGGGTGCGTGCGTGTGTGAGACACACATGCCCTTGTGTCAAGGCTGAAAAATTACCCAATTTATTGGATGCCATTTTGTCAACATACACACATGTTTCAAAATAATACACAACCAGTATGCATACTGTATGCATAACATGCTCTTCACACTCACTCCCGCTGTCAAAGCATCGTCTGCATGATTTCTTAGTGACAAAATGTGTCCAGCGCATCTCACCGATTACTCGACATTGCACTCACGGCGTCTCCCTGTCCTTGGTGAGCTCATGTTAAAGTGGACACAGCGGCTAGCATGCTAAGTGAGATGGGACGGCTCAGAGGCCAGGGATTGGGCTGTGAGCAGATGTCCTTTCACGAAATGTCACAGACGACACAGCCGCGTCCGGTGCAGCTGGCCTGCATGTATCAGGGCGAGAGGCTCAGAGCTGGCGTTCAAGCTACACAACGTAAGCGGAAAGACATTCGAAGCCAAACCGAACCAAAATAAAATCTGAAGGTTTAGCCTCCAGTGTGTGTAGGACCAGACCGAAAAGAAACACCGCTACGGACCTGAGACGCAGAGAAAACCCTGGTATTTTTCACAAACAGCTAGTCAACCATCAAAAGAGCCTCTGTACTAAAGGCCATTTCAGTTAGAGTTCTGGCCAGGTCAACTTCACTGAGAGAAAAAAATGATATATTTTAATGATATATATATATATATATATGGATGTGGGTTTATATATATATATATATATATATAGAGAGAGAGAGAGAGAGAGAGAGAGAGAGAGAGAGAGAGAGAGAGAGAGAAACAAAGGTTTATTTGATTAACGCCTTCGAAGATTCAGTATGGGAAAATAATGTGTGTAATTTGGAACTGTTTGTTTTGCATTAGGCTATATAATATCACACATAGAAAGCCCCCGAATAAGAGATGTGTGAATAGAGCCATCTTTTTGTAACGTGGGTTTTGGGAAACATATCAAATGTGTCTAACCAAGATGGTTAAAACATGATGTCAAAGCAGATGTCTTCAATCAATGTCAACCAGTTTGACATAATCCACACCATATTATGCACTGTAATTTGGCTGAGCAGAATATAATGTAACTACGAGATTAGTGTGACACAGGTATCTGAGTCAGAGAGCACAGACAGGAGTCTTCTCTGTGAGGAACCTAGGGCTTCAAATTGTTAGGTTAATCGTGTCTCTTATCAGAAGGATTTCCCTATGAGGCTGCCAGGGTTGTGGATTTGAGTTCCTGTCCAAAGATCAAAACAGGTCTTCCACCAGAGCATTACATTTTCATTGTGTATTACAACGGTCAGAATTGACCCCGACATTTTTGTCTGATGACTCACACGGAATTCTTCGGCTGCTATATGGATGGCTACTGTACATACTTCAGTCTGAATCTGCCATCATTGAAGTCGTTCGTGGTAACATGGGGCGTTGTACAAAATAAAGTCATCAGCTTTTGTTTAAACTACTAGCTCACAGCTCGGACACCCATGCATAACCCACAAGACATGCCACCAAAGGTCTCTTCACAATCCCCAAGTCCAGAACAGACTATGGGAGGCATACAGTACTACATAGAGCCATGCCTCATGGAACACTATTCCACATCAGGTAACTGATGCAAGCAGTAGAATCCGGTTTACAAAACAGATACAAATACACCTTATGGAACAGTGGGACATTGAAGATACACACACACAGGCACAGACACATATACACATAATAAGACATGCACTCTACACACATGTACACATGGATGTTGTATTGTAAATATGTGATAGTGGAGTAGTGGCCTGAGGGAACACACTAAATGTATTGGGTAAAGTGTTGTGAAATGTAATGTCATGTAATATTTTAAATTGTATATAACTGCCTTAATGTTGCTGGACCCCAGGAAGAGCAGCTGCTACTTTGGGGATCCTTAATAAATACAAATACAAATAGTGACTGGATCGTCTCTACCCACAGTATCAAAGCCAATGACGAATTTTGAAAACGTCGCTTTACCCATGTGTGTTCTGGCTCTGGCCCAACCCATTGGTTTCTGAGACCAATCAGATGGTTTGAATGTGTTCGCATTATGTAAGGCCCTCATACTCTATTCTGGACCTCGAAGCAAGTTCCACTGTGTCTTTTCATTATTCCCCTCTAGTCAGGAACTGATTTAGAGCACTCACCTGGGACACCAGGTGGGTGCAATTAATTATCAAGTAGAACAGAAAACCAGCAGGCTCCGGACCTCGTAGGGTAAGAGTTGAATACCCGTGCTAAAAGGGCCCGGGAGGGAGTCAAATTCAGAGGAGAAGAAACAAACGTTTGCCCAGAGTAATGAATCTGGGTAACCAAGCAACCGAAATTGGCCGAAGCATTTGTAGACTGTCTGCTGCATGTAAAAGAGAAAGCTCTGACCAAGGTATGGAATATTCCACCAGGTCACTCCTGAACCTTCAGCGTGAATCGGCTCTCGCTAGAACCCATTCCGCAGCCAGAGCAGAAGGTAAAATAAACTCTGATGAAAGGAGCAGAAACAACAACAAAAAAGTAAGCATCAACTCTGTATTCTCTGGGGCCAAAACCACAGATAAAAATCGAACCGCAGAATGGAGGCCAGATTGCTCTAATTCACTGTCATCTCTGCTTTTTTACAGCAGAGCCTGGAGAGAGAGTGAGAGTGAGAGCGAGAAGTCCTGATTCTCCCGCCCACACCTACTCCTCTCTTCCATTCACAATGTCTCTTAATAAATTGTTTGCCCTCTCCTTTTAATGTCAGTCTCTAAATCATCAGCTCTTAAAATAAACACAGCGGCTTGGATTACTCTCTAAATCTCTGCCTGTGCTGCTAAGGAGCACGGGCAGAGGGACTCAGGCTCAGGTAATTCCGTTTGGGTGCTCCCCTGTAGGTTTGGGTTGCTGGAGGAGAGCCTCAATCATATTAAACAAAGTAGTATAACGGAAACTTGAGTACAACTCTGGAGCAGGGTGGTCTGAGTCAGATAATACAGCAACTAGCGCATGTTAGCACAAAAACTATAAGGCAAAGAGATCTGCAAACATCTCACGTCAAGAATCCCTGACTTTAACATTATTTGAACATCATCCCTAAGGCCATTTGAATTCAAAGTGAATTCTGACAAAACATACCATATGTTATTGGACCTTAACCAACAAATCCAAGTTTCCCAGTCAAGTGTGGTGACAGATTGCACCCAGTCTAGGACCGGTGGAGGGGACCAAGTCAGGGCCTGCTGTAGCCATTCTGTACACCCTCCACTCAGGGCAGGGGCACCCAGTATGAGCAGTGAGGCGAATCCCAGGTCCTGGGCCTACTAGGTGTGTGTGTGTGTGTGTGTGTGTGTGTGTGTGTGTGTGTGTGTGTGTGTGTGTGTGTGTGTGTGTGTGTGTGTGTGTGTGTGTGTGTGTGTGGCATCAGGTGTAAACTGGGGTTCAGGTGCTGGGTGGGTGAGTGGGAGCACTGGGAGACTGTGGGGAGAAGCAGGCACACATATGCTGTGCTACGGATGCCGTTTGTTGTCGCTTGCTCTGCCACTATTGCACACACGTGCGCATGCACAAAGGTGCACACACACACACACACACATACACACATACACATAAACATACATAGACTCACTCATAGGAGTTGAGATCTTTGGGGATCTTTCGGTTGTTTTGAAGGGCAAAAAAGATTGTGTTTGAAAAATGAAAGGGAAAGAGATGTAGCCTCATGTTTATGAAGTATAACACTATTTTCAAAGGGTGGCTCTGAACGGTACAGTAGCTCTGCCCCATGAGAGGAGGCTCTCTCATAGGCCCTGCATTTGAACTAATCTCATAACTGGGCCATCAAAACACGGAGACACTTCCTGTGTGCACAGAATGGGACACCTAGGATAGTCACTACTGAACCACTACTGCACCTTTAGAAGTTATTCAATGAACAAACATAGGTCTGTAACAGGCCCACTGAAGCTAAACTCTGAACCAAGGTCTCAGAGATCCCTCAGATGCGTTTGACTAAAGGAGACCAAGATGGAGTGAATCTTCTCTTTGAGTATGTATTCCTGTATTGGCATTTCTGCTTGAATTCAGACATATTCATGTTAGTAATGCTCTGTCTATTGGGTGAAACAGATCGGAGTGGATTCCTCTGGCAGCTCAGTGCCCTGCGGTTGCCTACGTTACGGGTCAGAGTGCCACAGCAACAGCCCAGCACCACACTCTGTGTGCCAATAGGAGCTGTCCTAGAAGCACCTTGGATACCGACCAGCAAAGGTATGCAGGGAACAGGGGTAGGTGCCATGGCAACCCCTTGCAGGGGCTTTCTGGTCAATTACTCAAAGCACAGGTATGGTTGTGTGCATCAAAAGAGCAGGCACCGGCCTCAGACACTAAATACCCCAAACACAATGAGTTGACTTCCAAAATGTGAGAGCTCATAAGTAAATACATAAATACATCAATATGCACCGTGCAATCTCATAAACGTGCTACTTTCTGCTTTAATCTTCTCCATAGTTTCTTATTGCTTGTGAAAAAAACATGTTGTTTTTCATTCTTTTATGAAATGTATGCATTGGAATTACCAATAAGAATCCAAAAGAGTCTGAAATTATAGGTGAGTGCAGAAGTGTTGACAGTTGACGGTTATAATGAGAATGTTACCATCCCAAATTATGCCTGTGGAATGGAGCCTCCGGTCCATATGAAAAGCAAACAGACGGCATAATGAAGTGAAAGTGTCAGCTGATTTTGTGCTGGAGCCCAGAGCCAAGTGGAGCTGAGCCCTGCTTCCTCTTTAAGGAGGGAATGACTGGACTGGGTAGCAGAACCCAGTAGAATAGCCCTGCTTCCTCTTTAAGGAGGGAATGACTGGACTGGGCAGCAGAACCCAGTAGAATAGCCCTGCTTCCTCTTTAAGGAGGGAATGACTGGACTGGGCAGCAGAACCCAGTAGAATAGCCCTGCTTCCTCTTTAAGGAGGGAATGACTGGACTGGGCAGCAGAACCCAGTAGAATAGCCCTGCTTCCTCTTTAAGGAGGGAATGACTGGACTGGGCAGCAGAACCCAGTAGAATAGCCCTGCTTCCTCTTTAAGGAGGGAATGACTGGACTGGGCAGCAGAACCCAGTAGAATAGCCCTGCTTCCTCTTTAAGGAGGGAATGACTGGACTGGGCAGCAGAACCCAGTAGAATAGCCCTGCTTCCTCTTTAAGGAGGGAATGACTGGACTGGGCAGCAGAACCCAGTAGAATAGCCCTGCTTCCTCTTTAAGGAGGGAATGACTGGACTGGGCAGCAGAACCCAGTAGAATAGCCCTGCTTCCTCTTTAAGGAGGGAATGACTGGACTGGGCAGCAGAACCCAGTAGAATAGCCCTGCTTCCTCTTTAAGGAGGGAATGACTGGACTGGGCAGCAGAACCCAGTAGAATAGCCCTGCTTCCTCTTTAAGGAGGGAATGACTGGACTGGGCAGCAGAACCCAGTAGAATAGCATGAATCTTCCACAGACTCAACAAAATAATAAAAGGTGTGTGTGCGTGTGTTTTATTGTATACTATTCTCCCACCATGAGTACATTTATGAGAAAATAAGCATTATAACAGTTATGAGCAGAAACTGAGCAGTCTAAATTAAATAGACAGTTGCCACTTGCCACTTGGTCAAATGTTGCCCATTCATAACTGTACACAACTGTATAGAATCAGCATGAAGCATTTCTGAAGACTTTTCTCCTAATTTGAGTTTTAGAAGTAAATATTTGAGTAACAAGTCTCACAATGCCATCGTGACTAAATTACTGTATCTAAAAGAATGGCCAATTGTTTATTAACTAATTCATTTAGAGAGTGAAAAACTAGTGGAAATAATATCATTGTTTTGATATGATCAAAAGTGCTGTCTCCTTCTCTGTTGGTTTGGCAAAGGCATGTTTGTTTTTCAGCTGCTCAGAGGCGTAGCGGGTTTATTTATTTATTAGATTCCCATTAATTAAAACATTTGCACTGACAAACAGGCAAAAGGACGCATTAGCACCTAGTTTACACCCTGCATCCCCTGGCTGTCAGCTGGCGTGGCAGAGCTCCGACGGCGCACACGCCTTTAAGTGATGCAGAACCAGAGAGGGTCTGAGATCGCCAGGGAATCTCAGCTCATCAACACAGACAGAATTAAACATCATGATATCACTGAATGGCAGTTAATATTGTACTAAAACAGAACTGTGTTTGTCTGCAGGGCTAGGAATGTAATTGTAGCATTAGCATGCCCAACTTGTTACTGTATGTTAGTGCCCCCATACCATGTCTTCCAAAGGGAGTGATGCCCTTACCTCTCTCTCCCTCACCTCCCCGTTATTTCAATGAACAAAAGAGGGGCTCTTGAGGCCGTGGGTGGATCCATAAAAGGAAGAAAGAAGCAGTGCTCCTGGTCCTTGCTGAATGGGGCCCTTTCACACTTATAGACGCCTGTTTACTCTAAGTCAATAATGGGCCTAATTTTCTGATCATTATGGAGTCATTCCACCCACCCCCACACCCATCGTTTTACGCTCTCCCATCATTCAGGCCGAATGTTCTCCGTGAAGGCCCAGGTCTCTGTCCAAACGGATTTGAGGCTCGCTCGCAGATGCAAATACAAGTCAATTGTGATTTGTTTTATTTTTTTGGTGTGCCTGTCAAACCCTCATCACGCCCCCTCACAAGCCATATTCTCTCTCTCCATTGTTCATCTGTGAGATGTGAAAAAATGCTATAGCAGCTGGGAACATAATCTATAAAGAATGACTATTTTATGTTATTTTGAATATAGATGTATTTTTACAGCGTGTTTACTATGCAGTTTACTGTTGTTACTTAGTAAATACCATTTTGTTATTTAGCATGAAGTCATTCTCCTTTCTCATTGGGCAAGATCTGAGAATGAGCCTCCATTTTGTTTTGGACCAGTATCCCTTACAGCACAATCACACTGAAAGTAGCAACACTAAAAAGTAATATGAAAATATTCTCACAATGTATCACCGTTTGATAAAATGCTGATTATTATATTATGAAATAAAAAGAGGTCAAGAAATATAAAATAATATACTATATCATCTACATTTTAGCGCTGATATTTCCTGTCGGCTCGCTAAAAAAGCCACAGACATGACGGAGGGAGATGAGACCGCGAAGGGGGGGAAGTGTTCATCGAAACCATCGAAAAAAGGTTAAAAACGAGAGAAAGAAAGGATCAGAAGGAGAGGCTGGCAGAGGCTGTGTGGCGGTTTGAAAAGCTGGCACCTTCCAAACAGAGCTGCAGCTTTGGGTGCCAAACGCTGCCAACCAGCCACACTGAGTTCTGCCCTGCCTCTCTTTGTCTTCACCATGGCATTTTGCATCATCTGTATTTAGAGCTATTCTTTTACATTATATTAGATTGAGTGATGTCACTACGGCCACAATTACTACTAATAACACCACTAACAATAATACAATAAATCATAATAATAGATATAGAATGAAACATTTAGAGTTCTCATAAAACATTTTTGGGGAAAACTATGTTGCTACTCTATTTAAATGGCAGAATTTGATAGGGAGTAAATAACATACTGATAGAGATCCCGTATCAGTATTTCCAGACTGTCTGTGCCTCCACTGTCCCGGGTTCCGTACGGAAAGAGCTGTCCCAATTACAGGACAGCCTTTCCCCGGCTCTGCTCTACTGGGCCGGGCTCGAGCGGATCAGAATCTGGCTGGGAACTGGGCGGGCAGCTCTCATCCCTTCTCTCGCTCCCTCGCTCCTCGGCACAGGGAGCTGAGAAAGGCCAGTCCACCCCTCCTGCGTGGGTATATGTTTTTGGCGACAGACAGATTTTACGCCTGGCGTCTGTACAAAAAGGCTATAAGAAATCAAGCAGTGAGACGACACAGCAGTAGAGACCAAAAAAATGCATAAAAATACAAAAACAAACATCCCAGCTCATCCTTCTTCAGCCTTTTCATTCAGATGAAGATGAACAAAATTATATTTATAAGGAGGGCTGAGACAACTAAACAATTGTATATGTTTCCATGCCCATGATGCTGTGCTTGCTATAATGTGTTATTTCACTACGATACATATTTTTTAAGTATGTGTCCATTTTAAATCAGTAAAAACAAAATGATAAGCACAAAATCATAATTAACAGAAAATAACATTTTAAAAATGCTGCCAAAAGGGTATACCATTACAATCCACAGTCACTCTAGATAAAATAATGAATTATTTGTAATGTGCAATTTAAAAAACAAACACCTTTTTTCTTGGGACAGCTAAAACCAAGATGCCTAAAGGAGACAGTTATATTATGCACTTGACCCTGTGAATGTATTGTTTTTATAAAGAAAATGGGATACTGTGATAAAGTATGTCAGTGTACTAACAAGCCAGTAAATGCACTGTGATTAGGGAGGAATTATGGGTAAAAGTGGTTAAGGAGTGCACAGTGTCCCCGCAATCCTAAACGCCTAACAGGTTGAATCTTTTCATCTGTTCCTCAGACTTCCTATCACCCTCGAATAATCTGTTTACCAGGGATTCCATACACTCTGCGCTCCTCACACACACAAAAAGGGAACTGGGAAAACTAGGGCCCTGAAAACGGGCCAAGCTAGGCTGTTTGAGATCCCTGCACCCTTTGCATATTAAAAACCCCACTGTGTCAATGACACTGTTCTGTCATGAGTGGCTCGCCGACGCTCAAACTTTATTGGTGCATTTATTCAAATGACAACAGCATATTAAACTTTCCATTGAGAGGGTTCACGGGGTGTTTTTCACATGAGATGAATGTGGCCCCCCTCACGCCGGTTCTCAGTATTTCTCTGTCGGCCCGGGTTACAGACCCAAGCCAGAACATTGGAGGAACACAGTTCTGTTCTTCTTCCAGAAGTCAGCAGTTCAGTTTGTTTATTGGCCAAGGAAAAGAGCAGATCTTTTTTCCTGTAAAACTCATGGTTCTTTTTAAAATACTTTTAATGTCCGCCGCTTTTCCTTCATCACCCTATATCTGAGAGACAAACACTCTAGGCTAAAGCATGACGTACCCAGACTTAAAGGATCCACATGACCGTGTGGTCCCATCCACACTCTCTCTGTGTCTGGGTACAGGGACAGAGACAGTATGAGACAGAATGGTGCAACAGCAGAATCAGAGAACATAGGACCAACGCCCATCCACAACCCCAAAACCTTCCCAGGCCTGCCTTCATAATAGACAAAGACAAAGACGCAAAGGGCTGGCTGTATTTTTGGGGGAAATACAATTCTGTGTCACATTTGGCAACTTCATATTCATTCAAAAAATCTGATAATACTATTATCTCCTTTTAAAGCTCAGGATATTGTGCAAATCATATTAAATCTGTACGATAGATAAGGTTGACAGGGTGTTAAGTCTTAACTCTCTGTCGGTCTCCAAGGCTCTCACTCTCTTTGTTCGGTTTGGTTAAATCATTCTCTCTGTTCTCTGCCGTGGTTTGTGAGATGGAGAGTCTGGGAGATGGAGATGGGCTCGTGGTCCCGGCAGGTCAGTGCCAGAGTCCACCGCACCGTGGAGCTGGCATAGGTCAGCGACCCAACAATGCACATCCCTGGACAAGATCTCTCCTAGCATGGTGGACAGATTAGGGGTGCACTCAGAAACATCTTTTTATCATCACAGAGCAGTAATGAGAGCCGTATGAGAGGGAGCACGCTCCAAACATGACTAATACTGGAACAGCGGCGATTCATCAGACTGACAAATATGGAACACACCGCACAAAAACATGAACTTTTCCCATCGCGCAGTGACCTGAGCTGGGCCTTGGCAGGGCCTGGCTGGCTGGCTGAGCTGTGCTTTATTCAACATCTGATCAAAGATGAGCTCAGCCCGTTCTTCCTCCACATCCCTGAACCATTATCATCAGCAGCATCAGGAATTACCTCAGGACAACCAGTCCTGGGTGACTGACTCTCACAGGTTAAACGCAATTGCATTAAGTTGGGTGAACAGCCAGGTATTTGTCTAAAATACTTTTGATAAGGGGCCTTGCAGCTGTGGAGCGGCAGTGTAAGCTGCTTTGATCAGTAATAGCTAGCCCTCACTGTCCCGCCCATAAGGCCTAAGTCTATAATTGGACAAAAGCACTACTGCAGAGGAGGAGAGGAGTCTCCTGTCACTCATACTGCAGGGGAAAAACCTGCAGCTGGCGACGGTGACATCAGTGGGCAGGAGAACTGTAGCACACCGACGGCTCAGATGCAGTGATAAGGCCTGGACTCTGATAGCTTCTGAAAGACACAGACACCCTGTGATAGGGAGCTAAGAATAAAACGGTAACATTGCCACTCCAAAGGTTAAAATGGAACCACTCACTGTTCCCCCTCTCTCCCCTACACTCAGTGAACTTTTAACCCCATCTCCTTCAGAGGCTCTACTGGTTCATGCTTTTTAAAATGGTACTTTTCATTCTTGCAGTGTACAGTGGAGGGAGTGTGGGCTGCTGTTGAGGTGTTACGGTGGTGAAGCTTATGGGCAGGAGAACCAGGTGGAGCCTATGGCTGTCCGCCGACAGTTCTATGCCGTCTCTGTAGAAGTGAGGAGGCCTGAAAGGCTTATGCATTTGCCAACAAGGGCAGCTCAGACCCAGCTTTTAAAACACTTTCTATTCGCTGACATGAGTGTGGACAAAGATGCAGGGAAACAACGATTTCAACAAAAGGTAACAAAAAACAATGATTTATGATGGAATACCACCCTGTACAGAGGCACAAAGCCAACCCACTGGGCAAAAAACGGTTAAATTGACATTGTTTCCACATCATTTAACCAAAATATTCTATGTGATGACGTTGAATCAACGTGGAAAACTGATTGCATTGGCAAAAAGTAATCAATGTAAGGGAAATTCCTATTTTACCCATCTTTTAACCTAAATCCAATGACACTGTGGGGAAAAAATTACGTTGAATTAACATTAGTTGACAACTCAACCAAATGTAAATCAAAACTAGATGTTGAACTGACGGCTGTGCCCAGTGGGAGTGAGAGAATAATATATTTAATTTTGCTGAACTGCAGCAACCATTTAAGTTTCAGAAAATAAATTAATCTTGACATACGTAAACACACGCACGCACGCACGCACGCACGCACGCACGCACGCACACACACACACACACACACACACACACACACACACACACACACACACACACACACACACACACACACACACACACACACACACACACACACACACACACACACACACACACACAGAAGGGTAAAACAGTATCGGGATGACTGGTGAATACTGGCACAGGGTAAAAGAGCTAAACTCTAAAGGGCGGCTTCACAGGGAGCTAATCTGAGCCTGGGTTAGCGGCAGCACATTGTGAAACAGGAAGACGAGCTCACAGAGGCCCAGCTAACTGACGTTGAGTTACACACTGTGCTGAAAAGAACACGGCATGGGGTACTCTGCAACAGAGGCCTGCAGCACCACGGTGCCAAGAAGCAGAATTAGGGCTCTGTAACTGTACACTTGCCTGGTGTAAGACAATACATTTCTTTAGCCCTATACTAATGGATAACCAAGGCAGGAGAGGGTTCTACGTACGTGAGGGTTCCATCAGCCCATACGTGAGTCAATCAACTAACTGCACCCACAGCATACCTGACTTCACTTTTCACTTGAGTGTTTCATTGCTAACCGACAATAGGAAACAGAAAACAAATGGAAGATTCATAAAATAGCCTCCAACACTCTACTCAACAAACTGGATGCAGTCTATCACAGTGCCATCCGTTTTGTCACCAAAGCCCCATACACTACCCACCATTGCGACCTGTACGCTCTCGTTGGTTGGCCCTCGCTTCATACTCGTCGCCAAACCCACTGGCTACAGGTTATCTACAAGTCTCTGCTAGGTAAAGCCCCGCCTTATCTCAGCTCACTGGTCACCATAGCAGCCCCCACTCGTAGCACGCGCTCCAGCAGGTATATCTCACTGGTCACCCCCAAAGCCAATTCCTCCTTTGGTCGTCTTTCCTTCCAGTTCTCTGCTGCCAATGACTGGAACGAACTGCAAAAATCTCTGAAGCTGGAGACTCATATCTCCCTCACAAGCTTTAAGCACCAGCTGTCAGAGCAGCTCATAGATCACTGCACCTGTACATAGCCCATCTGTAAACAGCCCATCTATCTACCTACCTCATCCCCATACTGTATTTATTTATTTATTTATCTTGCTCCTTTGCACCCCAGTATCTCTACTTGCACATTCATCTTCTGCACATCTACCACTCCAGTGTTTATTGCTATATTGTAATTACTTCGCCACCATGGCCTATTTATTGCCTTAACTTACCTCATTTGCACTCACTGTATATAGACTTTTTGTTTTCTTTTGTTCTACTGTATTATTGACTGTATGTTTTGTTTATTCCATGTGTAACTCTGTGTTGTTGTATGTGTCGAATTGCTATGCTTTATCTTGGCCAGGTCGCAGTTGCAAATGAGAACTTGTTCTCAACTAGTCTACCTGGTTAATTAAAGGTGAAATAAAAAATTAAAAAATTAAATTCAGCACGATCACAGTGGACTGTTCAGTTATAGAAAATGACGAACGCCAAAAGCAAAATCTTCAAACAGCAAATGTATAGTCAGACAGAAATTGCAAGGTTACTTAATAAACATGAAAAATGTGCTATGTCAAGACTCAAAACTATTTCATGCAGTCCTTATTGCTTTTCTCATAATCAAAGTCATGGAATAGAAAAAGATAAATTAAATTGTGTAATCAGAGACAGATTCAAATATATTATTGAAAAAAATATATTATTATTACTATTATTATTTAATAATTTCCAAAACAAAGTGTAGCATTATTTTAGTGATACCCAAGACAAGCTATCTAAACAGCTAATATATAATAAATGATAAATTCATCTTTAAAATTCTGCGGAACATTTGACCTCCGACATGGGGGCCTCTGTGTATCCACCAGACTAAGAGAAACGTAAAATTCAATATATACTATACATTTCCTTGACACCGGGGTCTCCTCCATTTCAACATTACATTTTCCATTCCAAAGTAAGTATCCACATGTTCCATACAAGTAACTGATGAAAAAGGACTGCTTATAGAGTATCATATAAAGTTTGTTGAGGAAACACCTGTGTTGAATTTGGTCAAATAAAAAAGTGAATAAACATACTAAACCAAACTGACTATCTACTATAGAGAAGGGTTGTCTCTGTACGCAGTGTGCATATGTGTGTGTGTGTGTGTGTGTGTGTGTGTGTGTGTTTGTTTGCATTAGTGTATGGAAGTCTCTGTGTATAAGCTATAAGAGTGTGTGTGAGAGAGCGGGAGCGAGTGTGTGTTGGCGAAGCGACCGAAGCAGGGCTGACTGTGAGGTGGGCTGCGGTGCCAGAGAGAGTAGAGCGCGGGAGGCTGAGGCTGGAGATGGGGCGGCTCTCCCTGCCTCAGTAGCCTGCATCCCAAACAACCTGGGACTGGGCCAGCTGTCACCACGCTCTTCAGCCCACAGACACACGACAGACTGCTACTGACACACACACACACCACACTAGAGGTCGACAGATTAATCGGAATGGCCGATTAATTAGGGCCGATTTCAAGTTTTCATAACAATCGGAAATCGGTATTTTTGGACGCCGATTTGGTCCATTTTTTTAATGTTTTATTATTTAATTTTTTAAACCTTTATTTAACTAAGCAAGTCAGTTAAGAACACATTCTTATTTTCAATGACGGCCTAGGAACGGTGCGTTAACTGCCTTGTTCAGGGGCAGAACGACAGATTTTTACCTTGTCAGTTTGGGGATTCAATCTTGCAACCTTACGGTTAACTAGTCCAACGCTCTAACCACCTGCTTTACATTGCACTCCACGAGGAGCCTGCCTGTTACGCGAATGCAGTAAGAAGCCAAGGTAACTGGCTAGCTAGCATTAAACTTAACTTATAAAAAACAATCAATCAATCATAATCACTAGTTAACTACACATGGTTGATGATATTACTAGTTTATCTAGCCTGTCCTGCGTTGCATATAATCGCTTAGGTACACGTTGCTCCAACCATAAACATCAATGCCATTCTTAAAATCAATACACAAGTATATATTTTTAAACCTGCATATTTAGTTAATATTGCCTGCTAACATGAATTTATTTTAACTAGGGAAAATGTGTCACTTCTCTTGCAAACAGAGTCAGTGATATGCAGCAGTTTGGGCCGCCTGGCTCGTTGCGAACTGTGAAGACTATTTGTTCCTAACAAAGACAGCCGACTTCGCCAAACGGGGGAAGATTTAACAAAAGCGCATTTGCGAAAAAAGCACAATCGTTGCACGACTGTACCTAACCATAAACATCAATGCCTTTCTTAAAATCAATACACAGAAGTATATATTTTTAAACCTGCATATTTAGCTAAAAGAAATCCAGGTTAGCAGGCAATATTAACCAGGTGAAATTGTGTCATTTTGCGTTCATTGCACGCAGAGTCAGGGTATATGCAACAGTTTGGGCCGCCTGGCTCATTGCGAACTAATTTGCTAGAATTTTACGTAATTATGACATAACATTGAAGGTTGTGCAATGTAACAGGAATATTTAGACTTAGGGATGCCACCCGTTAGATAAAATACGGAACGGTTCCGTATTTCACTGACAGGAAAAACGTTTTGTTTTTGAGATGATAGTTTCCGGATTCGACCATATTAATGACCTAAGGCTCGTATTTCTGTGTGTTTATTATATTATAATTAAGTCTATGATTTGATAGAGCAGTCTGACTGAGCAATGGTAGGCAGCAGCAGGCTTGTAAGCGTTCATTCAAACAGCACTTTCGTGTGTTTGCCAGCAGCCCTTTGCAATGCATTGCGCTGTTTATGACTTCAAGCCTGTCAACTCCCAAGATTAGGCTGGTGTAACTGATGTGAAATGGCTAGCTAGTCAGCCGGGTGCGCGCTAATAGCTCTGAGACTTGGAGTAGTTGTTTCCCTTGCTCTACATAGGTAACGCTGCTTCGAGGGTGGCTGTTGTCGATGTGTTCCTGGTTCGAGCCCAGGTAGGAGCGAGGAGAGGGACGGAAGCTATACTGTTACACTGGCAATACTAAAGTGCCTATAAGAACATCCAATAGTCAAAGGTATATGAAATACAAATCGTATAGAGAGAAAGAGTTCTATAATTCCTATAATAACTACAACCTAAAACTTCTTACCTGGGAATATTGAAGACTCATGTTAAAAGGAACCACCAGCTTTCATATGTTCTCATGTTCTGAGCAAGGAACTTAAACGGTAGCTTTCTTACATGGCACATATTGCACTTTTACTTTCTTCTCCAACACTTTGTTTTTCCATTATTTAAACCAAATTGAACATGTTTCATTATTTATTTGAGGCTAAATTGATTTTATTGATGTATTATATTAAGTTAAAATAAGTGTTCATTCAGTATTGTTGTAATTGTCATTATTACAATTAAAAATATATATTTTTTTTTAAATCGGCCGATTAATCGGTATCGGCTTTTTTGGTCCTCCAATAATCAGTATCGGTGTTGAAAAATCATCATCGGTCGACCTCTACACCACACCACACACACACACCACACACCACACACACACCACACACACACACACACACACACACACACACACACACACACACACACACACACACACACACACACACACACACACACACACTGCACAAACACACACACCACATACCACACACACACACAGACACACACACACACACATTCCACACACACACCACACACGCATCGCACACACACACACCACACACTCTGGATCCAGCATCACTACTCTGGACGGTTCTGACTTAGAATATGTGGACAACTACAAATACCTAGGTGTCTGGTTAAACTGTAAACTCTCCTTCCAGACTCACATTAAGCATCTCCAATCCAAAATTAAATCTAGAATCGGCTTCCTATTTCACAACAAAGCATCCTTCACTCATGCTGCCAAACATACCCTCGTAAAACTGACTATCCTACCGATCCTAGACTTCGGCGATGTAATTTACAAAATAGCCTCCAACTCGCTACTCAGCAAATTGGATGCAGTCTATCACAGTGCCATCCGTTTTGTCACCAAAGGCCCATATACTACCCACCACTGCGACCTGTATGCTCTCGTTGGCTGGCCCTCGGTTCATACTCGTCGCCAAACCCACTGGCTACAGGTCATCTATAAGTCTCTGCTAGGTAAAGCACCGCCTTATCTCAGTTCACTGGTCACCATAACAGCACCCACCCATAGCACACGCTCCAGCAGATATATTTCACTGGTCACCCCCAAAGCCAATTCCTCCTTCGGCCGCCTTTCCTTCCAGTTCTCTGCTGCCAATGACTGGAAGGAACTGCAAAAATCACTTAAGGTGGAAACTCATATCTCCCTCACTAGCTTTAAGCACCAGCTGTCAGAGCAGCTCACAGATCACTGCACCTGTACATAGCTCATCTGTAAATAGCCCATCCAACTACCTCATCCCCATACTGTTATTTATTTTATTTATTTATATTGTAATTATTTTACCACTATGGCCTATTTATTGCCTTACCTCCCTTATCCTCCCTCATTTGCACACATTGTATATATACTTTTTCTATTGTATTATTGACTGTATGTTTGTTTATTCCATGTGTAACTCTGTGTTGTTGTTTGTGTCGCACTGCTTTGCTTTATCTTGGCCAGGTCGTAGTTGTAAATGACAACTTGTTCTCAACTAGCCTACCTGGTTAAATAAAGGTGAAATAAAAAATTTAAAAAGTTTAAAACACACACCACCACACACACACACACACACACACACAGCCTTAAAGACATTAATTTATAGCCAGACAATTACTGTGCACATTAGCACACGCAGAGACAAACACATTTGCAGATGTGTTTGTTTACAGACAACACACCCCTAAATATGCATATTTTAATTCAGACAAATTTGCACACAAGCACCTGAACAAATTTACCAGCACAGACTTTATCTCTGGATAAGCACACATTTAAAGACACATACACAACTCAAAAACAACACACAAACTAAATGGTGTGTCAGTGGTGTCAAATGTGTTCTGTAACATGTTGTATAATAATTGTAATGTTGATAAGGCGTTACATTTGGAGCCGATTCTCTTTATTTATCACAGGTTAGCATTTGGTCTGGTGGTGCACGGGGAGGAGCGGGGTTTGGCAAGGCTCAGTGTGTGGCTGCAAAAGGCCTTACAAACTGACCAGTGTGTGTGTGTGTGTGTGTGTGTGTGTGTGGGTGTGTGTGTGTGTGTGTGTGTGTGTGTGTGTGTGTGTGTGTGTGTGTGTGTGGTGTGTGTGGGTGTGTGTGTGTGTGTGTGTGTGTGTGTGTGTGTGTGGGGGGGGGAAATAGACAGAGAAAGCTGTAAGGTGTTCACCAACTGACCTGGTGAGTGGACGAAGTAGGCCAGGTAGAGGTCGAGCTCCTTGACGGACACGCCGATGTGGTGGGGCTGGACGCACAGGCCGTGGTTGGAGCACTGGGGCGACTTGACCAGCCGCTCTCCGTCCGTGCTCTCCAGGGGGCTGCCCTTGAACAGGATGACCATCACCAGGTCCAACCGCCACACCTTGTCGGCCTGGCGCAGGCAGTCGATACGGCGGATCTTGCCCTTCTGGTCGGGGTTGGAGAGAACACAACAGGGGGGCTTCTTGCCCGTGATGGTGAGCACAAAGTCCTCACGGAACTCGGGCCGGATGTCCTTTCGGAGCTTGGCCAGCAGCCGCGATGCCCACTTCTGCTTGATCTCGGGCTTCTCACCCAGTAGCTCGTCCTTCACTGCGCGTTCTTCATCCTTTGTCATCCTCTTCTCGTGCTTCTTGAAGTACTTGCGTTTGCGGGCCTGCAGGTTGAACCAGGTGTAGGAGAAGGCACGGACATGGGGGAGAAGGGCCTCGATGAAGGGATGAAATTCATCCTAACGAAGGGAGAGAGAGACAGAGAGAGAGAGAGGGGTGCTCTGTTATTCTCATGCTGTATGGTGTCATGCAAGCAGCTGAAGATCAGTTATTGAAGATAGAAGAGCGATGAGGCAATTTACTGACATTTTTCCCCAAAGTAATTCCTGTTTTGATAGAATGTTAATGCACTGCCAATAGAGGGGATACAGTTCAGAAACAACTTACTTAGACAGGGCTAGCATTACCAACAATACCACTAACTGACATAATAATGATAATAATCATAATAATCATAATGATCATAATCATATCCAAAATGTAATAATACTGTAGGTACATACATACAATTACATTGCAAATAGTAAATTACTGGTCCTGTCCTTCTTACAAAAAAATATAATCTGAAAACACATTTAAAAACTATATTAAACTGTAATAACAGATGAATTTAAATTTAAAAGACAAAAGAGATTTAAAAATTCAAGTCAAGGTGAGAAAACACTTCTTTTTTTTTACATCCACTGTAAAGGAGAAGTTATTCAGCTATACCATAATACCTTCACTACACATTGCTCAGCGACAATGCCTAGATCTCGCCATAGTGTTCCTGTGCCAGGGTTGCCACACACCGGTCGTTCACCGCCAATCTTAGCCGCCACAAGACCACTGTTAAAATGTGCTGCTAAAAGATCTGCCATACCATTTCCTATCTCTCCTGCTGCCATGCAAAAGAAGTCTAACCAGACTCACATTTCAACAACAAACTGAAAGTGGACAGAAATCACCACAAAAACACACTGCAAGAGGAAGACAGACGGTCTGGTAGTTACCATTTTACACTCTCATCATAAATTTGGCACAAAGTTCAAAATGAAAAAGAATTCTCCAACACTCACAAATGTACAGCAAGTGCTGGTTTGACAGGGTGTAAAAAAATGTGCAGATGAAAAAACTTGTGGGTAAAAAAGATAATTAGCAGAAGATCTCAGGAATCTCCAGTTGTCCACAGTAAGCAGTGGAACAAAGTTAAACAAAACAAGATACTCCCCGGGTGTTCTGGGGGTCACAGCGTAATGCCGCAAAGGATCGCTGGTTAAATCTGGGACGGAAAGACAAAATACCCAAATTTAAAGAGAAGAAAACTAATATTGAAAAATAATGGAAATATGGTAAAAATAGAAAAGGTGAATGGTATTTAAGAACAAAAATTATCTAAATATAACAACTGGAATAGACACACTTAAAATAAACACTCTTCTTTTGCGCTTCCCCCCCCAAAAAGAAGGAAATAAAGCAAAAAAAATCCTTGGCAAAGCGTAATTGGTAGTGGTGTTTGCTCAGATCTGTGGGCCCCGCGTACGACTCAGAGAGACACACACACAGGCGGGGGGGCTGGGGAGTGCAGAGCACAGAATAGGAAAAAAAGGAGAGAACCGAATCAATGTTGGACAAGCGCGTACGACCGTTGGCAAAGCCGAGTGCTGCTTCTTTTTTCCCCTTTTCTCTCCAACTCTCTCTCTTTCTCTCTCTGTTTCTCTCTCGCCGTCTCTCGTCCTCTCCGCGTTCTTTCCCTAACCATTGCCTGAGCCTTTGCCAACACGAGTAGGGCCCACCTATTTGGCAACAAGATGCCTGTAGTCCAGCCAATGCGTTAGCTTCAAGAGCTGAAAGGGAGGGAAAGGAGAAAGGAGGGGGGGTTAGTGGCAAAGGGAGGGAGAGAGCAGGAGAGAGAATGAGCGAGGCAGAGCAAGAGAAGAAGAGCGGGAGAGAAAGAGTGTACGTAGTCCTGTCCGACAGTGCACAATTTGCCAAATCGACAAGTTCCTATCTGACACATAGGCAAAGTTCAGGGGACATGTATTTCTCGTACACCAATCCTAGCTACCCTCAGTCTGCTTCCATCTCCAGTATGGCCGCCATTGCCTCATCTCACTACCCCCACCCTCTCTTTCTGCTTGCGTAACGCCACCTTGGCACAGGATGGCAAGAGAAAACACACAGCTCCAAAATCCCACCAGCCCACAACCAGCAGCTGGTCTTGGATTTACCACAGGAACAAAGAGGGGGAAACAAACCCATCCTTTTTCCCACCCTGAGAGAAGATGCATCAATGTATCACTAGGTGCTTTAAAACCAAAGCATATACAGTACACTGCATGTCTATTACGAAGGGTAAAAGGAGGAACACCAACATATCGAATAGGCAAACGAGAAATACAATGGTGGGAAATGGGTGCTGTTCCGGTACAACTGTCGCTATGGCGCATTCAGCCCAATCTCATCAACACCAGTCCAAAATCAGGAGAGTCTGCAGATAAATCATTGAGCTTTATTTCTCAAAAGCCTCCAATGGCTGTGTCGTCCATGTTTGTGCCTAATAATGAGTGCCTTGCCTCCATGATGCATCTCTTTCTTCTACAACTGCTGGACAGTTTGCAGAGGCGTCTGAATAAGTGGATGTCTTATTGTTCTTTGGGTTGGGTTTGCAGGGTTTGTAATTGCTGCAAAATGGAAGAACGTCTCTATTTCTGGTCCACCATTTGCAACAAAGATGATGTAAAACACATTTGTATTAGTGCACGCTCACTCTGTACTACCGATATAATCTAATCTCTGGTTAATATGCTGCAGTATCATGCACTATTTCTGCTTAATCTTAGAACGATGAAGACAGCATCACACCAGCATTTAGTAGTTGGCTTCAAGATGGTCTGGCTCACACCCATCAACTTTCACAATGCACAATAAAGGACAATATATCCCTGGGTTTCTGTTCAATTTCTGTTGCTTTCTCTAATACCCATTGTTGCAGAACACAATGAGCATCTAACAAAAGACAGACAAAACTGACATTAAAATAAGAGGAACATCTCAACTGAAGATACACATACTTTATAGGGTGAGTGTGTGTGAGTCTGTATGTGAGTCTGTGTGTGAGTCTGTGTGCGAGAGAGAGAAAGAGAGAGAGAGAGAGAGAGAGAGGGACAGAGAGAGAGTGCTGAGCAAATATACCTGCATACGTGCATAAAATACAAAGACTCACACACACAAAAATAACAGGATATTGATACAGGGAAAACAAAAGATTAGACACTATCTGGAAATCAAGACAATAGCGGTTTAGGCCTTCATGAAAGAAAGGAGTGGTTTCCAGTACAGGGACCTAAGCAAAGTAGACTATCTGTGTGGTCATTAAGAATTTATAGATGCTACCACTGTGCAACGCTTTGCGGTTCAAAGTCCTTGCAAGTGCATTTTTTTTGTTAAAACCATAATCATCCAGTGAAGCACTACAGCAGATACAATTGAATCATGCAAATATCCCACATTCAAAACTGTGATGTGGTTTTAAAGGTCCAATGAAGCCGTTTCTATCTCAATATTATATCATTTCTGAGTAACAAGTAAGTACATTACTGTGATTGTTTTCAATTAAAATGGTTAAAAATAACAATAAGTTGCAAAGAGCAATTTCTCAAGCAAGAATTTTGCTAGGACTGTCTGGGAGTGGTCTGAGTGAGGAGGGGAAAACTGAAAACTAGCTGTTATTGGCAGAGAGGTTTGGAAATGTCTTCACACTGGTCACACACTGATTGAATCAACATTGTTGCCATTCCATTTGAATGAATTATATTGAACCAACGTGGAATAGATGTTGAATTGACGTCTGTGCCTAGTGGGTTTGCAATTGGTCTATTAACTAATTTACCGCCAGGTGATGTCACATTGCAGGCCAAAACGCCATCCCACCAAAACAGGCTGAAATTTCAGGCGGTCTTTTCAAACAACTCTTACACTTAAAAGGGCAATATCATTATTTTCACAATTTCACAGTATTATTCCACATAGTGTGGAAATATATATAAAACATTTTTTTACTGCACTTGTTCTTTAAGGTGTACAACCTTCATTGTCAGCAGTGCTCTGTTTCAATGATGATCTCCTACCTACCCACACACAACAACAAATAAACCCTCAGTAATGAGCTATATTTCTTTCCTACATATCTTCAGTATCTCCATCTCTTGTTTTCTTATTCAATAATCAATTATGTCAGCCAGCCACTGCTCCCAATGCATTTCTCTCTTTAGAAGCGGAATTTTGAAAACTGCAGCCTAACTCACCTCTCTATAAAAAATAAGCAAGTCCTATTTTCAGCCTCTTAATAGAGTAGGCAGCGCAAATCTGTGTTGGTGATTTATGGTATATCATCAAAATAAATCAATCACAGCACGTAGGGGGCCCACATGGGTAACTGGGGGGCCCTGACTTGATTGGGTAACTGATGAATAAAAAAATTACAAATAAACTGCATAATAAATAAATATGACTGGTCAAGTGTGTGAGTCAGGGGCTGGGTCCACTGTAAATATTCCAAATACACCATAGAGCCTAATTTAGCCATAGAGGATCAATAGTTTCAACAACAAAAAAATAACAGTGGATTAAGTGTTATCACAAGCGCATACAGGTAACTGCCAAAATAAAGGAAACACCAACATAACGTGTCTCAAAAGGGTGTTAGGCCACCAAGAGTTGCCAAAACAGCTTCAATGCGCCTTGGGATAGATTCCACAAGTGGACCTAAACCATGCCAGGAAATGCACCCCACCCCACACCATAACATATACTTTGTATCCCTCATTTACTCAAGTGTTTCCATTATTTTGGCAGTTATCTGTGTGCCTTCAATCGGGAAGGCCACAGTTTTGCAGCATGCGTGCCAAATATGCAGCTTGCTGCATTGTGGCCATAGACATAGAAAGGTTTCGGAACGTCTTACTCTGGCAATTTGACTGTTAAACTCATTAACACATTAGCAATGGCTGCCAGTCCTGATTTGAATGAGAAAAGCCATATATGGATTATATTTCTATGGTTGGTTGCGGCTGTAGGTTTTCTTTTGCATATTTCGAAATATAATCGCAGGAAGAATTTTCAGATTGGAAAACAAATACCTACTGCTGAAAAGAGAAGACTACTCTCAACAACTCCCAATTTTTTGCGACCAGCAGCACTGTTTTTCAAAGTAGTTCATCTTGAGATAGGCTATTGCCACGACCATCACCGTGACTAGCCTATGGCTTCATTTTCATCATTAGGTGAGTCAGTGTGCCACTGGAAATGTCATTTAGTAGCTTACTGTAGCCTATAACACTACCATTCAAAAGTTTGAGGTCACTTAGAAATGTCCTTGTTTTTGAAAGAAAATCACATTTTTTGGCCATTAAAATAACATCAAATTGATCAGAAATACAGTGAAGGCATTGTTAATGTTGTAAATGACTATTGTAGCTGGAAATTGCCAAGAAACTGAAGATCTCGTACAACGCTGTGTACTACTCTCTTCACAGAACAGTGCAAACTGGCTCTAATCAGAATAGAAAGGAGTGGGAAGCCCCGGTGCACAACTGAGCAAGAGGACAAGTACATTAGAGTGTCTAGTTTGAGAAACAGACGCCTCACGGGCATCTTCATTAAATAGTACCCACAAAACACCAGCCTCAACATCAACAGTGAAGAGGCGGCTCCGGGATGCTGGCCTCTCGTTGGCTGGCCCTCGCTTCATACTTGTCGCCAAACCCACTGGCTCCAGGTCATCTACAAGACCCTGCTAGGTAAAGTCCCCCCTTATCTCATCTCACTGGTCACCATAGCAGCACCCACCTGTAGCACGCGCTCCAGCAGGTATATCTCTCTGGTCACCCCCAAAGCCAATTCCTCCTTTGGCCGTCTCTCCTTCCAGTTCTCTGCTGCCAATGACTGGAACGAACTCCAAAAATCTTTGAAACTCATAACACTTATCTCCCTCACTAGCTTTAAGCACCAGCTGTCAGAGCAGCTCTCAGATCACTGCACCTGTACATAGCCCATCTATAATTTAGCCCAAACAACTATCTCTTCCCCTACTGTATTATTTTATTTATTTATTATTTATTTATTTTGCTCCTTTGCACCCCATTATTTCTATTTCTACTTTGCACTTTCTTCCACTACAAATCTACCATTCCAGTGTTTTACTTGCTATATTGTATTTACTTTGCCACCATGGCCTTTTTTGCCTTTACCTCCCTTATCTCACCTCATTTGCTCACATTGTATATAGACTTATTTTTCTACTGTATTATTGACTACGTTTGTTTTACTCCATGTGTAACTCTGTGGTGTTGTATGTGTCGAACTGCTTTGCTTTATCTTGGCCAGGTCGCAATTGTAAATGAGAACTTGTTCTCAACTTGCCTACCTGGTTAAATAAAGGTGAAATAAAATAACAAAAAATAAAAAAGAGTTGCAAAGAAAAAGCCATATCTCAGACTGGCCAATAAAAAGAAAAGATTAAGATGGGCAAAAGAACACAGAAACTGGACAGAGGAACTCTGCCTAGAAAGCCAGCATCCCGAGAGCTTCAGACTCTTGGCAATTTCTCGCATGGAATAGCCTTCATTTCTTAGAACAAGAATAGACTGACGAGTTTCAGAAGAAAGTTCTTTGTTTCTGGCCATTTTGAGCCTGTAATCGAACCCATGAATGCTGATGGTCCAGATACTCAACTAGTCTAAAGAAGGCGAGTATTACTGCTTCTTTAAATCAGCACAACAGGTTTCAGCTGTGCTAACATAATTGCAAAAGGGTTTTCTAATGATCAATTATCCTTTTAAAATTATAAACTTGGATTAGCTAACACAACGTGCCATTGGAACACAGGAGGAATGGTTGCTGACAATGGGCCCCTGTACGCCTATGTAGATATTCCATTAAAAATCGGATGTTTCTAGCTACAATAGTCATTTACAACATTAACAAAGTCTACACTGTATTTCTGATCAATTTGATGTTATTTTAATGGACAACAAAATGTGCTTTTCTTTCAAAAACAAGAACATTACTAAGTGACACCAAACTTTTGAACAGTAGTGTATATATATATAAATATATACACTGCTCAAAAAAATAAAGGGAACACTTAAACAACACAATGTAACTCCAAGTCAATCACACTTCTGTGAAATCAAACTGTCCACTTAGGAAGCAACACTGATTGACAATACATTTCACATGCTGTTGTGCAAATGGAATAGACAACAGGTGGAAATTATAGGCAATTAGCAAGACACCCCCAATAAAGGAGTGGTTCTGCAGGTGGGGACCACAGACCACTTCTCAGTTCCTATGCTTCTTGGCTGATGTTTTGGTCACTTTTGAATGCTGGCGGTGCTTTCACTCTAGTGGTAGCATGAGACGGAATCTACAACCCACACAAGTGGCTCAGGTAGTGCAGCTCATCCAGGATGGCACATCAATGCGAGCTGTGGCAAGAAGGTTTGCTGTGTCTGTCAGCGTAGTGTCCAGAGCATGGAGGCGCTACCAGGAGACAGGACAGTACATCAGGAGATGTGGAGGATGCCGTAGGAGGGCAACAACCCAGCAGCAGGACCGCTACCTCCGCCTTTGTGCAAGGAGGAGCAGGAGAAGCACTGCCAGAGCCCTGCAAAATGACCTCCAGCAGGCCACAAATGTGCATGTGTCTGCTCAAACGGTCAGAAACAGACTCCATGAGGGTGGTATGAGGGCCCGACGTCCACAGGTGGGGGTTGTGCTTACAGCCCAACACCGTGCAGGACGTTTCGCATTTGCCAGAGAACACCAAGATTGGCAAATTCGCCACTGGCGCCCTGTGCTCTTCACAGATGAAAGCAGGTTCACACTGAGCACGTGACAGACGTGACAGAGTCTGGAGACGCCGTGGAGAACGTTCTGCTGCCTGCAACATCCTCCAGCATGACCGGTTTGGCGGTAGGTCAGTCATGGTGTGGGGTGGCATTTCTTTGGGGGGCCGCACAGCCCTCCATGTGCTCGCCAGAGGTAGCCTGACTGCCATTAGGTACCGAGATGAGATCAGACCCCTTGTGAGACCATATGCTGGTGCGGTTGGCCCTGGGTTCCTCCTAATGCAAGACAATGCTAGACCTCATGTGGCTGGAGTGTGTCAGCAGTTCCTGCAAGAGGAAGGCACTGATGCTATGGACTGGCCCGCCCGTTCCCCAGACCTGAATCCAATTGAGCACATCTGGGACATCATGTCTCGCTCCATCCACCAACGCCACGTTGCACCACAGACTGTCCAGGAGTTGGCGGATGCTTTAGTCCAGGTCTGGGAGGAGATCCCTCAGGAGACCATCCGCCACCTCATCAGGAGCATGCCCAGGCATTGTAGGGAGGTCATACAGGCACGTGGAGGCCACACACACTACTGAGCCTCATTTTGACTTGTTTTAAGGACATTACATCAAAGTTGGATCAGCCTGTAGTGTGGTTTTCCACTTTAATTTTGAGTGTGACTCCAAATCCAGACCTCCATGGGTTGATAAATTGGATTTCCATTGATTATTTTTGTGTGATTTTGTTGTCAGCACATTCAACTATGTAAAGAAAAAAGTATTTAATAAGATTATTTCTTTCATTCAGATCTAGGATGTGTTGTTTAAGTGTTCCCTTTATTTCTTTGAGCAGTATATATATATATATATATATATATATCCTCCTAAGATTATATATATGTATATATATGCTCCTAATATTGTACAATCTGTTGTTGAAACTACCACAACACAAAAACCACATTACTGGTTAGAGGACAACCTGCAGAACACAGTCAGCTACAGTTTGGAATGTTGTATTTTGATTCGGGGGTCACCAAACAAATCGCATATGCTAAGCACCTGTCACTCAGAAACTTATTCCAGTGTCTGCCTGCCAGCTGAAAATCTTTGCCAGTGTGTGTGTGTGTGTGTGTGTGTGTGTGTGTGTGTGTGTGTGTGTGTGTGTGTGTGTGTGTGTGTGTGTGTGTGTGTGTGTGTGTGTGTGTGTGTGTGTGTGTGTGTGTGTGTGTGTAGGCCCCTCCCCCTCCGAAGAAGCAAAGTCTAGTATCCTACTGACATTGCAAACGTGATTCAGAAATTAGGGAGAGAGATTTTTAATTAGAGAAGAATGGATTAACCTTAAGGGTCTGAACAGACATATTTGGCGCCCGTGTGAGGCCTCTAAAACTAAGACGCACGTTGGGTCAATTTGATAATATCATACATATTGGAGCCCCCGTGCGAGGAAACTAAAATAGGATGACGATTTCATTTTGATTCAGCCTATATAAAATTGAAAAGCAGATTACATAATATACCAAGTTTATTATATACATTGTGGGAATTGTAGACCGGAATTATTGGTGCGTGTGTGCTCTGGAGAATCGCCTCCGTGTTGTGCTCTGACGTAGACAGTGGGTAGCATAAACTATACAGTTCTGTATGAGGGCTGATAAAGCTGAGAAATAGAGCGTTTGGCCAAACGCAGTGCTATTTCTGCCTCCCGCGTTTCAGACGCGTGTTGGCTAGGTCATTATTAATTTCTCGAGCGAGGACAAAGAGCCAGCCGATTGAAATTTAGTAGAGATTAGCTTGACCAGCGATAAGTATCTCTCTGTCTCTCTCGCGTTTCGATGCGAGTAGACCACGGTGCATTTCGTTGTTTGCCGCGAGTTCCGGTTAAAACATCGTCAAAAAGGGTTTGAACATAATACGTTATAAGTAAAACCTTTCCCTTGCCAAGGGAATCCTATGTTGTGCATTTTTCAGGCATAAAGTAGCATTAGCTTGCTCGAGATGCTAAGCTAACAAAAGGGAAAACAGCCATTTTGTTATGTGCAACATTGTAAATCCTCCGCCTTGCTGAACGGAAGTCCTGCCCTGGGTACTTCCGCTTGATTTCAGCGTGTGCCAGCAGGGACCTCTGAAGAGTCACCAGTACTTTCCTTCAAGAAGAATTAGTCAGGTGACACTCAAGTCGTTACTCATGATATCCAGACGGATATCGATGTCTTATTCAATTGAACTAATAAGTGAAATTGCCAGATTTACATTCTCAAGTGGATCATTTAAATAATATCCAAATTGATGAGTTTTCTAAATGAGACATTGTAATCTTTTTCCCACATTAACCTAGATGAATAAACCTCTCAGGTTAATTAAAGTTTAAATCCCAAATAGCCTATACAGGTTTGATTTATCATTAAAATTGATCAATCAGTAAAATGTGGTTTTTGCAAAACCCATTCAGTAATCCAGTACTGACAGAAGTCCCGCCCCAGCGGGAATCCCATGTGGCTTCGGCCCAAGGAAGAAGTGTACCATAGTGGGGAGTGTTCCCAACATTTGATCTACTGTTTACACTTATGATATCCAATCAATGGAGATTGTATGGATTATCATCTCATTCAATTTAATAAGTTAAATTGTTGAACATACCTTAATGTTCTTGCAATCAAATGAGACATTTTTAAACTTCCCATATTAACCTGGATGAAGCAACCTCAGGTTAATTCAAGTTTAATACCCAGATAGCCTACCCAGGTAGGATTAATCATTGGCATTGATTAATTAATTCAATTTGCTTTTGCAAATTCATTCACGTCCAACTTCCACATTACTGGTACAGTACTGATGGTTCGTCAACATCTATAAATAGATTAAACTTGTCTTTGCAGCTTCCAATGAATTCCAAACCCAAACATTGAAAAAATTAGGAACATTTTTCCTCAAAATGTTTCTAATAATGTGCAAGCTACCGAAGGAGGTGGTCACCACTCCTCCGCTAATTAGTGAACCTCCACCCATAAAAGGATTGATCTCTGACCTCAGCAGTGATACCAACCCTAATTATGCCATTAGAAAAACAACAGCCTAAATTGCGAACGCTCTCCAAAATCAACCATCAAACACAGGCTTTGTGACGGTTCTCTCCACTTTAGCACTTATGTATCGCCATCAAAGTTTGGCATCGATCCAATACCACAGTGCACAGCTGAAGCACGTGCAAGACATGGCTAACATGAGGGCAAAGGTGGAGAGAACTGAGCAACTATTGACAAAAGCAGGAAATGAAAACATTCTGCTAGCCGAGGAACTGCATTTGAAATCGGAAGAATTAAAAGTAATTGCAAATACTTATGACGATGAACGAGCACAAACTCTCCAACAAAATCGTCATCTGCAGGAACAACTCGATTTAGCCAAAACTAAATACGATGTAGTCCACTCCAAACTAGATAAATCTGTCGAGTTATCTATAAACAGGAGCGCACAATTTGATAACACGCAGGAAGTTTTGTTGAACGTTACTCAAGGTAACAATGTTCTACTCCAAATTCTGCAGACCAAAGACGATCAGTTGATGAACACAATGACAAAGTTGGATGACAAATCAGCAGAACTTATTGAAGTCGCTGACCAAATGAATGATGAGAGAACTCAGGTGATGAGGATGGAAATATTGATTTCTAAGCAAGCAGAGGAAATCTCATCACTGAATCTCTCGCTCCGTACTCGAGACCTCTATCTGCAAACCATGACAGATAAGTTTGAGACCGAAAGGAGCAGAGGTGACACTCACGTGTCCAAAATCGGTACTCTAAGCGCTCAAGTGGACTCTGCAATGCAGCAGAAGACCACCCTTAGGTACCATCTGGAGGAAGTCCAGAATGGTCACACTCTACAGCATGACTACCCATCCAAGCAACCGGAGTCCGGTACTCAAAGGAGTGAAGACGATAGGTTTCAGACATTGCCTCCATCATGTGTCCCTCAGTCTTCTCCTCTTTGCCATTCGGCACTGAGTAATATGGAGCCTCTCGGCCAACAAAGCCAAAGCTTGGCTTCTCCTCTTGGCCTGTCGGCCCCAATTTCTCCACAGGATGAAGCCAATCCTCTCCGCCCGCTTGGCGCGGAATACCTTGACAAACTCGTCAAGAATTTCCCCACCTTTGACCCCGTTCCAGGTCAGCCAAACGATACTGAGACGTTCCTAGCTGACATAGAGGACGCGTTGGGTGGCTACCCGAAAGCTACGGGTTCTGACAGGGTTTACCTGTTGAAGCGAACGTCGAATAGACACGTGACAAGGTTCATTCGCCTACAACAGCAACACGTGCTAAATGACTACGCTAAACTTGCCACAGCTTTGAAATTAGAATTCAGTGATTCTGCGACTCGCAAACACGATAGCTCACTGGCTAACACGGTCAAACAAGCTCGGAACGAACACCTACAAGCTTTCTATCATAGGCTTCGTTCAGCTTACTTTGGCCTACTCACGGAAACAGGAATGGAAGAGCTGTTACCATTCAAACAAATGTTTCTGTCGAACATGTATCCCACCTTCATTACCTACTTGGGCCCTGCAGCCCACGTTGGCTTGCCTATCTTACAACTCAGAGAGCTTGCAAGCACAGCTTTTGAGGCATCAAAAGCTCGCAACTCTAAGAGCCCTGACCACTCGGTTTTGAAGTTTGACCAGGAGCACTCACTCCAGTTAGAGGGTGCATTATCAGGTATTGGAGCGTCGAGAGATGACGCACCACAACAGTTTCTACCACGAAACCATGATTCCAATAACCGCCGCGGTCGAAATAACTGTAAAGTACGTCGCCTTCAAAACGACTACCGCTACAATCGACCTGTTCGCTACGTTCCTGCACCCAACCCACACAAAGTGTCAGAGCACAAGGGTAACAAAGGGTTGAAGGACGACCAAAATGTAGACCAATGTTCTCCAGAAGTCCCACTACGGGAAGAACTAAAGCGAGAACAATTTGAGAAAAGGGTAAAAGATAAGTCACAAGGACTAGACGGGGAATTACCGGACACCAGGTCCGCAGAAATTAACACCCATAGCAAGGACGTTAAAGTTCAAATTTCTCCCGCTCTCATTCAAGACCCTATCCAGGGCCCGCTTGATCAAGAAACAAGCCCCCGGGCTTTGTCTGTAGACTCTGATACAAAAGTTGCGAAGAAAAAGGTCAAACGCTTCGTTAAAGCCAAGCCCACTCAAAATCGGAAAAGTCAATCTGCTTCCACCTTGAACAGAAATGGCACATCACGTCATTGCGAACGACCACTCCACTTTGTGGGGAATATGTCCACTAACCACGAATCTAAACGGCCATACCTGGAAACAGTCCTGGAGGACTGCTTAACTTGTCATGCGCTAATTGATTCGGGTGCGACAATATCACTCATCTCTCAAACATTGTTTGATGATCTCAAAAGGGCTTTGAAGCCAACTAAACGTTGGTTAAAAGTGGAACGATGCGAAACTACACTTCGAGGGGTCACTCAGACTACCTCGCCTCTCACGTTGAGAGTCATGCTGAAACTACACTTCAAGGACGTATCGCTCGTTCACCCTGTGTATGTTACCAGCCTCGAAAGTGTACCCCTGCTACTTGGAGCAGACTTGATGGATCGGTTACTCCCATTGATGGATTGGAAAACCAACCAGGTATGGTCACAGGCCACAGTGCCTTCTCCACTGACCACACTGTCTTCCCCTAACGCTAGCTGCAATGCAGTCATTCACGAGGGGTATCTGTCGAAAGCACCCCTTGGGAAAAAGACGTTTAGGAACCTCTTGGTGCAGAATCCGATCCAAGGAGATATTACAATATCTCGACACATTCCATCAGCCAATCTGATTGACCATTCTTTTCATGATTTCGAGCCAGCTGTCTCTGTGAATGAGCAGCTTCCCTCCTCCTTGCAGTTGTGCAATACGGTAGTTGAGATGAACTTCTCTTGCCCTTCGGACACTTCCGCAAGCACTGCGGCCGTCTCAGCAAGAAAAACATTGATACGCAGAGTACACTCTGCTTCCGATGATACACCTTCTTCTTTGTTGGGGACTGTCACCCCTTACAATGACACTAATGGCGTCAGTCCAGCAACTGACCCGATGACTCCCACTGGTGAAACACTATGCGATATCACAGACCGATATCCTCGTCTCAGTTTGCAGGTACTGAAGAGGTTGCCACACGCGGACGCGGTGGTGACTGACAGACCTCGACAGCCACTGAGGGTGTTGAAGCACAAACACCAGGAGATTTGGTTGAAAGGTTACAGCCATTCTCATAATAACGCGGCCACTGACAACTCGTACATAGGGTCCGACCTTTTCGTTTGCGCCTCGGACACCAACACCACCCGCTGGTGGGGGGGTCCCGAGACACAAAGGGGGGAATAGTAGCCCAGACCCATGATGCGCCTCATCGAGGCCGGTGGGGGGGGTCGAAACTACGGACAACACCGTACGAGGCCGCCAGAGCATAAATCAAATCTAGTTGTAAACTCCCCTATGAGAACAGTGAGGAGCAGACAGGCCCCTAGACGGGGATTATCTTAGAACACATCTAAAATAGTACAGAGGTGTACCACACTGGTCGTAAAGGAAGTCCAATGGACTTGTCCACCTCCAAAACAAATGGCAACAATAATCATTCCTTGCCATGTGTAGGTTCAACTACAATACAACTAGTAATATGCTCCAATCATGTGTTCCGGTAGATAATATTTCAGAATAAATCGGTAGGACAACTGGCAAACCAGTGCCAATAACCCAATCAGTCCAGCAACACTCAGTAAGAGGATTAGTAACCTCACAAGTTAAATTGCTATTGATAATAGCGACATGGGAGTCACTCAGAGTGCAACACGGGGAAGGGAATCTCCATTGCACTCTTCCAATGGTTAACACATGCCACTAATAAATAGAACCCTCCATTCATGAAAAAAGTTATTAGAAGTCACGAACCATGATCACACCACGTACGACTGGTCTAGTACTTCCGTCGTGAGGTTAGCTCCTCCGTGGATAACATAGCTATGAAATAGACTTCATACCTACCGTCACTACAATAGTGGAAGACACCATGACTTGTAGAAAACTACTACAGACTCCCTTGACACCAATTCTGACTGACCTCCAGGCATTGACCTGAAAATTACCTGACTACGTCAGACTCATTCTGAACAAGTTGTAATCTGCCAGGATACTTCGTTATCTTCCCTTGACATGCGCGATTGTGTAAGCATAAACGCACATGCACAACGGAACATCCAATTAGGATTTATGCTAGGATCACTTAAGGGTCCAAGCAAAATACCAGCCTTAGTAAAGTTGAACATTTACTTCTAGGCCTTTGACTCTACAGCACTCACCAGTTTTCTAACCAGAAGTCCATAGGTCATCCCTGTAGACTGCCCAAAACTAGTGCCTTACAGCTGTAGACTTATCATATAGTTGTCAACTTAGGATAGTACCCTAAGCGCCACCCCGCAAATTAGGAAAGCCCTAGATATGACATTAGACAATGCCATGATAGGGTCATTTTGCAAAGACCATGGACGTAGATAGAATACAGTCCAATTAGATGATTAAGGTGGCATATATTTTGTTTTGTTTACGCTTTCATTCATTTTGTTTCATTTTCTTCGGCACATAGAAAGTGATAGAGCCACAAACAACTCCCCCATACAACCATCAGTTAGTGCCACAACGCCGCTCATTTGGGAGGAAATGTAATGATATATTTCATGAGTGTGTGTGCGTTGTTAACATCTGCCTAAGTTACTGCCCAGATATTCCAGTCTGGACGACCAGACGACGGGTCCGGAACGGCGATCCCAATCCGGACATCCGTTGCCGAGCCATGGAACGGACATCTTCATTTGCAGACACCCTACCCGGGTCGACCGCCAGATGGGGACCACAACGATGATCCACAACCAGGACAACCCACGTTCATTTTTATGTTGGTTTACAACATGTAGGTTAATCGCAAGATTGAACCCAACATGGGGGGACTGTCATGACGTTGGCCTGTGGGTAAGGTTTATGACCCCCCCCCCCCCCATAAATACCTTTCTCCCTTCCCCTCTCTGACCCTACTGAAGGACTGCTGTCCTGAAGGACTGCTGTCCTGTTAAATATAGAGAGTCTGGGAACATCAAACAAATGGGGAAAGGAACCATATTTTGGTAATAAAACCAGTTGGAAATATGCTTGGGAACGTAATGAGTATGGATGTCAGTTCGGTTGTCATCTGAGACATTATGACTGATGACAGGACGACATAAACTGTACCTGAGAAAGTATACACCCTCTAGTTATCAGAGTAACATGGAATTGTTATGCAATTGAAATGTTTGATATTGAAATTGTTTGTTAGGAGATTAAATGTAATTTTAGCTTCCAAATGAGAGAATTGGGTTTTCATAAGGAAAGTGCCCTGCTTGATCAGTGGCCCACCCCTGTGAAGAGACAGGGGTTATAAACGATGAAACACATCCTTCCCCCTCTCCACTATATAAGCCTTTGACGAAAAGATAACCACATGTTCCAGTACGTGAGGTCTGCAGCCTCTACGTTAGAAGGACACACATGTCAAGTACAGAACTAAGCCAACCTCGGCGTGAGCTTTGGTGGCGAATGGTATGAACTTTGAGCTTATTCACTACAGAAGTGATACTTCCTAGCCGTTGAGTTAGCAGCGGCCGCTGTAGACGTGGGCTAGGAAAGGACAGACGACGGATCCAGTCTAACAAACAGACGAAGATACCACCACGTATCTAATGTACCACCAGAGACATTCTTCCGAGGACAGGAAGATCTGTTGGCCAACCTGGCCAGCATCTACGACCAATCTACCGAAGCGCAGCTCAGAGTAAATATTTATTGCATTTTCCTTTTCCAAATGGGCGGTAATTTAGAATGCATAAGATAATGTATTTATGATAGCATAGCTGCTGTTTCTTCATTCCTAAGTCTTCCCGCTCTTTCATTCAAGCCCAACCCCCTTTCCTTTGTGTAACCAGCCATCATGTATGACATCATTTGTATTCGGTGTATTTGTAATTCTGTGTGATTAGTTTAGGTATTTAGTAAATAAATAATTAAACCCAATTTGGTATTGCTGATTCAACTTGTTAGCCAGGGTTCGTGAAGATAGCCAAGAATTTACAACTTTCATTATGAGACTGAAAATAAGATAAGGGTTAATATTGACTGCTACCGATGTAAAATATTACTAAGTATTTTAAGAGTTTATTCGGAAGATAACGGCTCTATAAACGTTCTTCCGTGGTGCCCCGACTTTCTAGTTAATTACATTTACATGATTAGCTTAATCAGGTAATATTAATTACAGAGAAAGGATTTTATAGGTTAGCATGTCATATCACTTAATCCGGCATAGCCAAAGACACGACAAAGGCAATGCTACCAAATACTAATTGAGTGTATGTAGACTTCTGACCCACTGGGAATGTGATGAAAGAAATAAAAGCTGAAAGAAATCATTCTCTCTACTATTATTTTGACATTTCACATTCTTAAAATAAAGTGGTGTTCCTAACTGACCTAAGAGAGGGAATTTTTACTATGATTAAATGTCAGGAATTGTGAAAAACTGAGTTTAAATGTATTTGGCTAAGGTGTATGTAAACTTCTGACTTCAACTGTACATGAATTAGATATGGAAAAATAATTCTAGATCTTAATTTAGGATGATAGTAAATGATGCAAACTCACAGGTTTCTTCAATAATCACATAGGTTATATTTCTCACTAGTTTAAACATTTAAAGATTAAAAAAATGTTCCTGAGCACAATTTAACCAGGAGCTCTAAACTAAAGTCTGTGCAGCAGGCTGAGCGTTTGACATCCCTCATATAGAGACAGTCAAATTGCAGCACAAGGCTTGCAGCAAGTAGCTAGCATTTCTTTATGAATACAATTCATTCAAATGGTGCCAGAACACTTTACTGTATATGAAACATTCTATTAGCTCTCTGTTGCAAATCATGTTAATAACTTCATCAGATGTTTCAACTGACAAATCCATCCATGCATTGTGAGAGTAAAAACATAAAACCTATAGACCTTTAACATGAATAAAACACCAACAGTTATGTTGTTCACAGCTATATTTCTGAAACTATTTGAAACCTTAGGGCCTAGGCCTCTGCCTTCACATTGGCAACATATGCTAGCCTACATTGGCACCTTGTTACATTCTCCAATGAGCCAAGGTACAGTCTATGGATATCAATAATTGTATTTTTTTAATGCTAAATGTGTTATCATACAGACATTGTCGTTCATTTACATGATTGGCTTACATTTATTTACTCACTCAAAGAACGTCTAAATGGCTCCTCTCAGGCTACATGCTGAATTGCTTAAGACTTGACCCCGCCTAGACCTGCTGCTCGTGACTGTTCCTAAAAGACCGCGAAAAACATCAGGCCTACACGACCAGTAACAACACCACGATGCCTTGTGTTACAACAAGCAGACAGGCCATGGTATGATATAGGCCAAATGCCACTATAGTGATTTCACATATTCACAGTAGACTACATTTCAAAATAAGATGATCTAGCCTATTGAAAAACATTTCAAACTCATTAAAAGTAGTGAAGTTAAGACTTTGGCCAAGACAATTCAACATGCTGCCACTGTTTTTTTCCTCACGCGGGACTTACAATATTAATGCTTAAAGAGTGAAGACATCATCATTGGAGTCTGCCAAGAGGACGATGGAAAAGAAGGAGCTGGAAAGACTGGTTGGCATTCCCGCCAGCGAGCCATTTGTGCCACTTTGTCACCGTCAGTAAAATCCAGTTTCAATTAATAATAGCAGAATAAACCCAAACACCTACAAATAAATGCAGCTAAAAATCCAAACTGGCAGGCTAAAATCTACTAAATGTTACAATACAATTCGTTGCATAAATATGTGTAGGCCTTGCCTAGGCTGAATAGAAAGTGATTAATTCACGGATGGAAAATATATTGAATGGCCAAACTCATTAGTAAACTATCTTTACCCCTGTAAGAGTTGGGAATAGTGTATGCAAATACTTCAGTGTGCTTATAGGCCAGTTGAAATGTGTTGCTTTGTTAATTCAAGAGAATATTGATTGGGATATGTGCCCTTTCATGGGAGAACATTTGCCTATATATTTAGACCTATTTAAAAACATGACATAAAACATGTTAATCAATAGCATACACACCAAATGTAGCCCATTAACCTACTCAAAAAGTTTAGATCCAAGTTATATAATATTTTAGTATAGAAGCGAATAGTCTGCACTCACAGGGCACGTGTTATAGGCAACTCTACCTGTTGCCCCATACAAGTTAAACATGCAATTTATACAAAAATAAAGTGTTTCAATTAAACAAATAAAACAATGTGTATTATATTAACAGAACAGAACATGTTCAACGTGACTACATCCATGGAGAAACACTTTTGGCCTTTTATTTCTCGATTCTTTTCGCGTCTGGAAGACAGAAGGAGACCTGCCAAGTGCAGATTAACTCTTTCACTGGCATTTTAAAAGAAGGTCTACACAAGTCTATATGGAAAATCAGGAAACATTGAACTCGGGATTGGATAAATTAGACTGCTGCATAAATTAGGGTAAATTTTTCTAATAAAAAAAAACATATGCCTGGTTTTATTTCAGACAGAATATAGGCTTTCTACATGGATTGGCAGTTTATATTATATTTTAGTTAGGTCAGGACTATGTGTCAGTTTTTCCAATTTCTTGTCTATTTTCTTTATACATCAGTAGGCCTACTTTGGATAAGTATCCAAAGTTTAATCCAGAAAGTTGTTGCAAAGTGTGTTGCTTGTACATTTCACTTATTTTGAGGAACGCCAGCACCTGTATGTTACTGGTCACTTTAATAATGTTTACATACTGTTTTACTCATTTCATATGTATATACTGTATTTTACTGTATTCTCGTCAATGCCACTCTGACATTGCTGTTCTTAATATTTATATATTTCTTAATTCCATTATTTTACTTTTAGATTTGTGTGTATTGTGAATTGTTAGATAATACCTGCACTGTTGGAGATAGGAACACAAGCATTTCGCTACACTTGCAATACATCTGCTAAATATGTCTATGTGACCAATAACATTTGATTGGATTTGATTTTGATAAGGAAATTCATAAGTATAAATGCTTAGGAAATGTATAGGCCTATGTCTAGGCTAAGTGTGCAACTTTCGTTGATATGAACATATTCAGCAAATTCACTGGCAGAGAAAAACCTTTAGATTTAATAAGGAGATATGGAGGTAATGAAATCATTTGTTGTAAAATAATTAAAAGAGTCCTTATGTTTTCAACAAATGTTTTCGATTTTGATTGCTTCATACAGCGGGAAATAGAAAAAATAAAGGCTAATAATCGAAAAACCAACAAACACCTTTAAAATCCCAAAATGTGCTCCTTTATAGCCTAACTAAAATATATAATTTATACACATATCACTTTTCAAAATCTAAACCTTTTTTTTCGTTGTTATCTTCAAATCCGCAATTTTTTATGAGTTAAGCATAATCTATGGTGACAAAATATTAACAATAACAGAACTTCAATAAAAATATAAATGGTGTTTACACTCCATTTTCACCCAATTTTGTAGGAACCTGAAGAGAAACTTCATTAGCATAAACATTTAAAGAATTTGTTCAGCGACATAATGTGAAATTTGCTTTTGTATAATCATTATCTGCATTGAACTTATTGTAAATGTTCTTAAAACAATATATCCAAGACTAGGGGAAAGGGAGCAAAACACTCACATCTCGTCTTAGCACTCCTTTCCAAATAACTCCAACAAAATCTGTAAATTGAAAAAGTTTCAAATAATCTTTTAAACCGTTAAGACGTTTTTTTATTGTCTGATTTAGTGCAAACCTACACCAAGACAGCAATGAAACGTTCTTCGAAAACGAACAGGCAATGAGCGCAGGCAGCACAACGTTGGGTAAACTACAGTAAATTAAACCTTTGCTAATTTACGCGTTTGACAACCATCCATTTTTCTTTTAAAACATTTAGTAGACCTACTTGGATGCCATTTGTGTGCATCGGATACATAAGGGGTTTCATTCGTTGGCTGTAGGGGAACATGGACAGCGATGTCAGGGGGTGATTTGTTCCACAGGGCGTGCGAGTCCCTGTTCTCAGAGCAGAGGTGAGCACAAAAAGTTTGCAGCAGCCTATTCTCTAACTTTGAGAACAGACGAGTGGTGTCATTGTCATTACTTGCTGGATACCTATATTGTGAATCATCCACTTGAAACATAAAGTTTGTTTTTCTCTCACAACGTGAGAGTAGTGTGGAGAGGTCTCCAATGAACACCTCTGCTACTTTAGAGATGGCCATTAGCAGAGTAGACGACAGGGAGGGACTCTGCATTAAAATCAGAAAGGGCAGGTAGCCTATCAGTGATCCTGCGTTAGCGACATGTGAATAATACAAATTCATAAAGGTAATCAAACAATGAAATTATACAGTGTATCTGGGTTTCCAATAGCAATATTGGGCTCATTATCCGACATTTTAAATGGACACTTGACTAAGGTCAAGGCCAGATAAGATATGCGGTTGTCTCATACTTCAGGCAGGCCCATCCCACTGGGCACAGACATCAGTTCAACGTCTAATTTTAAATTACATTTGGTTGAGTAAGTGAATTCACTATTAAATCAACAAAAAATATAGGGTAAAAGTAGGGTGAACAAAAATACGAAATTCCCTTACGTTGATTACTTTTTCCATATCCAATCAGTTTTCCACGTTGATTCAACGTCATCACATTTAATTAATTATTTTATTGAAATGACGTGGAAACAATGTTGATTCAACCAGATTTTGCCCAGAGGGATAGGTCTAAGGAGTGGCTGACCTTAAAATACCGGCCAAAATGCATTTTTATATGACATTTCTAAATCATTTTCAAAAATGTACAATTCAACTGAATACAACATTAGGCTATAGGTCTATATTTTGATAATAGATGCATTGCAGTATTACACATGTTTTACAACAGAATACAATTTTCAAAAATACAATACAAAGGAAGATGCATAAAAATGTCTCATAAATGTTTTTGCCAAATAGAACAATCTGAAACGTTTCTGACCATACAAACAACAACTTAGTCTTCTGTCAGACAACCAGACAACCCATTAACCATGGTAGAAAGATACCTGAACAGCACAGGCCTCATTCTCATCTCATTAGACCAATTATGCCACAGTCTGTCTGGATAACCTGAGAGCCTGTCTCTTCATTAGAGAGATGTGGGCCTGGTGTGGCTCACTGCTGTCCTCCCCTGACCAGCTGAGTGTCCCTGACCCTGGATGCTGGCAGACCCTGACCCTGGATGCTGGCAGACCCTGACCCTGCCGGGCCACACAGAGGAGAGGAGGTAGGGCGGGTGGCAGTGGAGTCTTAGTCACCCAGGCCAGACAGACACATGCAGCAGCTCCTGGGTGAGTGAGAGACACATGGCCGCAGGGGGTGCCATGCCAGCCCAGGCACGTAGGCATGCCAGTGTACTAACACACCATCACTTCAGGGACATCCAAATTATATGCACAGACTTATGTGCAAATATGTACATGTAACCTAAGTAGTAAGTAAGCCTTGTCAGAGCCAGAACGGCCCATAGGGCCGTTACCTACATGTAACATATAGACCCTAAATTACCAACACATCCACAGACATGAATGTCATATACACAAAGTGACATATATACTCAAGTTGCCATTCATACAGGCTTTGCCATTCACAGAGGGTAGTAGGTGTGTGTCCTTGCCTGGCTTCTGCCACAGGTAAGCATGTTTGTCTGGTCTGCCCCTTCCCCCGTTGGCATGCCCTCCTTGGGTTCAGTCTTTACACGGCTCTGAGGTTGCAGGTAGGTCAGGGACAAAGGCTGCATATGCCAACACTGACACTGGCACACTGACGTCAGTCAGCGCGTTCTCCCACGCACCCACACCCATACTTTCCTATTGATCTCCTCCGAAGTCCTGTCAATCCTCTGTTTTAACACATTCATCTCTGTAAATACCAGTGCCACCCATTCACCTCCAAATACCTCACTATCAGCTACCGAATCTGGGTTAAAATGTATTTCTGTCAGGATTGAGAACATAGGCTAAAGCTCGACTGAGACCCCCATTTACCTCCAGTGTTTTTCATTGTGATTAGTGTAGGCTACAGTGTGAGTACAGTGCCAGCCTCGTAACTCTCCATTGTAATCAGCGTAATCATTTATGTTAATCATTAAACCAGAAAAATAAAGAGAGAATGAAAATTCGACTCAAAGGGGGAAAAAAAGAAAAACCCTCCCCACAATCTTACTCTCTGTGTGGGCAATCAAGTGATGTGTAAAGACTTTTGAAGCGCAGCGCAAGCGTTCGTTGTAATTATCTTAGTTTACAAACCAGCGCGTTACTATGTGTGAAAAATCTGCAAGCAATTTGTGGTGGCTGCGTGCTCACAGGCCCAGGGATGGCCGGGGAGCCATCAGAGGGAGGCACGCACGGAACATTCCAGCCCCACGCAGGGTTGACGACCCTCACAGCCACGCCACGCTGCTGCAGGGGCTAGTACTACCACCACTCTCCACTCCCCAGCCCACTCCACAGTACCACTGACATCTATATCACACTGCACTACCACATAGGTGACTGGAGTAATGAAGCGGTGTTAGATATCGAGGTATGGTTTCAATAGACTCCCCAGAAGATTTATCTTGAGCTTTAAAGAACAAATCAAGCCAAGGATCATTAAGCAAACAGCACCGGCCTGAATTAACATTAAAACGTTTTGGTGTGTCATGTCAAGACTTGAAACCTTTCTGAAAACATTGACATCCAGGTGAACCCAAGGATCTAAAGTTCTAAACCCTTTTGTTTTTGTAATAGTGTACAGAGATATCAAATTGATATTCTGCCTTTAGTTATAACACAGGCTGAAACTTGTTTTGTGTCCCAGAGGAACAATGGGATATTATTGACAGGGTGTGCAGGAAAATATTTTAAACAAATTTAGCAATACATGAGTATGTTTACATAGAGAACAATACTGATGATGGCTAATGATGTCATACTAGTGAGTAGGCCCTTTAAAATAGGTGAGACGCCTACTGTACAGAAGACAAGGCATGTCACCACAAGGTCTGACTTCATGACGGGGGCAGTAGTAGCACTTGAGGTTTCCACTTGAATCTCATCACATGCCCCCCCCCCCCCCCCCCCCCCTCTCCTGTCCCTCCTCTTCCCCCTAGCCCCACACCGCTGTCTAGAAAGAATGTTTAGTTGAATAGGGAAACCACCGCCCTGCTTTCAGTGACGGTGCTGGCGGCTCGCCGTGCTGTGACAGGCTGGCTGACTCTGCACCAGACAACATGTTTATCTCCTCAGAGAGCCGTCGATGGGCTGCAGCTACCCAGCCGCCGTCGGCCTCCATTAAGAAACACTGAACCTCTGGAGGACATGATTACACTAAAGGAAGAACTGTTTAGCAATCAGTTCTGGCGTTGTGAATTGAAATTGAAATGTATTCATCACAGAAAATAACGTCCACAGTTCCATTCACCAATTAAATCTCAATTCATCTCCTTAAACCCTGGTAACAATCCATCAAACGATGGTCTGCGAGGCTAAAATATATGGCTAATGACAATTTACTCGGCAGCTTACTGAATATGTCCGTCACAAGAAGCAATGTTGTTTTCAAAGACATAAAGTATTTTTTTATTTGATAGGGCCTGATTTAATTCACAGCACATTGCCTAGTCTGTTATCTCTATGGCCCAATTCACGTAGTTGGGAGAACTTTAATTTTTAGGAGCATTGTGACTCATTCCTGAGCCCAGAGATCTCAACAACATGCCACAGTCTAAAAAGAACCCACTACATGTCCTTTTGATTCAGAATCTCAACGCTACATGAAAAGAGGGATCTCACGTTCATGTGTTAACTTGCTGCTTATTAACTAAGCTAAAGGGCTTTATTCCACTTTCAAACAGTGCAGGATAAAAAAATCAAAGGGATGTCTAGTAATTAAAAAACACATATGCCCCGAGAGTACAGTATGACGCATCATTACAGTCTCCGTCGTAACTACAGGCTTTATGGGTAACAAGCTAGTCATACCCAGGGACAGAAATAACAAGCCCATGCTAGATAATCGTCCCTTTCACTCGCTACTACTATGACATCATCAGTAGTGCAGCCAGTGCGGCTGCAGCATTGTGACTCTGGGGTCCTCTCTGATTGAGCCAGACCCGTGGAGTGTTGTCTGTGGGGGCGGAGCCCACTTTGGACTGGGCGTATTTTGATCGGAGGGCAGGGAGAGACCACCAGCAAATGGCTCGGTCTCCTTGTCTGTTTTGTAGTCCATTTGTCTTGAGGATATATTTTTGCCTATGCAGTAAATTAGCATTTAGTATTGCATTGGCTAGGTTACTAATGTGCTTTAGGGTTAGGAAGAGTTAGCATTTTACAAGCCACTCTAAATTGCAAGATGTACTGATTACATATAAATATAGACTGAGAAGCATGTGAGGAGACAATCATGGCTTGCATAAAAAACTCACACATGCACACACAGGGAAGCACACTACTCTTGCAGAGTGTTGAACGCTTTGCAATCAAAGAAATAAAGGGGCAATCTAGCACACAATCAAACTAGAGATTTATCCAGCTCTCCTGCCAACAGCCAGGGCCCTCTTCTTTCTGAACAAGGGATGCACTATTGACTAAATTTACCCCCCCTCTCTCTTTGTCTTTCTCCATCTCTCATTTTTTTCTCTCTCTCTTCAGTCTTCCCTCTGCCAGTCCATGAGGCGTGATGCCAACCCTTTCCACAGCCGGGCACACTGCCCTGTCCTTTATGCAAATGCTTTGCCGCCATCCCAAACTCACAACCCCCACTGTCTCACCCTCCATGTCTGTGCCCTTCTCTCCCCCCTCTGTCTCTATGTTTCTATCTCTCTACCATTCTCTCTCACATGAGGAAACTGAGAACCAGCAATTAGACTTTTACTTCCGAGTCCTCCATGAGGCCTGCTGATCTGCAGTCAGTCACACCTGCACTGTTCTTGAGTAAGGATAAAACACCCTGTACTTTGTTTTACTACCGCTGAGGGCAAATTACACAAATGGGGGTATGTTTAACAGAGGTGCGGCTCATGGACACTCCTGTAGGTGTGTCTGGAATAGGTCTGATAAAGGACTGCCTCTGCTAGACAGAGAAAGAGAGAAAGAGAAAGTGTGTGTGTGTGTGAGAGAGAGAGAGAGAGAGAGAGAGAGAGAGAGAGAGAGAGAGAGAGAGAGAGAGAGAGAGAGAGAGAGAGAGAGAGAGAGAGAGAGAGAGAGAGAGAGAGAGGTTAAAAGGGAGGAGAGACGGAGGGAGGGAAGAGATGAAAATGATTCCTGTGATGATATTAAATACAGCCGCTTCACATAACCCACAGGTACCATTATCTAGCAGTCATTGACGTGATAATGACTCAATTCTCTTTAATCATCCAGGGGAAAGTATGGAAGGTATTTTAATAGACAAGACAGGTACCTGTTTGTTTCTTGTTTCATAGATGTAAAACAAGAAATAAAATAATGTTCTCTTTGAGGTTCGAGAAAGTGCATTAATGCGATTAACGTTCAAGCATAATGTCTATATATCTGAAATAAAATGATAACTGTGTAATAATGGTACTAGCGTCATCATTGTTGTTGTTGCGGTGAACCAAACATGAGATTAGAACCCCAGACGTGCTTCATGGTTAGTCCCAGTGACAGACAGGTAGACAGAGAGGGTTAATCAACCAGTAAAGAGACTGAAGGAAGAGCCTCCTTCATGTCAGAAAAGTTAAGCTTCCTCTGCTGCCGTCCCCTCTAGGACGGAAGAACGCTGAGGATGCCGACAATGAGGGCCGGGGTCCACACACGCCGGACACAGCCCCACACAGCACAGGAAAGCAACTCAGGCTAACACAAACACTCACAGAGACACACCACTGTCTGGTCTCCTTGTGTGGCCTGTTCATAGAGTAGGCCTACATGGACATACTGTATATGCGCTAACTGTATCAGAACATACCCCTTATATTTACATGAACCAACTGACAACAAAGAAAACAGACACTTAAAAGCTAATGTTACTAAACTGAATTTGTGTGGGGCTGAACTAATATACAGATGAATTGTATTCATGCCAATGTCAACCAAAGAAATCCTCATAAAGTCTTTTGGTCAATGAATGTGAAGATGATGACTCATTTATTCTGTGTTTATAAGCCTGTGCCACATAATAGAAGGAAAAGCCCCAGATAACCAAATGCAGATACTTCTTTAAGCAGACTGAGTTAGCAATAAACATTGAGAAAAAAAGCCTATCCAATGGTAAACTTGCCTTGTTTCATACAATGGCAGCTCTGATTTTCTGAGTCTGCATAAACAAATAAATAAAACCAATGAAATAGGAGGTGGGTGATGTTCTGGGGAGTGAGAGACATGAACACTGTTTTCCTATTGGTAAACGCTACTGCCCACATCCCTTTCCCTTCTTCCTGTAGAGACTTCCTTGTGTTATATTACTGTAATAACGTTTCAGCAACCTTCCAGTGCTAGTACATGATGGAGGTGATGAAAAACAAAGAGGGAACAATGTTTTATTTTTTCCCTTTCCTGCTGTACAGAAACGTTGCACCTGAAAGACATGTTGGTTCTGAGTACCTTTACATTGTCTGTCTGCCTGTATCAACAAGAGCATGATAACAGTGATATCCTGCTGAGTCTCCAGCTCCAACACATTATAGGCAGAGGACAAGAGGTCAGATATGTTAAAATGACCTCAATCAAAACCCCAACTAGTTTTACTAGGCGTAATACAGAAAGTGCTCTTCATTCTCAATATCAGCTGAGCATAAGAGATCACAGAGCAGACTCCAAATAAAACAAAGCTTTTATACTCCAATATCATGATCGTTTGTAATTAAACTACTAAACTAAACCCAATCCTAGACCAATGAAAAACAGACCGTCTGTGTGGTGGAGGGAAATGAACGAGGCCTTTTATTTAAGAGTGGAGATCAGAACCCCTAACTCTTGGATTTTGTGCTGTTGCCTTTCTCCCCCTGAAGGGAGTAATTAGGTTATGGAAGACAACTGCAGCATTGTTTTAACAGTGGAGGGATTGTACCGGCCAAAGTCCCACCAGCGACATGCTTCTCTCTCTCACAACAAAAAATGTCAAATGGATTCGGAGGAGGCAGACTTCTTTCTGGGGGCTGTTTTTGGTTGGAGCTGGGTTGGGTTCTGTCTGTTTGTGCAGAGCCACTGTTAGGGAGGGTATCCCATGTAACCACTGACTTGGCAAAAGAAACAGTTCCTAACTAGAGTAATATGGTTATGATGCATTCACATTCCTTCCAGTCCCCTAGGAAATACAATACGCTTATATCGTCTGTTTAAATCACACTCCGCTTCCAAGGAGAGAATACAACCAGCCATGGCTATAAAGAGTCTTTCTCAAATATACATAGAGCTCAGTTACAGTAAATATGCACCGTGTTGATTGATGGGGGGAAAAAAATCGAACAAATCACATTAGTTAAAAGAATGGCTTGGAGCGCTAACCAACCTACTGTATTGCCCAAACACAGACTCTCTTCTCATTGATTGTTTTTAGTTTGAGCAGTTGCTGCTGCAAATGTTCTACATTTTAAAGATGGATGCACATTGCCCTTGAATGCTCATTGAAACATATACTTTAATCACTCAGGCATAAAAATGTTCTATGCAAATGTACCGGCTTTAAGAACGTGCCGTAAGCTCACTCCACGGCTAGCTTGAAATGTTGCGGAAGTGGCTCAACCCTTTGGAGCATTGTCAATGGCAATCACGTGCGTTGTGAAGCAGAGGATCACCGGTTCGAACCCAGTATGGGGCAGTCGGAGGAAGCTAAGCTGTTAGCAGCACATTGACCCCGGTTACACAGTCAAACATACACATAGCTAACGCAAGCAAATCCTACAGAACAGATCAACTACAGACATGTCTTTTGGTCAGGAGGTCTTCCATCTAGTCTAAAGATGATGAACATAAATCTTTAACTTAAAACCCCACTATAATATACACCTCTGCAACCGCCTTATCATACATTTTAGTAGCATGACCGGGACATACAGGAAATTGCAGTCCCCACAAGAGTCCTAACTCCAAGTCGGGAACTATCCTTATTTGGGTAATGGAAAAGACATGACATGACAAATGAAAACAAACGTGTAGGGATTTGATGTAGATATTCAACACCTATGGATGGTCCATCGTGTCTAGACTTGACAGTCCCCATAATATGCTGCAGATGACAAAAAGTAACTTAACTGATGACGATAATGATATGTATTTGGGTTTTACAAGGTTAGTCTCAAGACATCCTGTGCCAAAAAGACTGACATAAACTTGACACTTTAGACAGGGGTTGAAGTTTTTTCCTCATTCTCTTTCCAACAAAGCACTAAAAACTGAGACCATGACAAGAACACATTGTTTCTCCATTCAGAGTGTGAGTGGTCACATGAGAAAGTGCTTTAAAATAAATGATATTCAAACAAGCAGACATCTTATTAAGTATGGGAAAGGGCTGAACAAGGAGCAATGCAACGCTGCTGTTCTAAACTTCTGCATATGTTTGAAGGAGAAGCTTTTTCCCACTTTGTGAAAACATAGTGCGAGTTGGGACACTGTTCCTTGAGTTACAACAGTGATGTCATGAAGTCCCCCATTGAGCCTGGTGGTGACATATGTCGGCTTGACCTTGTTTTTCTTCATGCATTGTTGTTACATACAATCTGTATTTTTTACAAAAATAAACTTTATGTGACGTGATTGTCTGGCTGTAGCCTACTTAACGTAAACCTTGCATATTTAAAAAAATATATAATTGACTGAAGGGGGATTACATTTTCCACTCAAATTGAAAAGTTTCCATGTCAAAAGCTCACCCTTGCTTGAAGTCATTTTCAAAGCCCCAACAGTGAAGTTCAGTTCAGAGTACGTACGGTGGATACCTTTCCCACATAGAGGAGTAGCAGCAGTTATTTGTGTTTGACTACTACCAAGGGCCCTGCCCTGCTCTCCACACTACTCTCAGTATGGCCTACAACCACAGCCAGCAGACCCTCACAAGAATCTCAGGACACACACACTTTCTGTGTTTGCTCATAGCTGCTAGTCCTCCTCCGAGTTCATGTAAGGTAAAGATATGTTATACTATGTGTATAGATTTTCCACCACTGGCCAGGGCCCAATTTCCTGCTCTGAGGAGAGAGCTGCAGTGCTTTGTTCCCAGGGCGACAGCAATTCCTCGCTGGACCAGGTAGCCAAACAGCAGACAGACAGACAGACAGACAGACAGACAGACAGACAGACAGACAGACAGACAGACAGACAGACAGACAGACAGACAGACAGACAGACAGACAGACAGACAGACAGACAGACAGACAGACAGACAGACAGACAGACAGACAGACAGACAGATAGAGAGAGAGAGAGAGAAAGAGAGAAAAAAAGAAAGAAAGGAGAAACTGAGACCAACAGATGTGCAGCCATGCCAGCCTAAGATACTGATATTGTTGTTTATGATCCTCCGTCTCTCTAACTTCTAATTTTCCTTTTACCTTGTGTTTTTTTTTGCAGCTCTTGAAATAAGGTTACAAGTGCTTTTGTTACAGCTTGACATGAGGGTTCGTAAGCATCCAAACGTCAATGCTCCTCCACCCGTCCCCAAGACAGGAAAACTCCTTCCCTCCAAGTTTAACCCATTAAATGCTCCATTTAACCAGATGAAGATCATTCTCATTCCTGATGAAAATATGTAAGCAAAACATATTGTTTACTCCAATGTACACTTTTAATCATAAAGTGATCATTTTCAGATTGGTAATCTTAGCGAGGATCAGAGTTATCAGGTTCCAACTCACGGCTGCATCCATCATACCCTAGGCTAGAAAAACAAAACCGATTCTATTTCAACACACTAACTCAATGAGGTAGTAACAAACAGGAAACACGATTAAAGTAGTGTCATTAATTGAGCCAAAACCAACAAATCAACTTTCACTTTGATTCACCTGCTCATTAGAAAGAGTTCAAAATGGCAACATTACATGAGAACAATATGTGATGTCATTGGGTGACGTCTTCACTTTACAACTACCCTAAACTAAACTACCCCCCCCCAACCACCACTCCCCCCATTGTACATAATTGTCTCTTCAGCCACAGCCAGGTGCAGGGAGAAGTGCTAATGCAGTATGTTTCCACAGTCAGATTTGGGGGAGGTTAGGGAGTGAAGTGCCATATGGGTTAGGAGTCAGTCGAGGAGCTGGCACACATGGTACACTGGCAACACAACAGCCCCCCTCCTCCCCCACCAACACCACCTCCCCAATCATCACTCTGGTCTAGTGGTGCTGGCTGTGATTTTGACGGTCGGCACCAGACTGACAAGGGAGAGTCAAGAATGCACACCTGCGCCTCGTGCTTAAGTGTGTGCAGGTGTGGGAAGTGTTTGAGCGTGTGTGTTTGCCGGTGTATGTGTCCATTAATGCATAATGCATAAAGCCTGAGAGAGTTTGAATGTGCATGTATGTGTGTCTGTTTTCACTCACATACTGTACGTGTGTGTTTTGGGTGGGTGTGTTAAAATAGATGTGGAGATATTACCGATTCAGAGGTAAGAATGTGCCATATTTGTGTGAGCTTGTGCATGCTTGGTTATGAGTGTGTTTGTGTCTGGTAGGGAGAGAGAGCGAGAGGGAGGCAGAGGGGTAGAAAGATCTCAGATTTCATACAGATCCAGCAGCAATGTAATGAGGGGTCTATATATTTAGATCAGTGGGAGTTGAGGTCAGAGACCAGACTGCTGTCCCCACCTCCATTACAAACAACAGGCCCCTACTGTAGTGACCTTCAGTGGGGTGTCAATGAGCAGCAGCAGCTCTCTGCTGCTGACCTGTGACATGCCAAAACAATGGATCTTCATGCTTTTTCTCATATTACCAATCACACACTTGATGTGAAGTTTATGCTCCGTATGAGACAAACAAACCCAAAACATTCTGAGGTATTTCATATTAAAAGCACATCCACCTGCTTTTA